>NC_070581.1:26722163-27472163 GCF_027409825.1 Scomber japonicus | reverse complement strand
CCAAAGACAAAACAGAGTACAATACATTTTGGATTTTTTTGTTTTTTGTTTTTTTAAAGGTGTGTGACACTGCATTTACAGAGTCTGAGTCCCTGTCGGGATTTGTCACTGCAGTACTGGGAAATTGATGAAATCCTGCTCTCCACCCATTTTGGATGGTTAAGGGAGAAAAAAAATAATTCATGGACCTCGAAAGCTCATGTGACTATCCAAGGTGAGAATGGGTGGATTTTACAACCTAGATTATTTATTCATCCTGACTTTGCCCTTGTCAATTCAATAATTAAGACTGTGGATCATTGAGGTTAGTTTGAAATGTACAAAACTTTCTACTAATAAACATTATGATGTCTTCCATTTCTCATGGTGTTATTCACTTTTCAAAGTGAGAATGCTTTGGGGGGAAAAGGTGAGAAAATAATGTGGAAATTCACATATAACACCTTAAGCAAGTAAAACTGGGTTCTTTTAGCTTCCTGTAATTGAGTTGTGAATTAGTTATTTTATCTCTGCGTGCTACAAACTGGCTGAACAACATAAAAAATTAAATAATAATATCATATCAAAGTGTAACATTGTTACATTGTGAGCAACACAGAAAAAGCTATTTCAACGATTTAGGAAAATAACTGCTGACAGCCTTTTCATACGTGACAGTTTCTCATGAATTTTGCACTAACAAGCAAAAGAAAAAAAAAAAAACACAAAACCATCCAAAGTTGTTTATAACAGTATTTTTCCACCATGGCCACAAGGATGCCAGCACATATACGAGTAATGCTGTAGATGACGAGATGTTTGCGTCCTAATGGCTTTTGTTAGAATGGACAAGCAAGGTTAGGGTTGTTTTTGCATAATTGATTAAACACTGCTGGGAGGGGAGGGGGTGTGGATAAAAAACTAAACAACAAAAAACTGAACTATAATAATATCTAAAAACTTCCTGAGAACCTAAATGTATTCACCTTGTACAGCATACTGTACACTTTGGGTGAAAATGAGGACAGAAATGAATTGAGTATGTGTGTTGGCAGTGTTTGTAAAACAGAGACAGTCTCTTGCAACTGCTTGATCTCTCAAACCTGCTGATCGTTACAAATTACTGAGCAGCTGTGTCTGGCAGCTTCTGCACTTTTTGCAAGATGCACCCCTGTGTCTGCTTTAAAGAAATGATGAAAGACAAACACGATCTATCAGAGCCCCATTTTCTAATAAGAAGGGTTTATATGCTCTAATGAATTACTTTATTAATGGCTATTTTTCTAATGCTGTAAGGATCTGTAATCATAATAAGAATAACTTTCCATGTCAAGTTGTGGAAATTACTCCTCCAGCATGACCCTTTTTAGATCTTTAATTCATCAATTAGACTCCTCCTGCACAGTGTGATCACTTCACTTCTAGCATCTGGATCAAAATGTATTTATTGACAGCTTTATTAATATTTGTAACTGCAGTCTTGTTGGTTTTATTATTCTTTCCATTGTTTCCCTTTTCATTTTATGACTTAAACATGGGATTTGATCAGCTGTTTAGCTGCGTTAAACATCTGTAAACATGTGGAGAGACCAGGAGTGTGTAAAAAGTTCCCATTCTGTTGTTTAATGACAATGTATTTTGCATTATGAGGTGATGAGAAATGTGTTGATAAGTGTTTATAAAATATTAATAAATAAATTCACTTTGTAATCAGTCATGTCTGTAGTTACAAAATGTAAAAGTTAATAATGAAAGACCACAAGGATGCTGGTACATACATGAAACTACCATAGACTGGAAACTAGATGTTATGGATGACAGGATGTTTGTGTCTTCTATTGATGAATGAAATACTGTTTTGCATCAGTGTGTTTGGTTTTGATCAAATATTTCTAAGTGTTGGTGAATCATCAATAAGTACTGATGGATCTCTCTCTCTCTGTAAGTCATGATGCCAACACACGTTTGTACTCATTAGAGAGATCATTCTGCAGATACAAATGTTAATAAAGTTAATAATAAAAGGCTATCTCACTTTCAGTCACAAATTATAAATACATTAGGCTAGAGCTGCAATGATTAACGGATTAATTGATCAACAGAAAATGAATAGCCAACTATTTTGATAATTGAAGCGTTTTCAGTCAGTATTTTGAAGAAAAATGTCCAAATATCCAAAAATATCCAAATTGTCTGATTCCAGCTTCTCAAATGTGATATTTTTCTGGTTTCTTAGTCGGTCTGTTCTATGACAGTAAACTGAAAATCTTTGGACTGTGGACTATTCATCTTGGGCACTGGGTAACAGTGATCGACATTTTTCACAATTTCCTGACATTTCTGTAGTTGCAGTCCTAGGCTTGGCTAATAAAACGTTTTCTTTCAATAATCCATCAAGTCTGTAGTTGTAAATGTTTAAAAATGATTAGTAAATGGATTTTGGTCCAGTAGAACTTTTTCCAGGAGTTGAATTAAAGAGCTAAAAAGACAGCATGGAGGATGATTTACAACCTGTTCTTGTTAATGCTTTAAACGGACTGATGAACTATTAACAAGGCCATTACAATTTATACACTCCTTATAAAGAGTGTCTCATCCTAAAGTGGCAACCTATCAATATATTCTTTTTTTTTTTTTTTCAATATGAACTTTTCAGACTGTTGCTCAGTGTTTCATCGTGTTTGTGAGTGTGAGAACAAAGCGGAGCTCAGATTTAAAATGCAGTTGTAAATAATTAGAAGCAGCTGGATGTGCTCTCTCACTCATTACTGCAGGAGTGCTACTGATTAGACTGATGAATCGATAACTGCAATCAGCGCGGTAATGATAAACATATAAAGAAAAAGCGATTGTAATGAACAAGTCGAAATTACCCGAGGGATGATGCGAGGTGAGCACTGGACGGCAGTACAGTACATAAAACGGCGACGAGAGGTTGATGTATGATTGAAGTGTGTGTGTGTGTGTGTGTGTGTTTGTGTGTGTGTGTCTCCTGCAGAACTTTAAAGACACCTCCAGCATCCACACAGGCGGCTGTGGACCTCAGGGGGCGCTAGTCGGCTAGAGTTGCACAGCGAATGCACTCCCCCCCCCCCCTCCCTCCTCCCTCCCCCCGAGTGGGTGACCTCAAGCCGGGAGAGGAGCCCCCCCCCTCCCTGCACGGTTTGTTTAACTCAGTGAATCCTCTAAGCACTGAGCAGCATCCATATCTTTAAATGATCAGATACGACGACCGACCAACACACATTGACGCGCAGCTGCGAGACATAGCTACACACACACACACACACACACATACACACACACACACTTTTGTTATTTGCGTTTAAAATCCACCCAGTGATGCAGAGATGAGTCAGCGCGCCACTGCAGCTCAAGAATATTTCTTTCAGTGTAAAGTAATTCATCTTGCTGAGCAGTGAGCAAGGTGCGAGAGAGAGACAGAGAGACAGAGAGCACACTTTTACAGCTAAATCTAAACAACTGCAGGCTGTGATATCTGCAACATTTCTGACAACAGGGGAGGCAGGAAGCTCTTTCAAAATCTCGGAGCTTCTTCATCCTCTGGCTGCTTGTGACAAACGACAAAACTCTTGAAATGACTTGTCAGCTGCTTCAAACCAGTTTTTCAAAAGCCCATCAAAGAAAAAAAGCCCGTTTCCACAACCACATGAAGACTTGTCTTTCAAACTGAAACCCACTCCTCTCTCTCTTTTTTTTCTTGTCTTATTCTTCCCAATTAAAAGATTCATTAGGTGAAGTGATGTGTTTTTAAAAACGCAGGTGATTTCGATGTAATCCCCCCCCTCCACCCCAGCATCGATTTCACACAATCAAATCTCTTGTCAGCTGGACAAAGCATGCATTTGGTGAGGAGCTCATTTGCAGCGCTTTTAAAAAAGAAAAAAAAAGAGCGAGAAAGAGAGCAAGAGAGGGGGGGGGGGGGGTCATCTTCAATCTTCCACTGTGGGAGGGAAGATTTGTGCAGTCAAATAGAAGAAGCAGGAGATGAATAAAAGTAGGAAATCTCTGCAACCCCTGGAGTCTCATTCAGCACCACTCGCTACTGGACAGCGTCTGAGCGGCAGCGGAGTTGGTGGTGAAACAAGAGATTTGTTCAAACATCGAGCCTGGGACTAAACACTACCACATCTGCACACCACATCTGCACAGGGCGCTTCATTTTCCCACCCCCTTTCACAACTAGCTGTACAATTCACGCCGGCGTTTTGACTTCCCACATATGTCTTCTTCTTGATCCCCCCCCTCCCCTCTCTCTCTCTCTCTCTCTCTCTCTCTCTCTCTCTCTCTCTCACTGTGCGTGTGTGGCGGTTTTGGCAAACAGCGTTCAAACCGCAGGCGAGTCCAGAGCTGACTGGAGCTGGCGCTGCCAAACAAAGACGCAGGAGGAAAAAAAAGAGGAAAAAAAAAACACTGGACGGCATCAGAGATCACAGAAGTTCATTTTCTCCACTTTAAGCTCACTTATATGAGGAGGATTTAAAGGTAAGGAGTGTTTTCTTTTCTTTTTACGCTGTCACAATTTGGATTAGGAGTGGTATGACAGTCGTGCATCAGAGTTACGCAGCTGTGTTGTGGCTTCTGTCTGTGAGAGTATGCTGCGCAAATATGATAGTCTCTCTGTTCAGCTACTTGGAGGCATGTTGGTGTCATTTGTGAGTGGATGGAGCTCGCCATGCTAATAACGGACATGCAACCTAAGAAGGGGGAAAGTGGTATGATCAATTAGATGATCTTGGTCTTGTCTTGGCATTTTTGATTGAGCTCAATCGCATATGAGGACTTTCCAAACCCCTCTCCTGGTCAATATTGGTTTTGTTGGGCAGGGTTATAGCTGTATGATTTGGGGCAAGGGGGCGGGCTGTGGTCTCTCTTTCTCGCTGGTCACACACTCAACAGATGAATCACCTTTATACTGAAAGGCTTTTTGAGAAGGAATAAGACTGACGTTTCCCGTGGAGCTGATGGGGGAGACTTGACTATACAATGGACCCCTTCATCAGCTGCGTCTATGGGAGCCCCCCTCTGCAAGCCTCTCTCTCTCTCTTCTTTCCGCTTCACTTTGCTCGCTGTTGTTCCTCATATAAGCAAATCCAAGGAGTATAAAGGTCTGATCAATCCACAGATGAACATTGGTCATTTTAAACATTTTGTGGGTGCTTTAAGGGTGCCATTCTTAAGTGAGACGCGCTGATATCTGCGCGCTTTTTTTAGAGGGGTTGTTTTTGGTGGCAATCCATCTTTGCATTTAATCATTTTCAAGTGAGACATGACGCCCTGGAGGGTCATATGGTTTGGTGACGCCTCACTTGATTATGCATCACTGTCAGAGAATGCATTAATTACTGCTCATATATCTGCTGCTTGACAGGCTGTTAGATACATGATGTTTGTTTCAATATGTGAAGCACTCAAAGAAAGCAGGATTTTTGCACACTACTTGTATCCTGAAGTGATATGAGGCATATTATTTCAAGATTTTTTTTTGTGCATGCCAGACAGTGGTAATAGATTTGCTCTATTTTCTGTTTAAATTTTTTTTTTTTTTTTTTTTTTTATGGCAGCCTGTGTTTTGCTGGAGGTTTGTTAAGTTCCAGTCTATAACCCTCTGGAGTCCAACATCCACTTCTACTTAAAATGCCTCGGTGATTTCAGTTAGTGACAATGAATTAATTGAGGTGATACTCTTAGCAAATTACAACAACTCACAACAGATATACTCTCACATTGTTGGTCTTTAAAGACCAATCAAATTCTCCCAGAACACTTCTTGGAAACAGCTTTAATCACACCAAAATGTTTCACTGAGCCAATAACTATTTAATTTGATCACATTTTGCTTTTGGGAAAACAGGCAAATGGATTCTTTGAAGTCCTTAAACACTTTTAAATACCCATTTCCTTTTTCTGTGGCCATTTGATTGTTGTCTGTATTCAAAGCTACACATCTGCATCCATTCTGCTTACCTGGCCTCTCACAGCATGAAGCAGATTTATTGAATCTTGGCAGTACAAATTCTCCACCCAGTCTGTTTCATTTCAGCAATCTCACACTGTCTCGAGTGTAAATCTCTATCAGCAGTCACAGTAGGTGAGCATTATGAAAAATTTAGTTTTTCTCAATCTTATGTGCCACTGTGGGCAAATCAAATCTAGTATGAAGAAGTCAGTAGGTGTAGAGATGTCTTGTCATATTGGTAATATAAAACATTTTCATTTTAGCAGTGGCACAACTTTTCAGGTACTGACTAGTGTATGTACCTGATTGATGTTTAAATCATATTTGTCAACCAGCACTATTTTTAAATCTACTTAATCCCTAATTATGAAAACCACAGTCAACTCACACAGATCCAAAACCAGAGATGAACTATTTGAGCCTCTCTCATTTTCATGTTTTGGTTTGATGGCCTTTATCAGAGTATTTTGTCTTAATCATTCTGCTTTTACTGGAGTTTTAAACTGTTTTTATTTGCTTTGCTTCAAATGCCTTGTAGTCACTACTAGTATTTCCCCTTCTAACACTGCATTTGAGAAAGAAATTGAATGCCCCCCTCCCATCAAGAGGCACCAATTAAATGGCTGTGTTTGGTTTTGGTTATTGAGTTGAAGGTTCAGGCCAACAGGGGTCTATCCTTTAGAGATGGGATTTGAATGCAACCTGAAACAAAGTGGTACCCCAGAGGCCTAATTCAGGGAAAGAAACAATTACTCTAAAATTTACTGTTGACAGCTGAAAGAAAGAAATCGCCTGTATTCACATTTTCTAGAAATAAGAGGTTTTTTTTTAATGATGACAGCGATGACATCAATGCTGACCTTCAATGTTACAATGTATTTGCACTGCTCCAATGTGTCATTTTGAGTTACCTTCTTTTCTGATTCTGATTTATTACAAAAAATGAATGACACATGGTCTTTAATGGTAATGTCATATTTATTTATGATCAACCACATGATTGTTATCTTATGATCACTGATTATCATCTTATACTAATTCATGATAGTCTTAACCTCAATCACATGATCACTGACTTTCCTAATTCATGCGTATACTGTTTCATTGTCACAAAATAATCACAAGAAAAAATATCCTGCAGTTTTCTAATAGCACAAGACAGTATTTGGTATTTTTCATCATTAATAACTTTCTCCCTAAAAAAAAAGAAGTCTCATTAAGATGCAAAGCTTGGAGAGGCTCCAATAAACAGAGTAAAAAACTGACTGTCAGCTCAAAGCCTGTTACTTTTAACCTTTACTTCCAAATTAGTTTCCTTGTACTGTAATCTGTTCCAGACCTGATAATGTTCCCCTTATACCCAGAAAATCATCCAGGATATGTTTACTGTCATTTCCTCCCTCTTTTGTAATTCATTTTCCATGCCACTGTGAGTTAGTGTGACATTATAGGAACAGGGTGGGATGAATTATTCTCCTCCGTGGGCATCCCTTCCTTTCTCTTTTCAAACCCGAGCTGAAAGCAGGAGCGAATGTCAGCGCTGAAATCAGTCCAGCAATGCAAAGAGACCGACAGACGGCGACAGGCAGACAGCAGCGTGTTTTCTTGGTGTGTTGGAAGGGTTTTAGATATCCATTTCTCTGACCCTTTCTCTTGTTCCTCATAACTGCTCCACGATCCTGGAGTGTCCACATTCTGGATCACCTCCTCGGCTGCTCCTCCTGGCTGTCCATCTGTTAATCAGGGGGGCTGCCTGTGTGGCCTTGCTGTGCTGACCACAGTCTGATGATCTCTAAAACAGCAGCAGATCCATTTCACACACACACACATACACACTCGACAAAATCCTATTTTCTAAACTGCTGATTCTTCTTCTCAGTGATCCTTTAACAAGCTTTCCGTTCTTTTAAGGCTTAGTCATTTGTGCCATATGTGTCTTTTGGTGAAATAGTTTTGTTGCAGGATTTGGACTCGGGAGTTTTCATTCCAAAGTTTCTTTTTTTGGGGGGGTGGGGGGGGGTGGGATTAGTCCAGAACTCTGTTTCCTAAAAGCATCTTAAGGCTAAGATGATTGTAAAATATGTCTCATGAACCTTTTTAAGCTTAAGAGGTGTTTCCCATCATAGCTGGAGACGCTCTTAGAAATGATTGTAGATTGACAAGCGCCTCCCACCCACTCGTAGCAGGCAAAGAGCATCTTCAAAAGCTCCACAACCTGTAGGAGGAACCTGTTTGTTTGTTGCACTGTGCTTAAAGCAGCTGCATTAGCTGATGATTTTGTGTTGACGCATAAGGACAGCTGTACAGAGGAATAGTTTAGGTTCATTTTTAAATGTATACTTTTATTATGAACACCAGTGCTCTTTGTTATGTGACCTTTGATGTAAAATGACAGTGTTTAGATTAGAAAATAAGAAAATGAAACTAAGCAAATACACACACACATTATTTCAATGATAGAGCCACCAGTTTTGTCGTCATTGTCCTTGACTCCTTCTCGCCCCAGTACATTAATCTCTTCTTGCTGAAATGCCACTTTCTTGATGGCATATTTTCAAGTTTTGCATTTTTTTCCCCCTATTAATTCATGTTGCTCGTCACACACATATACAGTAAGTCTAATACAGCGATAATACCAGAATGACATTCACAATAGATTATATTCATATTCATGAATGTTAAAGGAAATGCTGCTGCTTCATTTTAGGTCTAATATGAGCATAAGAATAATGTCTGCCTCAAGCAGTAGCGAAATTAATCAAAGTTTACTTTCTTAAACTGACTTTCAACCAGTAACATGAGCTTTGTTACACAGCTAACAGACAAATATACAAGATGACTACATGTTCAGCACCACGGACAGCTGATGCGTGCACTTGTTCTTAAATTCTGCTTCATTAAAGGCGTGTAGAAATTTAAATCTTTTAGAAAAATGCTCTTAACATCAAACATCAACTGTTATCAGGAAACAGGGCCCATGCAGATACTCTTGTGTGAAACCAGCATGCTGTAAGTAAAGTGTGTTATCACAGAGTCAGTGCGTGTGAGCTGTAACACGCCTACAGGTTGAACATCTTCATTAGAGGCCTGTTGACACTAATCAGAGATGACATCCACTGGCACTCTGGTTAATTTACCAGATTTACAACACAAACAATGCAGCAAATAATTTCTCCACCACGGTGACATAGTCGCTCCTAAAAGAGAGAGAGAGAGAGAGAGACATATTTGACAAAGTGTCGCATTCGTCATTGTTCTTAGCAAAGGTTATGATGTAACATGCTGGCCTCAGCAAAACTGGCTTCCAGGTGCATTTTAAACAGAGTTCTGACTGACAGGCAAATTTTATTCAAATGAGTGAGGAGCATAATGGATCCATATCACAAACACATCTGTTATAACTCACACAGTATAATGTTTTGGTCTAATCTACAGAGTCATGTAAGTGAGATAAATAATTAATAATGAATACTTATATAATAAAATAAAGACACGCACATTTCTCACTCTGATGTGTACACTGCTAGCGAGCTCCTCTTTGTGCTGGTTTCACTTATATATTATTCTAATTATTATTATCTATGATCAGGATAGTTTCTTCATCAGGCCTGATCATTATACTTAATCATGCTTAACCTTGTAATAACTTAGTAAGATAAAGCTAAAGTAGACTCATAATCATGTATTTTTAACTACAAAGCTGTTAGTTGAGCATCAACAACTGTTCAACTCTTCCAATTACATAATCTTTATATCTTGGTTCAGGGGCTCAGTTCTGAACAGCTGTGACTTGTTTTGTCACAGAAAAGTTTCCAAATAAGGCTTGCTGTTCTTCCTTAGGCATTGGTTTTGCTGTGTAATTAGCACATTTGTTAATTAGTATTGGTCCGGATGTTTTATAATTAAAGCTTGTCATTTTGGCTGTTGTTCCACCGTAAAAAATATCCAATCAACTAATTCTAAATGACCACAATGAAGGATATTTGTATGCATCGCGCATTTTAGCCAACACAAAACAAACGGAGTCCGGTAAACAGGATTTAGTGCAGGACACAATCATCCTGTGTGAATTGGCAGTGATAACATATGTTAACATTAAATTAATTAAGCAATGAGAACATCACCCATAATTAACTGTAATAGCCGCAGCTTTGGGTGGACATAAACGTCAACGGCTTGTTAGCATCAAATTTCATGTATTCATTTTCCTTCCCTTGAGGATCCAATACACAGACGCACAGTCCAATACGAGGCTTGTTATGCCCTTCATTCAGTTGCTGTTCTGGGCTTTTTCGGAGGGGGTAACCTGGCTGGAGCAGGTGCTTTTCATTTGGTTGCCTGGTGGGATGATTGAGGTGATGCTGCGCTTTCTTTTTATTTCAGGTTGTTCCATCACACAGTTCATAGCTGTTTTTTTCTTTGTTTTTTTGCTTTGCTTTTTCTGTCACTTTCACACCTATACTAAATGGTTAATATATTGCCATAGAAACCTGAGTCATTTCTTTAGGTCGTTTGCATTATGTCCATGGTCTTCTTGATTGTGTTTGCATATATCGAAACATTAATCAGAAAAGTCTGACAAAACAGTGATTTTTAAAGGTTAGCCCTGTTTGATGTTTTTTTTTCTCTGCTGATTCTTGTCATTATATGGGAATAATCTAGTGAGTTCCATACATTCATTGAACTTCAAATGTACATTATTTATTAATGTATGCATGAAATATATTATACTTTACATTTCCTAAAAGGTCATGTGGTGACAAAGGTTGTGATACCTTCTGGTAGCTCATTAATCAGAGCTAAGCAACCTTGTGGGTTTGAGATATTTATATGTATATTCCCTCCCCTACTTCTAAGTTCTAAAAAATAAACACAAGGGGTCATTCACATGCTCCAGTTCCAGTTTTTAGCCATGCTAGCAGGATGGCTCTAGGGATGGCAGTGTTGGTCAGTTCACAGTTTGGTTCAGACTGAAATATCTCAACTATCAGATGGGTTGCCATGAAATTTTGTACAAGCATTAAAAGCGCCAAGAGAATTATCCCACTCAATTGGGTGATTTTCTCACATTTCCCGTTGGACCACAATGAGGCTGATTTTGTGTGTGCGTGAAATATCTCAACATTTACTGGATTGCTTAGAAAGTGTCCAGACGATGAAACATAATGACTTTGGTGATCCCTTAACTTTGAAGTTCTTTCAATCTGTCCAAGTCTTTGGTACACAACCTGCTATATAACTGACATTCCCATCAAACTTGCTAAACTAACACAGTGAACAGTACAGGCCCTATTTTAATGATCTATAGCACATGGCGTGAAGCCTGTGGCGCAAGTGCCTTTAGGGTGTGTCTAAATCCACTTTTGCTATTTTAACGGTGGAGTCCCCTCGTTAATCATAGGCGTGTTTAGGGCGTAACGCGGTAAACCAATCAGAGTGTCATCTCCCATTCCCTTTAATATCGCTGTCACCTTGGCAGATTTACCAGGATTGGTCACATGACTACTTTGACTGTTTCATTGATCATTACTGCGATTGACTGATTCTGATACATAGTGGCACGTCATTGTGACCTTTTTATAAATATGTTGATGTAAATCATAATATGAATTCACATTGTGGTCCTATTATTTGTGATGTTTTGCATGTTTGTGTGCTGCTGTGCACCCGTGTGTGTGTAACAGGCACAGTGTCTGCACACCCGCCTATCTAGGAGCTTTTTTGGTCAGTAGCACAATCGCTTTCCTTTGCCTCAAAATACCAACGGGCCACCAATGCACCTGTCCACACCTCATTTGAGACCAACACACCCATGGGTGCACAGACTGGTGCAAGTGCATTTGCTATTTAGACAACGTGGGCGCAGGGCAAGAAAATGACAACTGCGCCGGGAGAAACTAACAAAGACAAATGCGCCATGCCGCCATCCGCTGTGCGCAGACCCCAAATTGTGGCCCTACAAATTACCATTTAGATCAAAGCACCACCTCGCCTACGTACAGCCTCACAGAACCCCTAGCAAGGCTGTTGACTCTTGGCTTGTTCACTGATATTCGTAATGTGTGAGTTGATCCATTTACATGTTGTCTTTGTCAATGTTAAGCCTTTCTTGCTATGCATTTATGCAACATCTTCAGACTAAACAGATCTAGCTGATGACCTCTCCCCAACAAGCTTAAAGTTAGGGTTAAAGTTTCACAGCTCATTTCAAAAGGATTATTTTCATCATAATAAAATGAGTCAAAAGAAATGAGTCAACAGGATTTAGATCCATTGAGCAGCGGGAGGTGATAAAAGGCACAGTTCATGATAAGACGCAGTATTCAGTATACATTTTCCACACCGGTCTACAGCAGAGTATTATAGAAATGAGTGGGAAACACATACCCACTTTTCCTTTAATGCATGACTTCAGGGCCAGTTCATTTTAACGGCAACAGACCACTCCACATTAGTTCTTGTTCTGCACATCAACGCCTGGCAGAAATCTCTCGCCAGCAGCAATGGGAAGGCACAGCCGAGTTCCTAAATCCTGCAGTCAACAGCCACCCAGCTCTATGTGCACTACTCTTGGCCTTGATTATAATTTGTGTGCCATGGTGGCTGGCTCGAATGACAGAGACTCATGGAAATATTCAATTATTTGTGCAGTTGGGTAGGATGGGTGAGCTTATTGTAGAGATTTACTAAAAATATCATTTAATGTAAGGTAAAACAATGCTTTTATGAAAATACTCAAAATTTAAAGCTGTAAAAGTCATTGTAGATCCTGCAAAAATAAGGTGAACCAAGGCGGTAAGCTTATTTTGCTCCTGTTCTGCTCTACAGCGAACGCTTATAGATCCACCATTCAGATCAGATTTTCTCATTAGCCTGCCAGTGCTTTAAAGAAAGATGGATGCAAAAAGCAATCGTCCTATAACCTACACTGGTTCAATGACCAATATAGGTATCAGTGTTTGCATACAGTGGACATGATCAATTGCAATCCCCATGCTGTCCTTCTTTTGCCCAAGTTCACAATCTCCTCAATCGAATAAGAACAAAGCAAAGAGAGGAAGCTTAGGTTAATTATAAGGAAACAGAATGTCATTGTTTCTGAGTAAAATGCATTAACATATTGACTTCACAGTAGTGCATGCAAGTTGCTTGGGGTCATTGTTGATTGCCAGGCACAAATTAGCTTAAGTAAGACACGCAATCAATTAAAAAAATCCCATCCCTCCAAAAATAAAAGAAAAAAGAAAAAAAAGAAAGACAGACAGGATAATATTTCATTCATCCATGTCTGCGCGTTTTGTCAATCGTTCAGCCTAGCAGTCATACAGCACTCCTCCACATCCACAGAGTTGTGCTTAATGACATTAAGTTGTAAAGAGAGACTACCATTAGAGGTTTTAGTCGTCTCACTTGGTTGTGTTTTGCTTTATAATGGGCCTGTAGGGCTACTACGTGCACCGCAGGTCCACTTAATGGCGTGCTGATGTGTTAGAGCCCATTACTCAGAGAATCCTTGTCATTGCCCTTCCTCAGTACCACACACTTCAGCTCACCCGTAATGAGACGTCTGTATTTACACCAAGTCCTGATTACTAATGCAGCTGCAGCAATATGGGATACCATGTCTACCACTCCCAGCTTTCATGTCTGACACCTGTAAATGGGGGATTAAATCACGGTTACTCATATTGCAAACACACACACACACACACACACACACACACACACACACACACACACACACACACACACACACACACACACACACACACACACACACACACAGAGCTGGCTTGCTGCCTTTGCAATAACTACTATCTTTTGAAAACAGAAAAAAACCAATTGAAGGAGGGAATAAATAAAAGATAAATAAATATACAACCATGCAATGAGCACTACAGGAATAATGATGATGAAACAAACCTACCCTATCATTTCAACATTTACATACTGCACCACTGAATGGCTTTGCATAATATGTTTTCGGAGGAAACATAATTGCTGTGTGGATTATGTTCACTGGCAAAAAAAAAAACATTTTCTCGTCTGTCAAGTGCTATGTTCTTGTTTACTGCACAAATGTTGGGGCAAAGCGGTGACCATGGGTTGTGTGGTTAGGTTTAAGCTACATAACTCAACTTAATTAATGATACATTAACAGGAACATCGTTGCTTGGTTGAGGTTAAGGCAAGATTGTGGTTTTGGTTAAATATTGAAAAAGTAAATGCATCTCTGTCAAGGTGTCTTTTTAAATATTTAACCAAGACTGCAACTTTTCCCAACCTCAACCTTAAAATGTGCTTTGAGTTATGTAAACACAACCAAAGAAACCTTATATTTAAAATTGATATGATAGTAAATAAGACATGCAGATTTCAACTTTGTAGATAAGCTCATTATTTATTTAACTTCTATTTATACAGGTTAGGTTGGCTGGCTAACTTAACTTGCTTGCAGCACAAAGTTTGCTCCATTAAAATCCTTTTTGATTATTATTATTATTATTTCCTACAGATTTGCAATGTGAGCAGAGGCAAACATGGACAGCATCCTCAATGAGCTGTTGAAGTGTATTTGTTCCATGATTCAGGATACCTCAGAGTCCCCATCTGACTTACACAGTGTGACCTGTCTTTGTTTACAGTGTGGCTGTAATGGGGACTCTGTAGACTTTCCTCGGTCAATACAAACACCATTGTAGACCCCGGCTGCTTCATAACTTGGCAGCGTGAAGCGCACAAACGCATGCATACACACACAGCACGCACACACAGCGGTACTGCTAGAATGCCTTAGGCTGTTCTTCTCTGGATGTCTTATCCATGTAGAGAAATATTAGTACATGACATGGAGTGCATTTGATTTATTGGGATGTTCCACTAGATTTAGCTTGACTTGTACCACCAACATACTGTAGGCTGGAAGGATTGAAATATGGTCCCTGTAATAACAAAAGCAACTATTTAAAATTATATTATTTGGTAGCTTTCTAACCCTCTGTTGGCCTCGTTTTATTTTCTAGGATAAAAATATTTTATATGATTATGTCTATTTTTTATTATTTTGTCAAATCTGAATCCTGTATCGAGTTGCAAAGTGGGAAAAGCTATTTCAATAGTTAAATTTGAAAAGGAAAAATACCACTTCTTCCCATAAACAACATTATGTGTGCTTACAGTTAGGATCTGTATGAAACTCTCCTGGTTAAAGATGATTAAGATGAATAACTGTGTAAGAAAATAACTGGTTCTTTGATAAAAAGTCAAAGTTACATTTAACTACGACTCCCGAGATACGTTTGGTAAAAAACAGCCAAACACAGAGCATTCCACTCAGCTTCAGACTCTCTTCCTCTAACTTGTGTTTTCACTAAGGAACTGTCCAGAGTCTGGTATTTCTCATCTGTCACCTCATCCTCCTCAAGATGTGCCAGTCACTTCATTACAATCTGGCTGACAGGATTTTCAATATTTGAGAAAAAACAAACCAACAAACAAACAAACAGGATCATTCAATTAGTTATTTAAAGAATAACAAGATAGTTATTGATCAGACACTCTGTAACCTACAATGAGCATATTTTTGGCACTTCTTGGCCGACATATACCTTTCCCTCACGCGCCCATTGAGCCAAACCTGTCCCTTGATCCCTAATTTATCCACAGTGTATAAAATCCTAGCCACTATTCTGATGTTTGTGTTGCTTGGTTGCAATAGCGGTTCAGCTGTTACTGTCTGTTCCTGCTCCTGAAAAAAGGCTGTTATCTGCTACCTTCTATCTGTTTGGGATCCGCTGCCAGTCTGAGACTTGCCTTCCTGCCTCTACTGCCTGCTTAGAGTGTCTTTTTGTTGCCATCCATAAGCCTATTTTTTCCACCATTGTTTCTAATGTATTTAATCAACCCCCTCCTCTTCCTTAGTGTCAGCATTTGCATCCCCTCACTGTTACACTGTACCTGAACCATGACACTTAGCTTTTTGGATGAATGCGCTACTTTAATGAATTCACACATCACTTCAAGTTGAGGAAAATACAAGAGGATAACAGACTCCAGGTACTTTTCCAACTTAAAACTGGATCCAAAATAGCACCGTCTCTCAGATCCCAGCTCTAATTAAGGGTATCGTGTGAACAAAAGGCCATCCTTCCAGGTGTACTGTGTGGGCACTCTAACAGCTAGTCTTTCATCACGGTGTATTAGAGTGCAACAGCAACCACCCGTATAGACTCGATTCAGTCTTTCTAATGAAATGCTCCATCTCTGTCATCAGACTGCCATTTTCACGATCTATTAAACCTCATACATTCATACACAGTTACGCATTATGTGCCATTGACTTCTACTATCCTGCAGCATTGTTTCAATTACGAGGAGGAGGGGAATCTTTGCTGAATGTTCATCAGGAAGTCATATCACGATTCCTCATTTTATGGATTTTTCTTCCAAAGAGTTGAACATTCTTCCTGTGTAATTTTCCACCTTGCGTGGTGGCATTCCCTCTGCACAAACCGAGGCAGCAGTGATAACCGGGGATCAGTGGCTGACATTTAATGTATGCGTTTTCTTTGATGTTAATGTGTTTGCTGGGTTTAGCATCCACCAAGTCCAAGACACAACACACTTCCTCTAAAGTTGCACTCTACATAAATGACCACAGGGTTGAATTCTGGAGTAATCTCCACCAACAGAGTGGTGGGGCTGCATGTAATGGCATAGCTTAGATGTTTATTGGAATTTGGACCACTGTATTTGCCCACAAGGTACAAAATAAATTACAACTTTCCTGCTGCTTGGATCATGCAATGTGACAACTTGGGGCACCATGAATAAGAGATTGCAAGCCTAAACGTTTGAATTGATAAATATTAAGCTGTTTTAATCAGATTGAATCTCCAAATATGAATGTTATGGTTTTAAACAACAATATTCAACCTTGTTTTACCTGGTTTGGTACCTGAAACTGACCCAATTTTAAAATATTGTTTATGCTAAATACCAAAATCAAAACCAAATGAGACAGTAAGTAACCAGATTGTGTTAAGCTGCCATCAGTGCAAGGATAATAGCATCTGGGAATTATTTCTTCCTATGGATTTGGAAAAAAGTTGAAAATAAGCTCATAATAACTCTAATCAGTGGTTAAGTATTGAAATATGTATACATGGAATAGGAAGGCATTTTACAGGAGTCATTGATCTGTTGTAATCTGAGTGTATCTGTGTAATCGTATGATAATAAGACCACTTTGCTGCATATTGTTTCCCTCACAATCTTCTAATCTCCTAAGATAATAAAGCCAGTTACATCCAACTAAACAGATTAAATAGTTAATTTGTGAACATCTAAATGAAGTCAAACACTCCCAAATCATTGATCATTGAATATCGATGGAAAGTACTGGAGGCTTTCCTTTTCTAAATAGCTCAATATCCCATTGCACACAGTTAAGCACACTTTGACAGCAATCCGGGGTCGATTGAAGCAGTTGTGAGTGCAAATAATGACTTTATGTTTTATTAAGTATTCAATATTCGTAAGTAATTTAGACATTGTTATTATTTTGTCCCCAAATGTTTTCTGACAAAGTTGCAAAAGATGTAAATATAAAAACAAGCTGAAATTATGAGTTGGTTATTCCATCTATCTATCAGCAAAAATGAATCTGGAGATACTTCGATAATGAATTTTTTTACATTTTTTGAGCAAAAAGGCCAAACTTCTGATCTTTCGGTTTTTGCAAACAGCAAAAGCAAACAGTCTTCTTTAAAAAAAACTATTCTTTAAAGACAAAAAGCAGGCAGATCCTACAAAAATACAAAAGCTTAGCTCACCTAACCACACATAAAAACATAATGTAGAAGAAGGCTATAATTTGCAATACAATTTCTAATACAGCAGCACATTACAGGTCTGCATTCTGCATTCACAAGCACAAAAAAATAGTTTAAAACAATAGCATCAAAGACATTCTCACATATGTTTTGACCTATTAAGTGATCATGCTGAGTTATAGACTTTAATATCGGTTAACAAACCCCATAAACCAGAAGCTCTGTCAGGCAGAGTTGTCTGTTCCCTTGAGCTCATTGAGTAGGATGCACAGGATCATTAGAGGCTAATGTCAGTCTGGTTGAGGTCAGCTACTGTTGTAATGAAAACATACAACCTCAAAGGATACCCAGCTTAGAGGTGACTCGTGAAGGATTTCCTCTTTAGATGTGGTTTGATGTTGTGTTATATCAGCCACCCACACTCTATAGTCTATAAACTGCAATTAGGTGTTTGATTTCACTATGTTGCCATCCAGCTTTTGTTGCCTGTCGACAGAAAAGGTTTTTTTTTTTTCTATATATGATTTTGCGGCACACTAAATCGCAGAGTGTGCAAAATGAATGCTTAAAAAAAGCTCTAATTTGCATTTGGTTTGGTTTGGTGCCATGCATAAAATCTGAATGTAAGTAGCCTCCTTATTCCATGTACTTAATCTACATAGAGCTATCTAGCCACCCTAAACCTAAAATCTCCTCACCAGACAACCTTCAGCACACAGTGAGCGTCTACAACAATCTGATCCTTTCATCTCCTCATTGTATGGAGATCAAGTGAACCTTCAGCTCTGCTATGATATGGCTTAAACAAAAATAATTCCCTGTAAAATCCCTTTGTAAATTATTTTTATACACATCACACACCCTCCCCAACCGTCCCACCAACCCGTTTGCTTGTCGCACGGAACATGCCTAATCTACTTAAAACAAGTTGATAGACTGGTAATATAAATGAGAGTGCTTGGCCATCTGAGGATCTGTCTTCATTAGGAGCGGATCTGGGGAGAGTTTCTATTAGCTCGCTATCAAGATGGGGAGACTGTGAGGAAGAAATTACGCATGTCACAAGACAAAGTGCGAGCAGCCTGGAGCTAAGCCCAATGGAGGATGAAAAGCCTTAATCAACGACAAGGACTACCGGTGACAGGGCACCATGATCGCCCCATGCGTCACAATATAGAAGATTATATCCAACCTCTGACAGATTGACACTTCCTCTGTGAGTTCCTGGCTAAAGAAAGGAAAGGGATGCCTCTGTTCCTCGCCTTTCCTTTCCTTTCCTTGCTTTGTTCTTTATTATTAAAAGGTCTTTCCCACATTTGGGTCATTATTTTTTTGTTGTCTCATCTGCAAGGGTAATAACACTTACTGTTCTTCAAAAGATAACTACAGCAGAGAGAGAGAGAGAGAGCCTCAGGAGGACCACATGCTTAACTGGCCAAGACTGTAACAAGACAATAAATTACAGCTATAATGGAATTGAATTCAAAGTGTTCAAAACATCTGAGGATGTTTTCATGTAAAATACTTAACTCAATTTAAAGGTCATAACCCATCTAAATAAAAACTCTCACTGTTTTGTTTTTTTTCTCATCTGTTTCCTGCTTCGCATTCTTGTCCATGTCACATTAGTCTCATGAATACACTAATACACATTGTTGAATCTTCTGTTCATTTCAGTGCTTTTTAAGGCAGTGTGAAGTCATCGAATAAGTCAGATGCCATTTCACAGGGTGCACAATACACACTGTTGTTTCCTATTACACATCTGCTGCAGCTGAAAAGGGGTTTTCTATGGACAAAGAATGGCTTTCTAGAAAGAGAAAGGATCATTACTTTTGCCTGACCTTCTCAGTAATAGTTCAATTACTCAAGATATGGCTCTAAGCTATGATAGTGCTTTTCATTGGGCAGATAGCACGATGAGTTCAGGGCTAACACGTGTGCATGAGAAGAAGAAAACATTGTCAGTGTTTGTTTTTCAAGCAATTCATAGTCTCCCCGTTTTGCCAAAACACTTCACCTTACTGTTGGTCCACAATTGACCGTTGCTCCATTCATTGTCAAGGTTACTAGCCATGCCTCCTAATTCTTTCGTCATTTCTCTCCTTCACTGGCTGATAATTAACTTGATTTAATAGCCCCTGGTCCGCTGAGGCAACTGTGCTAATTAACAAACAAGGAGCCGATATTTTCATCCTGCTCTCATATGAAAAAGCTGCTAATTGTTTAAATTGTAGCCTAAAGCTCAGATTGTTGTCTGTATGCTGAACAGTACCTGCACCAATGGTCAAACCCATTCCTTTATGCCATGGTGTCTTGAATATAGTATGTATAAAAATAACAAGTCAACAACTTTTGTTTAATCTATGTATTTATCAGGGGCAGCACACATTTATTAACCCTATAACAGCTGTCTGTCAATGGGAAACACTGACTGTGAGCTTAAGTACAGTAATCATGTGACTAGCCTACCTACATTCACCTACACATACAGCTAGAGGCATATAGGTGGTTAGTTAGAACAAATGCAAATAGTCATTTCAAGGACACATTATTTTAAGTAGTTAGGCTGCACTCATGGGACAGCATGTGTTGTATCTGCATAGATTCAGAGAAAGGCTGATGTAGTATGAGTATCATTAGAAAGACTTGCATCATGTGTGAATGTGAAAATGGAAAGTCTTGACATTGTCGCTGGACAAAATGGTCAGAACTTCTTTCCTCACCTTTGACTGCCGATCAGATGTTGACTTGGAGCCTTTCTACTATTCATGTCCACACAAACTGTTTAGTTATATAGTTTGTTCTTAAGTTTGTACTTAAATGTCCTACTAAGTCAATGTTTACAGTGTTCTTACACCTCCTCTTAAATCAAATTCAAGCCTTTCCAGCAGTTTACGGCTGTGGTATATCTACTGAAAATGATTATTTTGCTTCATCATGTTAAATCAAGTGTTAGTGAGAGCATGCAAAATTACAAGGACAACACAACAAAATGTGTTACTGACCCAGTGTTTACCATGGGAAGAATGCAATAACAGTTTTAACAGTTTCAAGCACATTATTCAAAATCCAAACCCTGTCTTTAATTAACTATACTCTCTAAATTGATAAAATTCAGATCGTGGATGGCATATCCGTTATAAAAGAATGAATTTGGGTTTAGGCCCTAACAATAAGTTAAATAACAATGACAAAATAACAACTTGGGTTAACGTCAATGTGATATAAATGTGACAGTTTTAGCCAAAAGGCCAATCTTCATCTGCAGTTTGATGTCACGCACTAAATGATAAAGCAATATGAAAGCACATGGGATACAGAATAAATGATGTGAAAATGATGTTTCATGTAAGTGGTGTCACATCTAATGCCATATGACTGCTTAAGCACCTCCAGCAGTTTTAAACCATATCTCACGGAATGTTGCAATTTCTTAAAACTTTAAAAACGATATATGAAAATGTAAATACTGTAAGTCATGCATGTTATATCAAATGGTATATTCAATGCAGCGGCATCTCCTTTTTTGCTATCGTAGATCTGCAGCATATTCAGTTTCTGCCAGTGGTTATGTAATGAGGCTTGTCGCCAGGGGTTGTGCCGACACAAGGGACCCCGCTCTCTTCTCTGAGTTAAGTGCCAAGAATGAGAACCCAGGGTTATACAGTAAGGGGGAGGCTGAGAGTATAAATTCCTGTTCTCCAAATCCCAGAAGCTTTATACAAGATTGAATGATCAAGAGTGAATACAGCAGCCCAACAAAAGCAAGAAAAACAGTAGTTGCGGGACTTGTATTTGGACAAAGAGTTACAGTACAACACAGCACAGGTCTAAGAGGAACATGTCTATTCTGCCTCTCAGCTGACCTTTCGAGTGAAGAAGCCTGCAGAAATGACCTAGGTTCAGTGTATTCCTGTAGGCGGTCAAGCTGTGTTTTCTGGGAAACATATCAGCATGGCACAGTGACACTTGTCATCTTGAATGGTTGGCTGGGCGCAATGACAGAGCAATGTGAGCCCATGCTAGTCTGCCGCCTGTCTCAACCCCGCCGCCTACAGTGATTAAAAATGGCAGGGCAGTTAAGCCCTCAAACATATAGGCGCTCTTCAGGGTATCATGTCATGTTCGGTTTTGGGCTGACTTGTGATGTTACGTTTAAAAACTTCAAAACCATTATGCTGCTTTCTCGTTCTCGCACTCTTTACACCAATCTGTGTTGTAAATTAACATTGAGAGATCTGACACCAATAAAGTAATTATTCCTGTCCAAGGGATTGGTTGTGGACTATCAAGCAATAACAGAGAACAGGAGAGCACCCTTGTGTCAGACCTTTAATGTTTTACATTCTAATTAAATCAATCTGGTTGATTGAGAGTTTTGTATTATTTATATTTGGGACATTCAGCATCTTCAACTTGCGTAAATCTTTGTTGGATAACAGCAGCTCTTAACATCATGCGTTGGATCAGAGCCACGAGGGAGCGTCAAGATATATGTTTTACATCAAAGCTGTGAAGGCTGTACAGAGTTCAGCCAGCTGCCAGATTAATGGATTGAGTCGAGCTTTTCAGAGGTGCCACAGAGACATAGCTATTTGCCATGCAGGTTAAAAGTGGAAAGACAGGAGAAGCTGCTCTGTCCCCTGCCTGTCTCTCTCTCTCTCTCTCTGTCTGTCTCTCTCTCTTTGTGGTTATCTGTTTACTCCGTTTATAGCAATAATTATTTATTAACTGTGTAACTGTGAAACAAGTAAGTGAAAAAGGAGTCACGCATTTCAACTTCAATGTCAGTTCCAGTTAACGTGTGAAGTCAGTACTGCATTGATTAGTACATCTAACCTTTCAGAATTTGTATCAGCTTTAATAGCCACAAATCATAGTCTAAATAATCTTTTCAAACATCATTCCAGTCCAGTCTCGTAATAGATTTCAGAGTTTCAGCTCTAGATAACCACAGTTTAAAGGCACTGTCCCACATTCTTACTAAAAGGCCCTATTTCAGATAATCTATGAATTATTTGTGAAGTGTTAGTGATACAATTTCTACACTACATGTAAATGTTTTGGGATAAAACCATTTTACTGCACAACATTTGTACTGTAATAGAAAGTGGGTGGCAAAAGGATTGAAACTCCAGGAATTGAAGAAAAAGTTCAAGGGCAGCGACACAGATGTGTCAGACTAAGATGAATACCAAATACATGTGTGTATGTGTCCTTTTTGAAAAATAAGTCAGTCTGGCAGAACTTTTAGACAAATTATCAAAGCAACATGGGGGGAAAAAAGCTTCCAAAGAGGTCAGAAGGTATATCAAATCTAAGCCATATTCTTATCAAAATAAGTGCAAAGGATAACTGCTTTTTATGAGCATCATTAAACTGGTATTAAAAGCACTGTTACCATTTGGAAACTGCTATAGTGAGGATGGATGCAACCTGGTGAAAGACCATAGACTGTATAAAAGAAATGGATGTAACATCTGTGACGTCACCCATTGGTTTGCTGCTCGGAAGTCAATAGTTTTGAATCTAGGCAGCGCCATATTGAAAATTTCAGGTGCATGCCAAGAAAAGAACACGGATTCTACTTATATGGGCATGATGCGGTTGCGAGGGCTGGATCACGAGGACATTGGTCAATCAACCTGTCAATCACGACGTAGCCATGCCCCAATGCTACCCTGCTTTATCATCAAATATAAAATCAGGGAGGCCAAAATTTCACAAATGAACATCATACTGCATTGAAGAAGGCTTTAAACCAGCGATTGAGACCATAACACATTTTGAAAACGTTTACTGAGGTTAGAAATCAAGTGAGAAGTTGGTGAATTCTCCATTGACTTGTATAGAGACAGAAGTCCTTTTGAACACAAAACGGTCGCCCCCTGGTGGCCTTTTGACAGAATGCAGCTCTAAATTACTTCCGCCTTGGCCTCATTTCAGAGGATCGGAACTCCCGGCCTGTGACAGACACACAAACCCTGTATTATAATATAGTGTAAAACCTCACTGACCCAAACTATTTTATCCCATGATCTTCACACTGTTAAAAAGGCTTCTGGTCCTCGGCTGCCATTTTGTGCGGGTCATTTAGTCTATTCGATAATTGTTAATATTATTGCACAGCAGCCACAGATTATGAGGCAGTTTACAGCACAAAGCAGGAGTACTGCTGGACACACTCTTCCCTTGTAACATTGCGATAATCTGAGATGATAATCACACCAAACACAGTGCAAAACAAATTTAACAGTGCTTTTGCCAACACCAGGTTCAAGTCAAACTGCTTCTGTGAACTCCACAAACACAACCACATGAAACCTTTATGAGAGAGTGCTCAGTGTAAAGCAGATCCACCTCCTTCATCTCCCAAACAGCTGGAGGCTTTCTTTCTTGAAGGAAGGTCAAACATCCCACTACACACACATCAGCAGTGGCAAAGGACAGAAGATGCTCTGAAGGAAAACGTTGTTCCAACTCCTCATGACTATTTCATATGATTTCTAACTTTTGCAGTTTTAGATCATAAAAGTAGGAGTAGGAAGTGCCTTAGAAACAACATAAAAAACAAATCAACAATAATTAAGATGAAGAAAATGCCGTAAGGATAAAAATCTAAAAAAAAGAGAAACATAGATAAGGTATATAGAAGGTGTGCAGTATAAAAATGAAACAAACATCACAGAAGTAACTTGTTTGTCTCTTGTTTCAATATGTAAAAGCCACAACATGAGCCTAATGTAACACTTTCAACACATATTTTCTTGATTATCAAAAGGATAAACTCCTTGGGAAGGATCATCTCCTTCTCAAGGGGTTACCTTTAAGGGCGGTTACATTATTTTTTTGAGTTTTTGAGGTTGAGGGTAGCTTCACATTAGTGTTCCATCTGTATTCAAATCCAAAAATTAAAATTCTGGTCTAAGTATGTATGTATTTGTCAAACTGCTATTTTCCCAAACCCTCATAAAAACGTTTTCTGCATGACACCATTACATTTAAAGCGATATAAAACCCAGAGTCCATCTAGCCAGTAGCCGCAGAGATGGACTGAGCCCTCACTGTGCTAAACAGACACAAGGACACAAAATAAACTCTGAGCTCTCCTCCTGACAGTAAATTGTGGTCCATATCAGAGCACAATCCGGTATGACTTGCGGGTGTTGTTTGTCCTAAAGCCCCAGCTCAGCTCCCAGCTCTTTCCTCCAGAGCTCCCAGCACTCAGCAGCTGTCCCTCCATTCCATCCAGTGCATTTATAAACATCTCACACACTCAGGCTTGGGACACACTGCCTGATTGAACAGCGCGTGTGAGCCAGAGTCTCTTGCTTTTTATTTAGGCACCCAAGTTAACAAGTTAGAGTAGCCTCACAGCCCACGTGGGCCGTACATCTCATGCATTGCTACAGCAGCACATCAACTGGAGATCTTGTGATTCACCTATTATATCTATGTGACACGCATGATTGTCAGCAAAAATAGAAAGTGAAAATTATCTCTGAATAGTCATATTGACATCATACCATTACAGCATCACATTACATCTTTCATTATAATTTCAATGTCTACATCCGGAGAATATATGACAGACATGAAAAAAAAAAGTAGTATCACCACTGCAGGTCAGCCTGTCTATAGTGCACGTTGGGGCAGGGAGCCTCTCTGGAACTCTCATTCTCACTTTCTGTGATTTTAGTTCAAATTGAGGCTCCTGCCTGTTGTGTTACCTGCTTCCAGATGGAGATTTGGTGTTGTTATTTTCCTCATTTGTCCCCCTCAGTCCCCCTCCTGACAGTTAATTTGGAAGTTTGTTTGTCAGAGTGTGTTTGGCTTGTTTGGGGAACTTGGTGTCGTCTGGAGGGATTTTCTTCACTTGGAGCCGTGACAGCGGGGGTTTAACTGGCGGAATAATCAATATAATCAACAAAAAAAGAAAACCCTCCGTATGTGAGGAGTGCATATAATTGACAAAGAAGTAGCTCCAAGCAGACCCCATGCCCATCAGAAAGACAGCTACTTTCACCTCACATATTATTTATTCATTTTCACAATTGAGCACACGCTTGTTCAACTTTTTCTGTCAAAACTAAATATAAATGAAATTTATAACGAATTTATATGACATTCTATTATTGATGGCCATTATCAAAGTCAAACTCTGTAGAACTATGGGGCTGGCAGTAGCAGTAGCAGCACTGCACGAACAGTTCAGCAACACACGCACTACTCAGGTAGAGGTAGGCAGTGTTTGCTGCTCTAACTTAGAGCGAGCAAGTATGTTTGGAAGACACTGTCAGCAAACTGAGTGTGTGTGATGTGAGTAGGGGGGCATCAGCGCTCTGACTCTAACCCACGTCACTGCTTTTTTTCTAACAGCTGAGTTGGCATATCCATTTGAAAGACTCGGAAAGAAATGAAGGTGGAGTCGTCCTTTAACACAAATATGCAAATATGAAACATAAAATTTCAGCAAAACATCACAAATATACTCACACATACACAGACAAACAGCTCTCCTGGGCGTAGACACCCACACACCCACTGATTCCCCCACAAATGCCAAAATACATACAGTAAATGTACACATACCAATACAAAGCTATATACATACATTTACATGCTCCTACACATTAGAGTTAAAATATTTCCATATCTCAAATATAATTAGAGGCAAGAGCAGGTTTTCTTAAGATGCCTTAAATAAATGAAGGAAGTAATAGAGGTAAGTGAACTGGGCATGTTGTTCCAATCAGATGGAGCTTTAAATATCAAGGCACACTGCCCAATTTCTTTATATTTTTTAGGAATGAAGAAAAAAGGATACTTGGTAAAACACTCTGTGTGCCTTAGACCAGGGGTTTTCTGAGTCTGAGAATGTGGACCTCCCCTCAGACAAAGCTTGAAAAAAGGCACCAACCCCGCCCCCTACTTAGTTTACTTGCTTTGTTTCATTCAATTCCTGACAAACTGACATCTGTGGTGAATATATGAATTGAGCCAAAGTAAAGAATGTTTTGAAAGACCAATAGTACAAAGTTTGTCAAGGACATAGTAGTAATCAACCATGTCAAAAGCCTGTAAGCATATCGTGGTTCAATGAAAATGATATATAATTGGTGAATTTTAAAGAGCAGTGGTTTTAGATAAGTTATGTCTGATCTCAGATTGGTATGGAGAGAAGATGTACAGTTCATACACATATTGAGATGATTAAAAATGTACTTTTCACACACTTTTTTCTATACTGTTAATAGTGGAAATAGGTCTATAGTCAATCAGATCACGAGGATCATCACTTTTAAGCAATAGGGTAACTCTAACTGTGACTCTAACTAAGCATTAGTGGCAAGTTTGATGAACTCAATCTCCGAACCATCTGGACAAGCACCACTAACTAAGCAAATAACCAGCTGAATATCAGTTGGACAAACTCTTCTAACGGAGAGGGAGCTGCCACGTCTAGAGTTATTCAATGAAAGATCAGAGTAGGAGGGACACAGAGGTAAATGCTGTCTGAAGGCATTAGCAATTATAGATGGATCAATAACAACTTCATCATTAACTCTAATATGAGTAGTAGAGCTTTTGGTGGGTGTATTGATTATACAGTTAGTTCTGTTCCAAAGAAGTTTGGGGTTATCAATATCATTAGATAAACACTCTTTATAATAATTAGATTTAGCATTTCATGTTTTGTACATATATTCCTTTAATATTTATATCTATGCCAATCTGCAGAATCCTTTATCGAGTGATATTTCTCCAAGACTTTATCTTTCTGTATAAAGATCCACTAAATGTCTACCTTAAACCTTAACTAGTCCAGGGGGAATGTTTATAAAGTCAATGTAAAAGAAGTTCCATCCATGTTTGACTAAATGTATTATCTATCCCAATTCATGGCAGTTAAGTCATGAATGAAATGTTCAATATTAATATTCTCACATTGTCTTACCTTGATAGAAGACAAGGTACTTTAATATTCCAGACACAGAAAATAATGGAGTGGTCACTGAAACAGTCAGATAATACCCCAGATTTTATAACTCCATCAGGATGGGTGACAAGAATCCAATCTAACAAGGACTTAGACACTTTGACACACACACACACGCTAAACAAAAACATAATTAAATTACCATGAGTAAATAAGAATAATGTGTTGTGTCAATTAATTTCAACATTCAAAGATTGTGATCAACCATAGGCCTGTAGGGTGAAAAGCCACAATGAAAATAAATATTACATTTTAGTATTTATTCCACAATTATTCACTTCCCATCAAAGGCCCTCTGAATTAAACCAATGTTATTATCTGTCACAAACATTCACAGCATGACCTTACGGTAGATCACTGAATCTTGACGCCTTACATTACAAAAATGGTATTGGTTTGGTACCATGCAGCAGTAGCAGCAAAGTTTATTATCAAAAGTCAATTATAAGTACCTGCAACTCAAAGGCATGGTGGACCATCATAAATTAATGACAGAAACAAGACAAACAGTGCTTAGACGGTGAGAAAGGAAGAAGATTTATCACCCGTGGAATTATTGCGATTTCATGGGGATATCAGAAAGGAATGCCTCAGCATCATCCAGCCAGCGAAATAGTGAGGGTTTACCCTCAGTAATAACTCAGCATGGCAGGATGGAGTACAGTATTTTATGTCCAGGTCACGGAGCTTTTTTTTTTATGGGATCAAAGTGCCAACATTTTTGAAGTAACCCAGCACTGAAATCCAAATAGATGTGGACTCACACACCTTTGAACATTAGTTCTTTTTTCTGCTGGGCAAGTTAAAGGATCTTCAATATATCCTGGAAATTAAGGAATTTTATCAGGATTGGCTTTGGACCAGTTCCTGACAGTGTACAGCAAGAGAATGATGAACCCGGTCAATGATTAGAGAAGTTGAAAAATTCTCTTCAACAAGAAAAAGTGGGATCAGCTGGATTCATGAAGCCAGAATGTCCCGGCCCTCAGCTTGTTCAGGAACATGTAAGAAGCAAAGATTAGAGGACCATCTTTGATTATTGCCATTTCAACCTTTTCCTTCAGGTAGGAGTTTTCTATCTCCAGTGTTTGACACGATTTTCCAAATCTGATATGTTGCCCTCATTAGAACTTGCTTGTGTAGACAGCGATCCGTGTATTGCATTCAAGTCTGTTTGAATTTGATCCATTTGTCAGTCGAAATGGGAACGCATATCAGACTTCAGTTGCTGTATGGTGTTCCAAATGGTTTGATTGGAAACCAGTGCGTGATCCATGACAAAGCACAAGGCCTTTGGTTGTAGAGATTAGATCCGTAAAAACAAGGTTTTACCAGTATAACAATCAGAGATGACCAAATAAAATGATATATGTCTTAAAGGCCAAGCAAAACTAATTGGCAATACAGACTCAGGATTTAGCAGATGCTCAAGCCAACACCATAAAGGCCATCTTGTCCATAACAGTCCATATATATCACAATCCTTCTTCCATGGGATTAGTGTGAAAACGACTTCAACACTGCAGCAAAAGACATTAAATGTACATCTTGTTCACCTGATTCAAACTACTGTAATTCATTTCTCACTTTAGTATCACCTCCTATACTGAAAAAAATAAGATCTGTTTAATAAACTATGAAACACTTTGAATTTGCTTTCATTATTGAGAAGGTTCTTCTCCTGTCAATAAAAGTAATTTCCCCCCTCACGGTGCAGGGCAAGAGAGGTTACAAAAAAACTTATATAGTAATAATTAGACCAGCTGTCTCCTGCCTCATATTTTCAACTGTTATTCATGGCAACTGCAGGGATGAATAACTGAATATTCAGCAAAAAAATCTTTACACAGAGCATGTCAGCCAACAATGTTGCAAATGTACACTGTGGGACTTTATAAAGTGGGCATTTGAATTCTCTGATAAGTAACGAAATTGATGAATAAATGAGGGCATTCTGTGAGTATTAGTTAAAGCTGCAGTTGGTAAGTCTTATAAAAGTAACTTTTTGTCATATTTGCTAAGACTGTCACTATGTAAAGACAACATTACATGCATAGACTGTATAAAAGAAATGGACGTAACATCCGTGACGTCACCCATTGGTTTGTGGACTGCTGCTCGGAAGCCAATAGTTTCGGATCTGGGCAGCGTCATCTTGAAAATGTCAGGTGCATGCTGGGAAAAAAAGAACACGGATTCTACTTATATGGGCATGAGGCGGAGTCATGGGTGGAGCCAACGGCAGAGCAGGGAGGTTGCGATTGATTTCGAGCGCTGGATCTCGAGGACATTGGTCAATCAACCTGTCAATCATGACATAGCCACGCCCCAATGCATACCCTGCTTTATCGTCAAATATAAAATCAGGGAGGCCAAAATTTCACAAATGAACATCATACTGCATTGAAGAAGGCTTTAAACTAGCGATTGAGACCATAAACACATTTTGAAAATGTTTACTGAGGTTAGAAATCAAGTGAGAAGTTGGTGAATTCTCCATTGACTTGTACAGAGACGGAAGTCCTTTTGAACACAAAACGGTCGCCCCCTGGTGGCCTTTTGATAGAATGCAGCTCTAAGTTACTTCCACGTTGGCCTCATTTCAGAGGACCGGAACTCCCCGCCTGATTACATGAAACTAGTAATCTGTAAAAAAAACAAAAAAAACAGGCTCATTTAGCCCAATCAGAGCCAGGATTGTGTCTGATGGAGTGTCTGACAGCTGTCGATCACTGCTCACGCACACAGCCCCCTCCCCCTTCCTCCTCAGCTCGGTCAAGCTCATATCTCCAAGAACGGCTTCAGTAGCGTAGAGAAAGTAATGGTGCAGCAACAATCACCGCGTGCACGTGGTCGCGTGCACGTCCTCTGGGGTAGGGACTTTGGAGGTAGGGCAGGAGTGCAGCGGAGAGGGAGGGGGAGGGATCTGAAAGTTGTACTTCTTCAAATTTAGTTTTAAAGTTTGAAAATCCATCAGTGATGCAGCCTTTAGGTGAAGTGAAAACACAATTTCTTTCATATGATTATTTTTTTCAGCTCCTGTATTTGTGAGTACGTGGTTGAGATGACAAAAAGCCATCACTGTAACAGACAAATGAAGCAATGTTATGTTATGCCAGGTTTGAAAAGTACTACCAGATCAGTCAGGACCCTGCTCATATTTAGGCAAATAAATGTCTTAAATAATTAATTATCAATTTTATTAGAAATTCAGCTGACTGTGGTTTGCTACAACTGTTTTTATAGCATTTACAATCCTCTTCTTGTATCCAGAGCTACTGTATATATATAATTTGCCATTTAAATGATAGTTTAACTCTCTTTTATAGGTTTAGCACTTTACTTTTGGCAGAAAATGCTGCAGCTGTATTTTGAGCTTTGAGTCAAACAGGATGAAAACACTACAGTTAAAAATCTGTCAATATGTGCAAATGAACTCTAATTTAAAAAGGTACAAAAAATTCCAAATTGCACCCTTGAGTTAACGGTGTGTGTGGATGTAAAGCGTGTCTGCAAAATCTGTTTTTGTTTTAATAAGGAAGGAGGACAGACAAGGCTTCTAAATTGGGTCCAAAGCGAAAAGCACAACATACTGCCTCTTAGCCTCTTATAATAGAACTCAAAAGTGATAAATAAAGGCCTAACAGTTTTAATTAGTTGTCAGTATGGGGTCTGAGGTTGTGAATCCTCCCCGTACTACCTAGACGCAGCTCATTCTCTTTCCTGCTTTCTGCACCGCCTCTCTGTCAGCCTCTGTTTTTAATGCAGTCTTTTTCTGCCGCCCCTCCATCCCCCGCTCCCCCGTATCTAGCCTACTTTCTCTCATTGATACCCTGCATGTGTAAATTGAGGGAGGCATTTCAAGGTTGTCTCCATCTTTGATTGCTACACAGTGGACCCCATAGGAAGTATCAAATATTAAAGCAACAGAGCTCCTTAGTAGTGCACACTTTAGCACACGTCGTGCCATGAGAGTGCATAGCGTGATGTCGAAATGCAAAGCAGTTGTGTTACAGACTTTCCAACACGGTTGTCAAGGGATCCTCTTTCCACTACTTTGAACAGTTTGGTATTTGAGCACACGAACACTCTCGCAACTAGAAAGAGGATAACAAAGAGTGTAATCCAGGCATGTGTTATCATCTGTCATGAAGGGCAGAGAGTTTTCAGATTATACCTGGTGATTTCACTCAGAGGATGAAGATATGAGGAAAGAAGATGAAGTAATTAGTCAAATCATTTGGGGTCCTATTCACAAACACTTAGAACATTCTCTTGGAGGTCTTGAGTAACTAGCATGCAGTTCCAGTTTAGAGGTTAAAAAAGTTCAGTGTGTTTCTGAGCTATAAAAAGACAAATACTTTTATCCCAGTGATATTTTTTAACACACAATAATTGAACACTATGGCTTCAGGTGCTATTGTATTTCTTAGGCTTGAATTATGGTTCTGCAAAGATACAGAAAAACGCCTCTGTGAGTAACCAAATGAAAAACAAATGAACTCATTAAATCAAAAGTCTGTAAAAGTATTTTTTTTAAAAAGCAGCTATGCAAATTTCTTAGAATGGCCCTGGTGCAGGTTTGCTTCCATGCAGCGTCTATGCATTACGTCATTCAAAAACAAGCAATCATGTCTTAAACAGGCCTTTTCATCAAAGATCCCATTTATGCTTCACTTCATGCATCTTGGTCAAATCAGATAGCGATCAGATATGACAAAATATAAGTCTAATGCATGTGACAGTAAAAAGCGTCTCTAGCTTTTTAACACATACAGTCATACAGAAAGAGCACCTAGATGTAACAGCGTTTATCTGATCCCTTAATGATCTGTATGTGTGAGAGAGCGGTGTCGATAAATGTTTGTCTTGCTCATGGTCCATAAATGATGGTGGTCATTCATTCATGTGTTTGTGTTGGTTAATGGATAGTTGTTGCCTATTGTTGTAATTACACTGCCCAAGTACACACATCTTCATCAGGGGTTTTTGGCAGTTATGAAATAATATTTTCAGATACACTTGAAATAAGAAATGTAAATAGGACCCGAAGGACACACCACAACATCGATTCCCACTCTGAAATTACATTTTCTAGAATGATCTTTGCATTCAAAGTTCAAATATAGGCATGCAATCTAAAAACAAACAAACAGTTGACCCCTTTTGCTCATATTCAACTAAGAACATGCTCTGTACAAAGGGAAAGTCATCCCATTAACTGCAAGATTTACACTCAAAATGAACACTTTAGCAAATATTTAAATCCTAGTGATTGATTTGCAATGCACACAATGAGATACAGTATCTACTGCCTTTCTTTGTGTGGAAAAAAAATCATTACATTTCATGTTAGTGGATGGTGAACATGAGTCACAACTAATATGATTTCTCACCTAGAGTACATCTGGTAAACCTACATAAATATGTTCATCGTATAAACACTGGAGAACACTGTTATATCCATTAAAGCTGCTTTTTAAGCTCTAAAAGTTTTCACGTTCTATAAGAATTAAATAAATTCAAGCTGTGGAACAGTGTTACTGGTGTAACTGCATTGATTTACTGAGTAAGACATACAAACCTGTCCCAAATGAGAGGAAGATCAACCACAAATGTCACTAAAGTACAATCTAATCTGTAGGACTTTCCTGACTCCAATTTTCTCAAGGTGTGGAGCACTCTTCTTGTTCTTGTTCCTGGAGCCTTTATTCTCTCCTATCTAAGGAGTTGAAAAAATCAATGAAAGTCCTCCTTTCCACTCTAGACTATTGTTCACTATACAAGTAGTCTGAAGTGCTTTACTATTACCTTTATAATATAGACATTTTCTAAGGTTTAATCTTTGATCTTAATGCTATCTTTTCAGAATTCTCCAATGGCAAAAATCTTATGTATCACTGAGAGCTTTGTTAGTACAGATGCTGGTGTGGAGACGGTTAAAATGAAAACCAGCGCACTCTTGGCTTTTCAGAGCACAAGCACTTGACGGCCCTGTTGAAAACTTGTCACACACACTGACAGTGACAGTATTTTGACAGGGGTGTGGATATTTAATTTTCAGGGTCAAAGCCTCCAGTCTCACTAGAAGTTTAAAAATTACAATCTGTGTCTTTACTTTGTTGAAAACAGAAGTGTTCCTGAATGGGTGGTTTGATCAAATCATATTTTTTGGTGTTTGGTGTTGGTGTATAGAAAGCATTATGGAAAGCATTCACACAAGCATTCGCATTACATCACCTCCCATCGCCCTCTCCACATCACCATATCAACCTACCAAACATTCATTCCGTCATGAATATAGGTTCAGTCACACATCCCAGCACTCCATCACAGACACTAGATCCATTCACTCGCATACATCCACACACTATCTGGAGTCATTAATACACAATTTCATTTCTATACGCAAAACCGTCACATACATTTATTTGCTTGATTGATACAGGAACAAAAGAATGTTTGTATTGATTGTGCCTGCACAAAGAAGGTCTATGTCTCTTCCCAGAATTCAAAAGAGTATATTCACAGTTCAACACATGAGCACTGTCTGATAAAATGGCATTTGCCTGTCTAATAGTCGCCTGCTCAAACAGGTCCTATGGATTAATGGAGGGCCCAGAGAATAGTTTTCTTGTTTGCCAATTTCCATCTTCTTGTGCCTCTGTGACCGATAAGGAAAGAAGTGACCTGACCCTCACTCTAGGAGCACTCGTGGAGATGAGAATAGCTAAAGGGGTTACGAGAATGGGGAAATGTCATCATGAGCACATTTGCTCTCTGCTCTTCTCACTTTTACAGTCAAATGTCAGTATATTAATAATCAGAAATCCATGTCAATAATATTCTCTGTGTTATAGCATGCCATGGTAGTATTTAAAGCCCTTCTCTAGCATTAAAGAGAGCATCTGTCCTCTGCAGTATCCCTCTGTGCATGTGGTTTCTTCCAGTGCATTCTAAGGCAGATAAGATCTGATAAAACATTAAAGTTTCAGAGAGGGTTTCTGGTCTCTGTGGAGGGTGAGCAGATGCTGACTACATGTTCTGCAGTTTAAATCACATTTCCAAACCCTTTGGGCATTAACCAAGTGTGGAAATTGTGTAATCTTTTTAAAACAGAAGCACGAGTAAGATGCAGTTATCATGTCCACAGCTGGAATAGATGTTACATGGTATTACTAGACCAATATTTATTTACCACTCTATGTATTTACTTAAGATATGTTACTTTATTTTTTGATGTGAAACCTTGATATTTGTAATAGAATCACCACCAGTGTTGATTAAATAACCAATGAGCTTACCGCATGTCATTCAAGTATTGCAAAGGCTGCCTCAAAGCCAGGCACATATTTAAACACCCCTATACAGCCACATTTCCACACATGAGTGATGGATTTTACTGTGTCTTTAAGTCAATATGATAAGCCTGAAGGGGGAATATAAAACATGCACTTCAGAGTGAACTTTGACCCAAAGTGATATACTTTGCTATGATGCCATTACATTGCTGCATAGCTCAAACCTAGCACTGTTAATCATCTGATCCATCCACTGAGATGGACAGTATATGGGTGCAAAGATGAACTCCTACATACCAAAAAAAAAACTGATAGAAGAGCTAGAGGTTTAGAGATTTAGTATAATCACAGAACAGCAGATTCAAACCATATTGCTCATGAAAGGCTTTTAAAACAGACCTTTCCAAACAACTCTACATGGACTCCTGTGTCTTTAGTTTTCAGTTAAAAACACTTCATTAACACCTTACTGTTAATTTAGGGACGATGTGTAGTAACATCAAAGTTACCGATAAGAGCAGATCAAACAAGGCGAGTGATGCTAGCATTAGCAGGTAATGACTGTCCCTTCTTTAGTCTTCATGGCTAATGCTGTTAAACAGGTTGGTCATGTTGTCTAATCTCATATTTCGGATTGGATTTTAGCTCAGACATGTACTGATGTACTGATGTACTGATGTACTTTCCATTTTGAGTAAAGAAGCGAAATCATACTATGGTTTGTTGACGTAGCCTACATATGTATGCCAAGATCTGGTTTGTAGGAGCTAACCAATCATAACAGAGTGCACTCAAGGGAAGTAGACATTCAAAAGAGAGAAGTTAAAACAGCCTATTTCAGACAGAAGCTGAACTGAGGGGCTGCATTAAGGGCCAGTATAATATTTATAAGGAGTTTTTTAAAACTGTAAATCATGCATCAGTAGAGTCCCAGAATATAAATATAGAGATAGAAATGTGCATGATACATCTCTTTTAAAATATCAAATTCAGAGGGATGATACTGACCCAGGGACAATACCCAGCAGCAGCACTTTAGTAGGATTTTTATCTTTCTTAGAGATGGGCAAAACAAGTTATGCAGAATCGTTGCTTGTGTGACAGTAGACATCATTTTCAGTGGCATTTCTCACTCTCTAATCAAAATAAAAAGTGCAAAAGTAAAATAGCATTTTTCAAAAAAGTCACACTTCATCTTTTAAAAATCAAAAAATCACATTCAAATTCACAGTCATTTTTGTATTGTACACACACACACACACACACACACACACACACACACACACACACACACACACACACACACACACACACACACACACACACACACACACACACACACAATTTTCTAATACACAGTTTTTTCTATCAGGTGTGCTGGTTGACTGGACAAATGTTTTCTGTTTAGGTTGGTGTCTGCCACTGGATGGTTGATCCATCTGCTGCAGTCACTGAGACTGATAGTGAGACTCCAATGTCCAGCAGAAAGTGACAAAAGAGGAGAAAATAACTGCAGCCTATATGCTTAAGGACAAGAGAAACCATTAGAAGCTGAGAATTACTAAGCAACCTCACTTCAAAGAGATGAACAACGATGCTTGGAGCGTTTTCTCTTTTGTCACCGTGCCCGTCTTGACTCAGACTCTCAGCACTATCAGCAGACCATTAATAAAGTGCCAGAGAACAATGCAGGCAGTCACAGAGCCGGGTGATGGAGTTTGCTGCTGTCTTTGTCTATAAATAAAAATAAATAATATATATCAGAATCTGTATTTACCAGGCACCGGCACTGTATGATCTTAGCAATAACTACCATGTCAGAGACAAAGAATTGCTTCACATCCAGAGAGGTCGTCATCTTCTTCTTCTTCTTCGTCAACCTTGTTGCACAAAAGCCAAAGAGAACTCTGATTATGCTGATTATGTAAGAAAATTAAAATGATTACTGTAATGTGGAAACCTCTCTAGCCCTCACAGCAGTTACAACAGCATGGACCTTTAATGGGAGCACCACAGATAGAACAGGTTTATTTTCTGCAGTAATTAGAGCTACTCAGAAATGTAGCCGAGTCTTTAAGGAGAACGTTTCTTAATTGCTACCTCTGTCGCAACATTGCTGCTGTTTGAAAGGATAATAACAGCCAGTCAAAGTAATTGTTGCTTCATGAATTCATTTGTTGAATTGTACTAGAACACTCCCCCTGGAAACTGGTTATTGTTCTGCATTCAAAGCTGTTGCATCGTTGCACAGATGCAGCTAAATTATGTTGCATTACGAAAAAAGTGTTCCAGTAAGAAATTCAGTAGGACGAATCTGTACAGAGTCTCTTGAATTTCATAAAGTTCAATTCCAATACAATCCAGTAATGATAACCCAATGCAGTGATGTTCATTAACAAGTATACACCTTTAAGGGCCTCTGTGAAAAGCAAGAGGGGGACCTGTATCGTCCACTCTGAAATTGTTATGCTGGTCAATGACAGTGATTACCATGCCTGTGGTGCTCCCTCCCACGCCTTTTCCTGCCAGAGAACCGAAGAGATAATGAGACAGCACACATTATTTGGGCTCGCTGTGATCATCCTTTAGTAACCTAACAGAGACAAAGATAACCTAGTTGTTTCACATGTCCTGCACTGTTGTCAGGAAACAGTGATAAACCCAACACGCTGCTGTAGGCGGTACATGACCACAGATACATCATCATGTAAAGACGGTGTGACAGCAGAGGGGGAAAAAAAAAAATCTATAATGTTTTAATCAGTAAGAAATGGATTGCTGCAGATTAGGAAATTGCACAGTGTGGGTAAAAGCTATAAATGCAGGAGCATGCACACATACAAATTCAACACAAATAGTCTCTATTACGCTCGTAGCAATTCATGAATATTTATCTGATGCGCACGTATCCCTCGACAGTGATCTTAACGCCCCATCAGTCTTTTTAAAAACTGGCCCATGTGTATTTTCTATAAATGTATGATTGTTGAAGTAGTAAGAAATATTCATGAGTATCAGGGGACATTCAGTAGATAAAAAAGATTAAAAACACAAAAAAAGGAAAGGATGTTTGTATGCTGTATTAAATAAATAAGTCAAGGTAGTTTATTCCAGTAATCTTTTTGTCTTTAATCAAACCACACGCAGGTCTATCAGTTGTAGTTAGACTAAAGAGTAATTTGAATAATTTATAGCCCTCAATGAGTAAAATGATCCACAATAATAACAATGATGGCAGGAAAATCTGGAAAAGATTAACATAATGTTGTGAGGCGAAAATAGCTTCTTTTTTTAATTTCATTTTATTTTTTATTCAGCTTTCCTATTCGGTTAAATCATCCCTCAGATTTATGTTGTTACTTACTATGTAAGTTTCATGCTGTGGTGTTAAATATCCACTGAAAAACAATACAAATATGCTTTTTCATCTAATTCATCTAATTAGTGGATTTGTAAAGTCAAAACTTCTCAAGCCATAAATGATTTAGTTCTCCGCTGATCAAATGGACTTATATTCAGTAAACAAGCGAGTGGTAAAAACAACCAATGTTGTTCCAAATTACTATTTTAATTTGATCTGTTGTCTCTCATTATATTCCTTTCCCCACTGAAAATGAGTATAATAAATGTCAACTAATAAATTGAATGTCACTTTAATGAGAGGAGAATCCACAGAACAGACACACCAGAACAAATGTTAGCTCAGAACAAACAGTGATTACGAGAGCTGGATTTGATTTTCATTTGTGTTGAAGGAACATTATTCACCTTCCTGCCCAAAGTTACACGAGAAGATCAATATCACTCTGAGGTTTGTCCAATAAATATAAGGTTATAGGAGACATCTGATAAGCTTAGCTTCACCTCTAAAGATCACTAATTAACACGTTAAATCTCATTTGTTTAATCTGTACAAAAACCAAAGTGTAAAAATAAGAAGTTTTGGTTTTATGAGGGTCATGTGCAAGACTATTTATTGGTCAGGCTTGCTGGGGATCAAACAAACAAGATATGTAAGGCATTCATTTAGTGAGCATTAGAGATGCTGGTAGTCGATGTTTGTTACCTTGGGACAGCACCAGGCAAGCTGTATTCCCTGGTTCCAAATCTGTATGCTAAGCTTAGCTAACATGCAATTGGCTGTAGCTTCAAACATGTCAGTGGTATCGATCCTCTCATCAAACACTCTGCAAGAAAGCAAATAAGCATGTTTCAAAAACTGTCAAACTATTCCTCGAAAATGTGGCTCTACAGTCTTTTCAAAGTATTATTATATATATATGAAATGAGTTGCACCTTTAATTGAGATAACTCAAGATATCATATTCATATGTATATAAAAATCTCTGTTAATAGGGTATTAGTGGGCCAATCTGTACCAAGACCTTAATCATACATCAACTGCCATCTCTCTCCCATGTGATCCTGCTGTGTCTGAAACTTTGGTTAAATATATCAACCAAAAACAGGCAAAAAGAAAAAGAAAAAAAGGAAATCTCATTCCCTGAAATGTAGATACATTCAGGAGGGTGAGCCTTTACATCTATTGCATGCCTAATCAACATCCACTGAGAGAGTTCTGGCTCATTAAACAGGCTCTTTGTGCAGGCATTAATAATGCAGAGGCAATGTGAGAGCCGTGATGTGCTCAAAGACCTGCCATCTCGTTAATGCACCATTAATCACGCAGGTTAAGACAACAGCCTTGGGGGCAGTTGACCCCCCCCCTCCTTTTCTCTCTTTAGGTGGTGCGGTCAGAAACCTGGGCAACTATTCTCCTTGTCCCAGACTGCCACTCAATCCACCTGGAACACCCCAAGGAGGGTACTGGGTAATATGACAGGGAGCAAAGTGCCTTCAGATAATAGAGGCATTTAAATATAACAGTATTTAATCTATATGTTTATGTGGATAGGTGAGACCATGGATTGTACCACTTTGCATCTGTCATTATTTAAGTTTGAGTCTTTTAACTGTAAAGTATAACAGATAGACAAAAGTGACAACATTCGGGTAGATAACTAGTACCTTGATAAAAGCGCATTAGGAAAGAAACAGTGTTAATGAAAGTAGCTCTGAATTTAAGCCTTAATTCCCTCTGAATATATGTATTTATATAATCCTTCTCATGGCACCTGTTTTTGTTTCATCCTGTCGTTTCCATCCCCAGACTGAGCGAAAATCCTTCAAAATTCCTACACAGCATTTCCCATTAATTATCTGGACTGTGGCAGACACAGGCTAATTTGTCCCACCACAGTTTCATAATGAACAGAAGCTATTTTTACACTTCTCAAAATAACATAAAAGATCTATAGCATTGTGTTTTGTGTGATATTGAAGCTTGTGGTGCTTTATGTGAGATGATTCAGGTGCCAGGTGTGTTTTCACTCAGCTGACAACACCAGAGCATCCCTACAGCTGCATGCAGGTTAAATACGGGTAGCTTTAGCAACTAGCTACTACTGCAAGCATGCTATGCTAACCATCATGGCTCAAAATTAACACAAAGCTGCAACTTCAGTATGTCAGATTTCACAGATGAGAAGAGGAATTACTGATATAGCAACAAGGCTGGCGTTACAAGGGTTGATTCAATCTGGGGAAGAAAAAAAAATGTTAATGTTATAAAAGCTAAATTAGCTGTTATGGAAACAGACGGATCATTTCTGTTTCTGTGCTGTAGTGCTGAGTGCAGCGAATTCAGCCGGACTAATTTTGAAACCAGATGGTGTTGCAGCCTCCTTTGCTGCCACACGGTGTAATGAATTCTTTGGCCACTGCTTGGGTATCTGGAGTGACTAACTGGCTTCAGCTTCGCCTCTGAGCTGACCGCATGTTCATTGACACACTTGGAGTATCAGTAAATGTAATTAACCCATGAATTTTTATTCTTGAGGGGAAAAAATAGCCTCATTATTTGGGAGGTTGAGGGTTGCTGATGATATATTCACAATGGAATATAACCCCCACCCCCACACCATATTGGTTTGAATAGTATAGTAATTTTGACCAACATCAACCAGACATTATTTCAATAAATTACAATGTGAAGCTTGAATGTCAAAACATCAAACAAACGTGTGTGTGTGTGTGTGTGTAGGTATTTGTGCAAATGTGTATGTTGGTGTTGAGAGTTGTTACTCTGGGCTGCTGCTACAGGAGGTTGAGCATGTTGTCCACTAATCAGAAGGTCAGTGGTTCCATAGCAACCTCCTCCTGTCCGCATGTCCTTGGGCAAGATATTGAACCCCAAACTGCTCCTGATAGTTGCACCATCACTCTATGTTTTAGCTTGCCACCATCAGTGTGCAGAAACATTGTAAAGCGCTTTTGATAAAATCACTCTACAAGCAACTATTTACCTTCACTCTACTGACTGACTCCTGACTTCATAACTGTGACTCAAACCTAATCCTGGGATCCACTTAGTAGATATCAAAATAACTAACTATGATGAAAATTAGCATCCCAGCACATCTCCATGCATGATATTCCCTTAACAAGAGTGGTCTGACTACACAATGGTGCCCTGAGGCAATAAATGAAAAAGCAGTTTTAATATATAAATAAAAACAAAATATGTATTTAAACAATCATAATTTAAACAAATATAAATCTTCACATACTCATGGCACTGTGTCACATGTGATCTCCTGAAACGAACCCAACCCAACCCCCAGACAAAAGGTCAAACCCACGTCAGCTTCTAATTTCATTGGCCTTGCAATATCATATATATATATATGAATATATTTTAAACAAAATGCTTAGCAGTGGTGTTAGGTATAAGGTTTGCTGCCTGAGGGTAACATCATGCCAGAGGGTTAAACAGTCCTTTTTTAATTCTAATGTAACTGATATCTCTGAGCACAGTGGCACAAAACATTAAACCTGCATTAACTAATGTTTTGTCCTTCAGTGAAACAACTGAATCCATATATATATTCAGTTTACTATTATGTGCTGTATGATGCAAAAAAGGCTTAACATCATTATTTGAGAAGCAGCAACCAACACATTTTGTAACGTTTCCTTAAAAAAATGATTTGGTTATTAAAATACTTACTGATTAATTTCAAGCGTCAACCGACTCATTTTTGTCCATGTTTACAGCAGAAAAAAGTAGTGAACACAACACAATGTCAGCAAGATAGTAGGTTATAATTGTGATGGCTTCGAATGTCATATTTTGTCCAATCAACAATCCAAAATTACTACTATATACAGTTTACTGATTGAGTTTCTGTCCATTATCTAATTGATTAATCATTGCTGCTGTCATTTTTTTGTCCTCCTGTTTTCAGTAAGTAAGTAAATACTGAATTAACAATGTCAGAAAATAGTTAAAATAATTGTTATACTTGTCATCAGCATTCACAATATCTATACAACTAAATTTGTTTATGATTAAATAGAGCACAAAATTGTTTACATGAGCATAAAATTGTTTATAAGAGCACAAAGTTCTTCATAGATCTCTATAGCCTATTAATTTCGCTCTCAAAGTGCATCAGATTGATGCATTTAACTTCAAAATGTACAACAGTTACTTGAGGGGGAGCATGACCCCACACACCCCTACAGGGTCTGAGTCCACCCGCCACAGACTCACACAATCCTCCAGGAAAAAGTGTTACATATTGTACAGTATGCTGTGGTATATCTGGAAATGCTGACATTTTCACTGTGCTTAAAATATAAATTCTACAGAGATAGTTTGACGTTGAAGGGGGATTATAACACAAGTCTCACTACTGCTTCTCCTGATTCCAAAATATAAGGTGAATAGATGAAAGTCGTAATTATAAGAGACAAGAACGTGACCTGAAGCATCTTGACTGCAGAGGTGTTTTTTTTTTCCTGCACCCACATGGGCACCGCCACACTTAATCTGACTACATTTTCCTCGACTGGGGGATAGACTGCTAGTTTGAAGGCTTTTCTGACTTGCTCCTGTTCCCTTTTCCTCCCACCTGCTTCTTGAACTGAAATCAATGTTCCAGCCGTTTCATCCTCTCTGCAGATTGCCTCAACCAGAGCAGAGTCTATCAGGCACCACCAGACTGACATTTCCCTCTAGCTGCAGCACCTACGGCGGATTCCATAACTGACTTGGCCCCCCTAGGGATGGATAATCCCAAGCTAAAACCCCCAGATTCTGTGATTAATGATATGTCTAGTGGTTGTGACCCTTGTTCTCTTGCTGTGATGCCTCATGTCGAGCCCAGGGAGCTTTGGAGAGCCGACAAGGGAGACCTGTACAATTATGCACTGGCACAGCAAAGCAGCCCCCTGGCAAACAAAGACCAAGTTTGACAGGACCTTTATTAGCAACAAGACATGTGGTGCGTGCTGTATAGGTGTAGTATATTAAGAAACAATGCCAGAGCGCAGTCATTTATTCACTGTGTGAGAGGTTCACATTGTTCAAAAACAGTGTAAATATATTCAAAATGTGAATTAACTGCTTTAAATGCTAAATACAGATGTGTTTTATTTACATTCACCCACATTTTAAAGGTGCCCTGAGGAGTTTCTCATCAAATGCTTTGTATGCATTGTATCCTTGAAGCCCAACAAAGGTATTGAATACATGTATGTATTTCTTACCTCATTAAGCATTTGTAAAGCCAGTTTTCAAAGCTGTTTAAATGCGTGCTAACATCGGCTAGCAGTCTTTACTATCACTTGCACGTACATTGCTAAATTTCTTGTTTGCGTTACTGCCACTGGCTGTTGATCAGTGTAACAGCGTGAAAGTGAGAGGCATCAGATACCTTTTGTGTGTTTGTGTGTAAATCTGTGTCCTCACATCTATAATGCCCAAGATAAAAAACAAAACAGGGGACCCCTTGTTGCTCCGTAGTGCTGCTGGTGGTCAAATCTCCAGAGGGTTTCTTTCATTCCTACAGGTAGTGTTGATGATGACATGCAGGTTAGTTGAACTGGAAACTTTAAAAGCTTGAAGTTCTGAATTACTGTCTGAATGTGTTTGTTTATGTGTCCACAGAGGACTGGCAATCGGTGCACTGCACTTCCTTCACCCAGCACGCTAGAATACACTTGACTACAACATTAATAGTCACTGGAAAGGTTGTTTTATAATGTAGGCATCCCAAGGCTTGTATGTGTCAAAACTCTTGCCACTTCAAATTCGGATTATAGTTTTTCACAACAGTAAATGTGGGTTTAACCAAAAAAAGTTGAGTGCAAACTTCTGTGTTAAGTTGTTTTTTTTAGTGTTTTACTTCCACATATAGGAGGAGCAGTAAGTCAGAGGGAACAGCTCCAGAGGGGCAGCTCAGTGACCAACAGATAAAAACTGAGTGTAATGTGTAGCCTCCAGCTGTGACTGTGTGCAACTGTGAGTGTGCAGCAGGGCGTAGCTGAAACAGCAACCTACATCAGCAAAACTACATTCTCAAAAATAGAGATACAGGAGAAGTACATTTTCATGCTGAATATTTTCACATATGGACTTTAACAAGCTGATAATGGGCCTAGATTTTTTTGTTGCACCATAAAAGCACAAAGATGGTTTCTCTTAAAATGTGCACCACCACACCAGGCTGAAGATACAGTTAAGTCAGTGCACCACCTCTGAGACCCTGGGTCAATTCTTGGGGGTGGTGCTTCTGGCTCGGCCCCATTGAACACAAATGGGAAGCCAGTAGGGGATCATGTCATGAAGACTAATTGATCTCCACTCAATAGGACCCAGTCTTCTTCTGTTTATACCCTCCTGAGACAGAGAATGAGAATTAGCAGTAACAGTTCGTTTGTAGTCTATCGGAAATTAAAAATGCAAAATAAAGGAAGGACATTGCTTTTCTTAGTATTATCTCATAATAATGCTGTTGTCTACAGGTACATTTTTACCACTTACGGTACACAATTGCACTACTAAAGGTTTAAATACACAAGTGATGTTGTCCATGATGAAAATGGTGACCAAAAACAACAAAATGTTTCCTTCAGATAATTTTATCCACGAGAATTGTTGCTTGTTAAGGTGCTCAGCAGGGATGGGTCGTGTCAGGATGCTGACCATAATTTAGTGTAAAAAAATAAAGACATGACATGAAAAGATATATTTAAGTTATTACATTTCTGAACATAACAGTACAGAACACAACATAAATTAGAAGTGCTTAAAACCAATATCAATTATTAGAATTAGAATTAGAATAAATTAACGTTACATAAATACCAGTAGCCAGGAGCTTATCAATATTTCAGTGCTGACCAAACAGGAAGCATGGCTTGATACCCATCCTTCGTACAAGAGAAACATTTGACAGGAAAGTTGGGGTTAGTCCTGCCCTTATTTGAATATTCATGTCCTGCAAAGTGGAATAAATTAAAGGACTTCAACTGTCATCATGTTACTCTTAAGCAGCTAATGTCTTAGATGCTAACTTCAGACCATTAAGCTGCTGCTGTGCATTGAATATATTCTGACCTTAGATTGATCAGCTTTTGTTTTCTAACCCAGAACCAGAAGATCAGCGTATCATTAGAAGACAAAAACTTAAAAGACAAATTTCTGATCTTCACCTCTTTACTGCAGCATCACTGATTATCCAGCTGTCCCACTTTTACAAAAATATGCTCAAACAAATCTTTTTACATGATCCTTATATGGATAAAAGTCTTTCTCAGTGTTTTCCTCTCACAAAAAATCCCAATTGCTCAATCAGACACCTATTTCCGCGGAGGAGCCTCAAGTTAATGACCCTGTTTCTCATCTGGGCTCCTCCCTATTTTCCTCTGGCGTTGAGGGTGAATGCTTAATCTTCAGGGGAAGCTGTCAGAAGATGATGAATGCTCGCAGTAGACTGGCTCTCAAAACTGGCATTAATTTTTAAGTACAATTACTAGAACAAAAATTTTAATTCAGCTATGTAAGATGACTGCGGAGGTACACGTTTGGGCTTGAAACTTATGCAGGGATTTGCTGAAATAGTATTTTAACATCTTTGAATGCAGTTGGTGCAAGTTTTGTTCGGATGTCAGTGAGGGACATGAAACAGACAGTTTTCACAAAGATGTTTTTGCCTTGATCTCCGAGCACAGAGTGGCAGTGTTGTAGGGCTGTTAACCCGTCCAACTCTAAGCTGTGGTTTGCATCAGTGTCCCATTCATGCTCTGCCTCATCTTCTTTGATCCAAGAATTAACAAGACAGATGAAAGGAACAATCATCAGGTCCCATGCTTCACTTAAAGGACTGCCAAACACAAAGTTAGCTTGGTTCATGCTAAGCCGACGTACAAAGAGAGGTCTGAATTTTCTCACTATCTGGGAATTCAACAAAAGAGACTAAGGGGAGAGATAAAGAGAACTAAAGAGGGTTGTGATAGAGCAGGGTTAGGGTGAATAATTAATGGGTTGTGTTCAATTGTAAATATCCAAGATATTGCACAATCCTGCAAATATGGATACTGCAAAAAGAAGGGAGAGAGAGAGAGAGAGAGGGAGAGACAGAGGGAGAGAGAGAGAGGGAGGGAGAGAAAGAGAGAGAGAGAGGGCGGGGGGAAATCATAGCATGTCAAAATTCAAGTCTGTCAAAAGACCCTGAGTTTAAGCTTCATTCTTTTATCCTTGTGAAAATGATGTTTGTGAGACCTTGAAGTTCAGACACAAGGATTTAACAGCACAGAGAGGAAGACAGGAAGAAACCCTGGAATCCAATGTTTTCCTGCTGAAAGCCACAAAGGAGTCACGAGGCTGTGCCCAGGGTATCTGCCGTTACTGTGTATTGACACGGAAGACATATTTTCTGTTTTATTGCAGTTGACGGGGGATGGCAATGAGTCATCTAAACCTCAAAGTATTGTTACATCGGCTTTTGTGCTATTTTATGAATTTGAGAATGGCCACATTCAGAACATCTCACCACATTTAACCATATCTTCTTGATATGGTCTGTATTCTCATATTAGTATATTTTGTTGTCAGTGACGCATTCCTATAATCTATGTGTTTAATTGATGTATGCAAACACAATTTTCTTTGATATAAAGATGAAGCTGAGTGGATCTCTCCCACTTAAATGTACTAAAATAAGCCATACCAAGATGTTATAATGTGTACAGCTCCAACTAATTATTTTCATTGTCGATTAATCTGCAGATTGTTGTTGTTTTGTCTATAAAATGTCAGAAAATAGTGAAAAATTCTCAAGATGATGTATTTGTGTGTCATGAAAGTCTATAAGAACCAACATTCGCTGAGCAGAAACTGACTTAAATGATTAATTAATTATCAAATCGATTATTATCACTGATTGTTTCAGCTCTAAACATATGAAACAACAAAGCATAACATTTTCTTTTTTTAAGTATATTTTTTGGGCCTTTTTGCCTTTAATGGACAGACAAGTAGAGAGAAAGAGACAGGAAACTGAAGGCAGAGAGGGGGGAATGACACGCAGAATAGGACCACTCGGTACGGGATTCGAACCGGGATTGCCTGCAGTGAGGACTGTAGCCTCAACACATGGGGCAGGTGCTCTACCCACTGAGCTAAACACCGCCTCCAAAGCATAACATTTTGAGTATATTTTCCAGTAATAGTTATCTAAAGACAGACAGCATTTTAGAAATTGTTTCACTTTCCATAAAAGTTGTGGGTCAAGTTAAAACTATGTTCTCACTGTACATATAATACACTGGACTGTTGGGATGTATTCTTGCATAAGGTCACATAAACTTTGATAGTACAGCTTTTGGAAAATGTTCAGTGACTTGACTTTGGTCATTATGCTCTGTTGGCATTGATGGACAGCTGGACGGGCCATCATCACATCTCATTTGGCCATTAACACCTTTAATCACTGCTGCTCATTGTCACTGATTCAAAGCTCCCTGAGAAGAGCTTCTGGAAAGTCTGAGGACAGTTACCTCTGTGTGGCAGAACAGGTCAGTGGCATTTGATGGCAGTGGGATCACAGCAGCCAGGCCCTCTGGCTAAGCTCAGGGCCACTGTCACAAAGCCATGTGCTGGACTTGCTCTGAGAGATGTATGTATTGTTACTATTTTGAATCAAAAAGCTGGTATATGGTCAAATTTCAGATTTTGTATTCACAAAGTCAATTGAAGTGTATTTGTAAAGCACAGTTACAGCCACAAAAGGCTTCACAATAGTCATAGCACATTAAATAGGACAGTAAAATAAACAGACAACCCCTCCACACCAACCTTAAACCCTCAACTAAATACAGGGAACACCTCCTATGAAAACTATGAGTACGAGAACAATGTAAGGGAATAATACTACGGGGACAGAAACACAAATTAAGCATCATCAAAATCTTAAACTTGCTTTTACTGCTTTTGATTTCCATCTATGTTCAGTTAGATGACACAAACACTTTCTCCAATCTCCTGTAACATTCATTTGACTGTACCAATCATCGTGTACTGTATGCCTGCAGCACTCCACTCTGCACCTCTCTGATGATTTTCTGCCAAGAATCACAGAACATGGCTTACAACAAGAGAGAAAAAAAGTGGCACATTTTAATAAAGGCGCACTGGCAACCCAATTAGGAATGATGCAAAGCTTACAACCTAATACCCTTTGATTCACTGTTTGTATTCCTGTATTTAACTCTCAGTTTCACTCCTCTTGGCATACTCATAACATGCTCCTTTCAGCCGCACTCTTAGCTGCCCAGCATGCAAATGTGACAAGAAGAAGGGTAGAAAAATCACTTTTATAAAATCTTTAGTCTAGGGATTAAATCCATGTCATCAGACCAAAGGCTGACTTTGAAGCTGGGTAGATCCCTCTAAGAGGAGATGAATGGTAAAGATAGAGGAGATTTCAGTGTTGGCAGATAGCATTAAGCAAGCTGAGCTCTGCTCTCTAGCTTTTTGGTAATGATACCACTAAAAAAGAAAGATGACAGCGCTAGAAAGTGTGGCTGAAAGGGGACTCGGTGCCTGTTTGTGATGTTGACAGGGACCTTTGATACTAGCTCAGGAGAGCCAACGAATGTGTGGCCTGAATCTCCAGCTGCTCAACATTATTGCATGTTGCCTAACACTGTGTACCACGGAGTACCATGGAGTCACTGTACCAGAAAACAATGCAATGATGTTGTCTACTGAGGACTGAGCAAAGTAAGGACATTACTTTTTTATCTCCTAAAAATTAAGATTATATATAACCACGTCTTTTTGGTTGAAAATAAGCCTACTAATCCAGGGACCAGGGTTACATTTTGCCAACAAAAACACTTTAAGATTCAGTCAAGATCATGTTTTGGTTAAGGTTAGGAAAAGATGCTTTGAGGTGCCTTAACATAACAATAAAAATCTGGTATAATGATTGATGTCATGACATTATGAGAGAAACAAATGAAATGTTGTCAGTAAATATTTTGTACAGATGAAGAAGAATTTATAGATTGGTGCATTTGCTTATTAAAGTGAAAAAAACATAATTAGTGCCTGAAACTATTCAAGATCTAAAAATGACATTTTTGTCTTAGTGAAAGACAAAACATACCCACTTTTAAATCCTTTTCACTTCTATTTGCTAATTCAAGAATAAAAACTATTTCTTTTGACTTAGAAATTGACTCATTAAAATGGCTAGGGTTGGCTTTTCAGGGTCTTACATGGCTGCAGTATGGAGACAGAAAAGGACACACTTTGTAAAACATGAATGTAAAATATATATAATCTGAGGCTAAATGTATTATTTCTAAAAATCTTAGCACCTGATTATTGGAAACTGTAATCTTTTAACCTTATCAACAAGAATAAAGTTGATACTGACATTTCCAATCCCCTTTTATTACCACAATTGTTAAGCGCAGATGCACTTTTGCACAATTGTACTCATAAATTCTACTTATTATAGGTTTTCTCTGATGTACCTTACCTACCTGTTACAGAATTCCCTCCCTGCTCCTCTTTGCTTTTATTTTCATTTTCATTTCAGCCAATTTCATCTTCTTTTATCCCTAATTTTATATTTATACATCTTAAGTAAATAGATTGTTGTTTATCTGATGAGTTAATGAGGTGATAGTTTATATGTATAGTGTGTGAACTGAAAATGTGAAGATGTTTTTAAAGGATGGAAATATGCAGCAAATGTGTCATACATACTTGTGTATATACAATATATTTATATACACATTTTGGTCACCAAAAGGGGTTATAATATCACATATAAGTACAACATAAAAAAATCAATAAAATCACTTTGTCACAATTGTGTTGAAAGGTAAACAGTAAAAGTGATAAATGTGAAGACAAAGCAGTGAATACAAGAGGAACCCAGAGATTAAAATTCTTTAGAGTCTAACTGAGCTCTTGCACAGAGGACAAATGAAACAAGCGCGTCAATCTTGCTCTGTGCACTGGGAGAGAAACATGTCATTAAGTCCCTGCTGCTGTGACCTCATGACACTCACTTAAATCAGTCAGGGTGTGCTACATTTGGCCTCGCTGGCATACCACATGCTGTGCAGTGACAGGGGTGGGAAAGCCACTTAGATAGAGTAGCAGTGGCAGGTATTACACTGAATCCCTGACTGCTGACAATCAAACAAATTCATTAACAGTGCGAGGCAGTGTGACTAAAGCAGTGCGTATAGAGAAGGAGTTGCATTAAGTGTCAGGTAAATATGATAAATATCAGACGGGGCAACATATTAAAATTCCTCTGGCTGTCTGTGAGGCTGCAGGCAACCATCATAGATGTCACAACTCTACATTTGTCTTTGGGCCACAAATGTTGACAACAAGAATAATTTTTAATTTGGATTCATCCATGTGAAGCGAATGTGTTTACCGCTCTCCAGTGTTTGCTATTGTTTGCTTCACATGGAACTGCTTGCATTGCACAAGCTATTGTTTCAGGCCAGTCACAAGCGGCACGTGCCATTTTGTGAGCCAAATATAAATGATTTGGAAAAACCACACCCATCTGGCACAAACCAGCATTGTGCCAGTCGTGTTTGGAGCTCACTCCTGCGTTTCCTGAGAGCATCGCATCTGAGACAGTGATGTATGATTATCTCCAGCGACGACAGTGCCAGGGAAAATGAGGTCCAGGTGTTCAACAGTGAAATTGTGGCAGGGATGCAGAGCCGTGCCTCTTTCAATTGGTAGAGCTCAGTTTACCTGTTTTTAACCAGGAACTGGAAGTAAAAATTTTGGTACAAATGATAAAGCAGAAATAACAACGTTCAACCAGCTGAAACTGACACAGTCACAGTAAACTGAGTATTTTCCTTTGTTGAACACTTGGAGCTCATTTTAAACTGGGACAGGGTTTTTTACTGGCCCAAATTCAGGCAGAGATGGTAGTCTGTGCCTTCTTCTGGCCATCACGCAGAATAAATTGTTGTTGTAATCCATAACTAATCATTTACGCAACATTTACAATACATAAATAGTTTATCTTTCAATACCGATAGCTGGTCATTGATACCTGTGTCTGTTGATTTCAATCCCCTTAAACATTTCAAGGAGCACAATTTCAAATAGGCTACATAACCTCTAAGTGATGTAGCCTACCATTGTTGCTGTATTTAAGCTTAATGGTTTCTACTGTTTAAGCTTTCACAATCAACTTTTTTTTACTATTTAAACAGTAAATTGGAGTGATGGTGAATTTGAAATGATCACCAAAAGATGTTCAGGTAATTTCAAAAGATGACGCCATTGTTTGCCTTCCCCTTGTAACTATGAAAGCCTAACTGTAGCCAAAGTTACGTGTGTTGAGTCTGGAGGTAATACAACTTGTAGCAAACTGAGGTTTCGCAGTGACAAACTCAAAGTCTGAGGTTTTGAAGCAGTCACTGTGCCCCATACACCACACAGCTACAGAAAAATGCTGTCTATCAGTCAACACTGCACATACTCCCTCGCACTCATACTGGTATACTTCATTCAACGTGTAAAATGCCTTTTCCTGTCACTGTCAACTACACCGTTAACTACAAGAAACATGGTAAAGTTAGTGTGAAAAACATTAACACTAATCACTGTGTACATCTGTAGTGATTTAGAACCCAATTTACCTTAACTTACCTCCATAAACACATCGTCTCAGAGCGTGCTGAGAACCCCGCCCACCTACTACACCCAACACGCTGTTGTTCTCACTATGTTTGAGATTACATTAAATGGTTTGACGAATGAACAGCAAGCAGATATAGTTGAATATGAACACAGCTGCTGAAACAGTGAGAGGGTGCAAACACATCACTACTAGTCTACATGGTTGACAATATGGTGGCACTATAAGTATCATATTACAATAACCCTCGTGTTGTCCTCCCGTCCACCCCGTCTGTTTTGACTGTTCCTCCCTCCCTCCCTCCCTCCCTCTTTCCTTCCTTCCTTCCTCCCTCCATCCTTCTTTCCTTCCCTGCTTCATTCCTTCCTTTCTCCCTCCCTCCCTCCCTCCCTCCTTTCCTTCCTTCTTCCTTCCTTCCTCCCTCCTTTCTTTCCTTCCTTCCTTCCTTACTTCCTTCCTTCCTTCCTTCCTTCCTTCCTTCCTCCCTCCTTTCTTTCCTTCCTTCCTTCCTTCCTTCCTTCCTTCCTTCCATCCTTCCTTCCTTCATCCTCCCTTCCTTCCTTCTTTCCTTCGCTCTTCCTCCTTTCCTTCCTTCCTCCCTCCCCTCCTTCCTACCTTCCTTCCTTCCTTGACTTGAGAACAACAGGGGGGTTAAGCCTGTGTCCGAAATTACTCCCTATTTACTTTATAGTGCGGCTGATGGTGACAACACAAAATGATGACGATTAGTGTCTAAAATATTGATTTGCTGCTGACTATTGAGTGAACTATTTAAGTGTTTATTATATACAGTGTAGTGAATGAGTGAATGAGGGAGTGATTTCAGACACAGAGTAAATTGCATGAAGAATTAACATCAGACAAATACGACTGAATATGATTATAGTTGCTGGAAGAGTAAAAGGGTACAAACAGTTACAACCCTCTTTACACAGGCTTTGAAATCTTCATTGAGCAACTTTGAACTACACAGTGCGTGGATGATTCAGACAACATCTCTAAGCACTATATCGAGTGCAGCACTGTAGAGTCACAATCATTCATGAGTAGAACAGTTGTTTAGTCCATCACATTTCTATAAAACCATGGAGTGATGTGCCTCGTCTTGTTCAGAAGAAGGAGACTTTCCAGTCAGTTTAATGATACAAGTACAATGAGCAGAGATATGTCAAAGCATGACAGCTGAATTAAAAAAAACTATCTGCGTTTTGCTGAATAGGGAAATTCACATTACGCTTCTTTGAACTTGCATTTATGTGTTAATGTGAGCAGTGGCAGCTCTGCAAAAGGTCTCGACTTTGTTGTGTTGAGTCTTGTCCGGATATTAGAAACGTTACACCATTTATCCTCATTGTTTCAGCACATAACATATATTATATAATACATATAATATATAATATATATTAAAATGATGTTTTAAGACTTTTAAAGGATCTGTTGGGACCCTGATTTTGATGGATGTGGCCTGGAAACAGACAGAAGCGGCGGCCTCGAAATTCTCCATGCAGGAAAAAACCCTGTGGGCTAGTGACAATCAGACATCAATGCTCAGAAAAGATTCAGGAGCTTCTAATGCTCTCTGTCTTCTTTTATCTGTTCAAATATGATGTCGCCTTTGAGTCCTTCAGGAACAGTCATCTCCCCTCTGCATCCCACGTCTGCATGTAAAGGAAAAGCAGAGGAGAAGTGAATGGTGGTGTTCTCATGATAAAAATTCCACTTTATCCATTCAAGCATGCCTCAACATTGAAACCCTCTTTGACAGGGTGGCAGGAACCTGAGGGATGCAGTATTCATAGCTTCTGTTTCCAGGAGCACGGATAAACCCGGGCTATACTTAGAAGCTCAATGTGTGATTTGAAATATGTGATTCCTCACAAATACGTCTTTGCCCCCCCCTGTTGTCACCACTGAGGGAGGTGCACTCGCAGCATTCGCTTTCCGTGACAAAACTATCTCCCCTGCACACTCTGAAATGTGCTCAGCGCTGTTAGCCAGCTATTACTTGACTATTAGGCTGCTGCATTTGGGGAGATATTTATTGGATTCAGAGAGTGCTTTACATGGCAGCTTCCACAGTCTTCCGTCATTTGATTTCTTTGCAGCAGACACAAGAAATGTTTCCTCCTTGTGATCAGTCTCGAATGAAATCTGCCTGTTAGCTTTTCTTTGAGTTGTGTTATTGTTTACTTCTGACTTAAAACCATCTAATTTCCACAGTGTGTAGGAAGTCTGCATGGAAAGTGCTGCTCAGATGCCACCTGAAAAAGGTTGCATATATTTAAAGTCATTTCTAAATAAAAGCAACTAAGCATGAAGTGGAAAAAAAACATCTACATTTTAGTCATTCCCCTCTTTTTGACTTTATGTGTCATTAGTGCCTCTTTGATTGTTCATGTTCCCACACATGACACCAGTGTATTGATCTGCACGATACATGTGTCACAGCATCGTCTGTCTTCACTATCAATCAGTTCGATCAGTTGTATTCATTCTCACTTGGTTGGAGACTCGGCAAATGAAATGCCACATGTGGAGGAACTAGAGGATGTTCAACATCTACATTGTTGTCGTGCTAATGCAGTTTAGATTGATGAATCTATATTAGGATTTCCGTCTGAGTCATAGTTCACTACAAAGCAGACAAGCAGCAATTTGTAAGCAATATACAATGATAAGAATTCCCTTGATGGATAATGTATTGTTTTTATATGAGCTGCATTTAACCCTCCTGTTGTCCTCAAGTCAAGGAAGGAAGGGAGGGAAGAAGGAAGGAAAGGAGGGAGGAGGGAAGGAAGGAAGGAAGGAAACGAGGAGGAAGGAAAGGAGGGAGGAAGGAAGGAAGGAAGGAAGGAAAGGAGAGAGGAGGGAAACAAGGGAGGAATGAAGGGAGGGAAGAAGGAAGGAAGAAAGGAAGGAAGGAAATGAGGGAGAAAGGGAGGAAGGAAGGAAAGGAGGGAGGAGGGGAGGAAGGAAGGACACGAGGGAGGAAAGAAGGAAAAGAGGAAAGGAAAAAAGGAAGGGAGGAAGGAAGGAAGGACGGAGGAAAGAAAGAAGGAGGGAGGGAGAAAGGAAAAGAGGAAGGAAGGAAGAAGGACAGAGGAAAGAAGGAAGTGAGGAAGGTAGGGTGGAGGAACGAAAGAGAGAAGGAGTGAAGGGAGGAAAGAAGGAACAGTCAAAACAGACGGGGTCAATTTGATCCGGGAGGACGACACAAAGGTTAAATGAACACAATGCATTGTTATGAAATCATAATTTCAGTTTGTACTGTATTGTTTGGGGAGATGTACATCAAGGGAAGAACAGGACACACACAGAGAGAGAAACAGACATAATGTGTAATCTAAATTATTACAATTATTCAAGGTGTTAAGGCAAGGAGCCATGCATTAAAATACAGCACTAAAGGTAAATGTTGCTGATCTGGGAAATGAGGGAAATATTCACCAGCATCAGAAAGGCTGCTTTACTTCTCCAGACAAACTGCTGCAATCTGAAAGTATCCCAAACAATCACTCCAATGTATTTCCAAATGCACACACAAGTGTGTATACAAGTTTGTTTTGTAAAAATGAAATTTTATATTTTAAGTATTAACTCTTTAACCAAGCCAGCAGTTTCATGTTGGATGTACCGTAAAACACTGAACACATTACATGGAGCGGGCAAAAAAAAAACATGCACCCAAGACAATGCGTGCCCCAATGCACACACAAGCAAGATAATGATAACCTGGATGAGATTCAGCTTTCAAAAGGCAGCATCACACTCAACCTGTAACACTGACAAACACCTGTCCCAATGTACAGGAACACACTGGTTTATATTAGACACGTGCACCAGTGATGCTGCAAATCAAACAGACTTTATTCCACTAAGGCAGACGTGTGAGAGATCAACTTGTGTAAATCATGCATGCCATGTGGAGGATGTAGAGATGAGCAAAACTCTGGCACAACTGTTGCTGCTTGACTTTACTCCAACACGAATCAGAAGATATTCAGCACCATGTGAGGGATCTGATGACATGCCTGGTCAAATTACAAATATTGGAGACAACAAATTTCTATATTTTGTATGATGGGGCGGTGTGAACTCCTGTGAGCCATCGCCTCAGCCTGTTAGGTGCTATTTGAACTTGTCTGCAGTCTTGTCAACATTTTTGCTGAATCTTTCATTCATCTACTTCTAAGTCTGTCTCGTTTTGGCACATTTAGGACATTCTGATTCCAGTACTTATGAACTACGGCGTCCAGCTCCTCAACATCGAAGCTCAAAGGGTGCTTTCTGTGTGTTGATGTTGTAAACTGTGCGACATGAAAAATTAGTTCAAGCTAAAGTGGGACACGCACAAAGTCTCAGCTAGTGCCTCTTGTTCATCGCTTCACTGCTCTTCATACACATTTCTTTTTTATCTTTCTCTCTTTAAAAACATTCAGTCTTGAATTAGAAATAAAGGAAACACCAGGACAAAGTCATATCTGTCCCCCACCATGACGGTCTCCCTGACATTAATTGCGCACATGTTGGCAGAGCCTTAAAGGATTTACCCATGAATAATTCACATTTTACATACATGCAGTGGGGAGAAGGCACGTTTTAAAACTACATAGAGTGGAAATTGCCTCATGCAGTACAGAATCTTTATAAAGAGGCATTTAACTGTTGCATAACAGCATCTAACCCCTCAATTCTGGGGTTAATTTCTATCTTTTGATGTATAGAGACCATAAGGGGTTTCCATCTGAGTATTTTTTAATTTTTTTTTCTGTTTCCATTCATCCTGTACTGAAATATTACCTTTTAAAAAAGTGAGACAAATAAAAAAATACATGAAAATCAGATTTTCAATAATAAAATTACCATATGATTATAGATATACAGTATAAAAGAAATAGGCTTGTGAATCTTTAATCTCATTATTATGCCACTATGACCTCTTTTTAGAGTTTTGTCTGCATTTTTCTGCCTTTTCATTGTTATACGTACTCCACATAAGTCTTGAATCATCTTCCCCGTTAGCCCAGGGCAGCAACACAGACTGTTTGTTAATGGAATCTACATTTTGCATGAAGAAAGTGTTAATGAGCAACAGAGAATCGGCTTTAATATCACCGGCTCTGGTGGAGCGAGCTAATGGACAGTGTCCTGGAGAGGGGTAATAAGGTAATGGAGAAAAGAGGAATTAGCTTTGAGGTGGGTGTCTGATGTCTGTTATTGAGAAGGGATAAATGAAGATAGCCGACTATAGAGTTACAATGCATGTAATGAAGCTTTGCACAGACTCACCATAGCTTTTGACTTATTTCTAGCACTTTTTATGCTCCCTACATTCTCGTTTTCGTCATCACTACCTTAAATCAGATTCATCATAAAGGGAACATTTTACAACAAATGAACGTGTCTCAGATTCAGAGTATGATGGGTCTTCAGTGATCAGTTTAATATTTGCTACAAAGATTACTCTGTACTCATAAAAGAAAACTATGCTGCTTCTGAGATCATGCCATTGTAGTTGCATGTACGGTAAATCCAAAAAAGGTCACTTACATGTACATAAACATGGTACCCAGACATTTTAAACCTGCTGTATAGTATATTGCATTACATTTTCTCCTCTTTCAACATACTTATGTGTAAAACTGTATTCTTCTGAAATCCCGTAGCCAGTGTGAGTCACTGCTTTTAGATGATCTGCCACTACTCTCCTTGGCAGTGAAGAGAGGCTTTTCTTCTTGATGCCTTTATTGTCTAAAAACAATAGTCACAGTCATCTCTTTGACGTCAATAATAAGTAAGCTCCGGTTCCTTTTGTATTTTCAGCAGAAACTGACACAGAAACTGTCAGTGTCACAGAGAAATGATACCAAGGCAACCGAACATTACAATTCTGTCGTCTGACGGATTGCTGGACTTTTAAAATGAGACAAGCTTTCAGCCAGCTGTGCATTTATTCAGCACGACTTCTGCAGCGATTCCTAATTTCTTCAGCCCTCCTTTTTTTCTCAAAAGCAGGTGAACTTAAAAAGTACACTCTCAATGAGGAAAGTCCAATGTCACAATAATAATAATAACATATATAGCAGGTATTAATGCAGGCAGTGTAATGTAATGCTCCCTGTACTGATTCCTCTGCTGTGATCATATCTGCTGACGAATAACGGCCAAAACAGCATTTCCCTGTGGGATTTGGACATCGCTGTCAAGACGGCGCCGGCTACACTCTGACGAACCTATTAAGCAGGATGTATGTCATTGTGAGGCTTTGAAGAGAAGACAGGATGTAAAATTGAGGGGCGTGTCTTGCTGCATTTCGTCGGTGCTCTTCAGGGTTTCTGATGTTTAGAGAGAATAAATAAAAAGATGTCACCATCAAATTATAATAAATGCATAATTTAAAGTGGAGCTCATTAAGGTGAAGGAAAAATTCGGGTAGCATACTTTCAAATATTTTCCGTACAGATTATTTGTATATCTGAAATTAAAGTAGTGAAACTGACTGATGTGGCTGTTTGACTTTGTGGATGGAGATATCAGCTGTAGCACCTGTTGGTGTCCTCACTCAGCTCACATCTTTACAAGCTTTTCTTGTATCATTCGTAATTGAAGTTCTTGTGTAATATGAGATGCTGTCTGGGCAACTGAAGGCAATTACTGTTTCATTATGTTGCTGCTTGTGTAAATGCCACATATAAAGATGGCCTTGATGCCACTAACAATGGCTAAAATGTATTTACATGATTGAGAACATCATTTAAATGTGGATGAGGGTTCGGAGTGGGAGGATGTGATGTGGCTTTTAAAATCACTCTGATGTCTTTTTCTATACAGTCTGACTAAAGCTAAGACTATAACCAGACTTGCTTTAAAGACTGAGACAAACACAGACCTTTTTATAGCAAGACAATAGCTAATTATTGCCTGGGTTGCCTCAGCAGCAGTCTGGCTTGGTGGGAGTCTGCTTGTGTTTCTGGCTTGGTGGTGGCTGGCAAGTAGCCAAGGGCTAAGATTCAATGCTGTTGGCAATCTTTGATCATTTGGCAGAAGAAAAGATTTATACTTTTCTGAACTGTTTCAGAGGCAGTTAAGTGTCCCCTACATTTCAGCGTTGAATCTTTTTTCAGCTTTCCAATACTTAAATAAATCCCCAAGGGCCACTCCCAAGAGGGCATTAAACTTTTTCATGCTTGTAACAAATTCAAGCAAATTGCTCTCAATTAAAATGACAGAACATAGTGTGTGTGTGCGTGTGGTACTGCGAAAAGCCTTTTTTCGATTATTCCTTCTTCTAATTGTTATGGAAACAATTACAAGACATATTTTAAATTATCCTAAAGAGTCAATCATGAAGTCGTGTGGTAGCCATAAAATATAATGCAGTATTTGATTCATTATTAAGTCTTGAATAGCCACAAAGAGACTATAAAATGACCCAAAATCACTGCTCACCCACACATTTACCTGTGGCTCAAGTGGTAGAGCAGGTTGTCCACTAATTAGAAGGTCGCTGATTTGATCCACAACTTCTCCAGTCTGCATGTCAATGTGTCTCCCTGGGCAAGATACTGGACCCCAAATTGCTCCTGATGGTTACACCAGCACCTTGCGTGGTAGCTTTGTGTGACTGTGTGTGTGAATGTGTGAGAGAGCAGCAGAAACACTGTAAAAGCACTTTGGATATAAGTGCTACATAAGCAGTCATTTACCTTCCCTCACAAACATTTTAAGTGCAAAACATTTACTGAATATCTATGTGATGCTTGTACAGCTCTACTGTTGCAAATCTGAAATGACTTGCTCTGCAATGTAAACAAAGTGATTTAAATAGTGAAAGTTTATTGTTTAGCTTAAAGTTTCCACTCTAAATTTTACAAGTACACAAATGCTGGCAATATTTGTCTTATAATTTATCGATATATTTTAGTAAATACTGTATCCAAAAATGTATTCCATCTCAATGTGTCGCTTCATTTTAGTGAAGCTCTTAGTTGAGTAAAAGCGTCAGCTCCCTCAGACATCAGTGTTGCGGTGCACCCAGCAGCAGGGGACTGTGGTCGAGTGCAGAGGAAACTGGAGTTCCTCCTCGTCACAGTGAAGAGAGACGGTTGCTGTGTGGATTCTGCAATATTGCCTAACTCCTACTCTCTGCAGACAGCTGATGTTTATCTGCTCTGCCCATCTGGGCTTTGTGACTTAACATCTGGTAAAGCTGCCACTGTGCATGCAGTGTTTCACAGAGTGATGACAGTGAAGGGGCACTGCTGTCCACCCCATCCAACGGATCTCGAGAGGAAGGAAGGACTTCATTACTGGGACGTCAAGACTTGTTCTCGAAACCTTCCTCAATTACAACAGTATTGTCCAGCACTCAAGACATTTATCGGGTTGTTTTGTTCAGCAGTGCACTGCAATTATCCCGATTGTGGTTTTATTAGTTTGTAATCACAATGATGAAGGATGGGCTGGTTTGAAATAAGAAGCACATTCCTTGCCTGCAGGTTTTCTCCTTAATTTTCCAGCGTAGATTATGATCTAATTCCAAATTCTCATACAACGTTATTACCACAGCCCACAAAGAGAAATACAATTGTCAAATTAAAATGCTATTTTCAGGCCACCCACCCTTTTCAAAGTATAGAGTCCTCCAGAGAATCACTATGGTCCATACAGCATGGAGTACTCTCCTTCTCCATGGTGCTTTTGTAAAAATGTCTCTTAATGGTGTTTAAAAAGCAAGTGTGCCTCTGTCATCATTACCAATGCACCCTGTTGAGCATGTGCAGCAGTTTACCGTTTACGTATTTGTCTGTTTTCAGCTCTTTATTTTACCTTTTTTTTTAACAAAAGACCAATGCCACACAGCCACCCTTTCCTCTTCCTTCTGTTCTGGACTTTCCTCTAGAATGAGTCGTTTTGCAGTGACTAGTAGGCCTTCATCCATTATGGATGCTGTGTTTTAGGGGGATGATCTATGAAGGATGATATAAATATCTCCTTTAGGTTCCCAGCAGGATAAGAGAGGCAGCACAAGAGAGGCCACTGTGTAGTGTTAGTGCAGGGCATCTTTATTATTTGATTTGATGTCCAAAGTGAAAAGAAAGCAAAGATGCACATGTGACTTGCACACGGCAAAGTTGTCTATAATTCATGAGTTGTGGCCAATCTTTTGACACCCCCACTTCAATCTCCACTTCGATGAGATATTTCTACAAATATGGACTCACCATTAGAGGAGAAAAATACTATCATAAAAAAGAGCTCCTACTGCCAGCCACTTCACATCCATCCCCATTAAAATAATTGCAAAAATATCACCGCTTCACAGTGATGGCTTTGACAGCTGCTGCAATATGGCGCAACTTTCCGATCCTGAACGAATTTTTGCCCTTTTTGTCCTCTGTTTCAGGCTTCACCACGGCAGGAGGCTGTATGTTAGCATACAAAAGCAGCATGAAGTAAATCTGACAGATATGTGTGTGATGGTCAGAGAGAGTGAGCTGAAGGCCTCTCCCACTGTGCCCAGGTCCGCCATTCTATTAGTCTGACACTGTGGAAGTAGCCAGCCTACTGTTGGGAGAGCGTACACACAGGCACATGCAGAGTACCACTGTTGATACAAGCATTGAGAGACTACAACGGGATCTGATTGTGCTCATAACTGGAGGAAAATTGTTTCTTTTTCTTTGATTATCACACTCCTATGTTTTTAATTTAATATTATATTTCATAACCTTTTGTTAAAATACTCTGAAGAGGACCTACATGAGCAGAGCACTGTGTGGTTATGAAGTCTGTGGAACGGTGCCAAGCGGCAGCAAATCAGTTATGCTCAAGGCACATAGAAATAATTCATTGCAGTGCTCTGAAAGCAGTTGAGACATGGGTGCAACACAGAACAGATTTCCTGTGCAGAGTTCTCAGTCCAGGTATAATTTCTGCTTAAATTTTAGGACCCAGAAACCAATTTGGGCCTGTGACTGTCCAATCCAAATGTGCTGTGTAGTTTTGAAAATGATGTCATTTAAAATACGGAGGGTGTGACATCACTTTACATGCAGAGCGGGAACAGCTTGCCTTCCATCCACTGACTTATAGAGGACTTATGTGGGAGATTCCACAATAAACACAAAATCTCAACTATGTGGGAGAGTGCTACAACACCCCCGCATGAACACATTTTATCTCACATTTTCTGCTATCCTAGAAGTTGCTCTTTCTGCTGTGTCTTCAGGATCTCACACACCTCTCTTTTCTTTTTGTAGGTGCTGCCTCGGAGCCCACTGGGTCATCTCGTGACTTTCTGAGTGCTTGAAGGACCAAGAGGAGAGCTACTGTAAATGCCCCTGAGTGATTCTGGAGAAGCAGAGAAGAGAGGAAAACTTCCTGCCTTTGTTCTCTCCCATGCCTTCTGAGAACGCTCCTTTTAGACTCCGACTCAGCTCGCCCTGTACTGTTTAGTTACTGCATGTAGCCACCACTCTCAGGTGCAAGGAAAAGAGTGAAACACAAAGAGGAGAGAAGAAAGGGTAAGAGATAAAGAGAGAAAAGCTGCATAATTAGTATTACTGAGTTTGTGTCAGAGCTAGAAAGCATGAGAAGAGACTTCTGAAGACGACTGCGCTCAGAAATATCGCGGCTAACCTTCAGGACATTTGCATGTGTGTGTGTGGGTATATGTGTGTACTCCTCTTTCATTTTCAAAGGACTTGAATTTGTATTTGGATGCGGATTTAGCCTTTCATTATGACTCTGCGAGGAGGCTTTGAGAGAGCGTGGATTGGCTGCTGCTGCTGGGTGTTGCTGCTGGCTTGTTACTTCTTGATCGCCTTGGCAGCCAAACCCAAAATGCCAGGCCACACGCACCTCAATTCAATACGCATTGATGGGGACATATCTCTGGGTGGACTGTTTCCAGTGCATGCAAGAGGAAATGATGGTAAAGCCTGTGGGGAGTTGAAGAAGGAAAAAGGGATCCATAGGCTGGAGGCCATGTTATTTGCCCTGGATCGTATCAATAATGACAACGAGCTGCTGCCTAATATCACTCTGGGGGCACGCATCCTGGACACCTGCTCCCGGGACACTCATGCTCTGGAACAGTCGCTGACATTTGTTCAGGCACTGATTGAGAAAGACTCAACTGATGTCAAGTGTCTCAGCGGAGGGCCGCCCATCATCACTAAGCCCGAGAGGGTGGTGGGAGTGATTGGTGCATCTGCCAGCTCCGTGTCAATCATGGTGGCCAACATCTTACGTCTCTTCAAGGTCAGTTTCTTCTTCAGCAACCACTTTCTTACTTTTTCTTCAATATCTTTTTAATCATGATTGCAGAGCATTGATGTTTTCTCTTCTTTTTTTTGTGGATCAGACTTTTAGTTGGAAACAACACAAGGCAGACATTGAATTTTAAATTATTTTAACACACACACACACACACACACACACACTCTTGCATTCAGTATTTCCCAGTCTCTGTTATTGCTTTCTGCATTTCTCTCTTTTTATTTTCCTTAGTAGCTTAAATCACAGCAGTTTGAGACATCTTTACCAACTGTCCACAAAACTAGGACTGATCATTACACCATAATTTTCTTCACCAATTACATTAATTTGCCAAGAGTCCTTAGTGTTCTTCATCTAATTAGCTAATTTGGGTAAACCATGCATGGCACCAAGAGCTCACTGCACTGCTACTGAACATAGTGTATAAAATGAGCTTCTGCTTTGCACTGGCTCAACAGATGCACATGGGAGCAAAACATAAACAGTACATGACAGGACTTTTGTAATACCTGCTCAGTGCAGTCACACTAAACTACAGGCTACAGCCAAACTAATGAGCATAAGGGCCGTGTCAAAACAGCTTGTCTTTTTAATAATATCCCAATATTCATGCCAGACTAGGCTGCACTAAGAAAGACAGTGGTTGTGTATGGTAACCCTAGCTGTATGACCACAGATAAGGTGACCCCTTATGGTCTCTTTGGACTTTATTTACTAATATTCATGAATTCACTGACCATACACTTGCTCGTATGTGGCCCGTCAATTAGTATCAATAGATTTAATCCTATAAGGGCTGAATATAAAGTGTGTGATGGGCTTGCTTTCCCTCTTTTTCATCCATTTAGCTTTTAGTGACAAGAGGAGGGCAGAGAACATGGTTCAAGGTCCTATTTATATCACTATTTCACACTTGTTACAATTTCCAATGACAGAAACCAGAAAATATGTCAATGAGAACAACCTAATTGTGAATTCAGTTGTGTTAAAACTGCACAGGTGATCACAAAGAGCAGGATGGGATTGAACAGAGGTACCCATTAAACCTCCCACATGGGCTGTGTGGCAGCAGAGTTCTCTGTGATTACTTATTTTAAATGTCAGTATCACAGCCGTTGTCATTAAACTGTATTTATATTGATTTTGTCTGACCAAGAAGACAGAGAAAAGAAGATTTAGCAGAATGTATGTTGTTCTCTGGGTCAGTGGAGGATGTAGCCACACCTGGCCATCAGTGTCTACCAGTCCACAATCAGACTACAACACTGCTGAGAAAGTCTTGACACTAAAGACCCTCTTCTTGGTACAGAGCATAAGGGAGGAAGAGAAACATAAACACATACATCACCAAAAACCGAGACATCCCTTCTATCGTTACTTCAATCCATAAATGAATGGTGACAGCACAACACACATATATAAGTCTCATGACACTGCTGAGCACAAATACAGAGACAGAGATAGGGTTATACCATTACTAATTACAATATTAAAGTAATGTAACTTGATTACTTTTGGACTACTTCAATAGCAAATATGCAAATAAAGACAAGAGAAAAAGAATTATCAATATGATGAATTTTACTTAATTCTATAAGACAACAGAACAATCAATAGCAGTTTAAATGTATGTTCAGAGCAAGTGTGTTTTTTAAGTGTTCAGCCAGCAGACGACAGCAGAGTCAGACATGTATTTATTTTAAACTATCGCTTAGTAAATGACAAACTTAACGGAGCACTGACTACCATGAAGCGCATCGTCTCATGATGTTAGTACAATGTTTGTTACTATAGGTGGAACAGTGGGGCAGCAATGTGTGTACAGCACTCTGCTTCCACCCCCTGCAGGTATAGTGGGTGTGTCAACTGCACGCTGCAGCTTTAATGGTGACAGAATGAGAGACATGTCTGCAAGCAAGGACTAGTGTTATTGCCGAACATGGACAGTCTGAAAATTGTAATCCTGCCAAATAACAATTAAAAAAATCAACCAAAACATTTTATTTTTACAAAATTGAACAGTTATTAGATTACATCTTTTTTTCCTGTAGCTGTACCTTACATTTATTCCGTTACTCCCTAAGCCTGTCCAGAGATGCCCAAAAACCTGGGATGACTGCCACGCCTTATTCCATTGTGCAACCCTCCAACCCCAAATGTGCCACAGAACAAGGCTGTCAATGCTGCCAGAATCCTTGTGGAGGACACATGAACAGCCAGAGGAGGGCCTGTCCTCTCACAGGCTTGTGAGACGCTAATTGGCAAGCCTCTGCTTAGGCAACATTTTGCCAATGAGTTGTTGTGTGTTCCAAGGAGCATTCCAAATCCTGCAGTGGGAACACATTATTTAAGTTTTCCTTTTTTCTCTCTGTAAAGGGCACTGAGCTGCACCATCCAAAACTCAGTGTTCCTGGGCAAAGAATGAGTTTTGTGCGCGTACAGTGCTGCTCGTATTCGAGAAGCCAAAACAGCTTAGATGGACTGAGAGGCTGCACTAATAATTCGCCCTCTGGGGTGAGGTCAGGGCGAGCATAAATCCTTTTTTGATGGACAGCACCCTTAAAGATATCTGCACAGTGGGCTTGACAACCACTGGCAACAGACGGGCATGCTACAGGATGCTGTCACGTCACTCCAAGCAGGAAGCACTATATTTCAAGAGATGGCTGCTAAAAACGACCTCTCCAAAGCACTCATGACAGAACATCGCTGACACATACACATTGAACCAACACACCAACACACAAGTCTAGAGCAGAAGTAGAAGAAGAAGAAGAAGCATTGAACCGAGTGATTTCTTTACCTACAGTGGGAAGTGACAGTATATTGGACCAGTCACGCAAGCGCTGGATGGCCTACATCACTGTTGACTTCAAACTTTGTCTGTCCTTGACATGATGCAACCATTGCAAGCTAGTGGGAGCAACCATTAGCCAGGCATGTTCTGCATCACAGTGCTGCTCCTGTTGTTTGACTCAGTGGGATCAGATGGAAGGAAGGAAAAGTGTAGAACAGGCTTTTAGTTAATGGAGTTTGTGCAAATGCATCCACCTCCAGTGGTGGATCGGCATTGGCTACCGCATATAAAACCTGGCTTTCTATCTCTTTAAGAACAGTTCACATCATATCAGTTAGTGTGTGTGTCAGATCTGTATATGTAACACTGTGACAATTAATTGAACGGCAGCACATTGTTGTCCAACCTTTTTATAGCTCCACATGTTTTCAACAGGATATCTCAAAACATGTCAGATCAGCAGTGAATCTTTTTATAAAGCAAGAATCTGATGAACAAATTCTTCATATCACATAAGCAGAAAACTCACAGCATCACAGAACTGAACATATCTGACAAGAGGTCAGTGTGGCTTCCCCCTGGTTTGCCTTTGCTTGCTTTTTCTTTCTTTTTGTGAATATTGGTTTAATGTTACACCACATGCAAAGTAGTTAATTACAGAAAAAAATGGTTAATTCTCTCACCAGAGCATTCATTGAATATTTATCCCTGTACTTTAAAATACACATAGTTGATAACTGTGAAGCTTCAAAAGCCTCTAATCAACTTATCGTCTATTTTACATTCGACAGGTGGAACAATTTTTCATGAATCACACTGATAGGGATACAAGAAACCATGGAAACGTGATTTTGTATGGAGCCCATAAGTGGCCCCAGGTGCAAATAATAATACTGGATTCAATATTTTTTTTACTAATATTAATACCACACTCGGGTCACACAACATGATTTTGCATATGCATGAGGCAGACCTTCTGCTCGCATTTCGATTTACTGTAGAACATCAGATCCATCTCTCTCCTCCTTTTAGTTAATATGTGCCCTCGTTTCTATAATTTTCTCTTCAGGATTTAATCGTCACGCCAGCAGATGCAATGATGTAAACAAGTTGATAAAAAATGTTCCCACTGTGCTTTTATACTCTGCCATCCTGTTTTATTATCCTGTTATTTACTTGCATTATGTTGGAATTTACTTCATTACACTGTTTTACTTGGTATGATTACCCTGATATTATGTTCAGTAAATTGACATTCAGTGGATTGGAGCCTTTGAAGTATCTTACTTCAGGTAAAACTGCAATTATACAAATGGTCACAATGCTGCAAGGCAATGCATGATTGTTGCAAAAAACCAAGATGACCTGACACTTTTAAAGCCAGTGCCCTTTACCAATGTGAAAATGCAAACTGGAAGGATGTTGTTTTTGGTCATTAAGCAGGCGAAATATTCACTTTTCCTCAGTTCAAGTGGAAAATCATGAACTGCTGGTGACTTAGGGTCGTGGGGTATGAAGTAGAAGTTGAGTCAGGTTGAGGGAGAAAAATACCTCTGATCTCTAAGAATATAAGAATATCTTAAGGTGGATTTGTCCCTAAAATACTGCTTTCATTTTGGCCTTTTTGAACAAGTACTACGTGAATTTCACACTGTGGAATTTCAGAGTACAAAAGTCAGCAGGAGCCATCAGAAACCACTCTCCTGCAATTACTTGTAATACGTTGTGCTTGCCATAAGGATATTGACTAATAAGTAAAGCTAAGGTTGTACTCTCAGACGGCATGGCTGGGCAGGTTCCAGCTCTTTTCTCCATCATTAAAGTCACATAAAAACCATAAGCAGTCCTGGCTTGAGTGGCGGGGAGGGTTTCACTACTATCCACTTCCCGCTAATGACTTTAAAAGTCAGGCATGGCTTCTTTCAACCGTTCAACCTATTTCTTCCTCACCTGAGATGTCACTTTGACATCAACTCAAGGTGATGATGTTGTGTCTTTTTTGCATGTTATACTGTAATAATCCAGAACAATGATATAAACATGAAGGAGCTGTTATGAGATATTTTGTGCTGGTCAGTAGCTGCTTATGTATGCTGGTTTGTTGTGGCGCCTTATTTTCTTTAACGCAGTGTTTTGTTAGAGTTGCTTCATCAAATTTTCATGTTTGCTTAATGATTTACTACACACAAAGAGCACCCCGCATGAAAGCACGCAACCTAAATACAATACACCACTGATATAACTTTGGAACCGTCGCTGTTCACACTGTTTGCCATCCTCATGGGCAAGGATTGGTTTCCTGACGATAATTGGCTTCATGCTTGCAATTGTTTTTCAGCTCCTTACTTTTGGGCCTTTCCTTATCCTCCTCACAGTCTTAGAGTGGCTCATAGCAAAGTGTTTGCTCAGCACTTCAGAGCAGGCAGGATTCCGTCCCCATGGTGTGTCATGAATATTTTACAATATTGTTACGTAATTCACGCCTAGGGATTGACATTGAAAGCTCCCCCTCTGCTTCCCCTCATCACTGGGTCCAGCGCTTGGTCTGTTTTCATCTGCTAGGTCTTTATACTGCTATATGAGCGGGAGCAAAGTGCAACCAATACTTGAGGTAATTAGTGGTAGGTTGCTTATGATACTCAAGACATACTGAGTGTAATTAAAGCCCCAGGCTTTTGATTGTGTCTCTGATACATCACTGAAAATAGCTATACTGACTAGCTTGAGGGATATTGCTGCTGCAGTAAGAAACTACAGCATGTTTTAGGTACTAAAGTTGACTTGCTGAGATAATCATAAGCTTTCAGACATAAAATGGGCTTATTATTATTATTGTTATAAAGATTTTGCTTTTAGTGGACAGCGGGCAATGAGGAGGCAGACAAGAAACAAGCTAGATAAAGAGATGGGTATGGCATGCAACAAAGGTCCCTGGCTGGAATCAAACCACCAGCTCTCTAAATTATGTACAACAAGGTACAGTCAGTCTGCACAACTAAGTGTTTCCTCTGTGGAGGAGTGAGGGAGGAACTGTGGAGACAGATGGAAAGAGGGGAGCAGAGGTGGTAGCCAGGTACTCTGAGCAGAAAGAGGAGGGTTAACTTGCCTGTTGTGCTGTCTGTGAAGTACAGACCTTGCATACGCCTCTCTCTCTTCTCTCATTAGAAACAGAGAGGCCCTCAGACACAATGCCTTACTCACCCTCAGCATTTCACTGTGTGGAGACAGGGCTCTTATTGGATTACTGCATCAACCTACAGTGAAGATACGATGAAAGCTTTAGAGGCTCTCAAAAATATGCACACATCTGGTTTTTTACTTTCACTTGTTAATGTCAACCTACTACATCTAGACATGAATGTGAAATATCACTTTCAGTTGCTTTGAGAACGGAATAAAAATTCAGCAGCATGAATGTAAAATGTATGTATGTAAAATGATGCGAAGAAGCTGTAGAGGTGTTTGAAATGGAGCAAGTGTGTCGATACTTTAATTTTGAAGCCAATGTGACCAGTACACTGAGCACCAAGCCACCAACTAATCAGAAAACAACAATCATTTTGAATAAAACAGCATTAAAGGATAGGTTCACTTTTTTAAAAAATCCAAAAACAATAGTCTGGTGCCCTAATGTACATTAAAACAGTTTTTGCTCATTAAGATATTTTTTCACAGAGGAGATACTAACACATCGGTGAAGGTGGACAGTCCTCATTCAATACAAAAATATATCTCAAAATGGACTAATCAAAGCCTTCAGCAGTTAGCCAATCAAATGCATCTCAAATGCGTCAGGTTTGTCTTTTAGTACATAATTAATTCTAACTTTAATTCTTGAACTTGTCTTATTCTATTTCAGCCTAATTTTGTATTTCATTATCTTAGCTGTTTAATGACTGTTTTCCTTGTATTTAAATGGCCTTTTATGGTGTGTTACTTTTGCACTTTGAGGCTTTTAACGTTTTAAGTGAAGCACTTTGAATTGCCTTGTTGCTGAAATGTGCTATATAAATAAATGTGCTATATAAATAAACTACAGTTTTCCTCTTTCCATTAATTAAACGGTTCTAGTATCCTGATGATTGTGATGGATTTTTTTTGGCCACTTGAATCCAGAGAAAGTTCAATCATGTTTTATAAAACAAACTGAATGAAACACAGAGCTGATCATTAAAGTAGCTAACGAGTGAGCCATCTTGCTTCCTTTACATCTCGGTTGAGTGTTGCACATGGGGTCAGTGAAACAAGCTGTAAACCTACAAAAAGTCATATTATCACCTTCTGATAATTATATAGCTAATGTTTTTATTGGCTCAGCATTAATGTGGAGTTGTGTTTTAGCCACTTGATGAATATTCACTCTCCTTGTAGCGACATACATTTAACATACTCTGTCTATTTGATGTTGAACAGAAAGCAAAAGTGGGTGTATCAGAGCTGTGTTTTTTTTTTCTGAAAACATCTGCCCGCTGCAGCTGGAAATGACATTTATGAGAGAGATAAGACTGAATCAAAACAGTATATTTACATTATAAAAATAAGGGGAAAAAAGAAGAATGAATCCAACATAATAAAAGGGAATTACCAGCAAAAGGAAATAAACATCAGGGGCAGCCTGGAGCCATCATCTCTGGTGGCCAAATATGATGATGATTATTTCATTTGTATGTTTATTTTACTCTTGCCTCCAAATTACTTTAGTCGTTACCTTAATTGAATGCCATGTGATTTTTTTTTTCTTCAAGTTTAAACTACCCAGATGTGCTTATGTAGCTACATGACTCATTGTGTGCTGTCATATCAATACATATTTGATATTTTTTTTTAAATGTATAGGCTGTAAAACCAAAATAATGAGCTGGAAGATGCTAAAACAATAAGATGAGAGACTGCAGAGTTTGACATTACAAAATTTGACATACTATTTTATTTTATTTTTCTATGTCCAATAGTTGAGAAGTCACACACACATAATTTCATATCACACTGTCGCTGCATTGTAACAATAATCATAACAACATAATAAGAGGGGTGAGGTACGCAGTGGGGTATATTTCAAGCAATTGTTGCAGTGTGACATACATTCCTCATAGTGTAGTACAGCTAACACTCTGACCTGTTAGTGTTTTATCACACCTGGACACTGCTCTCAATGTGCACCCTGTCACCTTCCCAGAGCCTCATCAACACCCTTGAACTGGACGGTAATTGAGGAGAGAGAGAGGTCTGGACGGGAGCATGGACTCTGACTAAGCTCCCTCCCATTCTGGTCTCAGTGTAATTTGGTTCACACTATGCCACATTAGCCTATTCACGCAGCCAATTCCCCCAAAACTCACCCACCCATGCCAAACAAATCCCATGTACATGCTGAAATCCTTACACCCCGGAAAGTCCGACTGTTACAAACAAACAGGGGAAAGCAAATCCAATAAATGCCCTAAAAAAACAAGCAGCAAGAAATTGATTATATAAATTTGCAGACCAGTGGGGCTTCCTATGGTTTTATCTGTGCCCCTCAACAAGACCAAATTCCTGTCTTTCTCAACCCTCAGATTGCAGACATCCCCCGCCATCTACCATGCTCTCACTACACAGGAGCAAGCTTCTTTAGTTCGGGATTAGTTCCGATTCGACTCACTTTGCCCACCCAGGCCGAGTGGTCAATTCCTAGGACAGTCATGAGTTAAGGCTGCTCGAAACCTTGCTTTTTTTATTTTTTTATTTCTTATTCTTTAGCTCTGTTTTTATCCCTGTTCTCCTGGCGTTTGCAAATCCCTCTGCAGGCAACCCAAACTACCGCTGGTAATCACCAAGCACAACGACAAAAAAAAAGCTACTGTGTGGCTGTCTCCTCCTGTGCATTCTCTTTCTCGATATGTTAGGTTTCACTCAAATTAATTCCTGGCATTTAATTAGTGTGTACGAGCATAGGCCCATAGAGGGAATGCTGGCAGGAGGGAAAATGTTTTTTTTTTCTCTGTTTTTTTCTTCTTCTCTTTTTAATAAATGTACGATTTCATTCCTGTTAAATTCTCAAAGCCAAAAGGGACAACGAAGAGCACAACACAATTAACAATATCAACAAGGTTTATTTCCTGTGTTTGAGCTGTCACTATACCACAGTGGCTGCAATCTCCCAGGTCGCTAACATTTAGATCTGTATCTGATACTCTGCTCTTACTTTTCTACTCCCAAGTTTTTAAAAAAAAAGAAGAAGAAAAAAAAATCTGCTCTTCAGAACAGAATCCAACAAACAAGAGCGCAGCATCCATCACATAGTTTCCTTGAAAAGAGCGTGGGATTAAAGGCTTGGAGCTGTCTCACCTGCATAATCTCACCATCAACCCACCAATCCATCACTGTCCTCTTGTGTGTGAGGCTGTGCTGCTTAAAATTTACTCAGAGTTTGATGAAAAGTTTGAAGCCGCAACGTAGAGAAAACAGAAAAGCTTGAGTAGCTCAAACAGATTTAAATTTGAAGTAATCAATGGCAGCATGACAGTGTCGGTATTGATTGCGGAAGAGATTTATTATTTATTTTTTCGTTTAAATTTGAACAGTCAAAGTGACAGTGTCAGCGAGGGGGAAAAAAAATAGAGTGCTTAGTTATTTATTAATTTCAGCGCAGCAGCTTCTCTGCACTGCTCTTGAACAATAAATATAAAATATACGAGCAAGAAAAGGTCAATATAATAAAATTTTCATATGGCCACTGTAAAGTTGCTTGAGATCTTAAAGGGACTGGGACTGTCAGCCCGCCTGCTAATGCCAGCTGATATCCTCAGACTACCCTGCAGCAGGGACAGAGAGGGAAAAGTTTGGCCTCCTTCAGGCTAAGCAGCTTGGACATCTTCCAGCCTTCCAGCACATGAGACAACATGGAGGCTCTCATGAGTCACTGCTGTGTCACAAAAAGGGACTCGCTTTCTGGACAGAGGTAGTCAGGATATACCAGAGTTAAACATTTTATATAAATAGGACACAGGGAAGGTTGATTGTACACAATGGCATGACCTCTGTGAGCAAAGATGATTGTGAATGTGGCACTAATGTTATTTAGTTATTTTTTGGTCTGCTGTATTGAGAGAGCTTGGCCATCCATACAGCCCTACAGAAAAAATGACTCAGAGACCATAGTCATGCAAACAGCTCTGTGAAGCTTCAGAGTGGTATGCTGCATGCTACGTCACAGTAACAATGCTAACTTGTTGATATTTAGCATGATCTCAATTAGGCATGGGCCGGTATGAGATTCTGGCGGTATGATAACCATAAGCAAAAATATCACTGTTTCACGGCATGGCGGTAATGCGATTACAGCTCTAAAATGTTTCTAAAAGGAAGAAAAATAAAGATGTTAATTTAACCTGAATATAAACTGTAATGACACCACCTGAGAGATTTCTGACCTTTCCACTTTCTGTCTTTGACCAGACAAAAAACAGCTAATACCTTAGGAACGGTATGACAGACAATTTGGTGGTTTTGGTTATCGTGACTTTTTCAAATCGCGGTATACCTTGAACACGGTTATCATCCCATGCCTAATCTCAATTTAAGTTTACTGTGTTGGCATGCTAATATTTACTACATAAAGTACAGCTGAGACTGATGGAGGTTACTTTCGTTTTGTAAGTATTTGTTCACAGAGCAAAGTCAAGGCTTTAAAGCCAAAGTCATCCATCCCAGAACCAAACAACAAGATTTTCAAAGCTTTTCCCATCTATATCTTTGACACTCCGACTCTCAGACTGCAGCGTTTAATGTTGATCAGTTTAACTTTTCCCACTTTATTCTTAATCCATCTTGCCACATTGTGCTTTTCTAACAAAGCTAAACATCCAGCAACTTCTACTACAAACCTCAAATCTGCATTCCAACCATGTAGGTTTCTTTTTCATGTTCACTCTCAGTATGACTCAACAAAACAACTTTCTTTTTCTCTCTCTTCCCTGAGGCTATCCTGCTTCTAACTTTTCAAAATGATCATCCTCTATTTCCCTTCATGTTCTGACTTCATCTCCTTGATAAAAAGATTGCTGCTTTAACATTTTTAAAAGGGGAAGGTGGAGCGTGAAGACCCCTCTTACACTGCCTCCATATCATGGGCAGATCTCTCACAAATTCACATTAACAACTTATGGGCTATTCATGTCCCACTGGATAAGTAGTCACTGTCATTCCTTGCTGTGCATGTTCAGAGCAGGGAATCTAATACGGTCCAATCTCATATAAGGCTAGTACTGGTGTCCTTTTTTTTCTGACTGTACATTAATTCCACTGATCTTTTTGGAAGAAATCATAGAACTGGATTAACTTAAATTGACCCTGTCTAGAAATATATTTAAAACATGCTCCTGAGACATAATTTAGCATTTTTATTGCTGTAGAGTAACGTCTTGATTTTTAGAAAGTCTTTTAAGGTTGACTCTCTGTTGTCTGTTGTTAACAACATGAGCACACAAAAAAAAATGAATGGATGAAACATTTCAGTGACTGTGACAGCTGATATTTATGTATGCTAAGAGGCAACCATGAAAGGAGGAGAGATGCCTCCATGGTGGCACTACACACTATCCATCTATTCAGTTCTTTTAAGCTGTTGGAAAACATTAAGACCCTTTGCTTCTTGTTTTATAAAGCTCCTTTTTCAAATGGTCTCACACCAGATGGTCCCACTACTCTCATGAATTTGTTTTCATTTTCTTCTATTATGAAATCCTTGAGCAATCCCAGTTTTCTGTCTCTACAGCAGTGCAAAGTTTGAAGAAAGAAAACATTTGCATGGTTTAACAGCGGTTCCCATTTTGTGAAATCAGTTAATATGTTAAACTAATGTCCAATGAGACTGGATGCAAACATAAAGACTGAATATAGAGGCCAATCACACATGCTCTTCAAATATTTGTACACATTCACATTACGAGCTTGCAGAGGACGATCAATTCTCATTTATAGCCTAATTATTGTCTCAGGTGCTTCCTCACACCATAAATCCTTACAGGCTATAGCAGTCTGTTTGTCACCACACCATCACCTTGTTTTCTTTAACCTGCAATCATTAAACTATCACGATTTGAAGGCCTTCAATTACAACCACACCTGGATATTGAGCTTGCTTCTTCAAGCTGGTTTGACAACACCTCATTTCCTGACAGGTCTCCTTCGCCCTTTCGTGGCTGAAAGTCGATGTTGTGCACTTGTACAGTGCTCAGTTGGAACATATTGTTATTGATTTCTCAAAAAGGTGACATGTTGATATTAAACTCTAAATGAATGTGTCCAGTTATGTTTTGGTTTCTAACCTTAAAGTTTCAATTTATGACAGGCAAAACATGTTCGAGCCAAAAATTTCCAGTCTGGAGGACAAATTCCTCTCTCTCCCTGACACAAGAGAGGATAACTGTAAATATTTCTTCTTCTCTGAGGACAGTTTTTATTCTTGTGCGTTATTATGAAATGGTGTATCAATTCAATCAATTCAATCAACAACACTGTGGGCAGTTTAAATGCTTCAAATCCTGTATAATCTTTCTACCCATGGCTCCAACAGACTCTTCCCATGAAGCTGTAATTACTAGTTCTGACAATAAGACCAATAAGAATAGACAGTCATCTCTCATAAGACCACAAAGCCACAGATTCTTTGTGAAATCTCCTTCTTATGAACCAGCATTTTGGATTTCAGTCTGGATGGTGTTTTGTATCCTGAGGTGCTTTGTATTAGTCACTGCTGATCTGTCTCATATAATACTATTTGTTACGGTTAAACATGTAGTTTGCCATCTGATATTACATATCGTGCAAGTCATCTTATCTAATCTCAGTTGCACTACATTATAGATGATGGTTCTGCACTCACAGCCCTCCCCTAAAGTATTTGACTTTATATGTGCATGTGAACTTGAAAACAGGCGTATATCATAATTAAAGTTTAAGTACTTGTATGGATGAACACTGTTTGAGGCGTTAATACTTGGTGAAGCTTCAGATTTGATGCCTGTTGTTCAAGATGGGGAAAAAAGTTTGAGCAAAAATTATTTTCTGTGTTTTATTTTCATATAAACATTCATTTCAAAGACACATAGTTTCAGTACATGTATATAAGTCATTTATATTTGATTATAAGCAACAACACAAATAAAGTTAACTCTAAGTCATTACAGTGCATCTAATTAAAGCAAATCCTTCAACCAAATAGATTTGTTTGACTGTACACTCCAGGCTGATACATGGGATTGTTTATAATCTGGTGTCTCTATCAGCTATAATTGATAGGATATCATAATTTGCCTTTGCTTTACTAAACTGTTAAAACCGTTTTATGGTGTGACAACATTATGTTTAGGTCATGGTTTAGGTTAAAATGATCACTTTGTTAACTTTAGAAAAATATGTTCTGTGTGTAAAAGTCCTTAAGCTTAGACGACCTTCATCATTGTGGATTTTGGCTGACTGACAACACGGCCTATTTGTGTAGTTTTTCTTAAGAGGTTGATCTCCTTGAGTCAGATGTGCAGGTGCAAATGGTGTAAAATATAAAGTTGTGTTCTTTTTAGAGACAGTTTCATGAAGTTACAGGGTAATAATAAGTTCACATAATGTAATACCTTATAACTACACATATACATATACACGTTTTCTGATCAACCGACTCTATTAGCAGGATGACCTACTCCACCAGCTGTCTCGTTTTTCTGGGGAGGATAGTCTTAGTCAGAGTTTTGAGAGTGTGTGTTGCCCTTCCTCTAACAGAAAGAAGATCTGGTGCTTTCTTATGATATCATGTCAGAGTGGAGATCTCTACCTCAATAAAAATCCGTAAACTGAGACATGATCCACAGCCTCAGCAGTGCTATGAGCCGCTGGCAGCTCGCAACACTGCTGATTCGTGGTAAAGCAAATGTCAGCACAGAGCAGTAGTTTAATCACATTAACAATGTCACATTCCTTATTTTGTCATGCATGACTTTCTAAATCTGCAGGAGGATTTACTACTCTTTATATTACAACCTGCTGCCTCGGTTTGACCCTAGATTTACTGTCTTATGTGTTTCAATAACACCGCAAAGTCAACAGTACAGATGGCAAACCCACAAGATCCCATTGACCCCTGCTGGAGCATGACCATTACTTAAAAGCCAAGTAATATCGACAGGGAAGAATAAACTGAGCAGAGGGACTTCCAAAGTCATCCAAAGGTGCTGCTCTTATTTCATTTAAATCATAGAGCAGTTTGTGTGTCAGAAATCTTCATCTGTAAATGAAACTTTCTATGACTTAATTAATCAAAATATTCAATAACCTATTGATGTATTGATAATAGAAATATTTATACAAATTGTTTCATTAAGTATATCTTAATCATATCATAATATTCAACATGTTCCTTTTATTATTTCCCCAAAAAAGGATCTGTATTATTATTAGTAGTATGTAGTTACTGTATATATTGGGTTGCAATATATGAATTTTGGTGTATGGAAAAGAAAAGGGAAAAAAAATGTTTAACAGTTCTTTTCTGTAAATGAGAGTAATTGCTCCTACAGTATAAATGGAAATATTCCTCTATAAAAGCAATTAAGCAGCCAAGGGGAAAAAAGCTTTTGATAATTATATTCAATTAAAGGAAGCAGGTAATTAAGCCCAATGAGAGTGTGAAACTTACTTTTACACAAACAGAAATTAGTTTCAACTGTGCTTAGTCGGCTCTGAGTGTTCCCGATGAACCCTGAGGAAAATTTGGGGTTTAAATCTGTGTTTTTTTTTAATGAGAGTTGGATCTGCTGCACAGGATGAAGGTCACGGCTAGATAAAAAAGGATAACATGGTTTACATCAATTATCTCATTTATAGCCATTAAACCAACTATGTGGAGTTTTTTGGTTTGGAAACAGTCTCGATTTAATACTGATGCTCTATATGACCTACATTAGCAAATGAGACCATGAGTGAGAAGCTTGGCTATTTTTAGTCAGAAATCTGATGTAACAATTTACAGCACGCAGAACCCAAGAGCCTACGGTATGTTTACGTTACGTTACAAGGAAGAGAGGGGAGCCACCAAAATCAACACTAACGAAACTTCCTTGTTGTAACTTTAAGTGATTATAAAAACTAGCCGTGATTCCAACCATTGAAGGGGAAAAATAACAAAAGCAGTCTTTAAAACAGTAAATACATCAAGCCAGTTACTTGTCCCCCAACAGTGTGTCTCCTCTAAAACAGTATCCCTGTGCTGACAGTGACACTCTTGTGTAAAAGCCATTACCATCGACTCAGTGAATACATTACCTGCCCGTGTACTGTGCTCACAGTTAATCAACTAGTCAGTGTTAATGGAAGCATCAGATCCTGACATAGACACCTTCAGTGATTCTGCAGCTGCAGCAGAGTGTTTTTCTCTCCTGTTACTTCACCTTTGTTAAATGTTTTGAAAGCACAAATGGTAGCTCCGGTAGCCAAAATGGTCTAAATTAGGTTTGAATAGGAAAAGCTAATTATTTCCTAAAGCAGTATCAGGCATATATTTATCATTAAACAATAAGACATACTAATTGTATTGGTGAATGCTCTGCACATTAATCACATTCATATGCAAACTATATGGACTGCATGTGACAGAGGCAAATTCTAAAACTCTCCTTTTCTTTTCTTTTCTTTACATGATAGCACAAATAGGGGGTAAACTTAATTTGTTGTGTTCACAAACATTTTCTTTTAATATCCAGAGGCAATTTTCTTGTTGCTAAGGGTAATCTACAAGACTTCAGTTCCTTGGATTCTCCATTAAAAGGAAGAACATGCAAAAACCCAGAAAGGAAAACAACATTAAAATTAACATGGAAAAAACAAGACTCAGTGCCTGGAAAAACATGCAAACAGGGTCATTTAAGTGCTGTGAATATCACAAACAAAATCCGTTTTAAATTTATAATATTGGATATTATATGATATACTGTATGTGACTGTTGCTTAAGGGAAAGTGTTTAATATGGCTCATTATGACACTACTCTGGACAAATTATAAACAGCTTCTTAGAGGGTGAAATCAGGTAAATGTGCATGATCATCATCTGCAGCTTTAACTGATATCAGAGTAACATAAGGCCTTCGACAGTCATGCATTGTTTAAGTGCTGCGTCATGTCTTCAAATAATCAATGCATTTGGCAGGTTTGAAAAGCCGTAGTTAAAGGTAAACTGCAACCGTTTTGGTAAAACAATTAATCAGCTGTAACTTTACAGAACTACAACAGTCCGTTAAGTTTTCTGATTTTCAGCACATTTACCTATTGTTATAAATACTTTATGCTGCCGTCAGTCTTTTTAAAAGCCACATCAAGTGTATTACACCTGTGTTTCTTCTTATTTCCATTTGCAGGTCCTAAACTTCAAAGATCTGCCTCAGGTGAAAAGCCTGGTTTGCTTACACATGGAGAAGTTAGCTGTCTGTTGGCATCAGTGTCAAAGCACACACAGGAATGACTAGATTGAAACACTCAAGCAATCAGGCTGCACTGCTTACAGACATTAGCAAGGCACAGTTTGATTTTGAGCAGGACAGACTGCAGGCACACTCAATCAACCCACTCTGTTGTCTCATAACTGCTGCACACTGCATGTGCTATCAATGCTTTCCACCGCCCCACTTCTCCTTTCTGCAAGTTAAGCTGAAAAAAGGAGTAATGAAATATTAAAAAAAAAAAAAGAAAAAAGAAAACAACTATTGGGGTTTGCAGAGGAGTGCCTTTCTTTCTCGCTCAGAGTCCCTGAGCCGTTGTACAGATAGGCACTGACTGACCTTGAGTTTGATGTAATTCAAACACAACTTGAGTGGAAAGACTCAGAGAAGAGATCAGATTCAGATGATGTGGTATTAGTTCAGGTAATGTGAGGCAGGCCAATAAGAGTGGGCTGTTTCCCACTTGTTTATACCAGTGTTTCAACTGTTAAGATGTTGCTGCCAAAAGATTCCATTGAATTGGTCTCTGTGGGATGAGCACTAATATGATTAAGCAATCTATGCAAATTAAACATAATTTGCATTACCTTTTGTGCAGTTCAGCACAGTTAAATCGTTGGCAATTAAAATGCTTCAGAACATGTAATAAGGCCACCGCAGACACACAATGCTCTTAATACAGAGTCAACTGTTAAAGCATCTGAGCACTGATTTAAACATTTAGACCCATTTCCTTTCTACAATGGTAACTTGATAGTGCTAGTAGTTTGTATTAATTGCATTGTGTATTCCAATAGAAATGGTGCCATTAAAGGTTTAATTTGACCTTTAAGAGCTGATCCATAAACTAGTTTAAATGTATAAAATAATACATTTTATTGGAACAGTTCTCTTTTTATGGTCTGTCATAGAAAAGAAAGAAGTAACCCCATTTTTTTTTATTTAGGAATGGATTCTTAATAGCTTTGTAACAGATAATTAAGTGGTAATGCTAATCAGTTGCCTTCAAGTACTTAAGGGATATTCACAGGGGACTCAAATCCCATAACATTAAAAGGACAGATAAAACTTACCCTAGATTCATTTTAGAGTTACAGAACGACAATGGTCCACATTAGTTGAAGTTAAGAAACTTGGAATAAAATTGGTATAGATACCTTTAATATTATTAGGATGTTTTTTTTTTCCTATAATGCTTTAACGGCTGAACTTTTGTTTCACCAACCTTGTTCATTTGATTTTGGTCATTCAATACATATCCGATGGGGTAGAGCCAAAGAACACAGATCAATAGTGCAGTCAAAGGTTTTAAAGGCTGGCAGGATGAATGGATGGCAGAGTGCTTTGAATTATTCAATGGCGCTGTGGATTTGTCAGCCTCTTTTACGCTGACCGGACTGTTTACACAGCTACATTCAAAAGAGCTGCAACCACCATGTAAAATACTAAAACAGACATCATTCAATCATAACTTTCATGTGCAGTCAGTTATTAACATCAGATAGCGAAATAACATACCAATTACGGCCCAATCACTGTTATCAAGCATTTATTTTAAAACAAATGTTTGATATGAGAGACGAGCTTAAATGTCAAAACACAAAAAACATCAAGAAAAATAAATAATTGCCTGTAGAGATGTATTTTTATAATGTTAGCTGTCAAGAAAGTGAAAATAATGCCTCATATATGCAAAAGGTACCTGTGACTAAATTGTATTCAGGTCTGTTGACACAATATCCTCATAATGAATGGAATAAGTACACAATAAACCACCTAACATGAATATGGACCCATGACTCATCAGTTAATGCTGTGTTTGAAGTGGCTTTTTACATTGACAAGGTTTGGTAGCCACTGAGATATTGAATGAAGCAAATGCACTGATTGGTCAATTCTCCAGTCATATACAGTAGCTGATGTACTTAACCTTGTATAATTACACAGGAACACATGTGGGTGTTCTTTTACAATGGCCCTACTCAAGCCAAGTTTAGAGTAGATTCCTTTTATTATAACACATGCATCAATAAGCTACCCATCATTAAATATACTATAACCAGCATTTATTATCAAGCAATCATACTGTAGCTTCCATAGGTAAAATTAGAGGTACAAAGGGCATTGTAGGAAATATATGTAATCATTAACTAAGGAAGAAGTAAAAAGGCAGGTTCAGAGAAAGTAGGTTGCCTAGCAATAAGTTGCAACCAATTATCAGTCCTCAACACCACACTACTTGTTGGTTGACTGCACTTTTCCAAGGCTCCGCATTCAAATTAGATTGTGAATGCTGTTGAAGTCATGACAGGACGGCTTAAAGCAGGAATCCTGCTGGACATGAAAGATTTCTGTAAATGACAGCAGGAGCAGATTAATGTTGCTGAGGTGCTTTATGTTCTTGACAAACAAAGACTAACTAGCTTTAAAAAACTGTTCATTGATTCAGTTGCTCACTAGCTGCTAGCTACTTAGACATGTGCACTTTTGTGAGTTTCTGTTGATTATAGACTGTTCTGATGTTGGATATCTATGCCTAACATGGTCAAAGTTACAACAATTGAGGTTAACCTATGTTGACATGTTCACTGCAAGTCAAAAGCCCCGGCTTTAAACTGTGCAATGTTTTTTCTACCTACTGCTCAGAAATAAAAAAACTGAAAACTGAACCCAACTGAATTTTATACAGATTTCAAGACTTGCTTTATTCCTATGGCAAATATAGTTAGTGTCATGAACAGCCATAAGTAATTTTCCACTTCTAAGAAATGGGAGTATGAGAGTAAAGTACTGAGTAGTTGAAGAGGGAAACAAAATTGCTTTTAAGTGTTTAAGGAGAAGAGGGAATCTGAAAGAAACCGAACAGAGCAAAATAAATTGGAGCTCTTTTGAATATGAGTTGAAAAAGCACATGCAGGAAATTTCAAAAAAACGTTCAATTAAAAGTTCTAAGGACAGAGTTAATGAAAATAGTGGCGTTTGCATTTACACCTGATATAAATAAGTGTTATCGTGATTCTGCCCACATTTTGATAGGATCTTAATATGCAAATGAGTTGGGCAGGGTTGGTGGAGTTGCCAACAAACTTGGTCAAGGGAAGCAATGCCGTAGACAGCAGTCACATTTTGCAAAGGAGGACTTTACTGCTTACTGCTGCTTGCTTAAGCTAGGTGGAGTCAGGTGACCTTTCAACTTGATCAGGGCTTTATTTTTCTTTAAAATGTTAAAATGGTCATATTATGCATATTTCATTTACACCTCGATCACCTCCTGAAATGGTCTGGCTGATCTGATTGCAATGCATTCTGCATACCTTAACACCTTGCATTGACTAACTTTTTTTCTTTGCTGGTGTAAATGGGATTATGGTTTTGGAAAAGATCATTTTAGCCACCCTGTGACCCAGTTGTAAAGTAGTCATGTTTTTGTTCAGTTTTTTTTTTTTTTGATGTTTTACATGATTGAGCAAATGGTCACTGTAAATCTGGTTATTATATTTAAACAACAAGCTATAGCAGAAAGCATGCAGAGAATGACAATAGGAACATTGTTGGAGTCATACAATGTGTATGGATGTAATGATTCAGTAGCACGTTTCTTACATTAATCAAACATAAGTGTTCTGAGCTCCTGTTGCAGACATACAATTACTGTAACATTTCACAAGTGCATTTGATTGATGAAAACGCTTTGTGAAATAATGGCAAAGGAGTGGACAGTACAAAGATGTACTTTAATGAACACCTGTTTCCATTTATTCTGAAAGAATGAGAGACTCAGGCTTGTCAGTCAGAGTTGGAGCAGACCAGATCTAATTAGCTTTTGCTGCTTAGCTGGGAACTCCAACCCCTTTCTCCAACTTCAAACCACAACTATCCCTCATTTCCAGACACTCCACAGCAGAATAGTAATTATCAACTTCCACTTTTCTTAACTATCTGTGATGGCTCTTGACCAATTATAAAGTGGTCACTTGGAAAATGGGGAGAAACTCTCTTGTTGTTTGTCACTTGAGGCTATCTTTGAGTAATTATTTGACAGAAAAGAAACGAGTGAAATAAAACTGCACAGGAAAGGGGCAACACAAGTGAAGTCTACTATGGAAGAGATGGGAGAGGCTCCAGCGGTACAGGTGAGAAAGGGTGACATACTCACTGGGGCCCCCTTCAAGTCCTGAAATGTTCCTTAGGTGCTGAAGCAGCCTGTGAAATGGCTTCCTAGGGTCAAATTGTTTCGAGAAAAAAAAAGAGGTTGTATATAATGGCATGTATTCTACCACCTCCTACTAAACCAGTCAGTGATAATGGCGGAAAAAACATACAGTAAATGTGGGCAGAGTCTTCAGGCTTTGTTTCTGTTTGTGTTTATCAGGCATCCACAGATCCCTTCCAGTGTAGGCGTCTAGGGTAATGGATTAGAGTGCTGTTGCCAGTGATATCATGGTTGAGAAAGAACTGCATATTTTAGACTTTCTTTGTCTCCATGTGAGGCCTGTATATTTCACTGGTGAGTTAGACTGTTACTGATATGCCCCCTGGCATGGCGGCCCAGTGTGAGCATAATTTAGTGCAACAACACTGGCAAACCCCAGGGTGAGGGAGAATGGTGGAGTAGCAGGCCGGCCAGAGAGGATTTAATGTTAGCCATTCTGTGTGACTGCAGGAATATGGGAACATTTTGCATACCACGTGCAGCCAGGTGCATCAGCATTTAATAAAAAAAAATACTACTGCCAGGTATTATCTATAACGCCTGCCAACAGTTTAGCCATGACTTAAGCTAGAATTGTATATATTATGTGCAACAGATGTTCTGGTGCTTGAAATATTTGTTTGTTATGGTCGAAGCCACTGCTGGTCTAAAACAAAAGAAAAGCAACTTTCTATTGTTTTCTCAGACAACACTGCACATTTATTTGAGTCATTTCTCTTTATTCACCCACATTCACACATTTCTCAGCAGTTTACAGCCATTTAAGCCCAATTTTAAGAGCAGAATATAATTTTGAGAAACAAAAACTATAGAATTCACTATCAACTATGAAATCCTTCACGATTTCTGCTGCTTCCTCTAGTGCGTGTTCTGTCACAACTACTCATCGATAACCGACATCATCTTACAGTACAGCCATCAATTTTAAAACATGACCTTATGGAACGAACAGATGCAAAGATGAAACAATAATGAAACAATAATGAGCTCCTTACTGACATTTTAGTCTTATTGATGCTCCCTGAAATCCTGAAATGCATAAATTGTTTCCGTGTCTCAGGCAGAAAGTTGTAGGGCTTCATCTAATATGTGATGCTGTCAGCTTGTTTTCTGTGGCTGCGTTGAAGAAAATTCTTCTCTGTGATTTTTTTTTTTTTTTTTTGACAGTATTACACCTGCGGAGAGCACCTGCAGAGAGCATCAAGCACGACTGACAATTCACATATGTGCATACTTTTTGTTAAGCTGAAGAAGAATCCATTTCTTAAAAAAAAATGAAGGTGCTCTGCTGTGTGCTGGCATTTATTATCCTTCCATATATAACAGCTTAAAAAGTACAGATTAAACCAGCTGGGGCCCCCTGATGATATTCGAAGTGCTCACATGAGTTGTGCTTATAGCCCACATGCAGTAAATGGACACAAAAAGGAGCCCATATTGAGCTTATGGATGATTGCTCACATGCCAAGCAAATGTTTACACCATTAGTGACCCACATGACCACATAACCAAGGGCCCACATAGAGCTGATGGACACATTTTTGCGACCAAATTTTATAAGAGAGAGAGGTCATTTGTTAGGCTATACTATATTTCATGTTAATCTGAGCAGACCGTACATTCATGTTTTCAGAGTCTGTTTGGCAGGCAGAGCAGTTCTTTTTCTTTCACTGTATTTTACTGTACGGGTTTTGTGCCAAGCATCATTGCAAATTGGTTGTATATCCACAGTACTTCAATCTGCCATGACAGTCTTTACAAAGTGCTTTAGTCATTCTGAATCTCTTTTGCTTTGTCTATAAAATTGTAAAAGTGCACCGGGATTGTGGATTGCAGGTGCCGCTCAAATCTTACGCAGTGTATGATCCTCCCGCCGCCTTTTCTTCTCTAGTTATTTAACCAGATGCACATTCACATAGATACAAGGAAGGCTGCTGTTTCATTTCCAGAGATAAAACAGAGAGAAAAAAATATATATATATACCATATTCTTAAATCGTGATTCTGGAGTAAATCTGTATAAATAGTTACACGTTATATTTAAAAAAAGGTTTTAAAAACTGTTTTCCTCCCACGTTTCTATTAAAAGACCTCCATACATCTGTCTCCATCATATGAGGAGAGCGTCATGCAGAACTGTAAGGATGCATAGTCGAGATAAGAAGGCAAATGCTGGGCAAAGGGATTCGGACCTTGCTGACATGATAAATAAAACTGCAGGCCTTGCTAAGCCTTACAGAATGAAAATGCAGCTATGCCTCGACCCCCTAGATTATATATATGAACTAGAGTAAAGCAAATGAAAAGTTCCCATTAATGCTGGAATAATTAACACGAGAAGACAGCAGCTCAGTGCTCAGTAGTCGACTGGACTCATTTGTGAATGAAGTGATGTAGGAAATCTCTACCCACATTAACTGACTTAAAACAGCTGCTGTGCTAGGGGATGCTCAAAAGGCTGAAAGCTGAAGTTATGTATGCATCAGTTGATCGCTATGTCGTTGCTCAAATTGTCACCAATCATCCAATTCAAATGAATCAATAAGGTGGTCTTTAATATTTGAGTGCACATACACTCTTACTATGCTGATCCTCCTTGCCAGCCCTTCTGTTTCTGCTTTAACGCCTTACTACTACTCGCTACATGCCACTGTAACTAATTAAGCTGATGCCAGTGTCTGTCGCGACACCCGCTAAGAAGCCAAGAGTCCAAACTCGGATTACTTTAAGCCAATGGCCTTTCATCACTCAGTCATACATTCCTGCCTCGGGCCATGGAAACCGCTCATTATCCTGCTCGTTCCATAGCCAGCCACACATGCATTGGATCTTAAACACTGGAGCTCATAGAAGAGAACACTTTCTCTTGAACTCATTAGACACCAGAGCCTACATTTCATTCGGGATACAAAAATATCTCTTTACCAGAAAAGATAGCCGGGAAATGCAGTCCCAATAGTCTTGTTTAACCTATGCCAACTCCATCAGAAGGTATTAAGTCTCTGTCTCACATTTAATAGCAATCTTGGCTAGGTCATCAGTCTCAAGTCCTAGAGGTGCACACGTCAATCCTGTGAAGACTGCTTATCATTCAAGACCAAAACTCAGCAGAAAGACAAAAGACACAACAGACAGCAGAGTAACATCCACAAAGGTTTCACTAATTTAAGAGGAATAGTTCACTGTAGAGATTTAACGGTACACACAATTCATGGTTCAGTTTGTACCTCAGTTTTGGTCTCATGGTTTGGTACAATTTTGGTACAGCAAAAAATATTTTGGTCATATTTTAAAAAATGTAAATATACAACAATGGCTCATTGGCTGTAACTATTACTGAAACAGTTTAATTGTGCAACAGTGGAAAATGAAAACAACCTTTCTGCTTCTTGGAGTCTGGACACCTGCTGACAGCTCTTTTATGCTGATTTATGTTCTAACTGTACATAAAGAAGTTGAATCTAGCTCCCTCTCAATCAGCTACAACAGTAACATGCTGCTTACACACTGATGCTTCAGTATTAATACTTTAATGATGACATATAATATCAATTATTAAGATTTTAAATTCATGTTATTTTAGCTGGATTTATTTTCTTCCTTGAGTATTTGTTTTTTATTTCTACGTAAAGTATAACTGATGTGTTTAGTTGGCTAGGTCTCCCTCGTAAAAAAGGTTTCAATTTCAAGGGACTTCCTGTTTTTTTTTGTCTATCTTTGAATTTGTTCTTATGATGAGATCTCTGATAATTATTGTTGTTCTGAATGGTTTCACTCAAAGGGTAACTGTTTGGGTCACAAAGAGCATTCTTCATATAACACCATGCACCAAACTGTAGCATCCATACCGTGGCAGTTCAGGACAAATGCACATCCTGTCACACCCCTAGTTCACTGTGACAGACAGCAGGGGCTGCAGTGATTGCAGTGGAAATGGCTTTGCTAGATGTGTGAATATAACCAAGTCTTTTTTCAAATGCTTCATTCACTCTGATTAATCTCATCTTGCATCAGGGACTTATAAGAGAAAACACACAACTTGTCTTCAAGTTCTCTGCAGCATTTGTTGATCTGATGTGTAGTTAAATATTTGAGGAGTCAGCCTTCATGGGTGTGTTGTAACCTCTTTACACAGAAATCCAGTCCTGAAAATTGACTTCGGAAAGGTGCAGAAATTCTAAATTACTTCTAAACTGTGAATATTTCCACTTATTTCTTCTAATACTGTATAAGCTGAGTGTCAGGAAGTCTTCATGCTTGCACAAGATTGGTTTACAAGCCCACAAGCAAATATTTTCTCTTGCATAAACATACTGCTGATCTTTTGGGGGTATCCAGTATGTTTGCAGAGCTCATGCCTCAAATGAGAGGAGATTCATAAGCATCCAATAAGATGTACAACACGCTTCACATATAGGCGTTGTGTATGTCGGATGATGGTGGTGTTTATTGTTTGAGGTTTTTTCCACAATGCTCCTTGCAAAATCAGGAGAGAGAACACAGTTGTTTTTTTTCTTACTGTGCTCCCTACACAATCTGACATCAAGTACTACTTGGATTCGTTCGGGAAGGGTCTCCGAACAGCAAAGCCTTTTCTGTCAAACTCAACTGTTTCTGAGTGAAATGGAGCATTGCATTTGTTCGGGCAGAACACTGCAATCACGCAGTCCATCAGGCGATCAGTATTAGCTTTTACACTCACCAATCACATTCAGAAAAGTCAATGAGCTGGTCTTTATAATATGACAGTGCAGACTCTCACTTTGCTGGTCGTTCATGCCAATACGACATCAACACCAGCAACATTTTTTGAAGAGAGACGAATGGACTCAATAGCCACAGTCTCAACAAAAAATAATGCCTCACAATGATACAATGCATTGCAGGGCTATTGTTAGTACAGTGTTTCCGAAAAAGAACTAGTAAGACAGTGTTTTAATAATAAACTTTACAGTAGACAGCTGGCAGATGACATTAATCTTCAACTGTTTTCACAGATAGTTTGTTTGTAAAAACTCTGTTGTCTTAAAGATAGTCTGTGGACTGGTGTTCACATTCAGTGTCTTAAGCTGAATGCATTTCCGTACCTTTTCAAATATTTAGAATTGTGTATAGTATACACCCACGTTTGCTAGATAAACTTAAAAAGATAATTCCCTCATAAAAACATTTACCCCTTTTCCACCGAGCTGGAGCCAGTGCTGGTTTGGAGCTAGTGCTAGAGCCAGTGCTCAGTTGGTGCTAATCCAAGCATCTCTTACCAACCTGTTGCTTTTCCACCGGCAAGGAGCCACGCGATTACGTCACTGTATAACGTAGCCAGTGCGCGCCTTTGAAGCACTTCCATAATTCACCAGTGAGAGGCAGCAACATGGCGCAAGGCATATAGCCTGCCGGAAACGAAGACGACGACGAAGAAGAAGAAGAAGAAGAAGAAGAAGAAGAAAGCAAAAAAATGATAAAAATAGTACTTTTAATCAACAAATCTTTAACCCTCTGTAAATGCCACGCTAGTCAGCTAATGAACGTTAACCCCGCTAGTCTTCTAATAAACGTTAGCCCCGCTAGCTGGCTAATAAACGTTAGTCCCCCCCCCAGTCCGCTGACGTAATCGGTTCTTGCTTTAGACCAGCAAAGAGTTGGTGCTTGCTCTGGCTCCCGTTCTGAGGTTCCGGGCTGGAGCTTTGGCGGTGGAAAAGCAAAGAACTGGTGCTTAGTCGGGCTCTGGCTCCGAACCAGCTCCAGCTCGGTGGAAAAGGGGTAATTGAGGCACCAACACCAAGTTCAAAAGTGTTATCAGTGGTCAAAAACTCAACAGGATACATTTAACATCAGTAATACTCACTATAGAGGTGTAAAGTGCTTCTCATGAATTCTTTGGGTAAAGCCTTTAAACAATCCAATTAGCTTAAGTCTGTCAGTCAATGCCACTTCATAGCCAGGTAAAATGTAGCTTCTTCACTTTGTTGTGAATTGGTTTGTGTGAAACAATGAAATACTACAATAGCATACACGTAAACATCAGAGCATAATTAGCTATTTGTTCCTATAACCTTGTCATAGATTGTTTGTGTCATTGTGAATGGAAGGCACAGTTTGGCTTCCTTGGTATTAGGAGTGTGAGCTATACTCTGAGATTGTTTTTCTAAATTGTTGAATTCAGATCAAATTGAAGAGATTCAGTGAAATGACTACGATATGGCAAGGATGGGAATGGGGATTACTATAGTTTCGATAGAGTTTATACAATCCAAAGAAAGGATATATCCTATTTGATGAATCAGGTGGGCTTATCCACAGAGGAAGTGTAATAAATTCAAATCTCTCCTCACGCTTTCCAAAACAGAATATATGTTTTTAAATCCAAGAAGACATTCTGATGTGCATTTGTTTTCAATTCAAATGCAAATCTTGATTCAGAGTTATTGAGTAATGAAATTGTCATGAATTAAGTAAATAAAAATGAGGAATAGATAGTGGTCCCAGAATACCAGCTAGTGGGTGGCTTAGTGATAAGGCTGCATCACATAGGCAGACCTCTGAAATGCATACATAGCATGATGGGGTCAGTTTGTGGGTCAGTTTCCTCAAGGCGACAAGAACTTAACATGCAATGTGAAGCCTACATGCTAACATGTGATGGTTACTCATAAGAGATGTACTGTAGTATGTTGCTTCCACTAAGATTTGCTGGTGTCAAATTGCTGCATGTTGAATTTGTATTAGGTTTTAACAACAAATATGACATTATCACATATAATGAATTAATCACCTTTAGCAGAGGTGATACTTGTGGGAGATGGTCTACAATCCAAACTTCATTTCATCACCTTCATGCTTGAGATGAGCAGTATGTGAATGCAAGGACCAAAAGGTACACTGTAACAGCTGTGCACTGACACCAGCACTATTCATTCAGCTTGAGAAATTAATGACAACTTTCATTGAATATGAATCGATACAGTGTCATTTATCATGTTTTGATTCTGCTTGTCATCCCCACATTTTTAGTATCATTACTCTGTTGGCGTCTGTTGGCATGGTGGCACACACACACACAGACACACACATAGACAGACACACACACACACACACACACACACACACACACACACACACACACACACGCACACACACACGCCACCTCTATTGCATTGGCAGCGGCAGTGGAACTAATGTTTGCTTCACTAGGGCTCATTAAGCTGATGCGGGGTGAATATTGTTAGCAGCAAACACTAGAAGCAGTTGATTCTTTGATGAAAAATTTTGTCAGTAATGATTTTATTTTTCTTCCTTTTTTTGCTCGTTTGTGCCACTTGTGTAGCTTATTTTATTTGGACTTTGTTTCTCTCCTTCCCTTGTGCAGTAGCAAGGAAAATTAGCTTAGATTCAAGTGGCAGTATCATGCTACAAGTCAAGTGAAATAGTGCAGTAAAACTAGATTGTATGGTTGTGTGCACACTGATAAGGAGGGGCCTATGGACATTGGGGCCTACTTTTATGGTAAGGTAATGTTAATTTCAGAAACCAGTCAGAATTTCTGTTATTTGCGAATGTCATTAGTCTTTGGTATTTGGTCATAAACTCAAGTATTGGATGCATTTGACGTGATGATGGAGCTAGATGGACATTCATGCCAAATGTCATGAAACATCTATACAATAGTTGTTGGGATATGTCTCAAGAGCCGTTAGTGTGGCTAATAAAAGCTATTTAACCATTTCAATTGATAGAAAGTTAGTTCAAATGCATTATTACTAATACGTTGATAGAAATTAAGCTAACAAATTAAGGAATAAGAAGAGGAAAGTGTGTGTTACTTTTAACGTAATAAATTAGTTCACCTAGATTTTTATTCGACTTTATGCAAAACTGTAGGTTATTACATCACAGCTGCACAGTTATCCTGCAGTCTTTGTTTTCTTTTGAGGTTTGTATAATTGAATGTATTTCAATTTAGAACCAGGTGGCCATTACGGCACCTTCCCTGGCTGTTTTAAAGGTGTTGCCTGCCTCACTGTCCCAGTTGAAACAGTATATTGTGTAGAAGTTAAAAATCTTTCACTATTAGCCAGTCTTTAAATCAGAAGAAGAAATAGATTGTGGTTTTGCATTTTCTATCGAGTTTTGCTGATGTTCACTTTACAAAGTCATGTTTTATGGGGATAGCAAACAACTACAGATCTGAGTGCATCTGCTGAAAAGTATCCTGTGAATTAATGGTCAGTAGGGGACCATTAATTCACACTTCCTGTCTCCACAGTGGTTGAGGCAAGAAATGTGATGTTTTGGATGTACAGTGTTTTTGTCTTTCATCATTGTTTTTTTCATTGATTCACATTTAATGGATAATAGAGCAAATATGTTGGCAGTGTAAATTATATTACTGTATGTCATGTTTTTTATACAGCACCCGACAAAGATATCAAATTTCAAGTTTTAAAACTCATCATAGCTTACTGCTGAACTTTTAACATCAGCAGTGAGCTGAATTTCAGAAAACTGAGTTAGGAACCTTTAAAGTCCATCATTGAAGTTTGTTTTTTAAAGCTACAAAAAAACAAATGCACAAAGCTTCCATAGCTCCTCTCTTTTTTATGCTTTTAACAGCAGTAAACAGTTTTGCCACAGAGAACTGAGTCGATTTCAGTTCAGCTGTGAGAAACTGCTACTCAAAAAGTGGAAACACTATTTTTTGTCTCTCATTAATCTCTGCAGGTCTGGTACATTGTGTCTACTCATCAGACTCATTCTCGTGACTTTTATGGGCATTCCTCCAAAACAAAAAGAAAAGACATAAATATATTTTCTTAGATCAGGATCTTTGCAAAAAAAATACCTTTATACAGTCTTCTATAGGCAACTCAACCTGCAGTTTGGTGCATCAGAAAACGTCTGCTATAAACGCCTCCTGGCCACAACAAGATCTCAAGATGGCAGTCTCAGTATTTCAGAGGGTGTATCACTGGGGGGCATGGTACAAAACTTATTTCACCAAATTAGACACAATTTCATCACTGTTTACACACCTGGGGCAAAGACGAGCTTTAAAATTCAGAATGAGAAGTCAGCAGACACTAAGTAGTTGGCTAATGATAAAATGGAGAATAATAAAGAATAAACCTTTTTCAGACTGAAGTTAGCATATCTGTCCCCATTTTCCATCTGTACTGATCTCAGTGAGAGGCAGGAATTACATGATTTCTCTTTTGTAAGGGCATAGGTTTGGTTTTAACTTTGGTAGGGACTTTTTTTTTCAGACAGCCAAAAATAGTTGTATACATGCACTTTTTATTCATCCCTCTTTTCTTTTCCATAAGCACACATAAAGAACCTGACTCTGCAAAATGTTAGCTTTACTGAATATGTAGTTGCTGACTTGACAGAAACCAAACTTTAATGATGGACCTTTCTCTGATTTTTCACATTTTATCTAACAATACTACTTAAGTCAATTTAAATGACAATGGCAAAATTAATGAATTTAAAATTGACAATAGGTAATGTGTAACTCTGTGTGAATAAACTATCTGTATCTTTTAATCTGCAGCTCTGTGTTTCCTTCAGTTGGTTAGTTTGGACTTCAAAAATGATGAGTTTCATGACTCAAAGCTACCTTTAAATCATTTCAAAAGTGTTGACTCATATTATTAGTTTTTGGACAAAGGCCCAGAATAGTTACAGGAGTTATAGTGATGAGTCGACGTCTAGACCTGCTGGGCATGATGAAAGACAAAGAATTGAACTTGTTTTTTCAAGTTTTTGAGCAGATATTTCTTAGATCAGAACTGAAGCTGGTGAACACTGACAAAATTGTTTACTGCAGTTTGAATAATAGAACATAAAGAGAGGAGGTGCAGGAGCTTTTGTGCAAAAGAAAACCATATTTCTTGTGGCGCCCACAACATACCAAAGGCACCTAATCCTAAAAGCAATAAATGTCAGCAGTTAAATAAGAAAAATCTATCTGCAAAGTTTGAAGAGGGTTCAATTATCAAAACACAATCATGACTTGTTCTTACACAGATAATCAGCTCATTTCCATAAATTAATGTTTCCCTTAGCATTATTGATGAGCATAATGTTCAACAAATGTAAGCAGTGTTGAATTATGACATGACATAAATGTGCAGCCATGCATTCCTAGGAAGGGATTTATATTCTCTACCCTTCAGCAGAAATATCAGCAGAGCTACCGTTTGTTTTTCTCCCCTCCCCAGTGCACTATTTACCAGCAGGGAGGAAGTAAATCTCTTCATCTAAATCAATTAATCAAACAACAAACCACAGTTTACTGAAGTAAGACAAAGTCCTCATAATCATATGTGTACTCAGTCATGAATGGAATGGATAAAACATTATCGTAGGTTAAATATTGTAACCTTATGCATAGCAGAAGATTAAAAATGTAATTAATTTGACCATGAAATTATTCTTTTTTTCGTCAACGTGGAGGACCATAAATACAAATAAAGTTGAAAAAGTAGAGTCAGATTCATTTTCTCCATGTATTATTATATTTAAATAATATATATACTGTATATAAGAATAATTGCATCTTTCACCCAGTTGGCTGTAATGAAAAACAAATTTACAGTACAGTTAGTCACACATAACATTATCCAAAAAAAGCTTGTCATACAGACACCAGAAACGACAGCTGCTAACACAAACTGCAAACACTGATGGAGTGTTTGTATACTGTGGCAGCTTGTCATCAGCAATGGGCAAACCTATTAAATTTTGAACCTGCCAGCTCCATCAAGTTGCAATTAATATGCTTGTTGGCAAAACATGTGGAGACAGTGTTTCGAGCTAAATATTTCCTGACAGCTGATAGAGGAACACAACCAGAATATAAATATTTGCTGGATTCACAGCATGTTTTTATTTTAAGTTTATGACTTTTCCTTTTTCTTTTATTGTAGATATTGTCACTCACATTTCTTTGTACATATTCTGTATCCACTTCAGGAATAGCCCACATCAAATATGACCCACTGTTGCCTCAGAAACAACCTGATACAGATTCAACAAAGTCCTGGGCATGTTCCACAGGGATCTTGGTCAGTGCTGACTCTAGCAGATTCTTTAGCAGCAAAATCATACATCCTGTTTCATCTTAATGTGAAGGCGCTATGTTGAAGTCTCGGGGGGGTGGGGGGTGGTTTAGGGTTAGGCTCAGGGTTTGGCGGGTGGCTGAGTCAGCCATGATGATAGGCTGGTGCACCTGCTAATGAAGTGGTAACCGAGCTGCTCATCTCCCTGAAGGTTTATTGTAACATGTAATAGTTACTTTTACTGTACATCATGAAGTAGTTAACATTAACCTAAACATACCCATTGTCTGACATTTGCTCTTTCAATATGAGGAGTGTTACATTAACTAACATACATTAGCACTGGGTTGGGCCATTAATGACACAGCACATTATTCTGCTGGAGGTATCCCCTTTAAAAGCTTGGAGTCCAGCCATGAATGATGTTTCAGCAGTGCTGAGATCGAAAGGTGAGTGATGATATTGCCCCACTTGTTTTAGCGGTGTATGTCGAAGGGGATGGACTCTATTCAAAACACTGCAGACCCTCTGTTCAGCCTCTGTCTGAAATAGGCTGTATTTGCTCCTGTCTCTTTAAGGCTCTCTTCCCAAAGAGCCCACTCTGTTCTGATTGACCAGCTTCTGAGCAGCCTATCACCAGAGCTCTACCAGCTCCAGAGGCTTTGTTTAAAAATTATGGAGAAAAGAGAGCATGTTATGTCCCTTTCAATGTTATTCCATTTTCATTCGTTGATTGCTGGAATTTGGTTAGCTATGCCTGTAAAGAATGTGTAAGCTTGTGGGGATTCATATGTAGCAGTGCGACAGCAGTGACATGCAGTTTTCATTTACCATCAGCCAACAGCAACAACTTAAATCTTGAAGTACAATCACACCAAAAATCAACATATGGCATTGAAACAGGCCTGGACGACCATTTGCCACTTTTCAATCTCAGCATTCCTCCAGAGGTTTGCTGCAGTGTGATGTGTAGCCATTAATTGGTTGGGTCTTGATAGGCCATTTACTTGCAGATTTGATGAGTAGTGAATTCTAAAGTTGCAAGCAGTACTGTGTCTGTGTATCTGAACTTAATCTGCCTTCCTGTGTAGCGAGCTCTTACCTGAATACTTAATAGCTTTTCTGATAGCAAAGGTCTTGCCATTCTCTCCTGACCTCTTTGGATAATGAGGCATTTTGGCCTAGTGGACGGCAGCTAACTGGATGTTTTTTTGCTTATCACACTATCCTTAGTAAACTCTAAACATGTGCACCAAAATGTAAAATATAAAACTTAACCAAACTGTCTGAGTTCCAGTGTAAGTCCATTTCTGTCATACTGAAAGTTGTCTTGGCATTTTTGTTAATGTCAATGGTAACTCCTGTCCTTGTCTGCAATCTTAATATTCATGTGAATCTGAATCTGTTGGCACGAAGAGCAAGGGGGGGGGGGGGGGGGGGGGCATGACAGACTTATATACTGTAGAAATCTTTGCTGTGGTGGGTAATATTGTACATTGTGTATGTAATTTTCTCTAGCTGCAGTACTTATCCTCTTATAACAGGATCTGTCACTCAGATAGCTACACTGATAGCATATCAAAGGGAAATGAATGCATGCTCTTCATTTTGTCTGCCCCGGGGATATTCCTATCTAAAAATTTGCTGCAAGAGACCTCATGATACACAGTATGATGAAAATGCTGAAAAAAAAAAATTAGGAGATAATTTTAAGTCACAGTCACAGGGGTATTACGAAAGTTCAGATAGCAGCAACTGCTACTCAGGCAATTCTTTGACTCAGCATGCTGCTGTTGCTGAAATTTAAATCTCTGGTAGAGCAAAGATCTAAACCTTTTCAGAAAGCAGTGCAGTGATCCTGCTACTTCCCATCACTTAGAGGTTTTCAAACTAACATGATTCTATCTGGGAAGTCCCATTAGCTTGGTTATGCTTGGGATATGTGGCTGAGGGGATAGATGTCCTGGAGCCTGGTTTTCCACAGTGTTTCTTTGATCCAACAGCCAGTCCTTTTAGCCCTGGGTGTTGTTGTATTAAGTATCAATCTCACATAAAGTAACTGCAAGGCTCTAGCTGCAGGAACGTCTCCCTGAGTGCCCCATGGCTCAACACTGCTACACGCAAAAGGAGAATATCTAAGATTGCCCCGCAGTACAACAAACTATTCCTTCCCCTGACATCACTGCAACAATATCACTAACACAAACCGATCAAAATTAAACAGTCACACAAGTCTTCTCCATAAGAGTTTTGTTCAGAATACAGTATTTGCATAAAGTAAATAAAACAAGATCAAGAGTCTGTGAAACTGCACTCAGGCTGAACAGTGGTTTGAGCTACAAAGAAAGAGAGTGAAGGAGCAGTGGTGGTCGAGCAAGCAAATGAAGAGAGGGAGCGGCAGTGGCAAGAACAAAGCCATGAATTGGATAAGTAAAACGTTATTTTCTAATTGTTTCACTGCAGTCATGTTCTAAAACACAAATAAGCACATCCACACCTTTGCAGAAGCCTTCAGGAAGGTGCTGCATTGCCTGATTTTGTGTGAATGCAGAGCTTCATCCTATCTGCTGTGGTCTCAAGTAGACACAGACCAGCATCTCCTTTATATGTTCATGACACAGAGACAGAGAGCAGAGCAGAGCAGAGCGGAGCTGAAGAGAGAAATGGAGACAGAGATGTAACCTGGTCACCATACAGTACTACGAGCCCTAACCTAACACACTGTGCACTGTTATTAGCTGGGGGCTACAAACCCATTGTCCAAAGGTTGACACCCAGCAGCATCCTGAACACAAACAGATCTTATGAAAATACAGGCAGACGGTAGAATGTCTGCAAATAAATACACCGTCCCACACATTTCTAATGGGTCAGAAGTGATGAGTCAGAGCATAACTCTACACATAATTTCCTTTTGCGAGGGCTTTTGTCACTTCAACATAAATAGCCTATATGTTGTTTTGGGGAACTTGCTTAAATGACTGAATTTCTTAGGAGGACAGTCTCCTGAACACTGGATATGGATAACAAGTCATGTCTAAATTCACTTACAGTCACATCCTTCCTTTAAATGAAATTCATACCTCTATTACTTCTATTTCATTCAACCCTCTAGCCCTATAGGTGCTGTGTGAATTATAAGTGCCGCATGGAATGAATGTAGAGGGACATTCAAAGCAGCAAGGGTATTCAGGGTTGCCCCACAGTACAACAAACAATCCCTTCCCTTAATTTATTTGAATCACTGATTAACTTTCTTACAGCAAATCCTCACATATTAACATTAACTTAAACTTCTCTCTTTCTGTGATGGTCTTAAAATCACTAACTATGGGCTCTCTGCTTATTTTGTGCATTCCAAAAGTTTGCTCATTAAATAAGTAATCACATATTAAATTGTGATCTTGTTTATTGTAATTACAGCTTATGTCTTTCATGTTTCTTCTTTTAATGTAAATGAATGCATGAAGAATTACAGTGTGAAAGTCACTGTGAAAGAGATATGATGCCGGTAAGCGTGCACCATTTTTGTTTAAATGTTAAATCCACTTTGTTCTCCTCCTTCACTAATGGCTCCAAAAAAAAACCAGCCCAAAGTGTTGCAGTTTAATACGATGAGCCAAAAAAGACCTGCTTAATCATTTAGGAAAAAAAAGAAGTGTACTTTCTTTTTGTTAAGAATGATAATAAAGTGCAAAAACCTCTTGCAGTTTTTTTTTCTTTTTCCCTGGGATTATCTAATGAGTGAGGTGCCCTACTTTAACAAAGAGCCTATCTTTTGCAGCACACACACAAAAATCCAGACAAGACAAATATAGATAACATAATTAAATCAAACAATGTGGAAAGAAAATGGGAGCTCAGTTAGACGAGGAACTCAAAATGTTGAACTGGATACTGAACAGCAAAGCCCTGGAGACATTCTAGACATGCAGTTAGGATGATTTCTGGGTGATGGTAGATTGTTATTTTTGTGGTCTGTGCTAGCTGTGATGCTCTGAGGGATTCAAATGTGTGTTTGACATGAGTTTTTTTTTTAAATTAATGCTTATTCAATAAGGTCTTAAATGTGTATGTTAGCTACTTTAATTAGATTAGGTCAAATATAGAATCAATATTTTCCTGTATATAAATGCTTAGGTGTTTTTTATATTTGAAAGGTGTTAAAGAAAATGACAGTGTTCTTGTATTCAGTCAAACTCGCTGGTAAAGCCCGTATTTGCACTCTGAAAAGGGCGTTATATGCATCTGCGGCAAATTTAAATAATTTCACATAAATGCAAATTATACTATATGATAACAGTTTTTTCCCCCAAGATTACATGTGTAGTTTACAACACATAAAATAACACAGTAAGTGTAGCTATAAGCCTAACATTTTAAGACATTTTAAGTGTTGAAAATAACTTATCCTGAGAAGCAACATTAAAGGACCAGTGTGAAGGATTTAGTGGCATCTAGTGGTAAGGTTGCATATTGCACCCCCTTCCAAGCGAGTGAGAACCTACAGTGGCCATGAAACTTGTGAAAAACAAAAAAGGTCCTCTCTGGAGCCAGTGTTTGGTTTGCCTGTTCTGGGCTACTTTAGAAACATGGCGGTGCAATATGGCAGATTCTGTGGAAGAGGACCTGCTCCCTGTTTAGATATGAAAGGCCCATTCTAAGGTAACAAAAACACAATTTTTATTTTCAGGTGATTATACACAAAATAAAACATACTTAGGGATATTAGATTCAATTTCTGTTCTGCTAGATGTCAGTACATTGTACACACTACACCTTTAACTTGTTTTATGATGTGACAATGCTATCATTAAGGTCTGGTTTAGTTTAAGCACAAAAAACAAAGATCATAGTTTGGGTTAAAATTATAACTTTAAGGTTATAACTTCCTAAAAGTCAGGCAACCTTTGTAGTCATGTCAACTGTCCACTCACAGTTGTAAATGTGAAATTTGGAGTTGAAACAAGAAATAAACATTGGTCTTCAGTGGAAAAGTCCACAGTTGAGTTGTATTCTCTTATATGTTATATAACCCTAATCACTGTCTTATAATACAATGTCCATTAACTAGTTACACAACAGTTAGCATTTCTTCATATGAGGAGTTATAATAGCAGACAAATGCGTTAATATTACTATTACATCACTGTCCATACATATTTTCCCAGCTTCCAAAACAGCCTACATATATGAACACTACTTGTGTCACTGTTGCATTGACAAAATGAGAATGAATATGTCATATAGTATTGGAAAACAGACTCCGTCACAGATTACAGCGAACACCTGTAAGCTCCATGACCTTGATCACAGCCTCTTTGCGTCAGGGGGTTTCATGAATGTTATTAATAGAATAGATGCTGACTGAACTACAGCAGGTCGTCTATGTCGGAGGTATTCAAAGGCTCTGATCGCTGCAAACTAATGGCTTTCATTTGGATCTGACAGCTTGGTATTTGCAGGTCCCTCTTGAATTGATAGATTGCATAATTTGCAGTCATTTGTTTACCCAGCCTGTCTTGTGTGCCCCATATCTCCTCCGTAGAACTGTAAAATAATAGAACAGGAATTGGATATGATTAATAGGACAAGCTATAATGTTATAGCCAATTCTTGTAATATAACTTGTGTGGGCTTTGTTTTCCCTGTGAACTCATAGAGGTTTCGGAATAAATGTCAGAGTTAGTTCTGCATAAAGAAGGTTAATTAAAAGTCTTGACATGAATGTGAACATGAGCTGTCAGAGGCAACGGAAACATTCAACTGTAGCATGTGAGCTGCATCCAATTGCTCTTCCTGACGTCAGGTGATTCTGACGTCTTGACTCAACCCAGGGCTGTTTCTGTACTGTGGTATAATCGCACCAACTTGCATGGGTGTCCCCTCACAGTTGATAAGCTAATCAAATCCCCCGCTCAAGTAGTCCAGAGGGAGTTTGTATATGACGCCAATCTGGGAGCAGAGAGCCACAGAGCTTCCGCTGAGACAAGATTGAAGAATCCAGACTGTGTTGCTGTGAGGAGGCAGAGAAGCTGCACTAAACACGAAAAGAAACTCACTAGTCAGCACTGGTGAGATGAAGGGTCCAGGAGAGATAACCTTAAGCATTAATGTGGTGTCTGGGAGGAAAATGTAAATTTGGAAACGAGGTTGAGTAACCACATAATCCCTGCTCGTGTTTTCAACCAATGTGTCAGATTTTTTTTCTTTTTTTAACAAGGAGGCACTGTTAGGTTTGCTTATTGTAATTTATGCAATACTTATTAGCACAATTATTGTCATTATGCGTTGAATTTCATTAAGAAGTCAGTTTATCTGATATAAGACTCTTTTACATATATGTGAAGAAAACCGTTGTATGTTTAATGTTAAGATGAATTCTACAATACCTGCAGTAGCACACACAACTGAAATCCATAACCCAGACTAATGTGTTTTTTATGTACACCCTTCATGTCAAGGTAACCAAGAGTATCCGGCTTTATGGCTGGAGAGAGATTCAGAGAGTGGAGATTCAAGTAAGGGCTGGCAACATGGTTGAGAATACACACTAGTCCAAAGATACCAGCCAAGCATCCTATGAGCCCTTCCCCTGAGAGCCCTCTCTATTTCACGTTTGATTTTAGCTTTAGCTTGTGTGGGCGTCATAAAGTCTGCTGACCCTGTGCACAAAGAAAACATAGCATTTCCACATGAATAATTATAATTGAGAATAAAAAAAGGTTGTGCTATGATAAAGTGCACTGATGTTATGAGTCAAATGAACTGAATGAAACGAGAGTGACATAGGAATAAAAGCACAATATCAAAGGCTTCTTCTCGTTGTATTTTTTAGAATTTATTCAAAGCTTTTCATTTTTCTATATACAGTATGTTTAGTAGCCTATTGACTTCACTAACGGTAAGTAGATTTGATTAACTTCAGAGATTATATAGCTTTTACTCATTGTCATCACAACATTTAGCACATTAGGACAACAATAATACATATATGGGACAATAAATTACATCTAGATTTATCTTATTGTCAGAGTGCTTTCATGGTGCCAAACACATATGAGTGGTTGTGGTGGAAAGCAACATTACAATAGATGCTCATGTGCTGTCCGAGGACAATGTTGGCAACGTGAAACAAAATGTGTGCTGATTGTCTTGTCAGTGATTATTCCTCCTGGCATTTATGTGCAAACCAGGTACAAGAGGGTTTGCTGATATCCACTTACTGCTACTTGAGGCAATTGACATCAGACATGTATACAGTTCACTCAACACATATGAGCAGGTTATAATAACAAAAAAAAAAGAGCGTGGATCTTTCACATTTTCACTCTGTACAGTTTCATGGATGAAGTCTCCCGATCGGCAGCCTTGGGAGTAGAGACAGATAGATGTCTACAATGCTGTTGACAGATTGAGAGCACATACATACAGCCTGATGCAATGAAAGGCAATATATGTTTGTCTTTATTCTTGCTTTGTTCCCTTCCCCTTCCCGTTCAAAGGGCAAAAGTAAAAGTATAAACAAAGCAAAAAAAAACAAATGTACAACATGGATTGAAAGATCTGAGTTTCTTTTTTCTCATATTTGTTTTCAGCTCATTTCAGTGATAAATTACATCCATTATGAATGGCATGTGGTATTTCTTGCCATTTGTTCAGAGCAGGGTGCTACATTCAAGCTGTGACATATTGCTGCTACACAATGTAGAATTTAATGTATTACTGCAACACAACAATATGCATTTCTGCTGAGCTGTAAGTGCATACAGCCTCTTGTTGCGACTGAAATTTATGTTACTATGTAAATAATTAAAGAGCTGTGTTTGTTTTGTTGTGTTCAAGAACATGTGGAGTATTGGTACCACAGCACGGGGCTTGCTTCAATCATCACATTGACTTTCAAGGAATGTAATTGGTATAAGGTCTTGGTGGTGGCTTATTTTGGTCAAATCAGAGCAATGCGTGGGAGAGAAAGTAAAGCAGAGAGTGCCCGGTGGGATCTGTAAAATCGGCAAAGTGGTAAACTGTATAGGACCTTGATGGATGGCTTGGAAGAGAGATGCAGGGTAATATTTTGGGAGGGGAAATCTCATTTTCTCCAAGCTAGCTTAAGGGAGCACTAAACTCAATCAAACATAAATGTAATCAAATATGTCATCGCTCTTTGTAGCCGTAGAGGGATCTTTCTGACCGTGGACTTACAGTACTCTCACTCACTCTATCTCTCTCTCTCCCTCTGTCCCTCCCTGGCTCTCCACTTCATCATTTCATAAACAAAAGACACAACAGTCAGAGTGGTTAAGGTCACTGTGAGGTTATATTGAAAAAAAGGGAACCAGTTTATTGCTGCTGTTTGATACAATTATTGTTTAACCTTACTGACTGAAGCTCACATTAAAGAAAAATAAAAGACCATGCATTTTTATTCTCTTTCAGACAGAACTGATACAGTAAAGTAATTGTATTGTCTTTTCTTAATATGTGTAATGTTACAGAGCATGTATAGAACATGTAGTTTTTCAGTGCTTGAGACAACAATACAGCCAAGGACAGGATCATCTGCTGCTGTGACAGAACCCAGACACGCTGTTGTTGTCGATGTCCAGCACCAAGCATACATTATGTCTCCTGGGAAAACAGGACCATGGAAGTGTATCGATTAATGGGCTCTCCATTTGTAAGACACCACTAGTGCAGAGGATGTTTTCACTTCCCTGTGTAGTGGTGTTGGAATATGATGACAACTGGGTGGTGTGTGGTGATTGCTCTCCGAGAAACACCTGTGTTGTTTTAGTATCCACATGGATGGATGGCAACAGAGGCTATTTCAACCAACCGTGTCCTCTATTTCACATTCAAAGCAGCTGACATGTGACATGTGGCGTTGTCTGTACATGTCTGAAAGAATGTCTTGGGATGGGGAAGAAGTATATTGAAAGCCCATTGGCTGAAAAAGTGTAAACTGTGAGACAACGGGTCACAATCAATCAGAAAGTGTCATGGGAGATGCCTGGGAGGTTGTCTGAGACAGAGACATTTCTACACCCACCCCCCGTTTCAATGAACATATGGGCATGTGAGTATTGCTTTAAGATACATAAAAATACCAGGGTAAAAATGTAGATGAAGTTTTCTTGTGTAACTTTGACTATTGTATTGCTTTCATAAAGAAAATATTTTCAGAGAGGATAATGACTAATGGACATACTGTGCAGTACACTGAATTTAATCTGTGACACTGTGTCACTTCATACAAAATCTAACTACTTAGCCAGCAGTCCACCATCAACACAGACAGTAGTCAGCATCCATGAATCACACATAAGACTGGGGCTCATTGATGTCAATACTAGTTGTGTAGTCACAAAGTCGAAAAAATGCAATGGTAGGTAGTGCTATATTGTCAGGTGTCTTCCATATGAAACGTTAGTTAAAGCTGCAGTATTTAATTATTTGTTGTGTTATATTTGCCAAACTTGTCATTATGTTCTGACAGATTAACTGTGAAAAAAATCTGATGTCTATGGGTCCATCCAGTGGTCATAGAATCGACAGCTCCTGGATCAAAACAACCAATCAGAGCCAGGAGGAGTGTCTGAGAAGGAGTGTCTGTGCAGTGTGTATTGTTTTGAAGTCGTATAAAGCTCAACAGAACAGATGGGAGTCAGACACAGAATCAGCATAAAACTCCTGGTCAACTTTAAAAATAAAACAACCCGGGTGTGCAGACTCCCGAGAAATCTAATAAAATTACCAAATCAACTACATTCGAGCAAGTTCACAAAATTGGACCGTTTAGTTGCTAAAAGCACTTGATTGGGCTGTCGTAATTACTGTAAACAGTGCAACTTAATTTAATTTGTAATGCTCTCGGTGGGGTAGGACGCCGGGAAGAAAACGGACCAAAATTTAAAGTTAACTGCCCCATTATTTAGCATTAGCAAGAAATATACAAACATTTAATGAAGGCTTAAAAAAAAATAAAAAAATAAAAAAATAACCTTTTTTTAAATCTTAGGAAATCTGCCCAATTATTTTATTTTGGATTTAAATGTGTTTACTGAGATTAAGTCGTTGAGTTTCAAATCTGTCTGCAACGTAATCCATGCCAAGTGTGCAGAATACACAAATGCCCTTTTTTCTATTTGGCCATGGATTAGGGACAAAACATAAGTAAATCCTGAGAATGCGAAGAGGACTGTTTCATAGGTAGTATGGGAGTAGATTAAGGATTTCCTTACATATATAAGGTGTACCAAAAAGCCTGACCTATAGCTGTTATTTAAAATAGTTGGGTCATCCCATTTCAATGTATATTTCTGTATCCTTGGGTTTTCCTTATTTTACACTGCAAGGTTAAAAGATATGGGAGAGGCTCTGCTACAGAATTAGCTTCCAAATTAAAAAGTAAGGATCAATAAAATCAGGCCCTGAGGGTTTTCTAGACTATAAAGCTTTTGGGGGCTTTGTGAACTTCCTGCACAGGGCAAGGGCCAAAATTAAAAGACTAACCCCGATACACAGGAACATCAGTACAAGGTTTCACAGACACAGAACAAGCAGTCAAACAGAGAGCCAGAAGATATAAAATGCTTGTTAAAACAATTCAACACCTCCATTTTGTCATGACCAGCAACAGCATCCTTCATAATAAATGAAGGTACAGCTTCAGGGTTATTGCTCACAGAAAGGGATTTTATGGTTTTCCAAAATCTGTTAGATTTTCAGTGGTAATAGACAAATAATATTCCGATTTGGCTTTCTGGATAAAAGAGGAGCGTTTGTTTTTAGTTGTGTCACAACAGTGGCAGAACCTATTGTCCTTGCCTTGGCCCAAGCCAAGTTATGGCATCTGCAGAGAAAAGAGCCAACCAAGGGTTATCACACCCTTTTTTACTCAGTTTATCCTGAATGGGACCTGTGTGTTTATGATTTGTGTGAAACCCTCACTAAACATGCCTAGGCTATCTCCATATCAGGGTTCAGCTCTATTCTATTCCAATTAAAATGAGACAAGTCATGATAAAACCCTTGTTCATTAAAATGTTAAGATTACTTTTTACAAATGAATGTGATTTTAATTTAGAGACCTTGGTGTTTCTCTTAACAGCAACAACACAATGGTCCCTTAAGTAGCTGCATTTTCAAATTTATGAGGAGCATTAGTCAGAATCAAGTCAATTAAGGTGGTCTTCTTAGGGCATTTGAGATTCGAACGAGTGGGTGAATTTCAAATTGGGTAAGATTGACAGAATCACGAAAAATATATCAAATCTTCCGATACCGGCTTGAGCCAATGCCAGTTAAAATCACCAATGAAAACTATTTTACTATAATTCAATTGAGATAAAAGGAAAATCAAAGACTGCAATTCATCATTTAAGTCAGATTGAGCTATTCCAATAACTGCTTTTGTCAGCCAGGTTTCAGATATGTCCACATATGTTGATTTGATCCATGTTCTAATCATATCCATTTAGGATAACACATTATGTGCATTGAGATTAACAATATTTAGACCACCAGACAGAGATTTAGAATAAGATGGCATCTGAATACAATGCAACTCTGGGCCAATGTAAATAATAATAATAGTAAAAATAAATAACTTCTGTTCAACAGCATTACATCACAATTCCTTTGACATTTCATATGTAAAATCCGAATAAGATCGCTCACTGAACGCAAAGTAGTTTTTTTAAGGCCAGAGGGCTTTGAAGGCAGGGTAAGTCTCTGAATAAATATTATGTACTCAGCCAAACATTTCAAGGTTTGCACCAATTGTACAACCATAGAATGAATGCATCCATAAGCAATCCCAGATAGCATGGAAATGTGGGCCACTTGAGGCAATGATCCGGCACTGTAGGCATTCTTCTGGCCCGGACAAAACAGACGTGAACCTAAACTGGCCCATACATTTGGGCCAAATATCACAAAACGAATATGGCCCATCTTTGGCCGAAATATGGCAAGTATGGCAATGACTAATCCGGATGTGAGCCTAAAGAGGCCCACATATAAGGAAACATACTTGGCCCACCTTTGTTGAAACATATTTGGGCCAGTCTTGGCCGAACTGGTTTATTTGGTGTGTTTTTGGTTGACATCTGGCATTGTGATGGCTTGGTTATGGCCCACTTTTGGCAAACATGAGCGGACCGCCCAAGTGCCATCATTTCATGCTATATGTGGGCCGGATGAACATGTCAGGTGTGGGCCAGATATGGGCCAAAAGAATTTTGCTATCTGGGATGTCCAGCGGGCAAAACACATCGTTAGGTGTACTCAACCAGGAATGATCACTTGCTCATGAGTCCCACTCAGACAATGCGCAAAGTAAAGTCAAAAGAAACACCACTGACTCTGTCCAGACAATGTTTGTGTATGTCTGTGTGTGTGTGTGTGTGTGTGTGTGTGTGTGTGTGTGTGTGTGTGTGTGTGTGTGGACAGAAGGCCAAAGGGAGAGGAGTGGAGATGGGGAGAAGGGATGATGAGATGCAGTGGCAAGGCCAGGTGAAGAGGCCAGGCAGGGTGAGACTGAGAAGCACTGTTTTCGAGACCCAGGAGAGTTGGAGAGATAGATTCAGAGGATCAGAGCAGATTATATCCCAATTAGATGGTCTGGGAAAGCAATATCCTCATAATCCTCAAAGTATTTACATAGTGCATTTGCTCTATCTAAATACTTTGCTTTACTTCAGTATGAATGTTAAGAGAATAAAGGACTGACCTGTACTGATATGCTACCATTAATGAACAACAACACACTATAATGTATTTCTAAGCATATAAAATGACATGTTAAGTGTTAATACATTATTTGTCAGCAACTGTAATATCTCCTATGAATGTAATTGGCTTTTTATTGAATCTTAATAAAAACTGGGCTGTCAAGGGAGTAGCAGGAGGGGGACCAAAATGCAGGACAAAGTGGATAGTATAAACTGAATAATATCTCTTGAATTAATTCAGCTGTATGAGCACAACAAAACGGAACAAAACAGAATAAGACAAAGGAGCTAACGAGACTGAACTGAAACACAGGACTGAAATACGAACTGAACTAACGAGGAGTGAGGTGCAGGTGGGGAGATGGGTGGAGAAGCTCAGATGAGGGCAGTGAGGTAATGAAACAGGAGAACAGGCAGTGAGCCAATTGGCTGGGGGAGCAGGGCAAGGCTGACAAGGCTGGTGCAGGGCAGGTGTGTGAATGGGCAGAGGAGGCAAAGTCAGCACTGGAACAGGAAGAAAAAAACACTGAAGAGAAAACCCAGAAACACAATCATTCTCTTCTTTATGTCATGACGACATATTAAACTCTCAAACACACAAACGAAACCAGCATAAAGAACAACAAACATTTGAAAGACTGACACTGTCATATTTTTTGGGGAAGTTGGATTATAACAGAACATCCACCTTTTGTCCATTGACAAATTCCTCTATAATCTTTCCATGTATATCGACAAACAACAGACCAATAAAAAGGGCATCTATGCCAAAAAGGGTTTTCCACAGGTTTTTTGAGACAAATGTTTTTGAGACAAAGGTGGCAAAGGATGGAGAATATGCATGGTGCTGCATATATTGTTGTGCAGCACCAAGCTAAGTGAAAAAAACCCAAATTAAAACACAATTTGACAGATAAAAGTGTCCATAGGGATCTAATTTTAAACCGAGATGGGACAAAAATATGAAAAATGGAGGTTGCAACAAATGGCAGTGTTTATTTTGTAGTCCTGGCTCAATATGCATATCATTTAATTTGCTACTACCACTACTATACTGGGGTGCCAATTCGATTCAGAATTGATCCTACTTCAAAACCAATTCTCAGCTGAATAAAAAGAAATGGGGATACAATGTTCAGTATTTTGCTCCAGTATACTGTGTGCTGAACCATTTACTGGTGTCCTTATTCCACTGACGTATAAAATGAAACATAACTGGCAGATGTGATAAATGGCCCTCAACCTTTTCATTTTAAAAAGTTACCTGTATTTATTAATGTATTGATTATTTTGAAAGTATTTTACAGCCTCCTGCCTGTATGAGAATAACAAAATGAGGGGGAGGCAGAGTGCTTGCTCTGTGTTGTTATTAACGTCATGTCTCCAGCAGTGGAGAGCAGCCTTGCTGCTTTACCAATAGCTCCGGGGAAAGACATCGCTGTCCAAGACGGGACTGAGCGAGTGCAGGGTTTTTGAGGTGAAACAGACTGTGCACAGTTATTTTCTTCATCTCAGAGTTTGGTTTTAGTTGTTTAATGCTCATTTGTTTCTGCTGGAGTTCAATGCTCCACTCTGCTAACGTTGATCTCTGACAGCCTATGAGATATTCACAATATACTTCACATTTTTCTTGGAAAGGTAATTATTTGGTCACTACATTAAAACATGTATGCAACTACTGCCTTTTTAAAAAATATGGATTATGGGATAACTGTAGGTAATGCAGACTGTAGACTGTCCAGGTGAAATGCTGCCTTCACAGTTGAATTCTGCCTTTTTGTTCACATCTTGGGATTTTCAACAGAAGCAGTGACCAGTAATAGAAAAGCAAAACCCTGGTAATGATAGAGCACAATGCAGGATTAATTATCAAAGTATCTGTCCTTCTCCCACTCAGTCCAGTCATACCATCACAGGGAGAAAAGTCTGAGGGCAGACTCAGACTGTGACAGGATCATGACATGGGCAAAGCCTCAAGGTTTTATTCTATTTAACAAAATCCATCTATTATGCTTATAGTGTAAGTGTCTCTGGCAATACTGTATTGTATCTATCTAGATCTGTTTCTCTTCACTCTTGTAAAATAGACCAGTGCATATTGTAACAAGCAAATTCTGATGCTTATGGAGCTGCAATCCAAAGACTGTTTACCAGTCATGTAGCAAAGTTTCCTTTTCCTCTGATATCAGACAGGCTTCCCATGTAAAGGGAAACTGTGCTTCAAGAAGTTTTTATTTCCAACAGACAGACAGACAACAGTCTTCATTGTCCTCATATATTATATATGCAATGGGTCCTTTAACAACGGTTTGAAGTCAGCGGTTGTTTCTCCTCCAACAAAGCCATTCAATGAAAAAATTATTTTAAAGAGAAGGATTTGCTCAAATTGCAATTTCCCAATGCAGCTGCATGATAAATAATGTTTACCAATGGTCAATTACCATATCAAGGGATATTACTAGATGAAGTGTAGTTGTGTGGAATGAATTGGAAAGGAAAACGTTCAGAGGTTCACACAAAGGTCTCCTCCATTAAGGCTTACTGGATTATAGGTTCTGATTTCTGTCGCAGATTTTCTTTTTACTGATGGAGATGTGTCAAAAGGAGAAGTAATCCTAACACAATGATTGCCTTTGCTTTCATGAAAACATTCATGGTTAATAACCCTCCTTTTGAAATTACAGATAGCAGACTGAGCCTGTTTCTCATATTTCATGGCAGTGATTATGAAGTGTGAGTCTCATGTGACATAAGCATCTAAATCTTTAACAAAAATTAGTAAAGTCAACAAAACATTGCAGTGTTGCTGGTTTGGTAATCCTTCTCGTCTGTTCTCTCTTTGGCTGCCGATATTTACCTTCAACTCTTTCTTTCACTCTTATTAATCAACTAACATCCATCAGTTACAGCAAAACAATATAAGGCATCACTTAAATGACTCTTTAGTGAAGAGCTGAAATGCTTAGCAGAGGGCACCCAATTCGATAGCACATTTCATTTGGTGTAAGTATTGATAAGGCAGGGCCATGACTTAGTGATAGATTTTGGTTTGAAGAAAAGGTCATGTTTAATGACTTGCAAGTGCTTCATGCCAGCCTTGATCCATTCTAGTATTAGGTAAGTCTGACATCTGACAGAACAATGTTTAATCAAAGTGTACATGGATTCATTTAATTAGAGTTACATCTTCCTTCAGATATTTTACTGTAGGAAGAAATGCAACACCATTCTCACAGAGGGCAGGATTTGTACGTTGTCAAAAGATTGCAAAAACTTCAAATCTCTTGGGTTGTATTTGGACAGTAACAGAAAAAAATAAATGACTACTTACAAAGAGTCACTTGATGACGAAGAAAATAGCAGCTTGAAAAATCCTTTGTGACCTCAGTGGCATAATTTTATTTAACTAGTTTAGAGCAGTATATTTTATATTCTGACAGCCAATATCATCTATTCTTTCCAGATGTTGGGTAATGAGCAACAAAATGCCCAAGCTAGTGTTGTTGAGACTATAAGAAATGTGTCAACTAAGGCTAGTACCTTAAAGCATGAAACCAGCGTTTGATCAATAAAAATTTCATGTGATCGACAACATTCTTAACGATCAATTATCGATCATCGATTAATCATGCCCATTTCTATTTCCTATACTGATTGGAGATTGACCTCTGCCACAAGTCAGAAAGGGAACCAGCGTGGCAGCACCTGCTGCACAGGCCTATCCTTGCTTGGTTCTTTCAGTACAATAGGGACCAGATTATGCACGCTGCCCACAACAATGTGTTTTTTACCTTGATTTTGATAATGCATTTATTGACTAGATATGGTTTCCTGGTCCCAAGCTACAGTTTTAACCAACGGCATTATGCTACCCTCCTTTGGATTAGGTCACGGAACAAGGCAGGGTGACCCCTTATAACCATGGACTCTTTGTCCTAGCAATAGAGCCCTAAATCCCAGCTATTAGCCTAGACCCAACTTTTCCCTGCATACAGATCGGTCAAGAATCTCACAAGTCCTTGTCTTATGCAGACAACATTGTTCTTTTTGTTTCAGATTCAGAGAGGATCCTCTCCTGCTTTTTATCAGACAGATTCATTCTCAAAGTTTTCAGGCTATAGAGTGAACTGGCTGAAATCAGAAGCTCTCCCTCTAACAGCTCATTGCACTAAGTCCCTTTTCCAGTATGGTAATTTCAGCTGGCCCCTTGAAGGCATTAAACATGTGGGCATAACCCTCTGTCAGAAATTCTCAGATTTAATCAGTACTCATCTTGAGCCACTGCTAGGCCAATGTAAACCGTAAAGAAATAGACCCCTGTTTTCAAGGCTAATATTTTTAAGATGATTTTAGCACACAGGTTAAATTACCTATTCCAGGCACTGCAAATTAGGATTCCCCTGAAATATTTTAAGCATTTTGATAGGCTCTGTAATATATTTCTTTGGAAACGTCCTGGGATTACCTTGCACAGGTTACAGAAGCTAGTGGATCAAGGTGGTGCGGTACCTGGCACACTGACCTCTACCCTCCGAGTGTGCTTCAACTTGGTTTTCTATTGAAAATGCCTTTTGTGAAGAGGGAAATGTCCTTTGTTATAGTTACATTTGATCCAGTCTTAAATCTGTCTTTGGATATCTGGCTGAATCCTAGGCTTAACATAGATAAGAAACCATTTCTTTCAAAGTTCTGTGTTGGAGAGGGGCAGTCTTCTCTTGGCGAACCTCTATGAAGAGGAAAATGTGAAACATTCACAGCTCTAAAACAGCTTGACCTACCCCAACATCAGTTTTGGAAGTATCTTTGATCTTCCAGAAAAAAACGAAAGGTTAGTTTAGTTCACACATTTGGCTCAACTTCCTACAACCCCTCGGACTTAGACACTTCCGCCTCTATTTTGGGTTTATTTGGAAGAGTACCAAATGCTTCAAACTACTAGTCCATGTTTCTGAATCACCCAGATACTAAGTTTTCTAACTTTAAAGCAGGATGGGAAACATATATAAATGTCCTTTTTTGAGGAGGCATGGAGAAATATTCCAAGAAATTTTAAAGAATATGACCAGGGAGATTAAAACAAGATTGGTCCAGTTTAAGATTAAAATAACATTTCCTTAAAAGTTATTAAAAGCTAAGCTGAGGGAGAGTTCAGAGTGCTGGATATGTAACGAGAATGATGACAGTCTGGTACACTTTCTGTAGTCCTGCCCAAAAGTGCAAGATTATTGGAAAGCCATTCATGAAAATATTAAATTGATCATTGGTGAGGAGGTTCTATTTTTCCCAAGTTTGTACATTCTGGGTGCCTCACTATCTCCCCACGTCAGATGCAGACTAGATTCATACAGCTCTTATGCTGGGTAGAAAAATCCTAGTTCATGAGTGAATGTCCACTGATTTTACCCCAGTGAAAGTATGGTTCAACTAGGGATTGGAGCAGCATATGAGAAATTGTCTCTCTGTCTCATTAAGCAGATGGAGTATAATGCTTAGACATAGGGAAAATACCTGGACTTTGAGAATGGTCAACTATGGAGGCCATAAGCTTAACCTCACCCAAATATTTACCTATCTGTGAATACCTGGTTGTGTGATGTATTTGGATGTATGTATATTTATGATTACAGAATTCATGGCACTTTCATGTCTTGTTCTTGTATTGTTTGCATTGGTAGCATACTGTTTATATGACAATAAACCGAAACTACTGACAGAAATCTCTGATATACCATAGAGCTCATAGGCTTGTTTCTACATGATGCATTCAAAAAGTAATTATTTGGCAGAGAACAATGAGTGGATTGCTTTTGATGCAATGAAACAATACAATTGTGTCTGAATAGTGAATACACACTAGAAAGACAATCCCACTTTGCTGTCTGACACCTAGAAATGAAGCTAAAGACACCTATTTCATAACAATTAACAACTCTTGCTCTGACTTGACTCGTGCTTCCTTTGTGCAAATTTTAGATAAGGGCAGACTAACAGCTCTAGTAATGGAGTTTTTCTTACATGTGAATTTAGGGCAAAATAACAAATTCAGGAAATGAAAGAAAGTTGTGCTATAGTATTTTTAAGCAGTCTCTTCAAGTTGCCTTTTCAAGCAATTAAAGTTGCGACTTGAATATATTCATCTTATCACCAATGTCTAAATTTCTGGTAATTCTTTCACTGTCTTTTTTTCGTTACAAAATTTCTATTACAGGAGGGGAAACATGATGCATAGCTGTACAAATTGCTATGCAAATGCAATGATCCAAGAAACAATTTAACACCCATCTTCTTTTTAAAATTCAAACCAAAGCATACGGTCTGCTTGGTTGTTTCTATCTAATGAATGCCGATGCCTGACTTAGTGAGTGACATATGCACACGTTAACAATGTCTGGAGGATATCAGTAAAAGCTCTTGATATATCACCCATCAAAGAAGGCACAGAAAAGTTGATGTGATAACCACTCTTTGGGGACTACTTTAGTCCTGTTATGCACACAGGGTACAGATGCACTTGAGGAGACTCTCATTTCACCTTCCTATTAACTGCCAGCCCCCTTGTCTCTGTCCTCCACCCTCAAGTATATTGATTTGTCACAAGAGTAGGGCCCCAGACTAGGCTAAGATTGCTTAGACTGAGATTCCTTTAGATTTGTGGAATTGAGAAGTGTTAAATGCCCTTGTCTGTGATGTGAAGCATGTCATCTCAATATACTTCAGGTATCACGACAGGAATTAATTGTCTGTGTAACAGCAATGTGCATTGTGCTACTTTGTTGGTCTCGACATGCTCAACCCACACTAAATCAGACAGGAATGAAACTATCCACCTTGCTAATAGTTAGAATTCCATTAGTCTAGTCAACTCTATCCACAACTCTGATTTAAGAGCATTTTTTATAAGATCCTTGAGCAGATAAAAACAGGCTGTTCCTGTATATTACAGACTGCGTTGTGACTAACTCTGAGGAAACAATATATACCTGCTTCAGCACGGGAAGAGTTTTTGCTCAGTCTAGGTGGGTCGTCTAGAATCAGTGGGAGTCACACACATATCACAGACCTTCCATCACACCATTGCTCTATTTATAAGCCTCCCCATACACCAGCCTTACTCTCCAGGGAGGTCATTAATTTGCCTCTCTGTCAGTGGCATGCCCCACAAAAAGTCCATCAAAACTTGCAGGCTGCTCATCTATATGGGTACATTTGCTACACAAGATATTACAGCTGTGTGAATTCTCATTAGAAAGAGGCCATTTAATTACAGTGTCATGACAAATGCTGTAAGAAGCTCATAAGACAGTTGACCCGCTTATTTTTCGTTTCATGTGTTTTGGTTTCAGACAAAATTAGATTATCCCTCCATAGTGCTCATGGTTATAACATTTCAAATGTGAGTGCTCTGGAAAATAGGACAAAGTTCTCTTAGTGGCATACCCCTCTGTCATGCATCAGCTCTAAGGGACAATATCTACTCAGTGTTGGCCAAATGCTCCACAATGTAGATGCTTTTTATATTCTAATTAGTTTCCACCAAGTATTCTGTGATAAGATATGAGGGACAGAACAACGTGGAGGACCAGATGTTTACCAGTCGAGATAAAGTGGTCTCTAGATAAATGTAATACAGTCTGTGACTCAGATAACCTCAGGTTGTTTCGTGTGTGGCTGTTCACTCACTGCTCCTGTCTCAGCATTTATCAGTGGACTTCTATGGTAGCTTGACCCTTTGACCTGTATAAGCTTATATCATCCTTTTCATTCCAGTCATTGCACCACAGTGGCTGTGAAAGGTGTTTAATGAACTGTCTTGTAAGGAGAAGGTTGTGCTTGCCCATCAACACTCATCCCTCCTCCCTATTTCTGCATCACTTTCTTATTTACAGCCATATCTCTGCAGCTTTTTGCTGAGCTATGATGTTTTCTCCAAATTGGAAAGCACTGGAGGTGTGAATAGTTCATCTATAGAAGGATACATCATTTGTTGGTTATTTGCATGTTACAGAGGAGAATGTGAAGAGAAAAGTATCTCAGTAAGACAGCACTGTTACCTGATACAGACATCTATAAACTGATCACACTCTTTTGTTGATATTGATAGCTAGATTGTATGGATATAATATAATGTCCTAAAATTCTATGGCGTAACCACATTCATTGTATCTATTGGTCTATTAGTCAATGATTCTTTGTTAGAAACTGCTGGGTGTGTTAGATCACATTCATTGTTGACTCATTCAATATTGATCCCTTTGTACATAAACAGGAGACTTAAAATATAAGAAATAAAATGGGTTTCATGTGATGTACATTGTTGAATGATCATATATTCCTAATGTTCTTTTCCTAATTAGTGATTTTTGTTGGATCCCCACAGAGACTGATTCGTTGCAGTCATCGCTCTTGATGTTTGCATTATAATGATGTGGTTCATAGTTTTTTGGGGGGTTATTTTGCTTCGTGCATTGCAGAGCACTACTCTAATGGTTCCAGACAAATCAATGTATCAGTTTCTTTTTAGAATAGGCACAAGCATATTGAAAACACCACTTGTTCTTAACCCCCGGACAGAAGAAACAGAAAAGATAAAAACAGTCATAATTAAATAAATAAATTCAATGCAGAAAAGCAATTTGTTTTTAATAGTGATTTGATGGAACTCACATAAAAAACACAGACTTCTAAGTAGAGTGGTTTATTCTCCCATGGAGCTGTAGGGGGTTAGGGTTGATAACCTCCTATATGATATCTATTATATTGCTCTGCTAGAAATTACAAGTTAGCTTGTCGTCCCAAACCACATTTGACTGGATACATGTTTATGTACATCTCTGAGTTCATGATGAGTCATAAATATATTTACAGTTTTACAGGAAGATAAAAGAGAAGGATATATTTTAGTGTCTCTTTAAACTCCCACTTATTTAAATCTAAATGCATTTATTATTATAAGATATCTCAACCAAATGATGTTGGACTGCCACCACTACTATAATTTAATAAACAGAATAAACAAGAATTCAACTAGAGCAGAAAACTCATCTCAAAATTATATTTAAAGAAGTGAGATAAGACATTTGTGTTTTTGTTCTTAGTTTGTCTTTTCGGCAACTCTTGAGGCATTGTAATATATTTATACAAAATAAATTAATTCATACAATATACATTTAATTCATACCACATATGTGAGCTGTTTCATAGATAGACAAAAGAGGAGAAAAGTGGAATAACATAATAAATATATGTTTTTACGTACAATAGATTTGTGCTTCTTCCTGAACATATACAGTAGGTAAGGTTTATGTCAAGGACACACTGTACAGTGAACACTACCACTCATTCTTTCAAGAAAGATGTATTGGCATTGCAACAACTCAATACTTTTTCAGTGTGTTTATGTGATATACTTTCTTCACAATACCACAGGTCATACAGGCACATGCTGAAAATAATGAATTGAAGTTTGGAAATATGTGTTGTTCTTAACTGATGTACCAAGAAGAAGAAAGGTCTCTCTAGAACAAACTCCCAAATTGCAAAAGGTTTTGGATTACTGCATCACAAAACAAACACAATTAATGTAAGGCTGAAAGAAGCAGGAAGTCGCCTGGAGTCAGTGTTCCCACATTTACGGAACTAAATTAGATCAAAACTATGTTGTTTGTTCCCTTACAGTTTTAGAAATTGCAGCATAAGGCACGGAGTCGACATTCATCTTTGATGAGCTCCACAAAGAAAATACAGCACTCTGCCTTACCTCATCTGTTATATTTGACCTAGGTACTGCCTGTTATGGCCTGAAGCTTATCCTGCAGATATGATTTTGGTTTGATATTTAGGCAGGAAATTATAGAAATATCACATGTGCTGTTTTAAATATGGTTCAAGTCAAAGCTCTGTTGTGTTCTGTTGGGATTTATTAATTTCCCTGCTGATACAGTTTTATTAAGATATGCTTGTGCTCTGCTGGCCTGGCTGGCTGGTTGATGATGGTGAGCTCCAATTTCTGCTCTCTACCACATCAACAACTTGTTTACCTTGTTCATTTGGGACAAGTCTTCAGGTCACACTCTGGATTAAATTTTGCTTGTCTTTTTAGTTTGTTTTATAAACAAAACAACTGGGCATCAGTGGTCTCTCTGACCTCTATTTATCTTTATTCCTCCCTCTGAAATGAGCCCTTCTATCCCCACTAGATTCATCTTCCCTCCAAGGAGATGGCTCACTGACACATTTTACATGTTTACCCCGTAATGAAGGTGGAAAAAAACACGCTGATCAAAGCATGCTGGGAAGCTTGATAAATTGAATATGATGTCTTAGACAAACAAAAATATTTGAGCCACTAATCATGCAATTTACAGACAGGTACAGAGCACATGGGAGTTTATTATTTGCACAAGGCAGTTTGACCAGTTGAGAAAAGGTCACTTACTGCTTAAATTTGCATACTTTTAATGCAAATCTACGGTGCAGTCTGTACTGTAATGAACAGGAAGCTGAGAGAGATGTCACAAATTTAAATGGACTGAGTGAAAGTTTATCTAAGGTCTACTGGGTATTTCATATCTTGGTTGCAGTGTCTGAAGCATTTTGCAAAAAGCCTCATTTTCCACTACACTGTGAGGCTGAAGGCTTTGCACATAAACGTTTAGTAATGCTTACCGCCCTTCGCAATGAAAAGACGAGCTTAATCTTATATATATCATCCAGTGTATGCTGAGGCTACTGTGCAGACATGGTGGTTGTCTTCTCAATCAAATCAAGATAATGGCGTGCATGTTGCTGTTATATTTTATTTTTTCAGACACAGCTCTTACGGACAACATCGTCTTTGAGCTTCTTCATTTAGTCACTGTAAAATCCAAAGTGAGTCTAAACTTTTGTGTTCAAACACGTTGACACATCTATGATTTGAACCTTGGTTTAGCGCCTCCATAAGAATGTGAAGGGTACTGGCGCTCTGGTAATAGTGAGCCAAAGCGGCTGAATCAATTTAGAGCAGTGTATGTTTTAAAAAGATATATCAGTGCTTGACACCAGTATATGGATACGATCTTGCAAACCGAAATATTGCAATTTTTTGGCCCACTCCTAATTTATTGTATGCTGCAGTACCTTTTATTTACCACTAGGTCGCATCAAAGTCAGACATTTTCAAATTCTTGAGACAGTGTTATTTTAAAACATTAAAAACACAGTTCAAGGTGGGAAACAAAACAGTATTTACTAACAGTGATGCTACAGCTATAGCACTGAGGACATGTAACACATCAGCCAAATATCAAATCATGCCGAATGTCTTATTTGTTATATTTTATATAAGTCATATTTTATATTACATATATATTCAAATCTGTATCTCAGCGTATTTACATAAAATTTAAAAATGGTCATTCTGGTTATAGCAATAGTAGGAATGACTGTAATTTTTCTTTGTTGGGAGCTGGAATAGTTTTGGTTGTTTTCCACTCAGTGTAGGACTTTACTTAATATTCATACAATATTTTACAAAATTGAACTAATCTAAAAATGTATCACATCCTGTGCAGTTTCAAAATACTTACTTACAAATCAGCATAAAGCTTGTCTCTAACCTAAAAAACATTTTTCTTTATGTTGTGTCTGTACATTTTTTTCTTAATTGAATAGATCCAATTATTGGAAAGGTGTTTTTTAAAGCTACTGGTTACTTATCTTAAGTAAAAAAATACAATTTTCAATGCACTTCTGTTGTATAAAAACACGCCACTTTATTCTTTACCACATGAATATTGTTATCTAGAATTAAATTCATGTCTATTGCTATGCAGGAGAAACTGGTTATATAATGTGCATTTGAAATGAAATAATATAAATTAGCCTGTTTGATTGTGTAAGAGACATAATTCTTTATTTTTAAGATTATATTTCCCTACAGGTCAGCTTGTGAGCTCAGGAAAATGTGATTAGTTGTAAACTCATTATTTTTAATTAGCTCCATCTTCTTAGTCCATTATCACCAGTTTTTCGATAACGCTGCTGTCTGTCAATAAAGGTTTGTGCCTGCTGATAATGTTTATGGCTACTGCCGGCAAACTAGAGGCCCCAAACACAAAAGCTTTAATGAACTGGCTTTGGCTGGATTGTTTTAGGTCATAAATCAGTGATACAGAAAAATGAATCAGGCATATAATTATACAAAGAAGTTGTGAACTGGCCTGGAGGGGGGGAAACTGCCACCACTGCAGCATCACTGGTTCAATCCCCAGCTGCTTATACTGTATGGTGTGGGCTCCATCAAACCCAACTGGCAGTACTCATCTGTGTGAAGCACTGCAATAAATTCAATGTGAAATCCTACAAGTATTTATGGTTTGGTATGCAGGAACAACAGGCAACACAATATACTGTAGACTGTTTGTGGACCACCGACCTTGTGATGTTTACAACACTTAAGATTGGACCAGATTGATGAATAAAGAATGAATCTGACATAGCGTGCAAGACTTGTTCTGAGTCTTCCACAGAAATATTAAATCCATTCATATCCCAAGGCACTGGAGAGAATTTCCCCTTTTCCCTTCATTGATGTCTTTTGAACCATTGCAGTAGAAAATGTCTGCTGCCTGGGGAGAAGAGACAGAGGAGGGCACCAGTTCAGGGATGTTGAATACAAAAATGATATATCCGTTGTGTTAACTGCAAATACATCCAGACATTTCATTATATTTCACATTTATTAATCTCCTGTTGTGAATCTCTCAGAGCTCTCATACAAGACGATGGCTTTTCATAGCGTAGTACAGTAACACACAGTTACATCACAGACTGAGCAGGATTCAAAAAAGTTTCAATGGTATTCTTTATCAAACATTCAACTTTTTTTTTTTTGTGTGTGTGTGTGTGTGTGTGTGTGTCTTTTAATACTAGGGGTTGTAATGCTAATTCAGTACAACCAAAGGAAGGATCAAGTCAAACCTGAGCAATAATTTCACTATTCACTACATCCTTTCAATTTTTGTGGTAATCGAGTGCATTATTGTTTATGCAGTGATTCATTAATCACAAATGTCACTTAGTTCAAATCTCACAACATTCTCAACCTTTCGCTGAGATCATTTGCATGTTCAACGTAAGTAATAATTCAATTTGTAATGAGATAATTAATCACAGTTGCCACTGCCTAAATTAATGATTGCCACCGCTTAACAAATAGAATACCGATGCTGTGTAGGAGCAGCATGGAGTGGCTTCCAGAAGAGGGGGATAAACAATAAATGCCAGAGCCCATCAAATATTTAATTCAGCTGCAGTGTTTTTTTGTTTTGTTTTTGTTTTGTTTGCTAAGGCAAAGTATGAAAAATGAGCTACCTATTTGTGACAAAAGGTTGAAAATGAAATGGAACAGCCCACCCCAGCAAGAATGGGAAATAAATTCTTATCTAGTATTGCCTGTCTGTTCTCTTTTTTCCAGAGATACAGAGATTTATGCAAACTGTGACAATGCATGAATGGCTGCTGGCACTGTTTTGCACTGCGTTTGGTGTGTGGATCCGTATGCGTGTGTACAAACAGTGACAAAAAAAAAAACAGTTGTGTATACTGGTTTGTACATCACATCACACCCAGCAGGGCTTTCAAAAGTGCAAAACTTGTAAATCGGGTCTTGGAACAGTGAAGTGGAAGAGAGCTGGGGATGTTTGGTGCCAGAATACATAGCAATCAGTGAAAATGCTGTTGGATATGGTGGAAAGTAAATTGGGGCTTACACAGCATCACCCGATTAATGAATTAAACTCCAGCCCTTAAACATGGAAATGTGTTGTTCTCCATAAAATGTTTAGGTTCCCTCTTTGCTGAAGGATAAATATTCATATCCTTCTACACAATCAACAAACTAACTCAACAATCTGGCAGAAATCTCTGGCAAGTCAATGTAACCCGATTCAAGACCATTTTTAAATTCATGCTTCATAAATAAAGATACGTTTAACTCATTTGCTACTACTTAATAGAAAACTGTAGTGGGAACAATCATATGACAAAAACATGGAAAATATGAATAAAAGTAACAAACAGTAATATGTCACTGTTAAAGAGAAGCCATCATTTTTATTTTAAAATAATCAATTAGAGGATATTACATTACAAGTTTTGCTACCTTTTTCATATTGAGGCACACATTCAGGAGCACATACGAACCGCTGTTTTACTTTACTCAAGGATTAAACTGTGAACCAGTATTCTTAGCTATCGTCATTTGAAGCCTGAGGATGATATGAACCACAGCACATATTTTCTTATTCCTTTCTGATGTAAAATAAAGCTTTAAATTGCTGCCAAATTCATTAAGTAGTGTACCTAATTTACACAACGAATACCAGGGGGAAAACATGTAGCAGCTCATCATGTGATGAAAGCACTGAAAGCACAGGGGAACAATCTACATTAATGTAAAGCAGAAATAGAATACAGGAAATGAAATATGTATGTTATTAAATAATGGGTCATTTTCGACTCCGCTGAGCAACTTTTCCCCTGCTTTAATGCCATTGTCTCTAAAACACTTGGACTGAATCCCACCGTGCTCAGTATGACAGGAAATTCATCAGAGAGTCTTGATAAATAAGACACAGTATGTGCAGGAACATCTGCCATTACCCGTACCTTGTAAACATGATTGTCACACTTACAGATCTAAACAGTGTAAGTGCCAATGGCTGAGTGAGAAGAGTGAAGAGAGCGAGGAGAGCGAGGAGAGCGAGGAGAGCGAGGAGAGGGAGGCAGGGAGTCGTGTGCTGAGATGTAGCACATTATTTTTAGTGCATACATTTATGAAAAGCATAATCCCGCTGCCACTGCATTAGAAAAACAGTAGATTTTTGCTCTGTGTTTATGAATCTTGGTTTCTGTAGCCAGAATCTTTGTATTGTACAGGCTGAGCATTTTAGATATACAACTTCAAACCCCATTTCAGAGACTTAACTGCATGAAAGACATAAAACCATAATGGGAATGAAACATGGTGAAGTGATAGACTTGCTCAGGGATGTGTTTTTACTGTTGACTATGTAAAAAAAATGTTTCGGCTCTTTGTAATTTCGAATATATTTATACAAACCAATTTTAATTCAAATACCACCCAGTTATCATTTTAATGTAAATGTACTGTAAAGTGAAGCATGCTCTTAAAAGTATCCAATAAAATGATAATAAGGTGACCAACCCCTAAAATCATGTAGGCATAAAGTACCCAACCCCATGGTTATTAAAGGTCACCTAACTTTAAGGGCATTTTCACACCTGTTTTGTTTAGTTCAATTGAATCAAACTCTAGTTCATTTTCTCACTTGGTGCTGTTTGTCTGGGCAGGTGTGAAATTAGAAATTGAGCTAGGGTGTAGACCAAAACAACCAGACCAAGAATTTGTTGAGGAGGTGGTCTGGGTCCTCAATCTGACCCAACTGCAGGAAACATCGGCTGAGGAAGAGCTTTGTGTTGTAAACATGAATACGTTGGCTTCTCCTCATCAGTCAGTTGAAGGCAGCAGGTGCATTCACATATTGTGAAATAGTATATCCCAAATGATGACAGCAAATACAGAGGTGTCAATTCTGGTAATCCATTTTGGAAATTTATACAGGAAGTCACACAAACTACTTTCTTTGCCTGTCAGATTACTCACCAATGAACAGAGTGGCAGCTTCCACATGGCTTTTGTTGATACGTTTTGCCTGTGTGAAACCAGACTGAACCAAAGTCAAAATGCAACAAAGTTATCCACTGATTCAGAGCAAAGCAAACAAATTACATGTGTGAAAACGCCCTTTAACCCATATCAAAAGTGATCAATTTAACTCAAACCATGAATGTTCCCTTAACATAAACCAAGAGACTTTTGTGATTAAGCATAACCAGCCTTAACCATTGAATACTGTTCAGAGTCAAATTTGACCAATTTGTATGTTTGAGAGCTGTAAAACACCCTATACACACACATTTTAGCGGGACTTTACCTAATGTGAACCACAGTATACATAAATGGAAATAAAATGCATCTTTCTTTTTTTTTTTTTTTTACATTTTTATATGTGCAAATGTACTTATTAAAGACATTTTAAAAATCAGAATTCAGATATGCTGCATTCATCATGTTCTATACAACATTCTCCTGGACAATAAAATAGTGATTATGAATGTATTTTTTCCATAAGATAAATCAAACAGAAGAATTAATAACATTTTAAATAATGACTAATGGGGAATTTATGAATGTGAATTGGTGTAGAGACGATTTATGAGTCACGATATGAACAGTATGTAAGGGTTAACCGAAGTGTTAAAACATAAAACATCATCATTTTTTAACAGTGATGTGTAACAGTTTTGGAAAGCAAAGACAAATGATGTTGACCTGCTGATTAATGCTGACGCTCAACATCATACCCTATGTAGAGCAGTAAATTGAGATTTTTGACACAATCATTATCATTTAGCATCATCACTGACAGGAGTAGTGTTGCATGACATGTAGCATTTGTATCTATGACACACTGCATTATGGGATAAGTAATAAAAAAATAGCATTCATGCAGTGGACACTATTCATTTGGTTTCATTATATGTATATTGAAGCGATGATAGAGTGGATATACTGAATTTCACACTGGTTGAGGGTGAATAAGGTCCACTTGGTATTAAACAATGACTCAGACAGTCTGACTCTCACACACATAAACATTCAGTATCTTGCTGGCAAGCTTTGGTATAGTTGTCAGTAGACTTTCACTGTGACCCAAAGCTGGGAGCAGCGCCAAGTGTTTTAACACAGCTTTTAATGTCTGTTTTGCTTCCATCTGTTGAGAACAATAAGTGCATTTGTTGACGATAATGTCTGACGCTTTCTTTCTGTCAGGGCTTTAAAGCATCCTGAATTTATAATGGACTGAATTTCATTAAAAAAACAAAAGTTGAGGCAACTACACTATTGCTTTGCTACTAGCCAGTAAACCGTGGTCAGTTAAGTCTTACTTCTGTTACCTTTCTGTTGATTGGACAGCTTTTATTTTTATCTTATAATAGTGTAGTTTACAGAAGTCAAAGTAGGAAATACAATGAACTGTAATGGATTCACAACTTATGATCATTTAAGTTAATGTCTAAAAATGTTTTAACCAGCTTTTGAACACAGGATTTTATAAATTACAATAATGCCAAGTATAGAGTGAGTGCTTTATGATGGTCGCCATAGACCTGGTACAGAACTGTCACTGAAAGATGTAATCCAACCAGGATTGACAGCAGGACATCATGGAAATGTTAAACCATGCACTGAATTTGTTAATGATCAAAAAATATATGAATCAGGCAGCAGTTAGAAAATTGCCTTCATCCTTTGAGTGATATATGAGGGCAATGTTTATTATCATTATTGAGGGCTATCTTAATGCACAAAACATGAGTGGAGGGGATGGGATGGGGGAGGGTTGTGTGGTGTTAGTGGTTCACTGTTGAAAGAGCAAAGTTAAGTGAAAATTAAATGTGGGACTGGATTTATTTAGCATGCCGCCCCCCCCTCCCCCTTATAGTTAAAATGCTATACAACATGAAGGACACGGAGAAAGTCAAATGGTTTTATCAATCAGTATGCCAGGAAGACTGTCTTATCACTGGGTAAGTATCTACACCACAGGGACTCACTGACTAGAGGGTTCTCCTTGGAAAACATCCAGTGTTATGGTCAGCTGTTTTTTTAATTGAATGGTGAAGACGACATTGCGTGCTTGAACGTTCTGGCGAGTATCAGTTATTTGGCTCTGTAGGGCTCCTGCCTGTGAGAGCAAACACAATAACTAGATTTACTTCTAATTGAACATGAAAAACAGGTGTAATACTGCTCTGTAAATTAGAAGCTACAGCGACATTAAGAATGCAGTACTTCGAGACTGCGTCGCTGACGGCTGCCTTGGTGTGTTGGTGTGTTGGTACGTGTTGCTTTGTCCTGTTCGGTTTGTAAACTGGGATGTTTGCTACAGTTCCAGGAGCTCTTTCACCAGAGAAGAGCTCATGAACATCAGGGGAACAACAGTGGGTTTATTTCCCAACTGTCTCATCCAATCTGTGGAATTACTGGACATTTTGGTGTTACTGAACTGAAAAAAAACCCCATGAAGCAGCTGGACCACATTTTGTTAACATCTCTATTGTGATATGCCATATACCAACCTCCCATCCCCAAAGCCCAGGGACCACTGGACTCAATGACTACAGACCTGTTTCCCTGACATCTGTGGTCATCAAATCCTTTGAGCACCTTGTACGATCTCACCTTGGAACCATTACGGACCCAATCCTGGACCCATTGTAGTTTGCCTACAGAGCCAACAGGTTTGGGGGCGATAGCGTAATCTCGGCCATCCACTTCATACTCCAGCATCTGGCAGTAACCTACACCAGGATCCTATTTGTGGATCCGTCCTAGCTCTGCTGCAGGACAAGCTCTTCCAGCTGCATGTGCCTGACTATACCGACAGGGGTATCACAGACTTCCTGTTTGACAGGAAGTAGTATGTGAAGCTAGTCTAGCATATATGGTAGCATCATAGTTCCCGCAGAGTGGATGTGTTTGTCCTGGACAGGCATTTTTCTAAAATAATTGATGACTACACTAACTAATGATGTGCTCTTCAGCTGTACATACTAATGCATTAACAGCTAACATTAGAAGACAAACACACTGTTCTCACAATTTTGCACTCGCTGGGTTTTGGAAAGGCAAAAAAAAAAAGAAAGAAAAAAGACAAGTGTTGAGATATGACATATCTCTAACTACACCTCCATGCACACTACTTCAGCGTGTAGAGAAATCCAAAGCTCAGTTGTAAATGCTCAACCTTGGGCACTGCACAGCTGAATCTTTTGTGTTGAATATGTCGCATGCCCCAACCATGGCGCCTCTTAGATTTTATATTTCAACTACTGTTTTAGCTCATTATATTATAAAAAGAAATGATCACCTCATGCACAGTTCTGCCTAGCTGTCAGCAAGATAACACAAAAGTTAGCTCAAGGAAAACTTTTTTTTTTCTCCAGTTTTTTAGAAATGAAATACACTCCTGACATATTTGCAGGAAGTATTTACTGAAACATTTTCAGAGCCTGACTAAAGCTTTTTATTCTTCCCCAGCAAACAGTAGATATGTATAATAATTCTGTACACTTCTAATGAGCATCATTACTCCTGCATTGATGCAGTGCCAAATGAGCTCATTGAATTTTTAAAAAGGCACAGTTATTTAAAGCAAGTGATTTGAACATTAAATCTGCATCAAAAATCTGCTTGAGACTCACGCCACAGCAATTAAGCATATTTCCCAAGCCCATTAGCAATTAAATGGATAGCACTGGGGTGAGGGGAGGTACAGATTAAAGCATTTCTATAAACTTTGCGTGGAGGGAGGGGGGCATAATGTATTGGTATACTCTGTATGAAATGACTGGGTCACAAAGAGCTCGCATCAGAGGACAGGAAGTGCTGCTGCTTTAGTGTCAGTCTGAGCAGATGGCAAGTGTACAAAGCTTCACTTAGATGGAACATTTTTCAACAACCTACTAAGATCTTCACCTCTGAATTTGGCTGTGAGCATAGTGAGCCATTCTGAGTTCAGTTTGCTCGGTGCTGTTTTCATACATCCAACCCCTGCCAAGATATTTTCTCCTTGCTTGCATATGGCACATTCTCTTTTCAAAAAACACATCACGTCTTTATTTTTCTTCCCAATTTCTGTTTCTTTTGATTCTCTAGAGAGGGAGCGGTGGAGGTGGGCAGAGGAGAGGAGGGGGGTGGGGGGGTGGGGGGTGGCTTTGCTGTGGAATTTAATTTCTTGAGTCAATGCTAAGAAGTGACTGTGTTCTATTAGAGGAAGCACACTGTTCAGGACTATCGCTGTAGTCCAGTGAGCAAGAAATCTCGCCAACACAAACATGATAAGCTCTGCCTGTCCCGGTTCTTGACAGAATGCTGAAATTGTGTGATTGTTACAGCAGTGCAAAATCCCTCAGGTGAAAAATACAACACAGGGTAGCTTCACTGCAGCTCCCACTTATTTGGCAGATATAGGCCCAGACACGTCATGACAGCACCACAATACATGACAGCAGCAAAATTAAAAAAACAGAAAAAGATAGAAACCAGAGGCAAAGCAGTCACTAGGATATCTTAGAAGTATTGCATGATAACAAAAAAATAACATATTTTAAACCACATTTTAAATTATTTAGCTTAGTCTTTGTTCTTTTCCAATATATTTTACTATTCATTTTCTGCAATTCAGTTCAATTTTTAACAGTTTAACTTCTAACAAGCTATTTTCACATCAGCATACAAATATTGTACCACAAAGTAATAATAGGAGCAGAGTACATATACTGTATATAATGCACAAATCGACCAGTCAAGAGTGATTTAAAGGTGCACATGGTTAAAAGGCTAATGTTGAACGTGCTGCTGTGCGCTTGATTGAAAGAGGATAAAATAAGACACGATTCAACACCTTGGCGCAACACATTATTTCAGTCTGCCAGATCCTGCCTTATGATGTCAAAGCATAGCAAGAAGAACAAAACAGCTTCACACTTTAATTGCTCACAAGAGGAAGGGAAACACGGAATGCAAAGGGAGAACAAGTTCTGCTTATAAAAAGTGAGCAAAACTTGAGGGTCAGGTGTACCTTGGCCTGCTGTTACCGCCAGGTGTTAAATCAACAAGTCAGCTGAATGCCTCCAGTCCGCAGGGTGCAGACTGAACACATGCCACATACCCTGTCAAGGTCTGCGTCTCTAAAAGTATCCCAGAGGAGCACGTGCTTGAAGCATGTCAGCCTCCAACATCGATGACATTCGGTGCTCACAGTTCATCAGGCAGTTTAATCGGCACAAGAAATTGCAGCTCAAGACAAGACAACCGACGCAGGAATGTTATGTGGTACGCGGCAGAGTGTGATGGCCTGGGACAACTGAAAGCCATCAGTCCGCGAGGCTGACATGCAACATGCACACGGTCTATTAAAAACACACACAGATTTCCCTTTTATGGCTTTTCTCTTCTTTGAAAGTGAATTGATCTGACAAGTCTGCTTTTGATTGGCATGTTTGGCACATCATAAATCACCTTTAAAGCACTGAAGCAAAATTTATCCACACTATGTTGCTATTCAGGCCCCACAATTATTGTTAAAAGATGCAGATTGTTATACTGTAACTCATAAATATTACAATTCAATGATTCAAGGGGATCCATAAATTACATATTCTGCACTCGCTGCCTGAAATTTAAAAAAAAAAAGCAAAATGCAGCACTCCCATTGCCCGGTGGACCCTGGCGAAAAAAAAAAGTTGGTGTGCAGTTACATGAGTTGTTAGGAGTTAGGAGGTCATGGGTACAGACTGAACAGCTGTGCTCTGAACACAGGCTGCAGCGACAAGCAGGGAGCACAGTAGTAGCAGGATCAGTGCAGTGCTACAGCTGACCACATCAAAGGCATCCGCTGTGTGAAGTGAGGGAGAGAGGAAGGGTGGATGTACCTTCCACAGCGGTCTGTCTGCAGTTGATGGAGCAGTTATTGATAAAGTTAGACCGGAAAGTTTACTTTGAGGTTGCATTGCAGGATATGGGCCGGTACACTAAATATGATTCTGAAAAACTAAATATACCATTTTATAATTAAGCAGATATAGAAACATACAATAATATACATAATACTGTAACACATTCATATTTTCCTAACAGGCTGCAGGTTTCTCAGTGTCATATTCAGCATGTCCCTCTGTCCGGATTCCTCTATCGCAGTAGGGTTTCTCAAAAGGTGACATTATTTGTCAAAAAATTCCCACTGAGGTGCCATGACGAGCAGTATTTGGAGAGGATGAGCAATATTTCATTCCCATGCCAGGTCACCTGATGAAAAGGTGTAAAGACGAGTATTTTGACCTTCTATCCTTTATCCTTGAATAAAAGCTAAATGTGGTTTTTGCCATTTTTATTAATATACAGTAATTTGGGGAAAAAGGAGGATATTTGGTAAGACATGTCATGAATCTTATAAATAAATAAAAATAACTAGGCAATACTGAGGACATGTAGTCTAATCTCACACTGGGCTGGTTGGTGCACATTAGAAGATATTCATCCACTGACTCAGATGCAGCCAAACTCTAGTCTGCTTTAAAGCAATTCTGCCTTCTTACATCTACTGCCTGAATTTATCAACTGGTGAAGCGGGACAAAGGATGCATCAGCATAAAAAATCTGCCTATATTTGAAGTTAAATTATGAAACACAATTGAATGTCGTAAAATCTGGTCAGTTAACTTCCAAACTGTGCATTACAGAAGCCACGGGAAGATCACAGACGCTACGGCAGCCATAAATCTGAAATAACTTGAGCAAGCAAAAGTTGAGATTACATATCACCTGAGAGTTTCTTGCTGGAGGAGTTTGTGAAAGAACAGAGGGACTTTTAAACATTGTATAACATGTGAGGACAAACAGAACTGTGAAAAATCTTACTTACCATCTTTAGCTGTTTTTATCTCACTCAACAGATTTATTGAAGAGTATTGGCTTTATTTGAACATCTACTTAAAACGGCTTCCATCAGTTTACAAGTTTTCTTGTTAAATTATATCTCAACATTTGATCTTATAGAAAATTGTGTTCTGAGTAACACAAACATATGCTATTATATTTGTAGTTCACTGCCATTTCCCATTAAGCAATAATGACTTTGCTGGATTTTGACACAAACACCTGGTATCACTGCAGCTCTGGAGGCAGATCATCTTGTGCTTATATGTTTTACAACACCAAATAAATCTCACATTATGTTAGAGACAAGTGTGAATGCCTGAACAGATTAGTGTTGCTTGACTGGTGTGGAAAATACTACTCAGTAAGTATTGTAGCTAAGCCTGTGATCATCAGGACTATTTAAAACAATGCCTTGTCAACTGTAGAGGGTAAATAACTATCCAGGAGTGGCTGAGAGATTACAGCAGATGTTGTATTATAATCATGTATTTGTACATGAAACTACAAGAAAGCTTGCAGTATTCATAATGAATTCACACAAAGTATATTATTTATACATTTCACTGTATAACCACATCTCTGATTCTCTCTATTTCATTTTCTACCTCTCTAATTCACTTATAGATCCCTCAGGTGAGCTACGCCTCCACAGCTCCAGAGCTGAGTGATAACACCCGCTATGACTTCTTCTCCCGGGTGGTGCCTCCGGACACCTACCAGGCCCAGGCCATGGTGGACATCGTCAAAGCCATGCGCTGGAACTATGTTTCCACTGTAGCCTCAGAGGGAAACTATGGCGAGAGTGGAGTGGATGCATTTATTCAAAAGTCTCGAGAGGATGGTGAGTTTTCTTCAAACATTTCCACAAGCGTACTAGAGTTTATTTACAAGATGTGTTCTTACTTCTTGAATCTGATTTTGTGTTTCCACGTGGGTGGACATGCAATTCAAAACTAAGACTATTTCATTATACTTACAGTGGACATTTTTACTTAATCTGAGAGTTGTGAGGAAGGAGCTTTGTTTGTTGTTCCTTTGCTGTATGTTTGAATGTAAATCTTGGATTTTATTTGTCTTAGCAATTAAAGCTGCAGCATAGCCAGCTGTCTGTGCGTATTAGTTCTATCTATGTCTGTCACTGCTGAACCAATGCTACATAACTCACTACATAAATATAACCTGAACAGGCTAAGGGCCAAAATCAAAGACTTCACTTGTGAAAGATTGAGACAAACATTAGTGAACTCTGACATGTAACGTTGCCCTGTCAAACAACGGAAAACTGCCTCAACGCTGCTGAAGTATGCTGGAACAATGACACTGTAGAGTATAAAATTGAGGAAGCTATTGTGCTAATTCAGTGTCATATAGTACTTATGACAGGTCAAAAGCAATGTTTGCAGTGTGAAATTCTAGCCTGGTGCTGCTGCTGTATAAAAACACTTGAAATAATTCTTTGTGTCACAACTGTTCGTCACTGTGGCCAAGAGATATAAATGTTACGCCCTTTTATTTTCTTTCTTTCTTTCTTTTTTATAAACAGAGACTTTTTGATTATTACTGATGCTGAAATCTAGATTCTTTCCTTGCAATTTGAGTTTGCAGTAAGCGCTCAACTCTTATCTTTAGGGGATACTTGCATCAGCTATACGAGTGCATCCAATAGATGCAATGAGGGGATAGAATTTGATTTTCAAATATTGAGCAGTAGTAAATGTGAGGCTGCAGAGATAGCCAGCAGCGCCATAAGGAGATGATATTGTGAAGTGTTGGGAATACAGTCAGTTTGGCGCAGGAAGCTGCCGACACATATTCCATCTGACCTTTGACCTTTTCTGAAGTAGAATGCAATCACTAGTGACATGTCCAGTACTCTCCGTGCCACTGCAGCCCTTTCTCTCCAGCCAGCTCTACATTGGTGCTCATCATCAGTCGTCCTGGACAGACAGCACCAGCAGATTACTTCTGCTGAGCCCTCCAGTCTATCCAGCTCAGCCTCCTATTTGCCTAACAGTCTGTATGAAGGGGACTCGAAGGGGACTCAAAACTCAACGAGACAATCCTAGTATGATTAGAGCTTTTGCAATTAAAAAAGAGACATGCTTTCATTCTTTCCCTACTTTCTCTAATGATAGTGGTGTTTAATACTAATTAGTCCTGACATTGAATTAGAAAAATATTTCAGCATGAGCTTTCAAAGACTCATCAGTTTTCAAAAAACACCAAATTACCATAAATGGTGGAAGAAGAGGAGAAAACAATCAGAAACCTATGGAAACAATGGCATCTACAGTTACTTTGGCAATTGGAGGTTGTATGAATTGTGCAGCTTAAGTTACGACTTCCAATTTATGCTGTCACTTAGGCTAAGCCATAGCTAGCTCTTGGATGGTCAGAAAATCCATAAAATTGTCTCCTGCCTGCTTGTTAAACCACAAACGTCTCTTTTTCTATTTCTACATGTTAAATGCACAGATGCAGTATGTGGAGCTGTTCAAAGGCAACTTATACAGTAAAGTAACAAGTAATATAACATGTTACTATTGCTGCCTTGTAATAAGTAAAGAATTGTAATTACATATACAATGAGTACTATGTAATACGCAATTAATTACAATTTTTAAGTAACTTGCTTAAAGCTGGTGGAAAGTGGTGTTTAAATGAATCTCCTGGTATGTCATTTGTCAAAGAGTTTAAACCTAAAGTGTGTTTGACGAAACAGTTTAGTGGGCAGCGATTCATTCTATTTATTTTGTTGCATTTTTAAAAAATCTGTTTAAATATGTCCTTTATTGGAATACATGATTTAAATAAAGTAGGCATATGTGAAATATCAAACTATTGAGTGACAGTAATGTACACCACAAGCAAATGTAAACTATTCAGGTTTTCAAACATTAAAATGAAATACCTTCATGACACAGGAAAAGTATTCAAAACTACAGTTAAGTTATTAAAGTAGACAATAAATTTTTTAGTGACAAGTGTAAACAAAACTTCATTATTCCTTTTAGCAATGTCATAGTCAGCTCACATTTGCTTAACACTGATATTTCTGGATCTACTGTGTTCTTATGCTCAAAATGTCTCCCTTTGAGGCAGGCGAAGAATCCCCGAAGGCTCCTCCAGTTCACTTCTCTCCACACATGGCACAGCCTTTCATTACATCAAGCACTAACTGAGTCATGTGTGCTTAAAGCCCTGCAAACATATGCAGCATCCCACCTGTTCCATCTCAAGTTACAGGGATCTTACAATTTCCAAGAGATTTTGCTGTATTTATTGATGTCATGTCTCATGTCACAGCCTAGCGTGCTTCCTGAGCTCGCACTTCAACTTGTAAGCGTGAAAGAGGAATTGCAGCATGCCTGTTGCATCATGTAGCTCAGGGACGTGTAATATTAGTCAGGTGGTTTAAGTGGTCTGTTGTTGTTGAGAGTAAATTAGTGTTTTGATTGCAAGGTTATTGGATTCATTAGAAAGCCTTCTCAATAGCAGTCATCTTCACCAAACACAGCTGTACAGCAATTATTCACTATTAAAATTCTCATCTTGTATTTTACACTTAATTTGATAAAGTTCTATCAATTATCAATTTCTATTGCCGTGTTTGAAGTTATAATCTAACTAGTTAGGCTATCAATGAGCCAACTGGCGGAGAAAATAGAAACTGTAAAGTAAAACCTGTACATGTACCACTCCTAGCACTGTTTTGTGTCTTAAAAATCATAACATTTAACATTGTTAATAGCACCAATAATGATAATAAATACATTTACATTGCATAGAGACACCATATGATACAGAACAAACAAAAAACTGTACTGTGTATATTCACATACTTTTCACATCTTCCCTTAATGCTGCGTGACGCAAACCTTTGATCAAATGTCTGAAATGCAAATCCACTCAAAGTGCACAATTTAAATTTTACACTTTGATCTTGTAATTTAAAACATTTTCTTATCTTATTTTCTGCTGATGTAGGCTAAAGAAATAATTCTGCTGTGATGATAAAAGACAGCGATCTGATATTGATCACATGTGGAAGTACAGTTGTACAGCTCCAGGGCATGTTTGACTGATGCTTTAGCTTCGCTATTTGAATTACACTAGTCCCATCCCTTTCTTGTTTGATGAACATTTCCCAAATGTCATTAAGACTGAAATGATGTCAAGGCATGAAGAGCACTACAAATAGTTTTCCAGTTTTTAATATATCAGAACAAAGGTCAAATATTTGTCTTCTTGCTGACATTTGATGTAGATTCCAAAACTCGGGAGACAGAACAGGAAAGAAACCTTATGTTTTGACCAAACTCGTGTATTTTTGTTAGCTCTTTCTCAAATTTCACTGTCACTTGCTTTAACTACATGACAGTAAAAGGCTGCATGTCAGGCAAAAACTGTCAAATATACAATAAAAATTTCATTTTTTAGAGACAAACACTGCACTCATTGCTTGTCTTGTCGTTGCCTTTAGAAAGTAAACAAGAATTTAGACAACATATCTGTCAAATCAGCCCTACAGTCAGACAACTGAAGTGTTCTTTGCAAAACACGGACACATATGTACATGTCTGTACATGTCTATTTTCACCATGCTTAAGTATTGTTTGATTCCCATGTCCCTTCCTCCCATTCAGGCTTTGATTAATTATACAAGAGAGACACAGACGACGAGCAGGCAGCTCTGTCAAAATCAAAGCCACAGGTATTTGGCTGCTTAATGGGTTCTGCAGTTGTCTGCTCACATAATAAAACAGCCAGATCAGAAATGGCCAAATGTTCTGTCTCATTAAACAGCCAAAGGCCACACTGAGCCGCAGTCTCACCCACCTAATGTCACAGTGGCCCTGATTTCACTATGGTGCTTTGTGTGGAGGAAAGCAGACTTTAGCTTTGAATAGCACTGAAGTAGGTTGAAAATACAGTAGATCGAACAAAGTCTAACTTTTTTCCTTTTTTTTGCTTGCGCTTATATATATATATATATGACCTATATAGCCTACACATACAATAAAAACATACAAAGTAAAACAAGACAGGGGAAACAAAACCAAAACAGAAAAAAGAGAAAACATGATGTATAGTTCACTAGGTCAGCATACTGTTATACATAAACTTCATTTCTTAGCTTCCAAGTAGTGCATAAAGTGTCCCCATTATTATGTGAAATGTTTACAAGTGACCTTGTGCAGCATATGTTAGCTTTTCCATGGTCAAGCAGCTTAAAAGGGTTTTTAGCCATTGAGTAACAGCTGGTGCTTCATTTTTTTCCCATCGAGGTGCCATGTAATATTTTTGCCTGTAGGACACAAAGGCTGTTTGGCTGGATGTTTTTGCCTTAGATTTTGACCATTTGACATGTCAGGAAAGAGAACCTGAATGCAAAGAGAGGGGCAGATAGGTAATGGTAAAAAAAAAAAAAAAAAAAAAACAATATCTAATTTGACTTATTGTTTTTATCTATAAGATTTGCAACTAAACGATTTGCAACTTCATATTCCATACCTAAAAGTTTTGCAACTTCTCGTAGTTCCACATACAATGTATTAATGTCACCTCCTCTGAGCCACATTTTACACAAGTGTCTAGATTATTTTCATTAAATTGATGTAAGGGAGTGGGAGTAATATATGAGTACCTAATCCATTTATATTTTATACTGAACACTGTAGCATATCAACTCCAAATATTTCTCTTTACATGAAGCCAACCTTCTATTTACTGAGGATTCTTTTGCTTCATTAATAATTAATGAATACAAACAAGATATCTGGCCATGGCTGGTAAATTTGTTCCAGACAAAACAGACAAGGTATAAAATTCCTTACTAGATGGTACCTGTTTACCAGAGACAGATTCTCATCAATGAACAGATTGGAGATTTTGGTTATCCTATTTCTACTGAGAATTTGAATGCTGTGTTTCAAAAGTTCTGTGTTCAGGATTTAGTGGGCAGGTCGTGATTACCATAAACACGGCGGCTGAGTTAGCAGCAGAAAGCTCTCAGACCTCGCGTCCATGTTTCTGGTGGAGGTGGTGACTTTGATTGACAGGTGACACTTGGTAGGGGGTGGAGTTTCAACAGGCACTCCCACAGTGTTTGGGAGCAGAGAAAGAGGCTGATTTTTACACAACTTTAAAGTCTAATTTCATATATTTGGCTATTTTTTTAATCATTCAAACTTGGCAGGGTGGTTAACAGCACACTGTTCTGTGGTATGTCAAACTCAGAACACATATTTATTCTTACTTATAAAAAATAATTATCTGCATATAAAGCAATTTGGTGTTCATAACAATCATTATTACATTATGTACCTGTCATTCCAAGATGAGCTCTATTTGATTGAGCCAGTGGGTCAATAAATTATGAAAAAGCAGTGGTCATGAAGGACAGCATCTTATTCGTATGAATGGCTCTGAAACTATATTATTAGAAGCTGGTTCTTTTATCCACTTAATTATGTTCTTTCCAAGACCAAATATCAGTAGAACTTCAAACACATACAACCATTTTACGCTGTCGAAGCTTTTTCCACATACGAAGATAGAATGGCCGGATCTGAAGCATCCTTCTCTCCTTGGATAATATGGAGAACCCTTCTTATATGATGAAAGGCTTGTCTTCCCTTTATAAATCCATTTTGGTCTATGGATATGGTCTAGTATATGTTTTTTTCTAGTCTTAAAGCTAATACCTCAGTCACCAGATTAGCATCAGTATAAATAAGACAGATATGCTGGTATGATTCACATCAAAATGATGGTTTATCAAGTTGTAGAATCATTGTAAGGTGTGTCTGACATGTCAAGATATTCATAAAAGCTAGGGTCTATTTTAAGATCACCAGCTATGTTTACTATTTCATCAAAAGCTTTTTCATTTTCTAAAGCTGTTATACGCCATGACAGTAGTTCACTTATTTTCTCTCCATAATCATAATATATATCTATGTTTAAGCCAATACAGGCTGTTGATTGATTTGTTAGCTGATTATTCTTCATATTTACTGTAGCTGTCAGTACGATTTGTATTGACGTTTTTGAGTATTGCTTTGTGGTTGCTCACATTCCAATGTTTTGACTGGCCTTTCAATTTCTGCCATTTTTTTTCTAGATTGATTCGATTATAAGGATGAATACCTCAATATTTACCCCCCTGATATGAGCTTTAAATGCATCCCAACTAATTAAGAATGACATCTCAGTCTTACTAGTGTTAAGTTCTAGCAATAATGGCGCACAGTCAGAAAAAACTAAAGAGATCAAACAACAATTATGTTTTATGAGAGGCTCTCTTATCCAGGTTCCTGGCTCTCCATATGTCACAAAGGCCTAATTCATTCATGAAGTCCAGGATAGCCTTTCTTGATTGGCGAGATGAAATAATCAACGTGCAGTTAAAATCTACTCCCCTGATATTTCCTCCTCTCAGAGAAGCCAGAGTGAGGAACCCTAACCCTAACCCTAACCCTATGTTGTTTTATTTACCTGTAAGAGGATTGATTTATGAATTAAGATGAAAACACCTTTAAAATAGGTAGATATATTAACTGCAAAATCTGATGCTTGCAATTTTCTTCTAATTATATCAATTTATGGTATCATAAACATTGTTTATTGTCCAAAACCGGATCATCAGAATTTGATGCTGATGTTGCTCCAGTACATTTCCTCTTCATGAGACTTAGACACATGTAAAATCACCTCCTGTGTTGTGCTTTCTGTAGTAAAATAATGAAAATAATTCATATACCTTGGTGATTGTCTTTGACTTGTAATTCAAGATAATTCAGATTTTAAATCAACTTAAACAACTACCTTTGACATGAGTACTTTATTTGTTCTGGAGGAAGACATTTTGGCCATGATGCTAGCACTACAGAGAAACAAACTGTTGTGTTGACCCTCAGACCTTACACTTGTGAGGTCATTCAACACACTGCAGCTGGTGTTTCAGTGATGAGATTTAGTTATATTTCAAGCACAGTCCACAGCTTATAAATGGAAACAATGACATTTTTAATTTGGCCCTTTTTTCTCAGCACTCCACAGTTTAATGTTTTTGTTTAAGATTAGCTGGAGGACAAATGTAAAAATGTATCCCATAATGTGATGACAAATAAATAAATAAATTAATTAATTAAAATAAGTTTTCTGGTCATTCTAATATCCATTTAATTATACTGTGTATCCCTTTTGCTTCCTGGCAAAAGGAAACTGAACAAAATTAATGTATAATGTTTGACATTAAACAGAATGCAGACTCATACTTATGCCAAGATTATTTTTAACGTTCAATTTTAGGTCAAAATAATATTCTCACCAAGTACGTTAGCATGTCTGCACACAGAGGTGATTTTTTGGCGGGGAGCGGGGGTGTAGGTGTTGATGTGTTGTGTTAGATGTTAGATGACAAGCTCCTGCTGGCAGGAGAATCTGATATCATTTGATCCTAGCTCCCTGTGCTTTCAAGTGAAAGCAATATTAAACTGGAAGCTCACATGGTATTTGATCAGACTATCACAAATGAGAACGGGGCAGACAGGTGGAGGACTCAAATGCAGACTCGGCAGATAGTCGGGTTGAATGAGGAGGTTTTAATGCTCAAAACACAAATAACAGGCTTACAGTTAGTCAGAGGGAGAATGACTCTGCGATAAGGCAAAGGGGGGAAAAGGTAGGCAGGTTAAAAACAGGCTGAATGTCTAAACCACAAGATCAAGCAGGAACAGGAAACATAAAGAATACGAGCAGATGGGAACAGGATCTGGAACAGGCAAAATCAGAGTCCGGATGGCAAGAAAGAAAGAGTCCATGGAAGAAACATAACAATCTGGCAGAGAATGGATGATTCAGACTGGTGCAAATACTGAGGAGCTGATGAGGGAATGGGAAGCAGGTGCAGACAATTATAGAGTGAGAAAAAGGCGAGCAGGTGGGTGTGGTGAACAGGAAGGAAAGTCTGGGGGCATCTGGTGGGCAGGTGGAGAAATGGCAAAGATCAGAGCACAGAGAGATGCAGCACTGAAGGCAGGGACAGAAGGAAACATACACAGGGACCAGGCAGGAATAGTGACACAGACTTATCGGCACTGTGGAGCGCAAACAGTTTGACAACAGGACAGTCGATATCTCAGAGGAGGGTAGCAAATAACCTTTACTGTTTAACAATAGGTCTCCTCAGCCTACTACTGTACTGTAAGCAGAGGAGTGTTTAATCATTAAGTCACTCAATGGTACAGTCGTTTCACTCCTGACAACAGCTGACTCATACAACAATGTTATGCATCTCTTAAATCCCACTGTAGCAGCTTTTTCACAAATGTGTTCGTCAGCAGTGACATATCGGAGGATAACAACGCAGTCATATGAATCAGTTCAATCTTTAAATTACATTTTTTTTAGCAAGCTTTTCATTGGATCTCTTTTTGAATGTTGTCAACAACTTTCCACAACTTCAACATTTGTCTCGGATAAGAAAACGTGTTTTTGAATTATAAAAAAGGGGGGGGGGGGAGCATGACTCATGTAGATATTTTGTCATTTGTAGATTGGAAGTATGCATTGTGCAGAGAGAGGATAACTTAATTTGTACTGTGCGTGTTGTCATGTTCAACAGCCAACTAAACAATAATTTGACTACTGTTTTTTGCTGTTATTGTATAGGAGCATTTGTCTAAGCCTCATTATTTGTGTTCTCTGTGAAACTGATAAGTGTCATTTCATAGTGTTATGGTATCATAACTGATTATATCACAGTGAGTAATTCATCACAGGTGATCTCAACCATGAGATGATACATTGTAAAATAAGTGATGTGTTGGCTTAAACTACAATTCAATGGACTGAGTAGATAGAAAAACTAAGAGTATATAGTCGCGTTAGTGCTCTGTGAAGCTCTAATGCTCATTGTAAACCCAAGTATTACAATCATAACCCAATTTATTGGACAAATAAACATTTTAACCCACTAATAGCAATTGTGACAAGTCAAGGAATCACCAAGAAAGTACCAAACTAGGTTCAATACATCAAAAAAATGGACAATAAATGCATACATACATACAAAACACATTGGAAGGCATATAGTTAATGTGTCCATGATACCAAATGATGGCATATTCTCAAACTAGAAATATAATAGTCGGAGGAAGAACGCTTTTGCTTATTCACTAGTTTCCTTGTAAGAAAAAAAAGGATCCAGTGAAATAATTTTCAACAGTCAAGACACAGAAGAGAGAAGGGGAGCATACATGTTTAATGCTATAGCCACACAAACTTCACAAAACCTGTTTGCATGGATCTCCCAAGTGTGTCAGTCCCACGGTTTAAGTCACCATCAGCCCACAGTGGCAGTTTCTCAAATGGTGGTATGTCAAACATTATTTCATGTGCAGCTGCTGGATTGTTACTGAAACATTCCATCTTCGAACTTCGAGGTGCAGAACTGATTCCCAAAAGCTGTATTTTCATTTGGGTGGTTTCTCATTGTATCAATCAAATCCTTCCTTGGGATTAAGGAGTGTCATCATCGAGGGTGATTACAAGAGAAGAGGGATAAAACTATTTTTCTGTATGATGCCTTTCTGTTGTCACCCTTGAAATGCAAGACTGTCCTTGATGCAGAAATCATTACTCCCTCAATAGATAGTGTGTGCTTCTCTCTGAAAAGCTGCTATGCCTCCAGTGTCCTGATTAGAGAGTATACAGTCCTCTGCAGTAATGGAGGCTGACACTCTCTGGCATTTTATTCTCACCTGGTGAAATGTAGAGTGATTTTCTTTCAATGGATATTGTACACCTTCCCATGACTTTTATGTAATCAAACTTTGTGGATTTTACGGAGTCAGGTCGTGACACTCTTTGAAATGAAAGTATTATGAGATCTTATCTCAGGTAGGCCCGTAGAAAAGGTATATCTCAATTCATATCTGTACAACAATCTTCAGGTTTGTTTCTTGGTTTGTTTTTATTTTCTCAAATCTATAAAAAAATATGTACACTGTCACTCCAATATGATGTTGCAATGTAAGTTTAGGTAGATAAATAATTATGAATTGTAATTCATTTTAGCTTCTTTTTTTTAAAATGACAGGTGAAGCAGAGGAGGAGGGCAAAGATAGCACACAGCATCACAGGAATGACAGGGAGATTATGCAAATGCTAGAAATGAGGGTTGCGTACTGCGCCCTTTGTCATGAGGGAAATGTCAAGAGGAATGATTTGAATACTCATTAACCTGAAACACCTCGTGAAAGAATATGCTCTGAAGATGGGTTTTGAGTAATATCTATGAATGATTAGTATTGACAATACAGAGAAATTATGTATTACAACAGTTTTTGCTAGCTATTAAAACAATCAAGAACTAATTACATGTCTAAAGTTCTTATCTGCTGTGATAAAAGTCATTACCATTGCCCTGATATTCAATAAATTAGGTGTTAGCATAATGTAAACTTGTGTGGTTTAGGGCTGGGAAGGAATGAAGGACGGGTTCATCTCCCCCATAGCTCAACATGTCAAACACAGGAAATCCCTGTCAGCTGCTCCTCCTGCTTCAGGTCTCTTTGAAACCTAGTGGATGCTGTGTTGGGTTTTTGAAGGTTAAAAATTAGATTAAGGGAATTTACTTTCACTGTGCATCCATGTGTATCCTTGGATTTCCACCTGTTACCCCACCACTGTTCACCTGCCTACATTACTGATAATACTGTACAGCCATCCGGTGGGAAAAAAAAACATGAGGTAGTGGGATGAGCAGGCTACAGAGCAGTGTAAATGTTTAATAGCTACACATCAATAAAAAGAGGCTAACAAAGATAATTCAGACTCTCTACATCTTAACAAATAAAGACAGAAGAAAGAAGAAAATGCCATTTACAGAATTCAAACATTAACATTTTGCTTGAATTTCCTCTTTTTATATCTTTAACTACCTTCAATTACATTCTTAAGATGCTCTGCCCATTGAGAACTGTTCTCCTCTCCACTGTTCATTACCTTGTTTGATTAGCAGTTTGCAGCACTTCGCAAATGGTTTCACGTCTTTAAAACTGTCACAGCTGCACGTCGGAGGGTTGCTTTATGTTACTTTCAACCACCTGGAACTTGGTTCCTCAGACAGTTTGAAAACCAATGAAGGGTTTTAGCTGCAGGTGTGCAGAGAATGAGAGAGAGAGAGACAGAGAGAGAGACAGAGAGAGAGACAGAGAGAGAGAGAGAGAGAGAGAGAGAGAGAGAGAGAGAGAGAGAGAGAGAGAGAGAGAGAGAGAGAGAGAGAGAGAGAGAGATTGTCAAGCCTCTCACAGATCTTGTATTTGCATAATGTCACACAGACTTGCCAACAGTGCATGACAGAATATCTAAAACTTTCCACTCAGGACACAAAACTATACAGGTTTTGTTTATCTAGCTTCACGTTTCTTAGTCATCCTTATTTAATCCAGTGTATTCATTTTTAAAACAAACTAAAATATCTACCGTGGCTAGTCTGTCAGTCGTGTCTCTGTAGTAAAACAATTAATATAATGGTGTAATTTGTTTCGGAAACAATTTACCTTGTTCACTGTGAGGCCTGAAGCATTCAAACCAATATTTTAACATAGTAACAATTTAACAAAATGGAGGACTCATCTGATGGTTGTTCATTTTTGTATCTTGGAGCCTCTGCGTGGGGCTGTCTTGGGGCCAGCTGGAAGCAATATTAAAGGTGAAGACACTTTATCACAAAAGGTAGTTGGATGCTACTGCGGCTTAGGGGGCATGGCGTGGCACATTTTTCAAGTACGGATGTAAAGTTTTTCTGGTGCACTTGAAACAAGTACTTGAAATACTATTTTTGTGCCAATGCATAAAATAAGTTTTGGTGTCACTTTGCATTGATGTACTTTTAGTGTTTTCACAAGCCACTAGAAATCAATGTTACCACTATTTAATATAATCTGTAGTATAAAATAAAGTCAAGTTCCCATATTTGAGCTCTTAAGTCACCCAAAGACATCACCATACTTTGAATCCATCAACATTTTAAATTAAAATCATCAAAATTAGTGTCACATTTGGGTTTTAAAGGGGGGGGGGCTTAATTACAAATATAAAACCATGTAATTTGTACAAACTTCAAATCCAATGTTTTAGTAGCACTATTAAGAAAATGATTAATTTAATTATTAATAGGACTTGACTCTTAACAAAAACATGATAAATGATGAATAAAGTCATAACTGTCTATAACTGACACAGGAAATATATTCACAAAAACAAAAAAGACCCCACGACAATTCATACTGTTGCAGCTCTTTGTGGTCACACGCAACTTGCTTCTGGCGCTATCAGCACGTTACAATGAAGAATGCTTGTGATGCCAAGATGCTATTTATCACATCTGAAGCACTGATAAAGAAACTAATGTGATGTGCCAGGACATGGTATAAAAATATTTAAATTCAGAATGTCAATCATTATTTTACTCACATCTGATGCCAGAAATGTGTGGTAACTACTGACGGAAACATATCACAAGATAGATAGAAACTGACAGTCTAACATCAAATGTAGTTGCAGGGAAGTTTTCATCAGCTCCTTGACAATGTGGGAATGTGCACCTTAAGGCCTGCTGTAGCGAGCTCTTCACCCGTGCCCACGCCTGATTAGACAGCACCATTAATGTTTGCTTTTCCTCATGAGAGGAGGCAGTACACATTTTAAACTCCTCAGCTAAGGTTTAACGACATTTTCGTCATAAGAACCTTGCTATGTTGATTCTCCGTGGTAAGAGGGAAGTCCCATGGTTGTCAGGTGAGTCATTTTACCACAGTGTAGGAAAGCTCATTTCACAGTGCTTACGGGCCCGTCTTTGATTTATATATCATTTGCACTGAGAAGGAAAATGTCATTCAGTCATTTTGAAATCTAATTTATAGTTGCCCCAGACCCTGTTGTCATGTACTTTATTTTTAAATTTAGTTTCTGGGAACTCAATAGACTGCATGCTTTCCAGCAAATGTGCTCAATGGTTGACAATGACATGGAGTGCGTACTCTTTTTCCTGAAGACTACACAAAATGCTTCAAAATGTCTGTATGTGAAGTGCATGTCTTCAGGTCAGACTGCAACATTGGTACAAAAACTTTCTTCACACAGTTCAGAATTTCACAGCTGCTGAAAAATAGGACAGGGGTGGATTTCTGAAGCTTCTGCCGACGCAGACGATATTTTGCTTACACCACTGAGTTGAAATAATCGTTTTTTGATGTAACGTCATGGTAGTCAATAAAGTGAGCTCATCCCTGTTGTGGCAAGCAGCAATGTTGCAACGTTTGTATGTGAGGATAAAGTTGTGCTAAGAACAACATTTCATATGAAGACATGTATTTTACTCCTAGTTTGACAAGTGGAGTTTTTACATTGAAGTGCTAAAACACACATCTGGTGCTGACATGCAGCATTTTAATACTCAACTGTAACTTTAGTTGAAAGGTTCAGTGTGTACGATTTAGTGGCATCTAACAGTTAGGACTTGACAGAAGTTTAATATAATTTTCACACATACGGTTGAATTAGTGTTTAATCATATTAAAATAAGAGTTGTGTTTTTGTTCACTTAAAATTAGCCATTTATATCTACATAGGGAGTGGGTCCTCTTCCAGTGAGCCTACCATGTTACTCCGCCATGTTTCTACAGTAGCTCAGAAGGGACAAACCAAACACTGGCTACAGAGATGACCTTTTGCCTTTAGCTAAAGCTTACACACGGGTCTTCAAAATCTTAAAAAGTGCCCAATTATTACAAATTAGGGCTGCACGATTATGGCCAAAATGACAATCACAATTATATTGATCAATATCAAGATCCCGAATAATATCCCGATTATTCATTGATTTTAATGACAAAAAATATATGTATTGCTTTCTCATCCATATTGCTCCTTATGCTGCTTAATGTGCAAATCTTTACATCAAAATTTGTGTTTGTGTGACTTTCAATGCAGCGCATGTGAGAGCACAGCGTCCTGATAGATCTGTGTTGCTGCTTATTAGACCAATTGCGTCAGGTGGTTGAATAAGTTAGTTGTGTTGCTTTGTGGTGCTGACACAACTCATCTGCAATCTTTGCCTTAAAATCCAAATATTTCCAAACAAAGTATGATGATCTGCTTCGAGGAAAGGCTCCTCACCCGCTGCTGATGTATTTTTCATGTGTTACTCTGTCAGACTGCATCCATGAAACTTCAGGCTGTGCCACAGACTGTATAAAAGAAATGGACGTAACATCTGTGACGTCACCCATTGGTTTGTGGACTGCTGCTCAGAAGCCAATAGTTTCGAATATAGGCAGCGCCATCTTGAAAATTTCAGGTGCATGCTTAAACTAGCGATTGAGACCATAAACACATTTTGAAAACGTTTACTGAGGTTAGAAATCAAGCGAGAAATTGGTGAATTCTCCATTGACTTATATTGAGACAGAAGTCCGTTTGAACACAAATGGTCGCCCCCTGGTGGCCTTTTGATAGAATGCAGTTCTAAGTTACTTCCGCGTTGGCCTCATTTCAGAGGACCGGAACTCCCCGCCTGGGCTGCGTGGTGCAGGGAGCAGCTCTGATTGCCTCACACAATCACATGATCACTTGATTTGCTTTGCAGTGGAAAAAATGCTTTGATGCTAGGCACTCTATGGACAGAGGATGCATTTATGTATCTATATATATATATCGCTCGGTCACATTAACTTTATCGTGGGAAGCTAAAGCCGAGATCGTGATTAAAATTTGATTAATTGTGCAGCCCTATTACAAATACATGTATCTCTCCAAAAATACATTTTGAAACCAAGTCATTGTATTTAACATTTGCCATAAAAATGCAATAACACTAATAAATAGCATTATATTGTAATGTATTATTCTGTAGTATTCATTCAGGATGTGGCAGGATTAATTTTGGTTACTACTAATAATTTATGCAAAACAATGTATGCAACCAAAGTTAATCATATTAGTCATTCTAGAGGTTGATGATATCTACTTATTAATAGTCAACATCCCTTTAACCATAATCTTAAACTTCCCACACAATGAGTATATCAATTCTGTCAAAATAAAAGTGTAGGCAGCGTATGTTCACGGCATGCACATGTGTGGGAGCAGTGTAGAATGATTAATATGTGCTAAATAACATGTTTTCTCACTGCTGCCCTCTTGCCCTCCATGAGCTTCCCCCAGCACAGTGGGGATAAATAGAGAGTGGGTCCATTTCCCTCCGGGGCTTACAGCGCTCTGCTATCAGTGCAGAGTTGCTGACAGATGTAATACAAGGACTGGTTACCATTTGGCTTTAGAAAATAGCCATGCCAACAAATACTTTCAGTTGATCCATCAACTTTGAGCCCAGAGAGTAACTACACTTCCACCCTGTTGTGGTCTCATATATACTTTCACAGATTGTTAGAGGAGTCATCAATACAAGCTTGAGTGGATCATTTTTTAGTTTCAGAGACCAAAGATTAGACCCAAACAGTTCATAACACTCAATTTAACAACTTGTCCAGAGAGCACAGCATCTGTTGTGGCTCTGATTTTTACTTTATTGCTCTCTTTCTTTATGTCTGGTACAATGAAAGTAAATTGTCACTCAGTTCTTCTTTGCAGCTAACATGCCATTAAATCACCAATCTGCAGTCAAACATGTTCTAATTCTACATATACTGTAGTGGGATTAGTTTGTTTTGCACCTTGTGTCGCTGAATGGGCTAACAAACAATATAAGCAATGAACATGGCATGTATTGAACTCTCTTATATTGTTAGGTGGACAAGAAAATAGTGAGCCTAAAATCAGCACTTAACAAAAGGATCAGTCTTTTAAATGCTTAATGGTTTGGTAATGTCACACCAGATAGATAGATCACTTCTATAGTATATTTTTACATTGTGTCTCAGGTTGTGTTTTATACCGACCTTGGCCCAATGTGAAAAAAATCCTCCACCTCCTAGCAGTTCATTTTCACATGCAAGTACACATTCCTGTTAGATTACTTTGTAACCTGAAGACCATTTTTCCACTGTTTACCTCATGATTGTTGCAACTCAACATCAAATGATTTCCACCATGATAACTTTCCACAGCAGTAAAATCCTTCCGCGTAATAATATAAATCTCTGTGCAATGTTTTGGTGTCTAATAATTCTTTAGACTCAACAGTGCCTGAGGGAACAGTGCCAACATAGCCTCTTATATTATTTTAATGCAGGGTTTTAGGATTGATTTAGGTCTATATCTCAGCTCAGTTGAACATGCAAAACAACATGCGTGAAGGTTACACAGGCATTTCTAAACGCACCATTAAATGTTTCTTATCCTCAAAAATTCAAAAAATTTGAGGAACACTGATATTTTAAAATCTCTATATCAGAATATAGGGTAGTTACTGTTTGTAAAAATAAATTAGCAGCTGAAATGAGTCATTGATAAATCATTGGTCAGTTATTGATAACATTTTAGAATAATATCCCATTTATAACCTTTTAGACAAACATTATAGAATAATATTGATATATGATTATGTATTGAGTTTAAGTAACATGATTAAAGCAGTCTGAAACTCAATAGGCAGTTAGAGATACACATTGTTCATAGTGATATGATTATTGATGAAACCATGTAACAATAATTTTAGAATATTTTATTTTTATTTGAGGTATTTTCTTAATCTAAAATGGTGCCGTACCTCATTTACAGAAAACATATATATGGAGATACATCACAGTGATCACAGTCTTCTTTAATCCAATCCAATTTCACACATCAGCATGCAGATGTCTTTCTTGTTTACATCAGAGCATCTGGCCATGACAACATTTAAAAGTCATTATGAAAAGACGACATGGAAAGCTTCCTATCATTATGTTTCATCTTCTGCTCCTTTGATACCTAAACACAGCAGCACCACTGTACTGTACAGGACAGTACAAAGCCATGTACAGTACATTATTATTTAGATATTTGTAGGTATTGGCAATATGTCTAAAAAATAAGACATTGACATTAAATATTAACTTTGTGAAATTGTAGTAATAATTCTAAAAAGTTTAAATTTAGCCTCTAAAGTGGCATCTGTCACTTGCAACATTGCTCTATTTGTCCAACACATTCGTCCAGATTTGATTGTCATGCATTAAATTCTAAAATTACATATAATACAGTTATTTAATACAACAAACCATAGTATGCAACCTTAAAATGTACCAAAGAATAGATTTAAAGTATACATGTTTGTTATTTTAGAGTCAAAGTCATAAGTCAGTTAACGAATAAGCTAATTCACAGAAGTTTTATCAGTTAGTATTTTGGTAATCAAATTATTATAAAAGTAAAGATGCCAAATTTAGTTGTAGCTTCTCAAATGTGATGATTTGAAGCTTTTATGTGTCATATATGGCCATTAACTCAATCTCTTTGGATTTTGGATGATATTAAATTATTTGGGGCATTTTTTTGTTGCTATTTTCTGACATTTTATTAGACAATTAATTGGAAAAAAAATCAGCATAAAGTTATTGTTTGTTGCAGCCTCACACAGGTTTCCTATTTTTCTGTCCTCTCTGTATAAATCCTATCTGTTCTTCAGTATAGATATTTATTTAAACAAGCAGAGCCGAGTCAAACTGAGAGTATACGTTTGTAGACTCAGCAAGTCCCTGATAAGTTGCCCTCGCTCTGCAGAAAATGTATTCAGACACTTCCATGTGTTTCAAATGAATTTTAAATGAAGACACACTGTATACACACACACATACAGTGCATATAATATTCATACACAGTTGCTTCTTCAGAGCACTGTTTAATAAAATGGGGGTAGATATGTGTTATAGTGTATGTGAAAAATGATACAGATTGGGGTCATTCATCTTTTCCCGAATATGGAAGCCATTCATGTTAGTCAAATAAAATGCAATCCCTGCCAAATGTGATGTGAAGTAGTTTTTTTAATAAAACATCTTTTTGTTAATTTGTGTTTTTTTTCTCATGATGCAGGCAGGAGCAGATCAGTCTTTTTAATTCAAGCGAGCCATCCTCATAATGTTGCAGAGATGAATGAAATTTGGTGGTGCAAGGTATCTTTAAGGCTCAGCAGTCTATAATAATTATAATGGGATATTATACTGTAATTGATCCCCAGAGGAGAAATTCATTTCTTTTTTATCCTCTCAGCCCTGCACAGTGAGGGAGAGCACAGTGTCAGCTACAGAACAGCGCCTTGGGGACTGTGGGAGATTTAGTGTCTTGCTCCAGGACACATAAGCACGGTGGTTGCTAGAAAAGAGGACTGAACCTGAGCCTTTATTAGTTCAGGGTCACATTCCCTAATGATTTCAGTCTCTCCTTCCAGTATATTCCTCCCACTCACTCTAATACTTATAGAAGAGAAATACAATATGTAATACATAGCAGTTAAATAACATGAAATAGATAGTGTGCCAATATTAAAACGCAGCACACTTCATCTAGGGTAACATTTTGCTACTAGGAATGGTCAGGATTTTGCCTGAACTGTTGTTTTTCTTGCCCAAAATCAATTTCAGCCATCCGTCCATTTTCTTTCCCACTCAGGGGCCTGAGCTTGTCCCAGCATGCATTGGATGAAAGGCAGGAAAACATCGGACAGGTTGCTTGTTTATCACAGGCCTCTGATCAACAGTTTTGCATGAATAATTTTGGATACATTTTACTAAAGCAGAGGGGAATATTACTTATCTCCCTTTTTAGTGCTATGCAAATCACCTTGTTTTGGTTCCTGTTGTTTTTTGGTTTTCTTTAATATTACCTTTATCTATTTTTTGTGTATTTGTATAACATGAACCACTGTGATCACACTACTGATGCTGAGCAATGTTGTTACATACATTTAGACTCCTGGTCGGCAGCCAGCCAGACAGTATGTGCAGGACTATCAGACCACTGCTGTTGAAAGCAGATGGGAATTCAAAGCTCTGTGCAGCTCAAACAGGCTTTCTATTTAGTTACTGATTGTGTCTGTTGCCTAATAAATCATTTGCTGACATACAACAGAAGTTGAAGATATGCTGTTTACGTTCTCCTTCAGTGTGGCGGAAAGTGGTGATTTTTCAAGCCTGCAGCAATTGAAAATGATTGACCATCAATAAGTAGAAGCAACGCTGGTTTAAGTTTTAGTCTTCCAGCTGTAAATTAGGCTGGCTTGTGTAGGTATGTCCACTATAGGCATCCCGATAAACAAGCTATTTATATACCTGAACCTTCATCACAACATACACCTGGGTGTATTTAGTCTGTTTATGCACAACTGTCCACAAAGGAAAGGAGCTGTGCTGCAATCATCCAGAGTGCCAAGAAATATTTAATGTTTATAGCAGTACTGTGTCTCCCACGGGTGTCAAATGAGAAGGAATATTAGTGTTCTAAGCTATTAGGAGAGCAGAGACTGGGGCTGACAACGACAGACATGAGAGAGGAGGCTCGCAGTCTCCTCAGCAACGGGTATTTTTAGAGGTGGTTTTAAGACGTGGCTCAGATGTTAACAGTGGTATAGAATGAGTATTAGAAGAGAAAGACACTGTTCCTGAAGGTTTTATCTGTATCTGCTTCACTTTGTCAGACGATTTGCTTCTGCATTGTTTGCTTTTATGCACAGATCATTTTGTAATGGTTAGCAAATGCTGCAGGTCATCAGGAAAATGGCCAAACTAACTATTTATGAATAGTAAGTAGTGAGTAAGAGAGTAATGAATGTTTTAGGATTGTTTAATTTTTCACTTTGAAAAGTATAAAACACAAACCCAGTATAGTTTGATTTTACACAACCCACTGATTGTTAATCTTTTTCATGCTATTTTGATATATAACTATAATTAATCAACAGATGAGCTTGAATTTCTCTGGAGACATAAACAATATGGTAAATAATGTGTTTTTGTGTGAGCTGCAACACATTTGTTATTAATTGCTTTATAATTGTCTGTGTCTGTGTATGCTCTTGTGTTTACAAGGCAACATGAGGTGGAGACGGTGGTCTGGTTCACTCAGAGGGAGGTCTGATGAGAGGTAGTGTAGCAGACGAAAGGAGAGGGAGTCTTAAAGTGATTCTCCCTAATTACATGCAGACCAACGGCCAACTGGAATCTAACAATAGGTTTTATTGAAAATCTGATTCCTGTAAAGAGACATACTATGAAATATTTAATAAGCAAGATCTATAATTAGACATATTGAATGCCACTTAGGTTGTATGAAAGTTTAACATGTACAATATTGTAAGGAGGATGTTACATTGTAATAAAGCTTGTTGGGGAAAAGGTGTTAGCTGCAGAGCAATAAAACATCAATTCATACATGGACTGTGTGAGTCTTGCTTTGTGGCTGCTCCCTGTCAAAAGGTCTGTAGAGGTTCTTGAGTCAAGAGACCATCTCTTTAACCATCCAAGACTGAGATAGGAATGGTTGGATTGATGAATAGATGGATACATGGATGAATGGATGGTGTTTGCAGTAAAATAAATTGCTATGTCTACCCAAGAGCTAACAGAGTTACAATGCAGGCCCAGCGGAGGGCCCTGTTCAGTGTGTCTTAACTCCCAGCGGCGGGGTTCTGATCCCCTGGTCCTCCCCATATTCTCTCCAGAGGTTAACCAGTGTGCCTTCCTGCTGCCAGTGATGTGAGAAGAGAAGAAAGGGAAGGGATGAGTGCTCCGCTTCCACATAGCAGATGTTGGGGGAATGGGGGACTGAAGTACCAGTGAGGCAAAGACATAGAATCCAGTGATTGATAGAGTCTCTGAGAGCAGAGAGCTGCTGCTACGCTGCTGCTACGCTGCTGCTACGCTGCTGCTAAATTTCCCATGTGCTTTTCTGTGTAGGGTAAATATAATGACACAGTGAGGAAGCCATACCTCTGCTTCACTTAGATCAAGGCCTCAACAATCAGGGGCATGTATATTCTAGATGTGTGAATAAATATATAATGGATATAACTTGAATGTCATTACTTATTATTGTACATATTCAAATTATATTTCAATTTATAATACTCACATTGAATCTATCATTAATACTTACTATGTAACTGTACACTGTACACACAAGCTTATACATAGCCACCATCGTCCACTATAGGCCATTCCAATATTGCCGATAAACAGATGTTAGCTTCCATGCTAACTAAAACATAAATACTAAATAAGCTTTTATCATATTGGATTACAGTAATTAAACTATGCACTTTACCTGAATATAAACAAATCTGTGTCAGTATGCGCTTGCTTACATAAAAATGTGACATGTTATTACAGTAGGTCAGGACAAACTGAAATCCTACCAGGCCTGTGTTTTTTTTTTAATTCCATTTGTTAGTTGAAATCCAAAAAATGTCCACACATGGCTTCTTAAATGGAGTCTGGAGTGGTGATCTCCACGGGTGCATCGCTTTCTGCTATTTCTGATATTGTAACGTTCAAGGTTTACGTTAGCACACTGAATGTGAGATTGCAATAGAGTCAGACTCAGAAAACTGAGGGCAAGATTCACTAACGTTAGCCAACACATTTATATAAAAAAAGATATCTGAACATTAATTTCAGCTTTTTAATCCATTTGTATTCAACTCCCGAAATTCATTTTGACAGCATTTGTAGATTGTAGAAATGTCTCCAAATAGTGTGAATTGTGAAATGCTTTGTTTGCCTACTGTTTCTTGTATACTTTCATATATTAATTTTCACTTATTATTCAATGTATTTAACACCGTAAGTGTGTGTTGACAATGACAAAAATATGTCTTTTAGTCAGATTGATTAAGTTGTGCGTACACAGTCCTGTTTTATAAACCTTAAGCACTGCAGAACTGGGCACATGCCTCATTTCCTCCCAAAATGGACATCAACACTATTAATCCACCATCTGATTTGATCTAATGATTTACAACCCCCATGTTGAAACAGACTTTCCACAGTGCTTCCAAATACAGGATAAAATCAAGAGCTGATGAACACAGTGAAAATTAAACGATGCCTTAAATGTAAAATGAGAGTGATGAAATAAGATGAAGCACACAAAAGTCATTAAACAAAATGAATACATGTATGTCTTGTCTTAAGTATGTATGAAGGTACATATGGATCTGGCCCTAGGTCATTAAGTACAGCATATCTATTTGAAGTTTTAGACTTTTGAATGTTGAAATCCGTGTTAATCATGATACCCATCTTCTGTGTTAGTTGTGATATTCAAGCTAGGTTTTAGACATAGTAAATTAGTGGTTTGCTTTGTCTGTACTGAACATTCGTCTTGCCTGAGTGCAAGTGGGAAACATCCCCCCAACAACAGACATGGGCCAGTACACACAAAGGAAACAGTCTATTCTCATCAAATGAAGGAACTGCTAATCCATTAACCAGCCAAGTGAATGTATAAGCCAGAACTGTCGTGTTCTAGCTGTGACAAGCATGACCACGGGAAACACGCAGTCCGGCTGGAAAAAAAAACAGCCCCAGTGGAATAGCGAAACCTCGGATTTGAAGAAAAAGAAAACATCATTAAATTCAAGCACAGTGTACAATCAGAGCAATAGTGCAAGCCACTGACAGAAGCCCCTCACTGACTTAACCAAAAGTGACTTTTGTACCCATGAGCAAAGCAGCCCAACATCATTGTTAATTTAATGACATACCCTATTCTTTACTCATATTTCCAGTTTCCCAACCTATTAGTATCTGAGCTGGGGCCAGGCTTTGTTTTATGGTGTGAACTGAGCTCGAGGGTGTTATTCCTGCATTGATTGTTCATTCGGCTGGCTTTGTACAGGGTCACGAAAGGGAAATTCATTAGCATGCACATACTCTCTTTGGCATTTTGGCACAGCGACAAAACAGTTATCCTGAAATGCTGCATTGGGAATTAAAAAGCCTTAGCTTGTTGGTAACCAGTGGATGTCCCCTGCTGTCTTTAGACTCGTATTCAATAGCTGAGCATCTCTAAGAGGCTAACTCTCTTCAAAATGATCTGTGGGGAATTATTGTGCGTGTCTGCATTGTGCTGGATACTCCAGAAGAAATTAAATGTTACATTTACATAATTTAGTTAGTGTCAACTGGTCCTGCATAACTAAATTGAAAAAATGACTAAACACTGTCAAACAATCTCACTAAACAGTATTAATTAAATGCTGCATCACTCAACACTCAACTTAAAACACTAATCTTGTATGTAATTAAAACATTTAGGTTTGATTTACTAAATGCAGTTGTGTTGGATTTACGATGAGAGAGAGAGAGTTCTGTTAAATTCATCTAACACAGCTAAGATGCATTAACATTGTACGATTGATTATATTAAACACGACTGAACACTACACATGCTCCATCAAGGTAATCGAGCAAAATAAATGCAACTTAATTATACTTCACCTGACTTCATTTAACCGTGTCAAATCAGAAAAGGTTGATGAATGTACTTCACTAAGATGACATCAATATATCTGCTATATAATACACTATGAAGCCAAGGAATTACATGCAGAAACTTGCCTTTGAAAATATTAGTAACACTCCACTACAATAAAGTACAAAAGAAGTAATAACACCTGTTGTTAATAGACCAGTAAATTACATAGTTGAAATCATTCATATGCTTACAAACAGTGGCTGTGAACACATGGTCCTGTAGCTGCTAACCTGCATATACTACACATGTGCTTAGATGTAAAAGAAGCATGTTGGGACACTCTTTATTCAATCTAATGCCCGCAGTACATTTTAAATAAGTTGATCGTGTAGTTTCAAATCAGTACAATTATGTATTCCTGAAAGCTTACACTATTATGTTAATTCAGTTCAATGCAATTACTTAGTAGTTTGACCATGAAACAACGATGTAATACAAACAACATCCATTTTTCATTTCTGAGAGTGTATTTCCTAACAAGCTGAACGGGAAGAAATTCAATTCACTGGACAATACTGTGGGTTTTCCACCATGTGATTAATTGACTGATAACACTGAACATTGAACCCATATATTTCTTGTTTCGTTTAATGTTTTTCAAATATTTCTCAATCTTCAACCCAGAACCAGCATAAGAAATATGTTATCAGTAGTAAGTTGAACAAATGAAACCTTAAAAAATAAAAATGAACATATGGAACCAGTTTTCAATTACAAACTATATGTACTTCTAAATGCTACCTAACTGGGAGAAGCATTTACTGGATTAATGGATTTCCATGTCTCATACTTGCCCCTTGTGGTCCAAGGAAAGGATTTTTTAATATCTTGCATCCCTTGCTCTGTGAAATACTGCACCTGTGCACATTTAACAGAGCATCTATCATAAAAAGGCAAGTAGATTGAAAAATATGTGTGGGTTTAGAGGAAAAAAAGAAACATTTTTCATGACAACAGATCAACTGATATTTCTGGGTGACCAAGGGAATAATTCTGTACTGCAGTGAGGTCAAGAAAAAGTGTTTTTTTGTTTTTTTGTTTTTTTACCTTAAACTTGTTTAATGTAGAAACTGTTCTCTCTTGTCTTCCAATTAGGTGGCCTGTGCATATCACAGTCTGTGAAAATACCACGTGAACCAAGAACTGGAGAGTTTGACAAGATCATTCGCAGGCTGAGTGAGAACCCTAATGCCCGAGTAGTCATTATATTTGCCAATGAGGATGACATCAGGTGAGTGCAGTTGGATCCTACTTTCTGCCAATTAAAATATAAGTTTCAACCTAACTTATCTCAACTACTTTCAACCACTGTCTGATACTTGCTTTTTACTTAAATGAAATGTGTAATGTTTCAGTACACTGTTTGTCAGTGCTGAGTCTTTACCTGAGGCTGCCTCCGCAGCTGGCAGTAAATGTCACAAATGTCTCCTGTGTGCACAAGAAATTAAATAGTGTTTTCATTACAGGCATACAGCCTGCTACCCACTTTAATATTTATGAGTTATAAATGGCAAATTTGTTTATATTTGGGTGTTCCCGCATTCTTTAAAAGCCTGTCAGTAAAGATGTTGTCAAAGGTGTATCGAAGGCAAGTAAAGCAGTTTTAAACACAGAGATACCGAAAACACAGAACCCCAGCTTGATCTAATGCTACCTAATTGAACCCAATGGAAATGCTACTTGCTGATGGAAAGTAATAAGGTATGCTTACTCAAGTACTACAATTTCAATATCATTTTGTACAGTAGTTTACTTGAGGATTTCCATTATATGCTAGATACGTTATAATGAAACTGTACTGCATTTCAGAGGGAAATTTACTTTTTACTTCCCTGCAGTTATTCGATAACACCAATTACTTTGTGCATTAAGAGTTTAGATACAAAACATATGATCAACAAATTAATTAAAAATGTATACACAGATATGCACACTGACAGAGATGACCCTGCACAATGAATCACTTTTACTCAAGTAAAGGATCTTAGCTTGTTGTCAAAGAGACACTGACTCCACTCCATTCTTGAGACCATATTTTATGATGATGTTGTACCGAGCTGCATTACACTGAAAGGTGTTCCTAAACTGTAGTTTAGTTTCCTATAAATCTTGAGATTTCTATAAGACTAATAGCTTTGTCATCCAAATTGACATGTAGTCTGTTGTATCCATGAGAATCTGATGATATGACAAAAAAACTGCAGTTAAAGTGCTGAGCTTTCCTTGTGGGGACAGAAATGTATCAATTTAAATTCATTATCAGCTATTAAGACAGATAGTCTTAAAAATTAATTAATCAATTGTAGGTGGAATCAACACACACAGCACTGCTGTGGCTGTGTGAAGGGAAATGTTTCCCAGCAATCAGTAGGCCAGTGTATTCCAAGTGAAAGTGGGGAGTGATTTGGGGCGGTCTCTTGATGATGACCAGGGCAAAAGTCCCAGTGCTCATTGACTTAATCCGGTCCTGATAACGGGTAATAGTCTGGATATATAGTAATTACAGAAAGCCAGGGGGATTTCAGCTCTGCATGCCTGCTCTATCCTTGAACCCAGTCAGTATGAACTGGCAGCAGCCTAATAACAACCCAAAATTGTCTACATGGAAATTATAAGATACCTGTTTTGATGGAGCCCTATAGTGTGATACTTAACCAATTATACAGTATAAATATACTGCCTCATTTCACAATTAAGAGTATAAGAAATGTTGGTGGGCTTGCCCCATTATTTTGACAGGTAGGTAGGTTTGTCACTATCCTGTACTTTCTTTGCACTGCGGAAAAAAACAACATAGACACCTAACATTTAGAGAGATGAGCACATTACTCATATTAAAATAAAATAATTATATCACCATCTGTTGTGTATTTTATTTATGCACATATTTAATTAATCTATCTAATTATGTTACAATAACAAACAGGTATCATTTTCACCTTATTGTCAACTGAAAATAAGCCTAGCAAAGGTAAGACATAAGTCCATGTGAGGTATTTAACTTTGTGAGGTATTCAATTTTTCTAATTGCTTTAATTACTTACATTAGAAAACTGAACATGAGTTGGGAACTGAACCTGGCTTGTCAAAGTTGACAGAAGATGAGGATGTATATTCCCTTTACACCCCCGACGACAACACCTTTATTTCTCACTGTGTTATTTTTATATCAGGCTTGTCAGCCTGTCTAGTCATGTCCCTGTTTCGTAAGGTCTTGATGGTGATAAAATCTATTTGTCTCATTTTTCATACACGGAGCACATAATTGCATTTGAAGATATGCTCATTTCACTACATTTCTGGAGACCAGACTCAGGAAAATATCATTACCAATCACACATAAATCCTTGGGGTCATAAACCTAAAGTAAAGAGACATAAAGTCAGTTGGATGACTCACTGCTTCCACCACTCTACATTTTACGAAAAATGTGATAATTATTTTACAAGGTTATACTGTCCTTCTATGCAACTGCAAACTCTTACACCAGATATTAAATCAGCATGTGCCATGTAAAAAAGCTGATGTTGTCTCCAACACAATATGATGCTTCATATAATTTCTTTTGCTCCAGCATCTTTGAGGCAATATGAGTGCCGGTAATGCTTCATATGACAGGTGGCTGTGTTTAAATTTTATGTTGCTCTGTTCCAGCTTTCTTGATGTAACTCTGCTGCTACAGCAGAAGTTGCTGGCAGTTTTTACGGCTACCCAAACTTACTTCCATTGGCAACAAGCCTGGACAAATGTGGCAAGGGAGTCATTCTGCTACAGCAAGGAGGAACTCTGCTACACTGGGGATAGATAGGGTGTCTATGGTGGCTTTTTACTTCTACTGCCTAAGTGCCTCTGTGCAACTTTGGTCAGATTCAGACTGCAGTATGACAGCTGCACTGCCTCTATGACCAAGAAACTTTTTTCATAAGTGACATATGACTGGATGTGCATTAAATATATTATAAAATAAATGAAAACACTGGCAATAGAACATTATATGGTACAATTATACACTGCTCTCCTTCTGTATCTCAAAGGCGACTTCTTCAAGCAGCTAAGAAGGCCAATCAAACTGGCCATTTCATCTGGGTAGGTTCAGACAGCTGGGGCTCCAAAATTTCCCCAATACTGAACCAAGAGGAAATGGCAGAAGGCGCCGTCACCATCCTCCCCAAACGACAGTCAATCAAAGGTATTCACCATCTTTACCTTACAGTTTATTTATAGAGACATTTTTTTATTTTGAATTAAATTGAATGTTGATACTTTTTCCTTTTCACTGCTTATTATTAGTGTATGTATAAGATTTTTCATTGAAGTGGTCATCAGATGGTCATTTACGTGTCTGTTTACCTTTTTATATTGATGAAATCATATTAAATAATATAAGTACAGTATGAACTATATGTCCCTTATGTTATATTTATAGATGTAAGACTATTGTTTTTTAACACTGTTGGTAAGATGTGAATAGTGTGAAAAGTTGTGTGGAGGTGACAGAAGATGCATTATGTAGCCATGTGAAAATAACATTAATAAAGTAGATTCTCCTGCATGTGTCAATGCCATTAAATAGTTACATACTTCTGCTTTTTTTCATTTAGCACTTTATATTCATCACCACAGTGAAAACAATAATACTTTATGTTTGCTTTCATACTGATCTGACACTGTCATTTAATTTGAACTGTGTTAGTTGTTTAGTAGAGCAAACCGAAATAATTTGGACTGCTGATATTTTTGATTACAGAGCTTCTGCTCTAGTAAATCTTAGGCTGGGATTAGAGTAAATCATATGTTTATTAGGACTCATCAACAAAGCGATCCACCAAGAACATGCTCCAAAAAACATTTAGCAATTATAGCTTTAAAACTGAAAATTACCATATTTTGACACAGACAGCCTATTTAAACACAGATAAAAGTTAGATATTTAATTTTAACAGCATCTTTCACTATTTCTTTTTTTCTTTTAGGTTTTGATCGCTACTTCATCAGCAGGACACTGGAGAACAACAGAAGGAATATCTGGTTTGCAGAGTTCTGGGAGAATAACTTCCAATGCAAGCTCAGTCGACACGCAGTGAAGAAAGGATCTGGCATCAAGAAGTGCACAAGTGAGTCTGCACATAGTAGCAGAAGAAGGCACTCAGTCAATAGAAAGCATGCAGTCAATACACAAGTATATTGATTGGCTCTGCTGTGAATGTGTTATATGTGCACTTAGTATTTATCACTTAGTATGCACAGGCAAATTTATTTGTCATCAGGGGAAAAAACAATCACACTCCTCTAATTTAGGTTAAATGTAATGGGTGTAGATAAGTGAATGGGAATCTCCAATTTTGTCCGAGAGAAATTAATGTTCCCATTACTCGTGTGTTGGCTAGTTTAATTTGCAGTGGGCGACAAAAGCAATCACAAAACTATGCCACCGACCGCATGCGCTGAAAACATAATCAATAGTAAATCCAATCAGCACATTAGAAACCAGCTTTCACGTCATTATAATCAGTAGGCTCTCCAGCGCTGTCTCTCACCTCACTGTAGTGCTACATTGAATTTCAAGTAGGCTAGACAATTCATTCCTTATATATCCATCTGTGTGTTGGGAGCATAAAAGATATGGAGCTAGAGAGACTGTCTCTTCTCATTGCATCTGTCATTCACCTGTTGAGTCTTGGTAATTACTAATGTTTGTATGTCCAGTCCGTATCGACTATAGCCGTGTTCCCCTTAGATTCACAAGTAAATTTTAATTTCACTTTTGAAATGTCAGGAAAAAGGAAAATGTGTTTCCATCAACTGGTTTGAAGCAATTAAATTAGGCTACACAATGCAGAGATTCATCAGAAAATGACGGTATAGGTTTAAATAATTTACCAGTAAAGAGAGTTGAAGAAGTGGCAGTTACTACTTGGAAACTAAACCAATAGTTATAATGTCTTGAAAGCTGGAGACAGGTTTTCAATAATTTGTTTCAATTGGGCAAGTTGTAATTATTGACAAATTGAGACGGTATGAGCATAAACAGCTGATCAGCCATGTGACTTTAACATTCACTACATCGTGTCAACTTTGACATTTCTATCAAGATTTTATAATGTGATACTTCAGAATACTTAAAAATAGGTTAATAGATAAAAACATGGCTTGTGTGCTGCTTTATTCTGCACTATTACCCAGCAGAGTACATTTCTGGTATAAAAGATATCAGTACAGTAGTATCTCAAACAATCCATTTCAAAGCTTTCAACTACAGTTTACTTATATTAAAATGTTGCTTGTTATTATTATTTTAAATCCCTTAAAGTGCTTATCACCAAAAGAAGTTTCCATTTAACCTATAACCTATCAACTGCAGTAACCTGGCAACAAATGGTGGACTGAATGGTCAGACTGTTAAAGTGATTTTTATTAGTGTCTGCTGCAGCTAGCAGGATAAACACCCTTTTCATGTGAAGAGTGATAATGAGGATGTAAATAAGGCAGAATGTCATCTTAGCTGGTAGATTCAAAAACTACCAATTATAACTTTAAAATATAACATAAATACTGGCAGTCGTCATGTCAACCGATATTTTCAGCAACCCATCTCAAATAATTTAGTTTGGCTGACAGCGCAGCCAGAAATCACAAATTGCTGTTCAAGCCTCCTGGAGATATTGTGGCACTGTCATATTAAGATGTCAGGATCAGTGTGATGTGCAGAGCAGATGCTATAGTAGCTCTATAGACAACATGTCATTTTTTTTCTTCAGAATTGACAGCTTTTATTATAATTATTAGATTTTTGACAGTTAATTTTCATTTGAGGAGAGCGCACAAGAAACACAATATTTAATTGTTTATCCCCTCTCACCCTCTCACCCCATTACCTTTTATAATTTCACTTTTGGCTTTTCTAATCAGCTGATATATAACACTCACTGCAACCTCAAAATGTCACTGAATACTTTTGGAGACACAACTTGCTACAACAGATTAACAGGAACATTAAGGTGGAATTTAATTGTCAGCTCTCTTAACAACTTTTGTGTCCCTTGGCACAAGACAGAGATGTTTCCAATAATCAACACTTCTGGGTTTCAGTAGAACACGTAATCATAAATGATTTCTGTATTTATCAGGTGTCAGTGTGGCTTCTATTGGCCCCTTTTCTTCCTCTGAGTACCCTCCAGGGCACAGTAAATTTTTACAGGCAAGAGGTTCAATCATTTTACTCCTGCTTTTTGCAAGGACTATCACAATCCTCTCCATTGTTCCTTTTGTAACCATAATCATCTCCTGTAGCCACTTCTGTCACTGGACAGTTACTCCAAGACTGTACAATATGCTCTGTGCATAATACACCAAGTAAAGTAAGGACATTTTTAAACCTTAAAATCCTATCAAAGTCATTAAAAAAAATATATATAATAATACACACTCAGTAAGAAGGAAATACTATTTGTGGAAGACTGCAATCAACAACCAGGGACTGGAAAATTATATTTTTTAAGTACTAACATGATTAGATGTGCATGTAATTATTCCATTTGTGTGATATCAAAGCTTTTAATCGCACAATACAGGTCAATGGCAACTGCTTTATGTAAGACAACAGCAGGGTAGTAACAGGTCATCTTCCAGGACTGAGATATTAAAGCGTAGCTGATTCCAGTGTGAGGAAAACAACACAGAGTGCAGATGTTTAATTCACATCCTATCCTGCTCTCTTTCCCTGTGTTCTTGTATTTGCTGCCCTAGAGGCCAAGAATTACTTTGTAGCTTCAGATCTACATTGTCACTCCGACCCACAGGTCATTGTGCAGCTCTGTGGAGCCAAATACTATCAAGATTAAACTGCTGTCTATTTTAACTCCACAAATATGTGTTAAAACATAAGCTAAGCATATTGTTAACTATACTAAATCAATGCAAAAACAACCATACTTTTTAACTTTACAACATCTGAAAATGATCTTTATAATTGATTAATCTCACAATTACTTTTACAATTAATCATTATCATTTTGTGCAATGAACATATTCCCAAAATATTAATGCAGTAATGTAGGACCAACACAAGCAACACATTATCATATTTTAGAGGCTTGACCAAGAAACAGCAGTTTTGCTTGAAAATGTACTTTAATAATTATTTGATTATTATAATTGTTTCCAATTACTTACATATAGATCAACTAATCAATAGACCAACAATAGCTGCAGTTCTAAATCACTTTGCCAATTGACCATTCGCTTTGTTCCCATTAGGCATTTTTAAGCTTTCCACTGTCAGTAACCCTGAAACAATGTGTCCTTGATTTCAAACAGACACAGACAAAATCTGATTTTTGGCCACCAACTGAAAAGCAAACTGGTGGATATTATCAGATGTTGCTAATTGGCTAATTAAACTAACAATAGCTCAAATAACTGGCTGAAAACAGTCTGCAGCTGACTGTATAATGTTTCCAGTGGACTAATTCTAAAATCACAACCCTGTTAAAAAGCCTTGTGAATATGTATATGATTGTAAGTCCCAGGTATAATTGGCAGTCGATGATCATTTAATCATTGGGTACAATTTTAAAAGTTAAGAAGCAGCATATTTATAGTATTTACTTATATTTCAATGTGGAGCTAGTTATTCATTTAAGTACAGCATTAGGAAATATAAAATATCTGTTATAATAAGAGATATTATAACTCCAGTCAGATTCTTAGATTATACACTGGTTTGTATTTTCAAACCACATTTTCACTTTCAAAGTTGCAAGAGAAAAGACTTTGAAGATGTGTTTGCCAAATGTAATATTATCTTAAGTCAAATCATTAAGTTCGATCATTAGCTAGGGCTCCCTAGCCGAGGGCTCCCCAAAACTTGCACCCACACAAACTTACACCAGCACAATCAACTGAATTTAATTAATAATGTGCTAACTCTTGACTTTGGAAGTGACACTTAATTACTACTGTATTTAGCTGGGGATGGTAACGATTGCTCCTGTGGGATTGGTTTTGTAAAGGCCAAAAAATAAAAGAGACCACCTTCAGTCCGATGTGCAAGGTTTGACAGCCCTGACATGTCTAGTTACAGCTGCTAAGCTATGCTATAATTCACTAATTCCACAATACCATTAAATTTGAACTTCTTAGCATGTACAGACTTTAATTTTTTAACTAAATATTTATATATTATCTGTGCTATCTATGCAACTCTTGTAATTAGGACTGTGGGCGACGCGTCGGCCAAAACAAAAAATGTTGGCAGCGTGTAGCAGCAACAGCGCGAATCAAAGAAAAGAGCTCTAAAGAGATAAAAGTAGACAGCGAAAACAGAGCTTTTAATCAAGAATGGACACTCTGACCCTGTGTCTAGACAGAAAACGTGGTGTTAGCCGCATGTTTAGAAGATCAACAGCGAGTGATTACACAGGAGGCGTTCAGGTACATGGTTAAGTGTCACCATATTATTTTGGAAGTGCCCAGAGCCCAAAACACAATTGGTCTTTTTCCACTATACATTTCTAGCACTACTTTTTTTTGCGTTTCCATTAGGGATAGTACCTGGTACCTGGTACTTTTTCACTATAGTAATGGAAAAGGTTGTTCCTGGTAATGTACCGAGTCAAGTCGAGCCAAGTCAAGCTGAGTAGTGCTAGAACTACAAATGACTGTAGCTAAGCATGTAAAATGAAGGAAATGCTTCCACAGGCAGTTCAAAATCAGTTTGTCTCATCTATCTGGAGAGATTTGGGAGCAACACTCTGAAGGGATTTATTAAAGAGATGTTAAATAAATATTGAAATGTTACAAGAAAGCAATGTGTAAATTGCTATAGTAATCAAATAATGGGAAAATAATAGATAATCAAAAAAATAATCGTTTAGGTAATCGAAAAATGAATCGTTAGATGAATCAATGAATCGAGAAAATCATCGCTACAGTAGATTAATCGTTTAAGAAAGAATCGTTTTGCCCAGCCCTAAAACACAGAGTAAATAATTAGACACTAGTTAGTACATTCATATGAAATTCAAAGAGACGTTTACCTTCGCAAAAGTTCAAATGTGAAACGTTTGCTGTGTAGAATCCAATCATTTGTAAGTTAGCTGATGTGCTCGGGCCACTTACTGTACATCACACTACTTCACGCTCCTGAAGCATAAACCATGATCCTGTTTTGCAGAGATGAATAAACAAGAATTGGATGATATAACACTGAACTTGTCAAAAGGGAGACAAATTGGTAATAATGGAATGACACTGCACAATATCCTAGCATGAGTTTCTCCTTCTCATCACAGTTGCATTGGTCAGTAATAAGCAGGGCTGACATTGATCATACTGACGGACAAACTGGGATCTTCAAATCTCCCTTGTTGAATATACTCTTACATAAAAGCTTCAATTCAATGCTTGTCTATGATATAATTTAAATGATATAGATATACAGATATATGAATATATTCAAAAGAGGAATGGAGAGTAGAGCCATTTGCCAACAGTTCATGCAGTGTTCTCTAATTAAAGTTTCTTGTCTTACTGGGCTGTTGGCCAAGACGACAGCCTCTGCAGGTGCGATACTTTCTGCTGACGTCACTTTAGCGCACATAGAGGTTCACAGTTTGAGTGCCTGCCTGCTCAATTATCTGCCATTGCACTGCTCACTGAAAAGATGGAGGACACCCTGTGCAGTATAACAAAGACACCTCTTTAATTCCTGCTTGATTTTCTGTGATACAATGCAAATGTCCAGGTTCAAATAAAAGATAAGCCAGACAACAACAAAGAAATGTTTTCTTCACGCCGGAGAAAATTATGATAGACCTGCAGTGATTTAGAATAATTACACTGTATGGTCAGTGGGGGGGGGGAACTCCAGAAAATATATCCCATTTAAAAGCTATTTGTTATCTTCAATTTCTCATACCTATTCATTTTTTATATATAAATATATAATTAATTCTTGTTTAACAGCAGTTATAGCAAGAAAAACTAATTTGCTATCCATAGCTTGTAGCTGCAGGAATGCGTTCACTTCATTTGACCCACTGTGTCTTTCCAAGCAGGCATGACAAGCACTGTCAAGCACGGCGGTCTATTTTTATCCCTTGGGTGATGACGGCCAATCTTCTTAATTAAAATAAGAAAATAGGAGGGGTTTGCAATGGTTGTCAACTAAAGTTTGTCAAACTCTTTGCTAAGGCAACATCAAGGGGTAATTTGAATTATTATTTTAGAAGTTCTCAAGCCAAAAACAAACATGTGACCATAGGTAGATAACACCCACAGCTTGGACCACAGAGGCTGACACTTAGCATTACATTATTATCTGTTTTCTGACACATTGTGTATTGTGACATCAGTGTAATTTAAATTCAGTGAGAAGTAAAAAACATACTTGTTATCAAAAGCAGCACAATATGAAGGAAAGTTAAAAATGGTAGTACAAATAAAAACATTGGATTATTGGAAATATCTGCTGATTTATTGTTTGATGTATAAAAATTCAGAAAATAGTGCAAAATGTTCATCACATCATATTTTTCCAGAGTGGAAGATATCTTCAGATGCCTTGTTTTGTCTGATCAACAATCTAAAGCCAAATATATTTTATTTACAATGATTTAAAACAGAGAAAAGCTACAAATCCTCATAAGGGAGAAGCTGAAACTACAGAAAGATTTTCTGTTGATCGACTCATCATTGCAGCTCCACATTTATTTATCATTCTTATTTATGAATACTAAGAATGTCAGAGTAGTGGGATTGATTTTTTGCCATTTAAACTTGAAAATATTGTGAATATACTGAACTGTGTAAACTGTATTGTGCATCATTTTTGAACCGTAGGCTGATTGTATCATTACTCTCATCAGAGTGACCCACTGGGTCAAAATGAACTAAGCCTTACCAAGAACAAACAATCCTGACAGCTCTATCATCTAAGCAAATTAGTTGGGCAGAGAGCCTGTAATTTTCAAGAACACCAAGAGAGAAATCACAGTGTGCACATACATATAATACAATAAACTTTTTGTTGCCTAGTACCTGGACTGAGAGAGAGGTATGAAAGAAACAATTTGCTTCCATTCAAAAGATTATTATGAGCAGGAGCATACAATGTGACCTAGAGCTTTCTAGATCATCGTGTTCTTTCACAATCTTAAGGTTAGCCTTGATGAAAAAGCATAGTTTCATCTTCATTCACACCAGTGCTCGTGTGGTACAGGAGACTGACCTTCCAGCAGCACATCTCAACATCCTGTTACTGTCCTTTTTCTCAATCTGTCAGTCTATGTGGCCAAGTTTGAAAGAAATAAACTATCTGAACATAAATATGTTCTGGCATTTCTTCAGATTTTCAGAGGATGATGTCTGGTAAAAACCTGCTAAAAAGACAGTACTTGTGTAGGAATGATGATGCCTCTATTCACATCTCTGTCACCCACTTTGTTATGTCAGGAACTAAAACTAAAATGAATAAGATATGCATTAATGGCAAATATTTTGAACCAGGCTACACTGCTGTAATGTTTGTGGTAGGATTGTTACTATGTCACTTTAGGCAAGATTTAGAGAATTTTTAAATCTTAGTTCTGCTTGGATATTTCGGGACATGTGCAGAGCTCCTGACCGGGTAAGACCGGCCTGTCATCTTAGCTGATAGAAGCCCCACTCCTGAGATAATCGGCGGTCAAAGCCCACATTCATCCTGGGAAAAGCATGTTGCGACGAACTGTAGTTTTTTAGGGATTTACTTCTGGCTCTAATGTTTCTGTAGCATTTTGATATATAATATATAATTATTTTCTAAGGACAAATGTTGGTTTCACAGATGAAATATATAGTTAATGGTCAGACTCCTCTCTCTACTCAAGAGATTAGCTGAAAAAATAAATTCTCAGTAGACCGGACCCTTTCATCTGACAACCCTCAGCCCTGGCCTTCGTGGTCTACGAATGATAAACCTATGTGGGCCGCGTCCTTCGAAGCCATTGTGTTTATCCTTGAGGTCTAACAAGAATGCATTTCCTACCTCATAAAACATATGCAAACCAAATTTTCTCCCTATAATTTAAAATCCTGCACCCATTTACTAGCTTGCGGTCTTCTTTTTCTTCTTGCTGTGTTTCTTGGCACATTACTGCCACATAATAATAATAATAATGAGAAATATTGGCTAGATGTGAATGCTAGACAAACAAAATGCAGACCCACTCATAATGAACTGCTCAATAGCACTACCATAGCACTACATTTTTTTTTTCCAAAAATAAATCCACAAGGTACCTTTAGAAGAAACCCAAACATACAAACTGTCACAAAACCTTCTGACCTCCTGCCATTACTGAACAAATGTCTGTTATTTGTAAGAGAGGCAGAGACTGAAAGTTGTTCAAACACATAAAAAGGAGCGACAGTGAAAGCAACAAAAAGAGATCTACTATACAAGCTTGACTTTGCCTGCAGCACACATTTATAGAATAACTGGCGATATTCAAGCTCCTTAAACATTCAGCGCCTTGTCACTGATGTTAAATTGCCTCCTCTGAGCGAGCAAATACTGGGGAGGCATATCTAGATAATAACAACAAGACAAACAAAAACTATTCATCTGTTTAAAGCTTGCACTTGTTAAATTGAAGTGTCTGTTGAGATAAGAAATGGATACCACAGACATCTTACGAGGCCTGTGAACAAAAATATGACTCCACTTTATCAATTGCTCCATGAGGTTTTTTTTGTTATCTGGTCATGATGCCCCTGTTTAGATTGTTGTGTATTGTGCTCGTCTTTGCCACGAATTAGTGAATGCAGCGTTGAAAAGGCCAAGAGTTTGTTGAGTACCGTAGTGGAAGTTAACGTTAATTGAAAGCGATGGCGCAAAGAACTCAAATACTGCTCCCTTGACAGTAAGCAGATCATTTGAATTATATATTTATGAATCATTATGACCAAATGTCAGAGCAATTACAACTCTCCAGTAATTAGGAAACAGCCTGCAAATGCACAGAGGCAACCAAATTCACCAGAACTCACCCATTAGCACACCAAATTGATTATGGTCACTTTTTCCACTTTTCCACATTATGTCTTATTGACATAATCTATTCAAAATTTCCTTCTTTGATAGTACAGATGAAATGAGGTGCAGTAATACAAATGACTCCATTACCAAGCTTTTTTCCCCTTTCAAGCTGAGTAGAGGTCAAAAAAATCAGTGGATTTAATTATTTCAAAGCAATATCATCCCTCAAAGCCCAAGGAAACAGACTGACAGAAGATCTACTGAGCTGACACTGATGAACCTCACAGTGTCATGTTTATTTTTGAAAAGAATACGCTCTTAAAAAAAAAATGTCACAAAGACTGAAAAAGCATCAAATGCTATCTCATACTTCAACGATCACTTGTCTTCCCCCGTCTCTGATTATAAAATATATCATATTTCCTCAGGGGGATTCGTTTGCAATGCTTTGTAATTCACATGGCGTTAAAATTTTGCCTCTCAAAACACATTTCTGTTGCGTTAAGTGCAATAACACAGCAGACAAGTGACTTCGGATCGTGATCCTCCTGCGTTCATTGAAATGGAGAGAAATGAGCGGCACACTAGAAGGACAGAGTTTGAGTGTTCAAATGGCTTGTACATAAAAGGGGGTTAAAGTGATGCACATGTGGAGTGTCTATATTTACTCAGCCCCTCTTCACTGCAGCTATATCAGCATAACAATCTGTAATAGAACATAGTGTGACATTGCTATCATTGCTTATCTGTGAGTGTTTGTCCCGTTCTGCTTATTCTGTCACCATTTTGTTATTTGGAGCTTTTTTTTGAAGATGCAGAAAGCTTCATTTGCACATTGCCACAAGGAAAATCATATAAAATAACGAGTCAGTTTACACCTCAATTATTCTATTAGCTTTTAAAAAACCTGCTCTTGCAAACAAGCAAAAGTATGAAAACATATACAGCAAAGTGACTCTGATGTATGTAAACTGAATTTGCGCTCAAGCTATCTTTAAAAAGGCTGGAACTTTCCAATCTGGCAGATCAATTCCTGTCAGTTTGTCGCTGCTGATATAGATTACTTAAAGCGGTAACAGTGTTCCGCTGTCACTCTTTCTGCTCGGGCTATCTGGCAGGGCACTGGATGATCAAAGGATTTATCTGCTAATTGAAACCTCGTGTGACGATTAACACATTTTCAAAGCATTAGAACAACCCCAACTATGATTAATATACACCTGTCATAACTAATTATATTAATACTGAAGAATGATTAGGTCTCTCTTCCTCTGTCTTCCACTCCCCCTCTGCCACTCTATCACACTTGGTGCTCTTGATTAATGGATGCAAGGCCGCACGTGACTCTGTGGGGATAAACATCATCAGATCATATAAACAAGACTGAGAGAGAGCTTCAGGAATGATCCGGAGCACATTTCCACTTTATGTTTGTATTTGCTTTGATTCAAAGTTTGAGTTATCCCTATAATAAATCATAGGTTTGTCGGTTGCATTGACAAATTAAGATTAGGATATATGATACTGGAAGAGCCTTGTTAAATAAACTTGAATGCGACTATCAGTGATCGGCAGACCATAATGAGAGAGGCTGCACTCGAGACCGGTTTGGATTTTATTAAAGAGGATTCTGTGATTGATGTCTAGAAGAAATGGCATAATTAGTTGTTCACATGCACAATTCAACACCAATCTATAAATAAATTAAATATGGTTCACAATTGAGTAATCAGGACTGTAAAGGCTATGATTTGCTTGATTTCATACATCAGTTTAGTTTTTACATTTTTCATTGATTGTTGAGCAGCTTTTTTATTCTGAATTCTATGTCACATCAAACACACTTGCCCTGATTGTCTGTCATGATTGTAATGATGTATAGTAGAAAACTCAGTTCTCCTTCTTACATGAGGTATGAATGTTTTCTTTCAGATCACGAGCGGATTGGTAAAGATTCATCCTACGAGCAGGAGGGGAAGGTCCAGTTTGTGATTGATGCCATTTATGCCATGGCTCATGCTCTACATAACATGCACAAAGATCTCTGTCCTGGAAAAGTCGGCCTCTGCTCCAACATGGAAACCATCAATGGCACACTGCTGCTTAAGTACATTCGCAATGTCAACTTCACAGGTGTGTATTTAATTTCATCGCGTATTGTGGGAAATGTTTCTGGTATGAGAAGAAATCACTTTATTTGTATTATTCTGAGGCATTTGTGTGGTGGTTTCTGGAGCAACTCGTCTTATTTTTGGGTTCAACAACCTGCTCATGCAGAGGCTCATGCATTGGTCTCCAATTATTAAGCTACTGAATATAAATTACTCCCATCAAGTAAGAGGCTGAGATCCGTAGGAGGGTTGACAATCAGCAGCAGAACAGTGCGTTTTATCATAGCTGATGATGTGCAGGAACTGCTTTGTGAGATTTCCCGCCTTATCTTGTCAACACTGAATTGCCCACGCAAGAGATCTCCTGCTTGAAGTGCACTGGCTACAGAGTTAAAACTATGCATAAATGAGAGGGGGAAGAGAGTTAACAACCAGCAACAGAAAACATACACCAGTAGTTTTTCAGTGGTTGTACTATTGCATGTAAATTTCAACACAAAATGTTCTATGTGTTAATATCCAAGTGCTCAGTATGCAGAATCTCTGGAGACAGAAGCAGCAGCAGTAGTACGATTTCACTTCTTTTTCTTGTACTTAACTCTAAATTTCAAAGTCTAAAATATATCCATAAATGTTCGAGTCTGAATCTGATCCAAAATATGTGAGCGGGCAACGCAAACATCACATGGAAAAACCTTGGTAACAACCTTATGGGAACAACTGCTATAGAATGGATGGTTTGTGGGTCTGTGCAAAGAGCTGACAGCAATAAGGTAGAAGACAGGCGGGGAGTTCCGGTCCTCTGAAATGAGCGGAAGTAACTTAGAAATGCATTCTAGTAAAAGGCCACCAGGGGGAGACCCTTTTGGTGTCAAAAGGACCTCTGTCTCAATACAAGTCGATGGAGAATTCACCAACTTCTCACTTGATTTCTAACCTCAGTAAACATTTTCAAAATAGTAGGCTAGTTTAAAGCCTTCTTCAATGCAGTATGATGTTCATTTGTGAAATTTTGGCCTCCCTGATTTTATATTTGACGATAAAGCAGGGTATGCATTAGGGCATGGCTACTTCATGATTGACAGGTTGATTGCCCAATGTCCTCGAGATCCAGCCCTCGCAACCTCCCCGCTCCGCCTCATGCCCATATAAGTAGAATCCGTGTTTTTATTTTCAAGATGGCGCTGACCAGATTAGAAACTATTGGCGTCCAAGCAGCAGTCCACAAACCTATGGGTGACGTCACGGATGTTACGTCCATTTCTTTTATACAGTCTATGGTAGAAGACCATCTTGCAAACCAGAAGAGGTTTAAACCCTGTTGACCTCAAGTTTGGAAACTCTGACCATGTTTAACATAGATATCCAACATCGTAACAGTATATAAATCACAGGAAACCCTCATTATAAACGCTGCTGGTAAAACTTCACACAATCATTAATATCAATTGACTACTAATGATTTTCACTCTGTGCAAACATGATAACCTCCTACATTATTGTTGAGTTGTTTTGATTCATCAACCTTTGCATCAAATCCCAGAATCCCGCCTCCTCACTCCTCAAATAGCAGCTACGTGAAAGGTAGTGTTATAAGGGTAGTGTTGTTCCTGTAAGGAATAATAGGGCAGTGCATAATGTGTCTGTGTGTAGCGTCTGTGGTTGAGTGAGTGGAGACAGCGAGCGACACAAAAGTGACTTTGAGTGCCAATGGAGTTGAGGAAAACGTTAGCAGTAAGTTGTCAGTCTGGCAGTAAATGTACAGTACAGACTACAGTGTGTCAGTTAATAAACGCTGTAGCTTCTCAAGACCAAGAAAAGTCTTGTGTGTTGTTACCCCCAAGTACTGGAAAAGTGAAGGGAGTTATCCCCGAAGTTAGCATAACAGTATGGCTCATTTTAGTGTCAATCAGCCGGTCCCAAACAGCACAGAGAAATGTCTGGCTGCTGACTCATCATTTCCACCCGCCAAAGCAGTCAACCCAGAGGAAACACTGGGTAACCACAAAAAGTATAATATGATAATTCAATAATACAATGTATCATTTGACTGCTGTGTCAGTGTTAGCAGGGACATTTAAAACCTTCTTTTATGTCGACTACAACAAGGCTTGCTCACTTCCTGTTTCTATTTGTGTATAAATGGTTTCCATATTCTGAAAAGTCTCCATGGCCTTTATCGTTTTGTGTAATTGGTACAGAAATGGCTTTGTTATCTGATTGTTTTAAACTCTGTTAGTGCTATGTCTTCTGTTATTCATCTTTGTTAACTGCTTTTGGAAGTCATGTGTGTTGAAGAGGAATGAAGAGAAAATATCCAGCTAAGATGTAGGAAATTAGGTTTAAGTAAGGTTAAGGATGATGTACTTTGAAACTCTGAAAATAAATTACAGGCTTACATGTACAAGAAAAGCTACATAGAGTAGAAGGTCTATTCAGTAATTTAACCTGATGGTTTGTGGAGATATAATAAAAATGTGTGCAGAGCGAGGTCAAACTTAGGTCAGCGTTAGTGGTTATAGCAACTTGAGTTAATTATATGTCAGATGGGTAAAGGGTTAGAGTTTAGAAGCAATCTCAGCTGAATGCAACAGAAGCAGTTAGACACAGTTCCACTCTCACAGATAATCTTACAATAATGGAAACATTTATTTGTATGACATTTACAGAACATGCTTTTCAAGTAAGGGGCAATCATCCCACTGAAAGTACATGACAGGAATAATATACATTAAATACAAACAAAGGAACTTCAGGTACAGAAGCAAACCACTGCTGCATAATCCAAAGTTCAGTTCACAGCATCAGTCCCTACAGCTTGGATGAGTGAACACAATGGAAAGGTAGAAACAGCAACTGTTTTCTGGAAGATAGCACAAAAGGCTTTGATAATTTTGTGAATCACCTGACCTAACCATGATTTGTTTACTTGACACAGATATTTAGTGGCTGTGCGAACTATGAATCTTGACAGGAACAAATGCAGAATTTGTGCAAATTTGTTAGTGGAGCATCAAAATTTCTTATGAGGAGAAGGTTCGTGTAAATGGAGGGATGAGTCCACCATAATCACAATATTTTCCTAACCTCAACCAAGTAATTATTTTGGCCAGTTGGGGGCAGCGGAAACAAGCTGTGAACACAACATCGACATATCACTTTTTAAATTGATATGCCAAACCTTTTTGCAAATAGTTGCTTAATTACACATCCAGCAGTTACAGAGAAACATTATCATTTATTTGGAGTCATGTGTCTGTCCACGTGATTAATATAAATCCAATATTCACTCTCTTTTAGCTCTGTTTTTTGGTCTACAAACTTTAGCAGGTTAGGGTTAGGGTTAGGGTATATTCACAATTGCTAGGTTTGTTTGACTTAAGGTGCTGGGCAGGTAGTGGACAGTGGGTTTTTAGGACTACTTCTCTGAAAACAGCTGCCTGATGTGGCTGAAAGTGACACAATGAGCCGGAGAGCTAAATAACGAGCTGAAACTCGCTATAAAGTGCCGTAAAGCCAAAGGAGCAGCAGACTTGGTGCTAATTCTCTGTAGGTTCATCACTACGAGTGACATCTCTAACACACAGTGCCATTTGATACATTGTTACTATAAAAACTATTGATTAAAGCCACTTTAACCAAGTAGTTTTAGTGCGTAAACCTAACAAACCTGTACAGGCTGAATCACTGTTTAACTGCCATGTGTAATGGTACTGACGGGGATCTCATAGGAATACTTTAAACAATGTATTTCTTAGACTACATGTTGTTATATGGTAGTCTACATCTTCCACAAGAGGTTGGCAGCAACAAGGTCAATTTTACTGGTAACTAAATTGAAGAGAAAAAGGGCAAAACTGCACATAACTGGATTACTAAAACACACAATATGGCATTTGTCAGATTTGATTTGGTTTATTATATGTATGTAAGTAACATGAAAACAACAACACGAATTAGTCATGGATGAACATGTTTTGTTTTTTTGTTAATAATGTAGTCAACATAACCTTTATCGGTTGGGATAATAAAGGTTAAGTTGACACTGCTGTTCTCAGCACTTACTTTTCATCCCTAATGGACATGGAAAGAGAACTCGACAGCCCTCAGCACTGTTTTACTGTAGGCACCATCTTCAAAGTCAAAACATTGTTTACCTGTGCCTGGGCGTGCTTATTACTATGTAAGCAGGTCAGCCCTCATTTGTGTTAAATTAAAATAAGAAATAGTTTGTAGTTGTGTCCTGAAGTCATATTTGTTTAGTTTTACCAGATGGATACATTCTCCCAGCATTTGATTAAAGCTGAAATACTGTATAACAGGGCTTAATTGTTTATGCATTCTTTTATTTGTGGTGTTGAATTACTGGAAGGCTTGTCAGCACTGAAGCCATTCACATTACAACAGGGATGGCTAGGAAATCAATGCTGCACATTACCAGAATACTGCCTTGCTTTTAAGACTCTTTCTGTACAGATGCATAGAGAATTTAAAAGGTTTGTAAGAAAACAACAGGAAGGTCTACATGATCCCTGTGCATTCTGGGAATTGTCTATAGGAGTGCATGCTGACTAAAGGAAAGAAGAAACCTTGCCACTACAGATATAGTAGTTGAAGTTGATACTTATTGATGCACAGCATTATGTCTGTAATCCATGTGAAGCTGAAGTAAACGACTGATGTTTTTTTCAGAAATAGTACATACTCTACTTTATGCCATTTTTCCTGAGGACATTGTGTTTTCAAAGTAACTTTGCGAGACAATATCCTGATAGAGTGGTGATAAAAGTGTGATTAAGGGTTGGCTGTAACATCTCAACATACTCATTTAAAGCTGCTTGTTGTCATGAGGTTTGATTACTAATTGAATTTGGATATAACTTGAGGAAGCACTCAGTCACAGGATCATATATCACTACATGGCACAGTGATTAGCTCAGACATTAATAGTAATTAGGGAATGTTAATACGCTTTTGCTGTGGATGTGTGGTTACACAAATAGGAACCACTTTTCTTTACATCAGAATGAATTAGTCTTCTTCCCTGCACAGACTAATCCAAACTGATACAACAGTTTATAGAAAAATCTGAAATTAAAGAGTGTGAGTATTGCTTATCAATGGATCTTGCCTGTCCAGGAAAGCAGGAATATTAAGCAGTACAGCAAATTATGAGGATATGATACAATTTAACTCTGTTCCTCAGGTCATTGTTATAAAAACGAGAGAGAACGATGAAGAAATAATCAACGCCAGTGCTTAACTCTGCCCAACTGAATGACTAATAACCATGTAAGGCCTGGCCTCCAGTTAAAATAGTAATAAATTACATATCTGACACTTCTGGATCTTGGAATTTTTAAATTACTGCTTTGCATTCACGAGAAAAACTGGCAATTCTCTTTTCTTTAACTTGTAACTGAACCATGTTTGTAGCAAATGTCAAAGAAACTGAGTTAAATGAAGTAACCTTCAGATTTATAAATTCAACAGCAGTACCTGTATCTTTTACATTTCTAAACCCTTTAGATTTCTTGTGGCTTTGACAAATAGCTTTAATGGAGTGAAATGTTCACTAATTTGCTATGACTTCCGTGACATCCTCAAAATTAAGTCTGTTTAAATACAGCGCAAGTGTTTCTTAAAAGAATGTAGAGCTTTAAATGTGTCTCTTGCAATAAAACAACCTTAAAATCAATTAAAAAATGTTTTAAGCAGGTTGCCAATTCTAACTAACAGACCAGTCAGTGCTGGATTGAGACTAATATTCATTTAAGATATGCAAAAACACAACACTCAGTTTCACAGCTATTGTCATAACTGAGCTGAAAATGAATAATTTTTATATATGTATGTATTTTATGTACAATGCATGTTAGTATTTATACAGTGCATCATCCACACTATGGTTGTGTTATCCTGATGTGTCAGATGGTTTGTTACAAAGAGCTATCTGAGAAGTTGTCCTTGGAAAAGGGCCGTCGCATTCAAATAATACTTGGCAGGTGATTGAATGAAGCATCCGTCTATCACGGGCCAACTTCTTGCTGTCATCACATCTCACCCACACTCATGGCTGCCAGGAGTTCTTCATATGACGCTGATTGGTCCAAACCATTGACTATATACAAATATGGACGTCATGACAGCTCCCAAAAAGTGAAGCCAAAATATCTTAATCATCCCGTGGTAGATGGCTATATTACAGATGGCTGCAGTCATCCCGCTGCTTGACTCTATTGTGCAGTCACTGCCTGCAAATGACGTCACACAGGCAAGATGACAGCTCCTGGCTTCAGGTGTGCATAGTGGTAGGAAGTGGAGATGCATTGTATATCTGTACAGTCCACTGTTCTGCCACAAGCACATAACTTGAACCCTAACAAGTGATCTTGCAAACCCAAGTGCCTCACAAGGCAAGGCAGCTCTCAAAGCAGTCCAACACATACAGAGTACAATTAAGTATTTTACTATTACCATTTTATTTTCTGTAAATTAGTCAGTAGGTGGGTTTTACTAGACTGCATGGCTTTAATTTTTAAGTGTTATCTTCTACATTGTTTCCAGAGAAAATCTACCAGGTTATTAAACAAGCTGTTTGTTAATATTTGCTGGCTGTGCATGAAAATTAAAATGCCTATTTGCAAGTTAAGATGTGAAACTAATCGATTGAAGCAATCAAATTAGAAGGAACATCCCACTCAATTTCCTGTATTGCTGAGATGGCCAAGAAAATCTTCATAATTGCACCTTACTGCCTGCTGTTGTCTTACACATGCCCTCCAGATAATTCAGCAGGATGCTACTAATGCAATTAAATCCTATGGGTTTTGATCAGACCTCTGACATGCACAAGTTTGCAGAAGGGAGAAAACAAGTCTGGTCCCGAAGCCTGACTCACAATCAACAATCGATATGGTGACCTATTAAAAGGAACAAAACACTCAAATAAATAATCCCTTTTATTCTTATGAGAGAAGAGAGAGTAGTCAATACTTGTGAACATGAAAAACTCACTCCAAAATGCATTGGGTTAAAAATATAAAGTGTCTGACGAGGATGTGTATAAATTTTCTGTCGCAGGAAAATGTGATATCCATTTGAACTGAAGTAGCTCCAGAATCTATTGTTCATAACATCAAGATATTGAAAGTAGAAAATGCAAAACACACTTAAACTACAGGTTATGTTTCTTGTTTTTGTTTGTTTGGGTTTTTTTTTTTTTTGCTTTCCTCTCCACATTTCCACTTTTCACAACTGCTCAGTATTAAGGGCTTGCATTGAAAGAGAGACAGCAAGTTTGGTAGGAGCAAATAGAGTGAGATGGGGATGCTATTAATGGTCCTTTTCTCAGAGACGCTCTGTGGCGGGCTCTCATCACTAAATCTGTGAGTCCTTGTTCCCTCACACCACACTTTTATAACAAGTGGTGAAGCTGGAGAGGGGTTCATAGTTGGCTCAGAAAAAAGGGAGAAACAGGAAACTGAGAGATGAGAGAGACCTCAAAGTGGTAATTAAAATCAGTGCTGTCATTCGTTAGCACTCTGAGGAGGATCTTGTGTATAACAAGCAATGGGGCAATAAGCAGAATGAAGGAGTGTGAAATGATATGGGAACATGAACAGACAGCAGCCCTGGCCCTCCTCAAACGACCAGGACAACATGGCTGTCAACATCGATTTTGCTCCCATCATTAACACTGTAACAGCACTGGCTTCAAGTTCCCCTTGAAGCCTCGTTTCATCTAAGAGCCTGATGAGAATGAGAGCTTGACTTGATACCATCTTGTTTTGCACTTTAAAACAATAACAAATACTTTTCTTTGTCATCTTCAGGAATCGCTGGCACCCCGGTGGTCTTCAACGTGAATGGAGATGCTCCCGGTCGCTATGAAATCTACCAATACCAGATATCAAATAGCACCACAGAATATAAGATCATTGGCCACTGGACAGATCAGCTGCATTTGGACGTATGAATATTTTAAATATTAGTACAAATGATGATTTAATGTTGTATGTTTTTTCACAATATGACATATGACTTTAGTACAGGTCAAAATGCTCAATATCCACTTAACTTTTACAGTTTGGAAAAATAATGAATTAAACATCCCATATTTGATTAGCATTTCATTACTAATTCAGCTAATTTTATCTTGTCAAGAATTTACAAGACAAAAAAAATGGCAATACAACTACAAAATTGAAGTTTCTCCAAATGGAAGATGGGTGTTTTGACCACAAGTCATCTAGAAATGAATTAAATGAGCAATCAATTGGCATTAAGCATAAGACAAGGCCAACAGAATCTAAATTCATGTATACTCTCTCATTCCACAGCAGCCTCTGTGTATCTTTACTATTTAAAGTAACTCTAGTATTCCCACACATAGTAAAGTATCATTAATTCGCCTCCTATCATTAATTATGCTGAATGCATCTTGCTTTGTCAGGTTTTATAGGTCAATAGTCAGTGGATATAACTAATCATCCTTCTGGTTGTCTTTACAATATATGGACATACAAACAGAGGCATTGCAATGCAGACTGTGTTGTACTTCCAAAACTTCCACAATATTTTCCATCATAATTATGCTCATTAGAGTGGGTCTATAATGCTGTGAAAAGACAAGGCCATATTTTTCCATCAACCTTATTTTGCTATTTGCCATCATTACTACATACAATAAAATACTAGTTTCCACTTAAGCTGATATACATGCACGGGGCAGAGAGTCTGCAGCGTACCATATGAGACCAAAATTGCTTTCTTTTTAAATTCCAAACCATGAAACGAACAATGCGTATCCATCATTGTTTTGTGGTCATGCATCATTCATACATGAGCCCCCGGGCGTTCTTATTTTGTTGATGCACATAATGAAGGTGTGGTATTAGATTATTGGAGACATCAAGGTGCCGAGTTACTGCTGCACAGACCTCATCTTGCCAGCTTCACCTGGCAGAGACCTCCCAGGAAAATTCAAAAATGCCGTATGGAGTTTTATTTTTACATACAAAACCAATCACCTAAACCATCCAGATGTTTATTTGAATAATTTAATATTCGTCCAACCCATTGCACACCGTGTTTCACTTAATAGGTCATCTTAAGCCAACTGCATTAAAAAAAGCACATGTATGATACTGCACTGCCCTGTGTTGAGACTGCAGTATCATGCAGCTAGACTATGTACTTATCTTTCTTCAAGTACATCATTCCTTGGAGGTAATTAAACAGGAAAGGTGTTTTATGTTGAGTGTAATTTGTTGAGTTTACACAATAGTGTCTTGATAAAAAGAGTGTTTTCTCTTGCATTATGTTGTTTAACATGTAAGAAGTGAAACAATATGTAGTAAATTGTGTTAATGTTGTGTGTTAGTTAAATCCTACTTTAAAATGTGCCCTTTAATTCTTGTTACAAGCTTATCTTAATGCAATAATGCTGAGGAAGTGCACAGTATTGATTCACCTTGTTTGGATTTTAGGGATGTCAGCATGCAAGTAGTTTAGTTTAGTTTAGTTTGGTCCTTTTTAAATGCATACAACTCAAGTAAATACTCATATGTCCTCATTTTCTTAATTTCCCTTAAAAACAGTGATAAACCAAAAAAAAGCTGATTCTGACCAAAAAGGTGTAGGCTTAAGCATTAGCGTATAACACCAACACTTTTTACAGTACATTAGTCTTTTGAATAGATCCCTACATAGATGACATAATGCACATAATAAAACACTGAAAATATACACAAATAAATATTTCCTTATATGTATGCATGGTTATATATCCAAGGTCCATTTACATAACGAAATACATTACAAAATCCATACAACAATATTTATGCCTCAGCTTTATGTAATGTGTTTTTAATCTATGTTGTGTGTTACTTATTTTAAATTATTTTTCAAGTATATTCCAAAAATGGACTCCTTTAACTTACTTTGTTTTTTTCTAATCTTAATTAAAACAGTTTTAGTGAAATAAATGGTTCATTACTGCTAATTCTTCTTCCAGATCAATGAGATGCAGTGGCCTGGTGGAACACAAGAAGTCCCGTCCTCTATATGCAGCCAACCCTGCCGTCCTGGGCAGCGCAAGAAGACGGTGAAGGGAATTCCATGTTGTTGGCACTGCGAGAACTGTGATGGTTATCAGTATCAGGCGGACACTCACACCTGCAAGATGTGTCGCTTTGATCTGCGGCCCAACGAGAACCACACGGGCTGTGTTCCCATTCCCATTGTCAAGCTGGAGTGGAGCTCCCCGTGGGCGGTCATCCCCGTCCTTATCGCTGTCCTGGGTATCATGGCTACTCTGTTTGTGGTCGTCACCTTCGTACGCTACAATGATACACCCATTGTTAAGGCATCAGGTCGAGAGCTGAGCTACGTGCTGCTGACCGGTATCTTTCTGTGCTACGCTACCACATTCCTCATGATCTCTACTCCTGATGTGGTCATATGCTCACTGCGAAGGATTTTCCTAGGCCTGGGTATGAGCATAAGCTATGCAGCTCTGCTTACCAAGACCAATCGGATCTACAGAATTTTTGAGCAGGGAAAGGTGTCGGTTAGTGCCCCTCGATTAATCTCCCCAGCCTCCCAGTTAGTAATCACTTTCAGCCTGATATCAGTGCAGCTCCTCGGGGTGTGTATCTGGTTTGGTGTCGACCCGTCGCAGGCCATCATCGACTACGAGGACCAGCGCACGGCCAATCCTGTCAAGGCCCGTGGCGTTCTGAAATGTGATATATCAGATCTGTCCCTCATCTGTCTGCTGGGTTACAGCATGCTGCTGATGGTCACCTGCACAGTTTATGCCATCAAGACCAGAGGGGTTCCCGAAACATTCAACGAGGCCAAACCTATCGGCTTCACCATGTACACCACTTGCATTGTATGGCTCGCATTCATCCCCATCTTCTTTGGGACCTCACAATCAGCAGAAAAGGTAAATATGCCACTTGAAATGTGGTCAAAGTAGAAAATAACCAACCGAGTTTTAGATCCATGCACAGATGCCAAAGCAGTCACTAAGCTTTTTTTCCCCAATTGCACTGTATTTACAGAGAGCACAATAGCAGCAAGTCGATTAAATTCACTTGTGCATGTTGGATGTCAGTTTTCCATTTGGACTTTTTATATTTCCTGTGTGCCTCGTTGTGGAGAAAATGGCCACTTAAATTATGTTTGTTGTTGTAGCATCAGCCTTGTGATGGTGGATGCTGCCACTATTCATCGTGAGATGATGGGCTTTGTCCTCCACTGTGGGGATTACAAGCCTTTTAGAGCCGACTTGTGAGGATAATTCTTTCACCTCAAGTTTGCTTGGATATGTTTTCTTTAATTGTGTTTCTGTGAGTGTGTGTGTGTGTGTGTGTGTGTGTGTGTGTGTGTTTGTGTGTTTGTGTGTTTGTGTGTTTGTGATTCAGCTTCACTGGGTGGGAATACCGAGTAGTCAATCACTGCACATTCATATGCAAAGAAATAGATAACGCGTGTTTGTGAAGTAGCATAAAATTACTGTGGATGTTGATGTTTCTTGTCAACATCACAAATTACCTTTTACAAGTGCCAATTTTGAGGTTGCTCAACACAGATGTACATTAAAGAAGCGGAGGCTGAGAAAGTCAAACTAACGATTTCAGTAAAAGCAGTATGAGATTGCTATAGTGCTGCACAATAATAACAATAACAACTTTATAGCAGCCTCTGGATTGCAAACAACATAAAAGGGGGTTTGTTAAAAGGCAAGGTAGTGGGTGCATGAACATTTAGTTCTAGTAAACTGGTGTAGAGACAAATGCCTAACGAGAAAATGTTTTTTGGACCAAAACTGTGGGAGAGAAGTACACTTTTCGGGAGGGACACATTCTAATTTTCTACTCAGTTTGAAAATATGTACAGTTGTAGCAACCCAGTAACATAAAGAACATTACAGTTCACAAGAAAACAATCTTTCTCCCAAATACAAATTTTACATGAATCTTTTGATAAATTGTTATTCGATTTGTAATTGGGAAATTGTCATCTGCCTTTTTCTTTCTGCCAAGTTACACAGGAAGAAAAAAAAGTTGTCAGGCAGATCAGAAAGAGAACATTGGGAGAGTAAAACAGTAAGGCTTTTAGTCATGTTTCCTTTGCTATATGTCTGCCATGTACAATAATATAAAACAAACAGCACAACTCAACACTCTGAATTAAATAATACAAGGAGAAATGTTGAATGGGCCTATGATAGAAGAGGACATTAGTTGATGTTTGCTAGATATGTTTTTTAGTTTTTTTCTGTAGATTTAGTCAAAGCCCTTTAGCATCAACAGGCAGCCAGACTGCTACCCAATGCTATAAGATTGTTCACCCAATGACTTGACATGATCTTTGCTGTACTTTGTTGCTGGTGGACTATATTTGTTCTGTCAACTAGTTTATAATGTCACAGCAACACTGAATTTGAGGTTAGGGAGTGAGTATCTTTCCCCAGAGTGTGGTCCATAGCAAAGGTACTCCATGCAAGTAAACACAGCCAGCGATGAAAAAGGCAGCCAAGATACAAATAATCTCTGTTTGTCACTTGTGTCTCCGGGTGGATAAACTGAGAGGGGGAATAATTCTCAGTCTAACAAGGTTTCTTTCAATCTTATCCAACTGGCACTTACACAAATCCAAGACTTTTTATGTTATCACAAAGAATCACATTCATTTACACCATGAAATTAAACTGAGACTGACTGTATGACTACAGTATAAAAGAACATCACAAATATACAGTACTGTAGTAAATACAGTTCAGTAGGGCTGCCAAAACTGGTTTGATCCATTCGAATATGTATTTTTGTGTATTATGTGCATACTGTAAGAGGCAGACGAGACAACTACTTATAGGTATATTTATTTCAACATAAACATGTCTTTTAAAGTATCCTAATATCTACACATTAAAAAATAATGTACTATGATGTAAAACTTCATAGACCATATACCCCTCTTGAGAGAGATATCAAATGAATTATTCTTAATAGATACGCTACTCGATGGCCCAAAAAAAGTCAGGAAATATTCATACCCAATTCTTACCAAAATCTAAAAGTATTTCCAAATAGGCAGCTTTTTAAAGTGCTCACAGTGAAAATCACTCTCTCTGCAGCCCGAGCTGGATTGTAAACTTGCTGCCATCATTAACCACACGCCCATTGTTGAATTATTTGCTTGTTTCAGCTTGACCTACATTTCATTTTCATTCAATGAAAGTGACGTCGTGTGACTCCTTTTCGTCATGCACTTTTGCGAACTGCTGAGTGAATCACTGTGGCAGCCTTCCAGGAGGCAATGTCTGAAAATATGTGCTGTTAACCCCGTATTTAAATGCTCCTCCCCCTCCCCCCTCCCCTTCCCCTCCCCTCTCTGTGCCAGTCAGCTTTTCACGCTACCTTTGAGTGTGACCGGTGGGAACAACTATAAAAACATTTGATTTCCTACATGGTCAGACAACACATCACATGACAGTGTTACAGTTATACATACAATACCAGGACCCAAAGACACTAAATGGAATTATTATAAAGTATTTTATATAAAAATGTCTTCTGTAAAAAAATGCATAGGTTTGCCAGAGACTAATAAATATAGGATATATATAAGATATAGTCATTAGAACATGTGCAAAAAAATACCAGACTTGGACAACCTGAGTGTGATCCTGTTAACATGTTTTATGTACAGGTAGAGACAGCTCTGGCAGCTGGCCGGAAAAAAAGATTCGAAGCCTAATGACAGAAAAGAGCAATCCTGCTTCAAAGAAACTTTATAATGGCTCAGTTTCTGTCCCCGGCCCTGTTCCCTTGCTGTGCCGATGGAGCAGATTGGCAATCATATCGGCGTGTCAGGGAAAATTTATGTCACCGGGGCCGATGGAAGTGGACAAGGGTCTTGACTCCCCTCACAGAGTGACTCCACTCTATACTCCAGAGGGGTAGCAATATTGTTCCGAACTCACCCCAGGCCACGTGTAATCTTCTCAGGAGATTACAACACTCCCCCTCTATCACCAAGGAGGGCTCATGTGCTGTTTTCAGTATGATGGAACACAATGCCCTATCACTTCCATTTTGCACTGACATCTTTTCTCTCTTTTTTTTTCTAAACGGACATGGTATTATGAGCCTAATTTGCGCCAGGCTTCTGTACAGTTTTTGCTTTTTATTACATTAAATTATACCATAGTCAGTGCACAAGAGACCAGGCTATTTATTTCACTTTGCACATCTTCCCCTACAACACAATGTTCTACCTGTAGTATGTGTGAAAAACCTGTACATATTATGATTCATTTGAAATATTATCACCTCTATGAGATTAACACTAACAGATATCTACCTTCCAGCCCAGATGATCATGGTGGTGTAAAACCGATTAAAAAAAAAAAAAATCAGAAAAGATAAATGTTGCACAAGCTCACATACACACAACATATGTCATAATGCCATGTTAGGAAACATCATTTATAACTGTTGAAATGCTAGTGGTGAAGAGGCCTTTGGGCGATTCCCATGCCAAACAACTCAGTCATTTGTGATGTCTGCAAATGTAATGTCAGACAAAACCTCAGGCAAATGTCTTTGAAGGATGTCTGCCAGCTGTGTTTCCACTGTACACTCGCTGCCGTGTGCTCATCAAGTTCAGAAGACCTGTATGACTTTCACCCAAATCACAAAGTGAACTGTCCTCTTCTTGCTTGTTTATCTCATATTTGCTTCATGGAATTTAATGGTTTTTAATGGTTTCTACACTATGATTTCTATTTTTGTCTCAATTTTCTTTGTAAAAACCTTGACATTCACCTTTCAATATCAAATATGATCAATATATCATATTTTTACAGCCCCTGCGCTAACCTACTACATACCTTACACCTACAAATCAGAGATGGACGGTGTATGAGCTCTGGAATAATTATCATAGATGGAGAATCACTTGCAGGCACTTTTAATATGCTGTAGGATGTTTCTCTGTACTCCATATTTGTTGCCTGTAGCTATATATCTGCTCCCCAGCTGTGGGTTGCAGCTGTCACTGGCTTCAGAGAGCACACAATCCTTATGCTGTTGTCTAAAACCTCAGGGCGAAAACATCTATACGCAGGCTACATAGACACCCATCAGGGGGCACTTCTATTAGTTGTATACCATAAATAAACAAACACCTCATTGAAAGCAGACCCCAGGAGTGATGAACCCACACATGAAAATAAAAGAAGAATAAAGGTTACAGTATGTCATCGCATTGTATTATGTGAGGATTATGTGATACTATGAGCAGTGCAAAATTAATTTCTTCTACACAAGAAGCCTATAATATCCACACGTTACTTGAGTAATGCAGTGCTTGTTTTAAATGCAACACTGAAAGCTCTTAAATTAAACTTCACTTATCACCAATAAGTTAAGGCTCAACAACTGATTCTGTTGTTTTTGTCTCCTGTCTCCTCCTAATTACAGATGTATATCCAGACCACAACCCTGACCATCTCCGTAAGCCTTAGTGCATCTGTGTCTCTGGGAATGCTCTACATGCCCAAGGTATACGTGGTTCTCTTCCATCCAGAGCAGAACGTACCCAAGCGCAAGCGCAGCCTAAAGGCTGTGGTCACTGCAGCTACCATGTCCAACAAGTTCAACCCCAAAGGTGGCTTGAGGCCCAACGGAGAGGCAAAGTCTGAACTCTGTGAAAGTCTTGAAACACAAGGTTGGTATTACTAATACAGCAGTAAAGACAACAACGAAAAAAAGAGAAAGAAATGTGTTCCAGTGGACCTCAACCAGGAGCTGATTTTATGCTGATGAAATGAGCGGTGTCGGCATACAAATACAGCAGTTATAGAATATGCATGTCTACTTGAAATTTATGATCTCCTTTTAGGTGAACATAATTGACAGCGGTGTTATTTCTCACTTCAGCAGTTCTGGAAATTAGCAAGCGTTACGTGAGCATACAAGATATAAGGGTGTACTTTCTGTGCCAACTGAAGTGGTGTTATACTTTGTCTTCTTCTGGGGTCATGAACCATTGCCGATGGCACAAACAGAATTGTGTGAATGATTAGAGACTGGTAGGAGTGGCTTTTATCTAGCTTCTACCTGGAATAGGATTAGGTTTATTAATTCTACATTATTCAGCTTTTTATTGATCAATGACAGGATAACTAATGCTTATAGCTAAATTTATTACTCTTCTTTGATTAAACAAGATCCAGTAATATTTCAAATATTACTATGTTCTAAATAAGCTACACAGAATACTGGAAATAGAAAAAAATAGGCTGTAAGTAACTTTTGTGATTCACCAGGATAATCCTGCTTTTTGAATACAGGGAACAGAAAAAAACGGTTCCATTTTCACTAACTCTAACCACACTGGATTTGTGAATCAGGAGGTGTGACAGGGTGCCCACACTATTCTGATTTTGAAAGGGACAAAGGAGACGGGTAGCTTAGTGTTGGAAAAGAGGATATTTCAATCACCAAGATAAAATGTATGAGTAGGCAGTCCCTGTGTGGGGGCAGGCTTAAATCCAATCAAGCAACCACACATGTTCTGATTACTGCTAGTCCTGATTTTATACTCTGACAAGCTGAACAGTATAGAATGGTGTGTATTAGGACTAGAAAGCCTGCGCCCACACTTGCATCCATGCCTCTTTTCCCACCTCAGAATGGAGCTGTTATATCTTATCCTATTTTAAAGCCCATTTATCCGTGCTGATTCTCACCTTTCGGTTTGAACTGTACATCTAACAACTGCTCTTTGTGCTTATGTGTCAGACTGTGTTGAGGGAGGGGACCCTTGTGAGGGACTTTAGACTCTCAGGTAACCTTATTAGACAATGATTTTGCCCTTCTACTATGTGTGACCACTTTTTTTTCTCCTCTTAATTTCTGCTAATGTTCACCACAACACTCGTGCCTGCCTTTATTATGCACAAAGGACCCCAGCTGCCCCTTGGCTAAAATACAGCACCCTGAATGACACAAGGCAGTAATCACGCCTTCACAAATCCACCCTTGACCAACAAACATTAACTTGGATGGACAATATTGGTGTGTGGTGCTGTAAAATGGCCAATCAGCATGGTAAAGCCTGTTAATTTGGGAAGATGACACCACTCTGCCTGAGTGCAGGAGACAAGCGATAGCCATGTGTCCCCTGTAATTTGTTTCCCTGTTGACAAAAGAAGGAATTTGTGGTAATGGGACAACAACAACAATAAGAGTGAAAAGGAAAAGACAGATGGGGCTGCCCGCTCCAATTCTTTCTGGACCATCTATTCTTTATCTTGGCCTCGCAGCACATAAATATTAAAATAAGGTTCATTTATCAATGCTTCTCTTGGAAGAGATGCTTTGGATGAAATGGCGAGAATACCGCCCCCATTCACACACCCAACATGGCACTGACAAATATACAAAAATGCTTACCATTACACATCTCTCCTCTACAGCACTTTTGCCCCTACTCTGGCTTTCAGCTGTCTTCTGATTGGATTCATCCCCTCTGACATATTTAATCAGCCAAGGCTGCTGTGGGCAGATTGGCAGATTGGTTGTGTGATTACCACCACCAAGCATGCTCGCTGAAGACAGTTTTATTTCAAAAAAATGACACACACACATACACACTGACACTTGCATACAGACATATGTGTGCATACAAGCATGACTGCACACATACACACAGGTATGACAGTCACATTTAACCAGCAGTTTGGACTTGTCTATGGTCATTACTAGTTTTGCTCGGCCCTCCGGTGCATCTGTTTTATTCACAGCTGAAAAAAATTCCATGAAACAAGAAAAGCATGTCAAAGAATAATGAGCACTATTATCAAACATTGATGACAACAAGTATAGTGCCAAGTCAGATCACATACTGTATTGTCTTAATAGGACTTTACATCTAATATGCCGTACAATTAGAAAATGTTAATACAGTGACGGACTGCTGCATGCTTTGCTTTGTGCACACAGAAATCTCAGGTCTTTGCATGTGGTAACAGACTTGCATTTGAATGGTTACTATTGCATTTTATACCTCTGCTGTGATCTGCTTGGTGACTTTATATAGTGCTTTTTTTGTAATAAAATTTAAACATATAGTCGGCTGTGAAGAAAACAATATGAAAGAGTTTTCTCTGATTTCCTGAATGGTACTGTAATAGCAGGCATTTGCACAGGATCAATGATTCTGACTGCACATAATCACTTGACAAATATTTCAATGTGCAAACTGTGATTTGTTGTTCAAATGTTTGCGACAATCAACAGTAGTTATTCAATGCAATAAGGTTGAATTTATTAATTCTGTTTTAGAGCTCAAACAACTAGTTGATTAATAAAGTAGTCAATAGGATTAGAAGGTTGATCAATTCTGATCAATTTTTCAAACAAATATACAAATTCTCTGGTTCCAGCGTCTTGAATGTACAGATATCACTGGAGATTGAATATTTTTAGGTTGGTCTGACAAAACATTCATTTCATTGACTAAGAAAAAACCAAAAAACAATCAGATTAAGCCATAACGAAAATAATCATTAATTGCAGCCCTAATCAGTGTTATTTTTTTTTTTTCATTTTACATCAATCCAATAGTTTATTTTGAATCACACTGACATTCCTGTATTGCAAATTACACATTTAAATTCAAATTCAATATACTGATGGAGGATATATCATTCCTGTAAATACAGTTTTTACATTACAGTATCCTGCTATTATGATTGGTCCACCTGCACTCGCTTGATGAAGTCACCCATAAATCAATCTGGACTCCACCATATGCTCTGAAAGATTACTGTCTCCCATCTTTGCGTGTCACCTATGGATTTTTAACTTTCTCACTTCTTTCTCCCACACCTTCACCTGCAGTGTTGGCCTCCAAGCAGACATACATAAGCTACAGTAACCATGCCATCTAAGACAGAGACGAACCATGGAAGCTGAACAAGGGCCTGCCTGAGGAGAAATCACCTGATTCTGGGGAATACTGGAAATATACTGCAGGACTTCCAAGCTTCTACAGCGGAAAGGAGTGGGGTGGAAAGATGGGAATTTGTCACTCCATGAATAAAAAGGATGTCACATTTTTCTAGAGAATCAGGTAAAGGCATAAATGCCAAATTTATGAGAAATTAGTAGATTGCAGGAGGGAGATGGGAGATGTAAGGGAGACTGGACAGTTAATTTTCCTCTTCCCACCCTTTCTGAGACATGCGTGAGCACTGGGCAGTGAAGTTTCCAGATGCAGGCTGAGTGAACCACCTGGAGCCTACAGTATGTTTTCCTTCTGAAGTGTATAGCACACAATGTCAGTTCTCTCTGAGGCTGAATCGTTTGTCTCATTTCAACAAAAACAGGAATGTGTTTCTGTTTTTTGCAAAAGTCAAATGCAGTTGACAAGATCAAACAGTATAAAAATATAGTCATTATTTTTGGTAACTGGTATTATTGGAGTTGAAAGCTGCAGTATTCTTCAAACTGTACATGCCTTACTACAACCCATTCAGTATTCCTGTATGAACTAACCATATCTGAAACACCATTCCAGTTTTTTATTAATGTTTCATAATAATGTTGATAACGCCATCATCTTGGCAGACCTAGTGTACAGTCCCAGAGCATGCTTGTGGGAGCATCACGTGTACTGTGCTGTGTTGTCAACGTCAATGGAATGCAACATTTGTTATTGTTGTCATTCACAGTGGAGATGTCATTTTGGATCATTACCCACTGGGTTACCTTCTGCTACATAAAGGGTAACTTCAAACAGAAAATGAGCCAAACTAAAAACAGATTGCCATGGTATACCTTTATAGTTTACACCACATGCATAAAAGTCAGTCGGGACCTGGAGACTTGACGATGCATACTATAAACACCCCCGATTTATTGGCCCTTATTTATCATACACTTGTTGAGACCTTTCCAAAATTCAAGCAGTTGGATGATTGTAAGAAGTTTAAAGGGGACCTATTTTGCTCATTCCTAGTTCAACATTTATATTATTTATCTTCTATTGGCCCTTTATTCAGCCCCTCAGTTCAGCTTCTGTGTCTAATAGGCAGTTTTAGCTTTTTAGTGTCTTTTACCCCTTTTCCACCGAGCTGGAGCTGGTGCTGGTTCAGAGCCAGAGCCTGACTAAGCACCGGTTCTTTGCTTTTCCACCACCAAAGCTCCAGCCCCGAGCCTCAGAACGGGAGCCAGAGCAAGCACCGACTCTTTGCTCGTCTAAAGCAAGAACCGATTACGTCAGCGGACTGGGGGGGGGGGTTAACGTTTATTAGCCGGCTAGCGGGGCTAACGTTTATTAGCAGACTAGCGGGGTTAACGTTCATTAGCTGACTAGCGTGGCATTTACAGAGGGTTAAAGATTTGTTGATTAAAAGTACTATTTTTATCATTTTTTTTGCCAGAGCTGTCGTCTTCTTCTTCTTCTACTTCTACGTCTTTGTTTCCGGCAGGCTATATGCCTTGCGCCATGTTGCTGCCTCTCACTGGTGAATCATGGAAGTGCTTCAAAGGCGCGCACTGGCTACGTTATACAGTGACGTGGCTCCTTGCCAGTGGAAAAGCAACAGGTTCGTAAGAGGTGCTTGGATTAGCACCAACTGAGCACTAGCTCTAGCACTAGCTCCGAACCAGCACTGGCTCCAGCACGGTGGAAAAGGGGTATTTAAGGCCCACCTCTCAAAAACCCACTCTGTTCTGATTGGCCAGCTTTTGCCAAGGGCCAGCTGTGTCACAGAAGTGTTAAATTGCTACAGATGCAAAACCAACATTTCCTGCTTTGTAGCTTCATAATAAAAGCTTTTAAATTACTAAATTACTAAGACTTTTATCGTGAAGAATTTACAAGAAATTAAACATTTTCCTTCCCGAATAAGCAGAACAACAATATAAGAAGATATTTGGAGCTCTATGTTCAGCGGATCAGTTAGATATAATGCAGGGAAGAATAGCACAATAGGTCCCCTTTAAGTTTTGTCATCTGTTTTATTTTCCAGATCCACCATTAAAAGTTAACTCTTAACCCAGAAAATAACCCTACATTAGTTTAAATAGATACATTTGCTTATTTAGTATTCTATATTATCCTGAGTTTTCTATAATTCTATGATGTTTAAATAACCGTTTTATTGGGTTACTCCAGAATAGTCTAGCTTCTGTGGTGTGTTCTGTCCCTAAATGCAGTTTAGCTTGATGAAATACTTAATTTTTGAACATCACATCAGTTTGTTGTCATATCAGACATGTGATTTTTTACATTTGATGGTGATAGACCGATTCACATATAACAGTATTGCTTGGGAACCTCCTGTGATAGAGTATTTTTTTCCTCCTCTGGTTCAATAACTTGCTACAGTGGAAATGATTAATGATAGTTTAAAAGAGTTATTTTGGGAGCACATGTAGCTACTCAGCATGAAGACCCATTTGGAGAAGGTGCAAGCTCATTTCCATTCAATGGACTTCATAGATAATTATGTGGATGGCATGCATAGTGCTTCGCAAGGAGTGATTTATCTTTCAAAATGCTCGACACAATCACATTTATGGCTAATTCTACAGCCTATGTTATCCTCTGTTTCATTATCCTGCACAGTCCTTTGTGTTTTGGTAATAGTTTTGGTATCAGATTTTTACATAATAGCCATTTAATTTAGAGTTAGACCTTTTTTACAGTAAACCTGCATTAAGTGACAGTGCCGAACATAGTGCCAAACTCTCTTTTAGCTTCTTTTAGCTCACCGTTTTGTTTTTTGGTCAATATGGTCTTCAGGCACTCACCAGACACCTGATATGAAAAACTACAGGACCTCTATCACTCAAAGAAGATGATTGTCTTCACCTGCGTGGCAGAAAATAGCAGATAGAAGGTAAAGAAGGTTTAGCATCTTGGACATTACCCAGTTATCTTTCACAGAAGTTGCTGGTGATAAAAAACAGAGCTAAAGGCTAGTGAATAATAGACTAGCATTGGTCATACAGTCACAAGTGTAACAAGGATGATTCTTCGTATGGGAAGACAGTTGTATCTCAGGTTTGTGTGTCTCTGATCATTTTGGAGTCTATCTAGCCCCAAGGTCAAATTTCCACTGCAATGAGAATCACTTCTCTAACATACATGAATTAATATTTACAGTAATATTAATAAACATTGGTTTTTAAATCGAAACATATTGCTGCTTGATAAATAAGGGCCAGTGCCTTCATTCTGTGCCTCATATCCATTAAACTACTCCTGCCGTTCTTTCCATGGATTCATCATGGTGTTGTTTGCTTTGCATCTACATTACCTTTTAAAGTGTATTCTGTTGAAACATAAGGGAGAAAGGACTTTATGTACAATTTCTAATTAAGTGTGTTAACTCCATTTCTGTCTCCAGTCTCTGAAGTATTCGTCAGAAACAGTAACTCTGAAATTTGTCTCATTTAAATGTTATCCTCAGCAATGCAAAAATCTGTATGTTGCATGTCAAAACTCATAACAAGTCATGTGGACAATTTGAGAGAGAGAGGTGTAATGTCCAGAAGGAAAACTACTGCAGAGGATTATAAATAAATAACTAATATTTTGGTTTAATCAATTATTCTCTCAGCTTCAACAAAAATTTAAAAGGTGTTGCTGCAAATGTTGTTGTTTTTTTCATCATTTGATAAAGTATCGTTTGTGGGATTGTTTGTGTTTGTGAATATGATAATTTAATGCTTTTTTTGCCACAACCCCCCTTTTATTTTTCTAAAACACTTTGTCTGTGTTACAAAATAGAATATGTAAGTGCTGACTGAAATTAAATGGCAAGTTAATGTTATTAAAAATTGATTGATCATGTCTGCTTTATGTACTGAATTATAAAAAAAAAAGATCAAACACAAAAAAGAATTACAGTGCCTGGATATTTATGAATTATCTATAGAAAAAATAAAAATGTGTAGAGCATGTTCATTTTTATACAAGATATTTCTAATAAAAGACTGTTTTGCTAATAAAAGTGTTGCTGCTTCTTCTTTTCTTCAATTTCACAACTTTTGATCTCCTTCAATAATATGAATTACTGTATTCTTCAAATTGACATAATGTGTAAGATCAATGAAAAGACATGCTCTGTGATGGTAAATGTCATCTATAGTGGATTAAATTTGTCCTTGGACAGACATTTAGTTTTTAACTCCAACCTGAGAACAGATTTTAGATTTAAAAAAAAGCTTCTCTGATGTGACAATTTGCTGCTTTTCTTTCTTTAACATGATTGTAAACTGAATATCTTTATTGAACGGACTTCATATTGATCAAAACAAGACATTTGAAGATGTAACTTTGGACTGTTTTATAGACCAAATGATTAGTCACTTAACCAAGGAAATAAATGGTGATTATTCAACAATGCAAATAATTCTTTATTGCATAATATATGCTTACAGTATGTTCTAAATAAAGTTTTAAAAGAATAATCGATGCCCTTGTTATGATGGTTTTCATGAAAAGGCCAGTTGGGGTTACACTGGTGGAAAATGTATCAATATGATTTACAGAGATTGGAGAGTCACATTCAGATCACACACAGCATCTAACACTGGAACAGCCCAGAGCTAAAACTCGTACTTTTATATCTACAGGATTTTCCATTTGGTCATTTTCACTGTTGAATCATAAAGTTGTGTGATTAGCCAGAGGAGAAGCTGTACAGGGGCTGGAAAGACAAATGGATTTTACCATCACTCAAAAATACAAAATTGGAGAGGGCAACATGGGAAAGATCTGAAGGCCACTGTTGAACTGTGACTTCTGTTTAATATGGTTCTGTATCATTAAATAGCTTATTATGCTGAAACTGTAATGAAGCATGAACACAAGTCAGATGTAGTGTTGAATCACAATGTTGTCTAACTTTCACCAGTAATCAGGGGAGCCACAGCCTTTACCTCGGTTTAATAGTGGATCAATACGGTCAGTTACACCTGCAGTATGGGCCTTGAACAAATTGAGAAAATAGCACACTACCTTCAAAAGCTGACAGAATTACGACACACTCAAAATGAAAAGTAGAGCTGGTGAAACTATCTTTATTGTGGATTTATTGCAGGGTTGAAATTGCCACCTGGGTGATCACTGATACAGTACTATCATTAGCCTGGTGTCCCCTGCCCTGTGCAATTAGCAAAACAGCAGTATACACAGTTATATAGTCTCTCTTTGTCTGTGATACATAGGCGACTCCTCAAAAAGGAAATGTACATTTTTCAAGTTTTAATGAAGTCTTCCCTACCTGCTGCTAACTTCCAGTGATTAATAAAAAGAAACATGGCCCATAATTTGCAACTACAATGCTGACATTGTTTTTTAAGATTTAATAATAAAGTAACATTTACATAACTAAAACTAACCAATAAAAATGCTATTTCCACATACTAACAGTAGACATCCTGCCATATGATAGCAGCTCGCATTTATAACTAATAAAGTTAATGATGGTTTAAACTCCATTTATGTGTCCAAGTAAGCTGAGGAAGTGAAAATCCATGTCCTGGATCAAGATGGATCTGGAACTTGGGAAACTAATTGGACTGTAGCCCAAATTAATGTTATTAATTATTATTATTAAACACCTGTGATTTTACCACTACACGACAACATATCTGCCTGTAAAATAAAATGTCACCTATACATTTAGTGTGAAGAAATCCTTCTCGGCAGGTGGAGATGAAGCAGGCTTTAATGTGGCTTGAGCCAAATAACTGCCACAGTGTGTGGTTTGACGTGTCCAGTCAGCAGTTTTACAGTCATATCTGTTTTTTTAATGGTGGCCTATGTGGAAAATAGAAAATCATCACTGGGATTAATTATCACCTAGGCTGAATCTGCCATGCCATTTCCTGCCCTCTTAAGACAGCTTTGTCATAGCATATTATCATTTTCATCGTGACTAAGGATGAACAGCTCTGCCGTAGAAAATTCCCACCACAAGAAACTGATGTAATTGTCAAGCAGGTGCAGAGTCACAGTGACTGCAAGGAGGCCTCCAAGGGCCGATTATGTAAGACAATTGTACAAAGAGGTAGACTATAACATAAATACGACTGCTACATCGTCTCCTTGCCTTCCAATAACCACTTCTCATTGGCAACATCCAGTACATCTATTTGTAACTGGTATTAAGGAACATTTGTCATCACTGGTGACAAATTAAAGCAATTACCAGATGCCTGCCTTTATAACGGGATGTGTTTTGAAGTCACAGAGTGGACTTTGTTTCCTCCAGTAAGTGCAGAGGCAAATATTAAAACATGAGTTAATAGCGTCAGAAAAAGATTAAAGCCCACTACCCGCTGACATGAAGGAGTGAGGCACATAGACTCTGTTGAAACTCCATCATCTAACTCTGAATGATTATAATTTGCTTTTGTAAGATCGTGAATTTGGAAATGAAAAACTAATTTGCTGAACTATTACAACATTATTACTTTTTCTTCAAAATGTTCCGACTTTAGTCTTTATACTAAATTCTCATAACATTAGTATAAACATTTTAAACCTGAGACCATTTATGTTTATTTTAATGATTTATGTTGAGAAGAAACTTTAACAAGGAACACATGGACAAAGAATTAAACATCATGAATTCAGCGAACTACCAGTGTTTGTTTGCTGCCAGCACAAAAAAGACACTAAAAGTCTAATTGACCTTCCTGACTTACTCATATAAACCAAATATGAACCAACCATATGGACCAATAATCTTGTCTGTCAACAGAGGCCTGATATCAAGTATGATCATAAGCAGATGTTGGAAGAACCTACTTATTTCTGCAGGAAACTCATATTGATATGCTTTAGAAGTTGTTTCACTGGTGAGATATTATTTCATTCTTCGGTCTGAAAAGTGCCCCGTCTCTACAAAGGAAAAGTATTTGCACTGAAAACATAGCATTTCCTTCTGCAGTTTCTGAGAGAGAGATCTTTTGACTGAATGTGGAAATGGATTCAAGAAGATGGTATTACAATGCGATTAACTGTTTGGTGGTGTTCACACAAGCATAAATGACTGATATACCATTACTGGAAAGAAATATGAGCTGAAAAAGTGTGATACAGATAGGGGTGAATGGTACAAATGATACAGAACTTTACATCAGTATGAATTTGCCCTGTGGTATGAATTTTGACTACATCATGCTGACGGGTAAAGCTCTCATTTTGCTTGATCAAAAGACAAAGTTACCCAGGATTCATTGTCATCACCCTGAACCAGCGAATCGTCTGGAAAACATGAGACCCCACACTGCTTTACTTGGAAACAAAGAAATGACCAGTGCAACTTCCATTTTACGGACATGGTTCGGGTTTAAAAAGCCAGACAACAAACACCCATTGGTTTGTGGACTGCTGCTCGGAAGCCAATAGTTTTGAATCTATGCAGCGCCATCTTGAAAGTTTCAGGTGCATGCTGGGAAAAATAAAATCACGGATTCTACTTATATGGGCATGAGGCAGGGTCATGGGCAGAGCAGGGAGGTTGAGATTGGTTGCGAGGGGATCTCGAGGACATTGGGCAATCAACCTGTCAATCACGACGTAGCCACACCCCAATCCATACCCTGCTTTATCGTCAAATATAAAATCAGGGAGGCCAAAATTTCACAAATGAACATCATACTGCATTGAAGAAGGCTTTAAACTAGCGATTGAGACCATAAACACATTTTGAAAACGAGGTTAGAAATCAAGTGAGAAGTTGGTGAATTCTCCATTGACTTGTATAGAGACAGAAGTCCTTTTGACACCAAAATGGTCGCCCCCTGGTGGCCTTTTGCTAGAATGCAGTTCTAAGTTACTTCCACATTGGCTTCATTTCAGAGGACCAGAACTCCCCGCCTGATCAAAACATGTTCTGAAATATGAGGAAAGCAAAATAATGCGTCCTCCACAATTTTCAGACGTCATAAAGCAGCAGTGGGAACAAAATAGATACCTCTGCAAATGAGACATCATTTTCTCAGGAATTTTCTACAGGCTGTACTAACAAGATGGAAGTTACTTGAGAAAAGGTTTCGTACTTTAAATTAAATGTGCTGTTTTGCAATTTAAAAATAAAACTCAACTATGTACAATGTGAAATATGTCCTTGTAATACAGTTATAAGAGTTCAGTATTTGCCATACCAGTGCTTTATCCCTTCAGAATAATGTATACTGAAATGTTAATGAAAAACAAATATATAAGCACATATCAGCCCATCCTCACAAGAAAAAAACAACTGTATTGGTCTAAAGTTCAGCCGGCAAAAACATCCTATTGATACATTTGCACATCTACTGGCCGCTGAAAATATGACCTGGGAACATGATGCTGGCCAGACGATGTCAATGTAAGGTGACAATTTTCCTTATTAGGAGGCAGCAGGTTAGGTGGGTGGCTACATAGTTAGTAAAAAAGGGCAAAAAATTGGACTTAGATACAGGAGACTGCTGTTGCCTTCTCATTTCCAATCATGGGTATCATTTTTCTGGAAGTTGGGACCTTTTTTTAGAAAAAAAAGAAAAGAAAAATGTAACATGGTGTACAGTTGCCAGGACAAGAAAGGTTGTGTAATTTTAAGGGAGCAGAAACCATATTTTAAGTGATCATTTTAACCCAAACAATGATTGTTTCCTAATCCGAACCAAGTGGTTTTTGTGTGTAAACCTCAGCAAACCTGAACCACAGCGTTGTCACAACATAAAGCATCATCATTTCTCAACAGTGATTTGTAATGATTGTGGGTCATTTTGAAAATGCCCTTATGGGTCATTCAGGAGTGCAGGTACAATCGACCTGTGGGATTGTTTAATAATGAGAATGTGTTGTGTAATATATATCGTTACTGGTAAATTACACCGTGATATGAATTTTATAACTGTACCTAGGGCTTGGCAGTATGGCATAAGTTAGAAAAATAGATCAATGTAATTAGTTAAATGTTATGTGCTTGGCTGCAATAAAGATATACACTTAATATAAATGCTTTTAATATTGTTAGAATGAATGCCAGCCACTGCTGAATTGTTTCTAAACCTCCGTTCATCCCAATTACCCAGTGTCTATGTTACTCACACAGCAAGCTATGAAATTTTAAATTGTATTTTCCTTTTCAATTTTTCACGCATGGTTTATCCACCCAGGATGCACTATTCTCCTTATAATTTCCTACAAATTACCAAGAAAAACACCACCACCTGTTTTGAATATTTTCCCATTTAACGTAATATTACCACATCTTTCCCATTGCGCAAATTAATAAGTACTGTTCTATGATCATTTAGGGAATACGTGCCGAAAATAAAAAAAAGGTTTTCTCACATTTGAAATATCACTTTAATATTTCCACCCTGCTGCTCTAACCAGCAAGCAGGTATTTTATTTCGTCCCCAGGAAAAAAAAGCATTAAATCTAGCCGAGGTATTTCTCTCAGAATGTGGTGAAGACAGTACACAGATGCTAGGCTGAGGTAAGTTTGAATTTGAATTTACCCCTGCTGGATTGTGGAGCAACACAAAGTACAGCGTGTTTGAACGAATGGGGTCAAAAACACTCTTTTTGGTTGTCCCTTTGTGGACAAACCGTCTCCGGTTCTTTTTTTTTCTCGTACATTCTTGGTTTGTCCAAACAGCTGTATGCAGTGTTTCATTAATCTTGACTCCATGCGTATGTGACTCACTCTGTGTGACTGATGCGGCTTCTATCAACTAATGCTGGCACTAGGCAGGGGCTTACTGTGAGTGATGGAGCTAGAAGGCAGCAAAGCTCTAATGACAAAGGGAATGAAACTAAGCCAGTTGGAACTGCGTCTTTGCTATGTAAGGCTGTATTTTCTGGTGACATGAATAATATATGATGTGTGGATTTTGCAGTGTAAAAATAATCGTTTCACACTCAAAAAAATTCACCTACTAATGTTTTAAAAGGCTATATTTTTATTGTAATTTTAGTTTTGCATATTTCTTTCAATTAAATAATTCAGAAATGCCTCAATCACACTGCAAACTGAATCTCCTACTTTAACCAGTTTTTACAAACTTCTTACGAGAAGGAAAAATAAAACACAGAAGACTCCAAGGGGGGAAATTTTCTGGGTAGTGCAATAAATCATTATGACAACCTATACAGTGCTTTGTGGCCCATTACAGCAAGCCTGTAGCAGGAATTTCATTTGGACCTCTCCTGACTAGTCACAAAAAAGTAGTCATCATTATGAAATAATCCTACTCGAGAAATGGTCAGCTGTCTTGACTATGTTTCCTCTCCAGAAAGGCTGACAAATTTATGACAGGAAAGTGGTGTTGAATTGTAGATTTCACAAAATCTCCTACAGTTAACCTTAAGCTCCAATAACGACTGTAGAAGTTTTAGAAAACTGGTGATTCAACACTGCAGTATGTGATGCATATGCCTGAAGTCTATCAGTTCATCCTCAATGACACAAGTCAATTACTCACAACACTTTGAATGGTTTCCAACGTGCATGTACAACACCACCAATGTGTTACAGTTGTTCTTATGTTCTCGAGAGGCTTTCTCCTGACTGTAAAATGCCTGTCTCTTTGGTATATTCACGCTAGGGGAAAGGTGTAAATGGAGGAAAGTTGAACTCGCGGTGCAAGTGCAAAGTAATTTGTAGGTATTTTTCATGAAAATCTGTGTTTAGACGAAATCTAACAACTGGGTCTGTGTCTGGCACATCACTCATCTGACCAGGATAAATTCTGCCCATAAGCACAAACTAAATACTAAGAAAGAAAGAATAATGTTTTAATTAAATGTCCACCAACCAATGGATGCATTTAGATCTAAATATTTAATATGATTAATAACTGGAATGTCAGTAAAATATTGAGCTGGAAAATAATGAATCATCACCCTCAGTTTAATTCTAAAAACTAAACTAATTTATCAATCAAAAGGCAGCAGGACAGATTTGAAAAGTGACATGCTGGAGCACACGGCCTTTACAGATGGCTGTCCACTGTGTTTACTATGATTGAATCATTTAATGTGAAATCAAGGCACTAAAGGTGTTAAATCAGTGGCTGCAGCCCAATACGGGGGCAGTCAGCAGCAACAGTAGAGGAAATCAACAACACCCTGATAAAACAGACAAAAATTAACTATTCAAACAGTACATCTTGAAGGAAAGCCATTAACATTTAGTGCATGTCCCAAATGCACCTCCACCCCCACAGAAGAAGTGTTCTTTCAATTTGTCAGTCTGCTTTTTTATGAATGTTTAAAGTGCTTGTGTATTTTAAGATGGCACGTAGCATTCTAGCATGCATTACATGTGTGAAACCACTTTATTGTGATTATTCCCAACAAGTGGAGGAGTTTATGGACATGCTCCATCAAACAATCAGATGAAAAAGTCTCAACACTGAAATCTGATAATTGAAATTCAAATGAGCACATATCTACTGTACCACAAACATTTAAATCACCCAGGAAGAAACTCATTATGCATAATAGCAGCCTTTTCCTGGCCCTCAAATAATCTTAACAAACTGCATGACAGCACTATGGAACCCTATTGAGGAAAGATAAATATTCCATCAGCAAGATACTTGGCTCCCTCTTTAAAATTGCAGACACTGCATACGAACCAACAAAACAAATGTTCCTCGCCTGCCTTTCAAGGTTGAATTAATACCAGCAGCACAACTATCTTTATCAGAATCACAATCACCTTTATTGGCCAAGTGTTTTACATGTAAAAGGAATTTTACTCCAGTTTAGTTGTTCTTAATGTACTTAGAGAATAATGACACAACAATATTCAGAAATATACACCAGGAATAACTCAGTATACAAATGAATCTGAGTGCAAAAAGTAATGAGATAAGTATTAAATGGTTTTCAAAAAATGTTACTATATATAGACATACTGTATAATAGCTAGTTATATAACTTGTAGGTGAGTTAATAGTTCATAACCCAGATAGCAAAATTCTTTTGGCCCATATCTGGCCCACACCTGACATGTTCATCCGGCCCACATACAGCATGGAATGATGGCACTTGGGCGGTCCGCTCATGTTTGCCAAAAGTGGGCCATAACCAAGCCATCACAATGCCAGATGTCAACCAAAAACACACCAAATAAACCAGTTCGGCCAAGACTGGCCCAAATATGTTTCAACAAAGGTGGGCCAAGTATGTTTCCTTATATGTGGGCCTCTTTAGGCTCGCATCCGGATTAGTCATTGCCATACTTGCCATATTTCGGCCAAAGATGGGCCATATTCGTTTTGTGATATTTGGCCCAAATGAATGGGCCAGTTTAGGTTCACGTCTGTTTTGTCCGGGCCAGAAGAATGCCTACAGTGCCGGATCATTGCCTCAAGTGGCCCACATTCGCATGCTATCTGGGAAGTGTTACGACAAGGGGAAAGAATGGGTTTCTGTGTCTAGTGGTTTTGGTGTACACTGTTCTGTAGTGCCTACAGAGAGGAGAGGTTGGAACAGGTTATGTCCAGGGTATGAGGGTTCTACAGTGATCTTCCCTACCTGTTCCCTGACCCTGGAGGTGTACATATCCTGGGTTGTGGGCAGGTCAGCACAGATAGTCTTTTCTGCAGACCTGACTGTCCGTTGTTGTTACTGACCTGTTTGGTAGCCGATCAACCCAGACAGTGATAGAAATGCAGAGTGAACTGTATCTGTCCCCTGATATGATAACAGAGAGGGGACCTGTGATCTTGAAGTAATATATGAATGCAATCATCATTTGCTGTTGGAAATTAAACCTTGAATATTAGAAACATTCTCCCAAAGTTTTAAAATACAGGCTGACTGCAGTAAGAAGCACTTACAGACACAAAGCACATCCCCATGCAGTGTTACTTTATATTACAACATGAGGGACAGCCTGATGTATACATTACCATCACTCTCTGCACAATAATGACAGCATACCCATACTGACAGGATAACCTAATGGACCTGATCACAGGATGAGACCCTTCATTTATCTCCAAGCATGCATACTGTGTGAGTGTGTGTATAAACTACTGTTGTGTTGAGTCCATGCCAGGTGGCTGAAAAGCCAGGTTTTAACCACACAGCAGAGTCTGTGTTTGTAGATTTGCAGTCGTCTGTCATCTGTGAGATGTCAATCAAATGTGTACATGCTCAGACAGAAATTTAGCAATAGCTTCTATTTTTAACCGTGTCTCCACAGCTGCCTGTGCTGTCTTTTTCTGTCCTGCCTGACTGCCTGGTTTGCACACCATCTTATAAGTGGATCATCCGCACAGACTAACAATATTTATGGTTGAACCATGCAATATAATAATAACAATAACTTTATTTGTATAGCACCTTTCATACAAGAAATATAGCTTAAAGTGCTTTACAACTAAAGAAATTACATGCACCAAGTGCTTCACATTAAAAGGGCATTAAAAGGAGCATAAAGCAAAGTTAAAAAACAACAACAACAAAAGCATTAATGTAATATAAGATGGAAAATAGAAATAATAAAACTTTAAAATAGTACAAATAGTGCATAGTCAAAGTAGCTAAAACATAGAATAAATAGTATGTATAAAATCAAGTAAAACACATTTTAAAGAAGTGCAGTAGTGCATTAGTGTGAAGATGACTAGCTAGTTAAAGGCTACAGTAAAATTAAAAAATTAAAGCATTTCTCGAGCTGACTTCCCTGATATATATTGGTGGTGTATTTCATGATACTGTACACTGTATATTCAATAGTAATGTTGGTTATTATTATGCATCACATGTGCACATACTGAACATTTCACACACAGGCTTCATGTCTTTGTCAAATTACAAATGTGGTAACCCTGTTGTGTGTGCATGTGTATATGGTTGCTGCTGCCATGGTGACATTATTACAGCTCATGATTTAAGACTGTCAAGACTTTATACCATTACTCTTCACATATACATCAGATTTCTAGGCTCATTCCTCTGCTTCACCTGCCCCACAGTACGTATTTACGTGTTCAGTTAGCAGTGCTACTGAAGGGGCCAGCCCATATGTCTCCCTGAACCCCCTGAATAATTTAGCACAACAGCCATTCCTATAAAAACCCCATCTATATTAATGAGCAGCCTCCAACCATTTGGATCGCTGCATGAAGGCTGCGGTCCCTCCATCATGCTTGAGGTGTCGCAGAAGACTCCGCCTTCAACAGACAATCTGCGGCAGCCAATGCCGAGAGAAGATACAATGTGAAGAAGTGGTGGGTTAAAATTTAAAATCACACCATCTCCCATTCATCAACGAGCTTTTTGGTTTCACTTGATGTCACAGACACACAGATTCCCTATGCCTAGCCGACCCAAGCCATTGCGAGGCAGCCATTTTATATTCTTCATCAAACGGGTTGGGCTCGATGTGGTTTTTGAACAGCTTGAATGAAAGTTCGACCATGTGGAAATGAGGTTTATTGCCATGGATGAACTGCAATTTCTGCAGCAACTGAAAAGAAATCTATTTGTAATTGTGTCGCCTAAAATAGAAACAGTCAGTGAAAGGACTGGATCACAACTGGGGCTTTCTGTTTTGTTTTTTTTTTTTGTTTTTTTGGGTTTTTATTGCAATTACTTTAAAAAGATCTTTGGTATATTCTTCTCATTTTCAATTTCTTTAACTGTACTCATGGCAGCAAGACGTAAATGATGGTAAAATGTGGTGAATATCTTCTTGAATCAGGAAACAACATTTTAACTTTTAGAGGCATAAAATCAGGGTGTAAATTAAAACCAATATTTTATAATAACAAAACCAAAAATGATGAGCCTTAGTGATAATCAACACAAAGTTTTCCTGTCAACACTACACAGTCACATAGAGTCAAGTATTTTGCATTTACTGGCATTTGGTTCACAAATGAGCTACTACTTTGTCAACATGCAGTTTCAGAGTCTATTTCAGGGTACTTAGGTGTTAATTAGGATTCAAAACAGATAGCACATTCTGCTATAATTTTAGCCCTATTAACCATTCATAACTTGCCACGTATTTTAAGTCAAAAATGTCCCATTGCTTGCTGGACTGATAGATCATGGTCCAGTGACGTGAAGTTAACTGAACTCAGGGATCGATTTACTTTTCATCAGGGCTCTCAGTATGAATCGTTTATAAGAGTTGGGGTATCTGCTTCATTTGTTTTGTCCACTGAGCAGAAATGAGCTGGATTTCATTTGTGCAACTAATATGCACGTCCAACACCATCAATCCTGCATGAGCGGAGGAACAGTACAAATACTGAAATCTATAAATATGAGAGCCGTTTTGTTCAAGTAGATTCAGATCCGAGTAATTACTTCGGAAAAGTGGATGATATTTTTCATCAAGTGTGACACTGGTGTGGAATTAACTTTCTCTATCATCTGTCTAATGAAATAATGTTGCTGCCTCAATTTGTCATTTTCCTTGCTTCTCACGTTTGATCTTGAAAAATAAAAACATGTGCTGTAGCTTTACCATTGCACATTAACAGTAACAAGAAGTCAATCAAAACACTTCTGTTTATTTCTTCTCATTCCTCATTTTACCTAAAAGTTTGGTTCTTGACTTCCCTCAGAGTTTGTAGGAATAAATTAAGAAAACAATATTGCAAATGAAGACTTTCAATACTTCTGTGCCCTCAACATTAAATTCACATTTCCTCAGATTTATGTTCTTAGTCATTTTATTCTCTCATAAGCGTAAATGTCACAGGATCCCCTTTTTGAGGTTATCACTTGTTCTCCTTAATGCTATTAAATCAGTTCTATTGCTGGCTGTGAGGTACTACTGTAGGATCAACAGATTTACCCCATTCATGCTTTTATGATGCGTCAGGCTCAAACAATAGTGTGGTATGAAGCCATTGTAAAGGGGAGATCAGCTATTGATCACCACCAGTTGATGAATTGCCAAGAAATTAAGATTAGAGAGCAGTATTGTGCAGAATGACTCAAACTGGCCAACTCTCTCAATCTCTCTCTCTTTCTGTCTCTTTCTCTCTTTCTCTTGTTCCAATAAACACCCAATAACACAATGCCATTCCTCAGCAGTGCGTCTGCTGAGGCTGGCCATTTGTCTTTATAGTTAGTAATTTACTCACCAAGGGAAGCAGCATAGGCCCAAACTTTCATCAGCATAAGTGTGGTTTTTCATTTGAGAGATGATAAATGAAATGAAAATAGAAAATTAATAGGCCAAGAAATAACCAAAAAAATGAAGAATGAAAAACTCAGCCACAAAAAATCCCTGTAGGAGTGCTCCTGTAAGCCACAATTACATGTTTTTGTATCAAGTAGTTATTCACTGTCAGCATGCAACAGCTTGCGTGTAAGTTGCATGGCCACCATCCAGTGAAACAGTTTGCATTCCTGTCCACCACCTGCCCTGTTTGTGTGATGCTGACATATCTATTAGAGGAATATGAGCTTGTGTTGGAGATTATTTCTCAATGCATTGTGGCACCTGCAGCCAGAGTAAAACTGCTGTAATCACCATGCGGTATCAACACAGCCCACTGCACTGTTACTACTGACAAAATGTACTGATATGAATCTCCTCTGCTGAGTCATTGGTATTAGGGTAATCTTCTTCCCTGAACTCACATTTTGTCCAGATGTCATCAAGCAGTGTTTCTAATTGTGGATTTGAAATTTTAGAATGATAATTTCCCCACCAACATTTGTACTTTGTTTGCAGTTGACTGTTTAGTGTTACCATTAAGATCTATGAAGAGTTTTTTGTATGTTGCATAAAGTGGGCTTTTTTTACGATGACGAGTGAAAGAGAGGAATATGGCTCTAAACTGCCATCCCTCACCTTCAAGCTGTGTCAAGCATTGTTGAGTCGTTGCAGCCCGGCAGTAGAAGTATCCACAAACTGTATTTTGCAGCTTTTCCATCCACTGTAAAGAGCTTATTTTCGGCGAGTAAAATATTTTCCATTTCGCTTTAATAGATTTTGATATTGCTCCTGCAAATCAGCCAGTCATGACCCTTTTTTGTTGGTGCTTTGTTAAACAATGCTAGACACAATTATAAAACTACAGTATAAAGTCTAAAACACAAACACTGATCGGTCTGTCATACTGTCAACTCAGCAAAAAAAAACCTTTACTCTCTAAAACAAAAGGTGGATAACAGTACAACAGTTCCTCAACATAATAAGAACTATTTTTCAAATAAGAATAAAAAAGTATATTGGTTTGAAACTTTACAATCCAGTCAGTTTTACCAGATGTTGAACATTCATAGTTGTTTTCATTGGAGAATTACCAGGGTCACAACATTAAAGGCTCTTCAAATGTGTTTTTCAGTCAGATATTGTTTACTGACCTACAGTATGTGATGAACCATCTATTTTCATCATCTATTCGACACATTTGAAAATAGTAACATTGTCCACAGGGGGGAGGGGGGGGGGGGGTGACAATATTCTAATGCATCTCAGTGTGACACAATCTGCCAATGAGTAATGTGTGAAAACTCTGTATATTGAAACTACACGAAGTGACGAATGCAAACCTTGAAAAATAGATCTGATTTTATCTTCTAATTTCATGCTGATAAGCTGCAACATAATCCATTTAAACCGTTATTAAGATCAGGATAAATTATTGCTCACAGCAACATAACCTCCTGAACGTACAGGAAATTAGACATTTTAAAGCCTTTGAAAAAGAAAAATGTACTTAGCTTTTTGAGTAACTTCACAGAAAAGCTGAACTTCTCTAGGAAGTCTATTTTCAAACCCTTGACATTCCTCACTTGTATAATTTTCGCTATTACACTTAATGCAAGGTTTTATATAGCATTACATTTTTGTATTTATTACACCCAATTCTGACCATTTAAAAGGCCTGTTAGTTTATGTCAAAAAATAAAGTTTATAACATGTAAAGGACCAGTGTGTACGATTTAAGGGGGATTTATTGCCAAAAATTGAATATGATATTGATGAGTATGTCTAATTAATAATCACCTAAAAATAACAACTGTTGTATTTTTGCTACATTAGAATGAGCCATTAATATCCATATAGTGAACGGGTCATCTTCCATGGTGCCCGCCATGTTGCACCCATAGACTGTATAAAAGAAATGGACGTAACGTGTGTCACCCATTGGTTTGTGGACTGCTGCTCAGAAGCCAATAGTTTTGAATCTAGGCAGCACCATCTTGAAAATGTCAGGTGCATGCTTAAACTAGCGATTGAGACCATAAACACATTTTGAAAACGTTTACGGAGGTTAGAAATCAAGCGAGAAATTGGTGAATTCTCCTTTGACTTATATTGAGACAGAAGTCCGTTTGAACACAAATAGTCGCCCCCTGGTGGCCTTTTGCTAGAATGCAGTTCTAAGTTACTTCTGCGTTGGCCTCATTTCAGAGGACCAGAACTCCTCGCCTGGTTGCACCGCCATGTTTCTACAGTAGCCCAAAATGACCAAACCAAACCCTGACTCTTGAGAGCGCCTTTCAGATTTTTCACAGCCACCGTAGATTGTCCAACATGCTTGGAAGGGGAAGGGAATGGAGGGGTATATAGATGCCACTAACTCTTACACAGTGGCCCTTTAACACAGCAGCCAGTCTGGTTTATTTTAGCCTCCTTAAACCACAACAGTGCTATAATGATGAAGTATACCAGTACCAGTCAAAGGTTTGCATACCACCTTACAAGTCACCTGTATGAGAAAGTGTGTCCAAACTTTTGAGTGGTTCTATATATTTATAATTCAGTTTAAATTGCATCCATCCCATTTTTACAGCAGTGATTTATGTTACCTGTGGTGAATCTAATGTACCATGAGATGTATGTCTTGTAATAAAATCTTATTTCCAGATCTTCATATACGCTCAGCAGCTTTGAAACCCTTCAGTCCACGAGAAGGATGCGGGATGAGGTGAAGAATAAATCACACAATATTTAAGTACCTTGTGTGAAAAGAAAAAAAAAGGTGAAAATTGATTTGAGGCAAGTCTCCAGCAGTTCATTGCTACCTGCACCTGTTACACACAAACATGTCCAGTAGTACAGAATTACTTATAAAGAAGAAGAAAGACAAAAAAATGAAAGAGAGCTGTTTAGTCTTTTCCAGACAGCATTGCCTGGTGTCAGAATACATTCATATTTACTGTTGTTCTAAAGGATCTATCAAGGATCAGGAGGCTTTGGACTTCATTGTGTATCTGGTGGTGGATTAGAGCATGTTTACAAAGCCTGTCTCGGCCCCGAACTCCAGGAAAGATGAGAAGATGAAATGTCTCACCACATGTTGCATAATCAAATACAACCATAATGGCACACAAGAGGACTCCCACCTAGGGCTTAAGACAGCCCCAGCAAGAAATGAAGACTCACATGCCACTGAAGGCTAAGTACACACAAGCAAAAAATCCATCTGCAGAATCAGCAGAAAATAGATGTGTAGCTTACTAAACATAGCCAATATAGGGGTGATCATGCAAATATGATTATATCTGATATTTATTTTACTTTCTTTCATTTAAAGTACCAGTCAAAAGTTTGGACACACTCATTCAAGGCAATGGAAAGGTGTGTCTAAACAGATCGGTGCTACAACTTATCTAATTTTTTTATTTTTATTTTAGGAAAGATGAATTCTTAACATATGCCTTATTTCATATGGCAATTTAAACTATATTGATCACATATGGATGTATAAACACAACATGCTACTGTACTTGCTTCCTTTGTAATATTATTTGGCATCTTCCTTTCATAAATCATTGAGACTTGAATCCTGTGAATGAAGAGGTCACATATATAGCTTTATTTTGAGCCAAGTGAGACAGTCAGCACTCAACCCAGTGCAGGTACTTCTTCTTCCATTACTTGGTGAATAAAAAAGACAGACAGTGAAGTGAATATCCAGTTTCTATTTTCACAGATGTGCAGGGTTTCTCATGCATACAGAATTTTCAAAAACAGGATCCCTACAGACTTTAAAGTTTTCAAATGTCTTCTTTTTGTAATTAAAGGTCCAAAGATGTCTTTACATATCTTTTTTAAGAAGGTAGGCAATGAATGTTGATTTTTTTTATACAAAAAAAAAGAGAAATAAATATCATAACATTTCTAATAATTAAAAACAACAAGGTCCATACCTCTTGCAGAGCATCCACAGCTTAAATTAATACATAAAAGCAAGTTCAAAGAAGCGTGGTGTGAACTTTATGAAGCTTCTCTATTTGGCACTCCATGGTTTTATAGAAATGTGATTGACTAAACAGCTGTTCTACTAATACATGATTTCCGACTCTACAGTGCTACACTCGATACAGTACTTATTATGCCGGTTTGTTGCTATGGTGACATTCGTATAATTGACGTCATGTTTGACTGTCTGTGCCAGAGTCCAACTGAACTGTGCCCGAGCCTACCTCTTCATCCGGGCCCGGGCACGTTCAGAGCAACCACACTAGTCAAACGAACTGGGCTACAGGGCTCAAACGTGCCCGGGCATGGCACAGATTTCCTAGTGTGAGTGCGCCCTAAATCATCTTTGAACTGTGTAGTTTTAAGTAACTCTATAAAGATTTCAAAGGGAAAAACACAAAGGCCTTTGTAAAGAGGGTTGTAACTGTTTGCACCCTTGCAGCTATGTTCAATTTCAGCCCTATCTGTCTTATGTTATTCATCATACCATTCGATATAATATCAGACCTATAGTGCCACTATAATGTAAACCATGTAGACCTACAGTACAGACATGTCTTTGCACCCTTCCACTGTTTCAGCAGCTATGTTCACTTCCAGCCATATCTGTCTCATGTTAATTCATTACACCATTTAATGTAAACTCAAACTCATACTGACAACAACAGTCCTAAATTAGCCCCAGTTTAGGACTAAAACAAACTGGGTTGTGCGAGAGCCAGAAGAAGACACGCACACACATGCATAAATGGCTTTAAAACTATGAAGTACCACCTCCGCCTGATTTTGAGCCAGGAAAAACCCTGATGTGGTCATGTTCCTTTGTCCTCACAGATGCAGTGCATTAGGCTTGTTTGGAGCCGGGGCTTCTTTTATAGTGAATAATGGTTTTCTGCACAGGGAAAGAATCTAGGTCCTGCCAATAAAGTGGTGGAGGTATATCATAGCCCTCATTAAGCAGAGCTATTATGAACCTGCTGGTGCACAGTGCCACAAGACAGGATGAAAAACTGGCTCTCTGGACTTCTATTCCTCTGGCCTGAGTGAACAATGCAGCTTTCCTCCCCTCCCTTGATATCATTTCAGAAGCCCCAATAAAATGGTTGTATATTCATGTTGTGACATTTGCCTTCAGCTATAAACCATTTGCTCCAGGTCTCCCCAGAGTTACCTATTTAGAGAAACACATTGGAGGACTTGCTGTAGTTGATTTGAATATTGAATATTGAGTATCACATTTCAGTGGAGCCACTTTATATTACAAATGGAGAAAATCTGTTACATAGTGTGTTGTTATCATTTTTCATAACCGATGACAGCATGTTATGTATCATATGCTTGAGTCTGTAAAATGTACCAAATATGATTTGACTCAATTGTGATGTTTTTGAAATAGATTGTGCTTTACTTTGTGTTTAAAATAAAATGTGTCATCTCTATTTGGGTTATATAACATAAGCTGTCTTGAACAAAGAGGGAAAAAAAACATTTTTGTCACATTAGCAGTGATGCTGATAGGCTTTCAATGTAATGTGTCCCTTGGAGCCACAGGTGGGGATTTGAGTGGGTCCCAGGGAAATTCAGTCAGTCCCCAATACAATTTGGGTTTTTTGACAAATTAAGTTTTGAGACTCGTGTTTGATGTTATATTGTTATAATTACGGTTATATTTACGAATGTTGAAAAAGTGACACAAAACAAATGAAATCCCAAATCTGAAAACTTGCAACATAAAAGCACCAAAAACAATCAAATAAAAAAGAGTAGAAGATGTAATAGATGTAAAACATCAAACTAAATCAAAATAGTGTCTGTAGCACCAAAATGAGTTATCAAATACAAGAGTTGAGTGTCAAAGTAAATCAAATGTGATTTAAGTGAATGAAAATGGATTGACTCGATCAATGTGAAACTTTGATGACAAACATGAAGTAAAATAACAAATGTGTTGCATTACGAGCAGCTCAATGTAATTCAAGTCTGTAGCACTTAAAATGATAACTTGTACTTCATCATCGACATGAGGGAATATAGTATTGATCAGAGTTGACCATTCTTTACAGAGGCCATGTGAGTTTATTTACCAATCTGTGGTCTGTGGCCTTGATAATTGAAATGAAAACTGTGCAGTGAAAGTTGGTCTTGTTGCTGTAAATGTAGCATTGCTGTAACAAACACTGGATCTCATCTGTAACAGAAAGGTAACTGGTGGTTTCTTGTGTTTATTTCTATAATTTCTAACACAGATTTGTTGTTCACACTGTAGCATTATGGGAGAAAATAGGGTGCATCACCTGGATACATCAATAGTGAGATTACCGTCTCCTTACAGATTTTAACATGTCAGAGACATAGGATGCAAACCTGGCAACATCACTACATTAGTGACCTCGATCTGCATGCACCTCGCTTCACATCTGACTACATAACAGCAAATAATGACATGAAAAAAATTATATGATATAGGCTTTTTGTTGGCCTCATAAAGAAATGTTGCATTGTCATTGTCGCTGACTCATTTAGCTTTTTTTTTTTTAAATTTAAAGCCCAGTATCGTCAAGATTAGTTAGTGATCATAAATTATTTGGCTCTCACATCTGCTCCGAACGATTCCAAGTAAGCAATGAGGCAAGTGGCTGCATTATTTTTGTACAGCTCTAAACTAAATGCTGAGCACAAACTTCTCCCGCAATCAATATTTCAGGACATCAACATTGCTCTCTAGATGTTACATTAATATAAATGCTATTGTTGCATAATGTTGTTTTCAAGGGAGTGGAGGGGAGTGGAGGGGAGTGGAGGGGGTGTGGGGTGGGCACAACAAGAAATAACTCGGGGGTATGTGTCCACAAGAGATCAGTATTGCATTCAGAAATGAGGTCTAATGCATTAAGCAGGCTGAGGTAATGTAAGGTCACAGCAGCAGTAAAAAAAAACTTGTATTGGCATGATCTTTTATGGGGCTTTCCTCCATGTTGGCCTTATTAACTAACCTACTGTAGCTCTGAAAGTGTTACAGACAGATTGCAGCTTTTCTCTCGTGTGTTTGCTTTGTAAGGCTCTCTGAGGTTTCACAGTCTAGTAGCAGTTCATCACAGAATGACTGACTGACTGAACTCTCTCTTATTCTTTACATTACTACGCTCTCATAGGCAGCTCTGTTCTATGAACCCCAGAGGAGGGAATATTTGCTTTAATACTGAGAAATGAGCAAGGGCAATACTTTCATTCTTTGATTTCTTCATGGCACTTGCTGACAGAATGACTGAATAAATAATTAATATATGGAGGTATTAACCAATTGATTTCCCCAAAATGATTCCTGTATTTTCTTTTTACATTTCTTTATGCATGTCTGTGTCATTACGCAAATGGGGAATGTCATTCAAAGTGTGTCATGGGGTCAAGATTATACATGTTTTGCTCCCACGTGAAGTTCCCTTTCTTAGCACGCAAAGCAGCAGCTAGTTATCATGCAGGTGAATAAATTGACTTCACTGCTGCCTCTGTAACAGAAGAACACGGTTGTGTGCAGGCTCATTTCAGGCAGGAGGGGTTATGTTGTTTGTGATATGATAAAGTTCAGGATGGGATGTCAAAGCCAGGGCCGTGTGAGCCTGATAGCTGGTGCAGTTTCTGTGGTGAATACAGGTACCTCATCAGCTCCCACTTCTGCAGCCAAGCCACTCTGAACGGAGATCATTAGAGACAAAGACATGAACTGTTCTGTTAACGTCCTCCTTATGTCAGTCAATCACTCACAATGCTGGCTTCAATTGATAAGTAATGTTTAATGTGTGTTTATGGTTGTTATGCTGTGTAACTACCCTGTAACACCACCAGCAGAGGAGGGATAATGCTAACATTGACTAGTAACCCATTTTGTAGACGCAGCTACTATTTGACAAAGCAGTAATTATTGACTTTGCTTGTCTAATGCAGGATCCTGGTGTTTAGTTACATAGCTTGATGACTTTCATTTTTGCTCAGCTTAAACATTTTTTAATTTTCACTCACAGGTGGAGGTGGTGATATATATAGCTGATAAAATGTCTATGAGATGCTGCAGTAATGAAGTGGTAATGTCTCTTAAGTCCTCTTATAGCTAATATTAGCGTCATTCATCATATCACACAGTTATATATAATTGACCTTCACCATATACTCAAGCATAATAAGATGTTGCACTGTTATGTAAAATATGAGTTACTCTCAAAAATATAGATGCATAATTGCAATAACTTTGAAAGCATCCTCAGGAGCAGATAGAGGTGTCAGGAAATAAATGCCAGGTGTTCCAGTTGATTGCTGAGCAGCATCTATTAATGGCTCAACACCATGTTAACAACTTCAGTTCCTTAGATATCTCACATCTTTTTAAAATAATGTTTCATCCATAAGCCTGGCATGTGGTATATTTGCTCATCTAAGTGTGTGTGAAATGTCTAAGTTTATGTGAGTTAACTGGACCCTATGATTAGGGGTGGTTTGACATTCATTTTTGATGTATTGAGCTCTAATGTGGTCTTTATGTTTGTGAATACAGACTACAAGTAAAGGAAAATGTGCTAAATAATAAAATAAATGTCATGTGCCTATATTTGACAGGTTGATGCATAAACTCATCCTATGACTGCACCTGGAAACAGCTTGGGGGGGGCGGGGGGGGCTGGTAAGTAAAGGGTTGACTCCATCATTTAGACAGTGACACATTTAGGGTCATTTTGGCTTTGGCATATCTGATTTGAAATGAAACCGACTAAAACTAAAGTGCTGACTTGGCTTGAAATAGTTTTGTGTTCACCTCTATACTAGGTGAACACTGAAGCAACAGTGTCCCCCTTTTAGGTGCTGCCAATTTTAGAACAACACAGGAGGAGGATGACCCTAAATGTACAGCAAATGCAGCCAGGGAGGTTTTTAATGACCCAGCAGTGTCCAGTTTGCAGTTGAGGCGAGGCAGAGAATCACCAGGGGAGTGTCCTCTGGGATCACCGACTTCAGAGAGTCAATGACTGAAAACTGTTTGACATCATGACTAAAGTTTGTTTTAACTGATCTTCGGTCCAGTAAAATCGGTAGACTTTAGTTACAAACAAAAACTAAAGCTACAATTCCTACACTGCTCATCTGTAGACACCCTCAAAATAAAGAGAAAAATATTAACTTCATAGTCTTTTATTTTTCATGAGGTTTTATTTACACCATCTGTTTTAAGCTTAACAAAATATTTGCTTTTATTCCACAGTTTCCAGAGGACCAGAGTAGAGAGATAGTGACAGCACTGAAGGAAATCCAACAAGAATGCTGGAGTGGACAATGCAAACAACCCCCTATACAACAACCGTAGCAACAACCTTAGCAACTAAGGCGATGAAACAGACAGATATTTGCTCAAACAATCTGAAACCATCATGAGGAGGAAGTAAAGGTGACATTACAAACAAAGTGTTCAGAGCAATTTGAAGCCTGGGCTGCTGACTTACAGGGAACATTTTACTTAAACCTCCAACCATCCGACATCTGTATAAAAATAACAGAAAATCACAAAAAGCATGATATGTCCCTTTTAAGAGGTTACAGCAGTACAAAGTCAAATGTGTCATGAAAATCATAATAATAAGATATTACTAGTGATATAACTCACATTGCAGTAATAAGGATAAATATGATGCTTCTTTTTTTAATTGTACATAGGTGTAATGGTAAAAAAAAAAAAAAACAGAACTCTTTATCCGTCCACAAAAACAAGTCAAAGGCTGCCAACCTGCTATGTGCTGCACCTGCCATGCTTGTGAGAACAGTGTGTACAGACAGCTAATGTGATCTCAGACTCAGGTGTGAAAGTCTTCTATTATCTACTGCTATATATATATATATATATATATATATATATATATATATATATATGTTCAGAGCAATTTCACACATTACATATCTTCAACATGTCCAGCTTTAGTAACTATGGTAAAATTCTAGAAAGCCAACTTATTTCAAAAAGCCAAGTGACAGTTGAACATTGCCCTCTTATTCTTCATGTGTTAAAAAACAATGTCTGTAAGAAAGGATACTCAAACTGTAACAATCTTACTGTCAAGTCAGGCAGGGAAAATGGTATTTTCTTGTAACAGCTTAATCCAATTTGTTCATGTCACTAGACTAACACCTAATACTACATACTTTTCTAGTGTACTGCAGTAAAACAGGAGCTGATTCCTCTTCGTCTTACCATCTATAACCAGCTCTATGGTGGCTCAGCAGAAATATATCAACATATTGTAAATTAAGATTTTCTGATGCTTTTACTGTCTTCAGTCTTTTATTTACTGGTGATAATTATGAGATATTTCCTTCATCATTTTAAAACCTACTGAGCAGACTCCTGAAGCAGACAGCTATTTAACTAAGGGCTGAGTCAGTGCTGTGTGTACCTGCAGTCTAGTTAACTGATGGGTCCATTTGAGCTCAGCATTTCCCTCTGCGTATGTCTTAACAAGTGAGCATCAAGAAGTGGTCAAAACATGTAATATCCATTCACATTCAATGTCTGATTGAAAAGGAATATTTCTGTCTCCAATTAACATACATCAAGGCCATCTACAGTAGACTATGGCTATAGTACATTAATACAATATGTTCTTGCACCAGTTACTTGAGGTGTGGGGATCAAAACATCCTACATCCTACTGTCTCATTATTCATGAGAATCAGAAAAATGCCTTTCTTGACATCAAAATTATCCCAACAGCTGTTTTTAAGGTGTCAGGGTGGATTTGATTTCTTAAAACAAACAAAATTGTGGTTGAAAATTGGCTGAATAAGTATAATATATACTGTATGTTCATGCGTAGGATCAGACATACTGGGTGAGATCAAAAGAGCTTAGGTCAACTGATGAATTCATTTGCTCTGAAACAACAGGAATAGCAACATGTGTATGTTGACATCAACAGTCAGAATTACTGTGTCAAAGTCCATGAATTGCACTGTCAAAGCAGATTAGTACAACTCTTCCAAAAAATGGGTCCCAGGAGGGAAAGGCTTTCTTTCCATAGGGTAAATGAAGAAGGTACATACAGCACATTTTAAAATAAAATGGATTTGTAATACATAATAAAAATATATAGTTAAAGAAAATAATAAAACACTGCTTTTCTTGTGCATTAATGGAGCACACTGAGTGGATAGAGGGTATATAAGTGAAAGTGCATTTAGTTTAAAACTCAGCTTTTACCTAAAACCACTGAAATACATTGAAATAAAGAAAAGGAAAATGTTCATCATCAATTGTTGGGATATGTTACACAATAACAGTGGATGTCAGAATATATAAGTTACAAATTTAGGTTCTGGATATTTGTTGCATCATGTTATGAAGAGATAGGTAGAAAAAAACACACCATTGTCTTTGATCTCTTTCTCAATATTTGTCTGTGCTGGTTTACTGCCAGATTAAACCAAAGGAGTTTTACAGACTGTTGAGAAACCACAGGGGACTCATCAGGTGAGAAGTGTAAATTAAAAGCAGCCCTGAATCAATTATAGCTAAAAATACAAAACAGTATAGACACTACTGTAGCAAATTACTGAAAAGTGATTTGAGAAGATTATTCCTATTTAATCTATTTAATGAAGTGTCATCTAATGTTGATAAGGCAGCAAAAACCTTTCTGTGATGACATTTTACATGAAATCTGCACTCAGGTCTTATAAAAGAGAATTAAATGTCATTCCCTACCAAATAAGACTCTTTTGTCATGATTATGTTGCCTCTATCAACATCAGTCAGCATCAAGTTCCAGCACAACTGATCCGTCTGAAATTCAAAGCCATCACACTGAGATGAGAGGTGAATGGGCTGAAGAAGAGGCATCAACTTTAAGTGACGGGGAGGCCACAAAACACATTCTCCAGGTGCTTGTGAAGAGCTCTCACTGACTGGCAGCAGCATATCATTTCTACTGATTTATTCTGAAGGATGTACGTATTCACCTGAACCGCAGATGGGGGCATTTGTCTGCCGGTCAGTGAAGTGCAATCAGAATTCATTTAACCTGCACTCCAAAAATCCAACGTGCTATCTATTAAATGTGAAGAGAAATTACATTTGACCCTTGCTATATATCCACTGAGTCATAGTTACTGTTCTCTTCAATTCTGTCACAATCCACTCATAAACTCATTCATTGTCTTTTTTTTAACACTGGATTGTGGATCACTTTCTTAAAGTGGCTTTCCTGCTTTTTTAATGCACACATGTTGGATGTGTATTAAAAAAAAACAGACAGCATGCCCATTATAACTAAAGCCGAAGGAAACTGCCCATTAATTCAATCATTTAGTGCTGTAAAAAAACCTTGCTAAATCTAATTTTCAAAAAACAAGAAGCTCATGGTATAGTTGATCTATTGAAATGTCTGTTTTACCGATAAAAGCTGCAAAAAGATGGTTCATTGATTGTATTTCTCTAACTAAAAAGCATTTGTGCCAGTTTGTAATCCCCTTTAATTGGTACGATTAAAATGTTTGTCGAAAACCAGTGACTCCTTTAAGTAGTAGTTAATTTAGTTTGTATTTGTAGAATTTGTTAAACCAGTGGGTGTTACCTTTTTAAAACCTTGGGTGTTTTTTTTTTCCTGAAACTTTTTGATATTTGGTATGAAATATATTTTCACAGATTCCTGAAAAACATTTAATTATATTAGGTTCTCTTCTTGTCAAAATGTTAAAGATCACAGTTCACCCACTCAATCTATCAAGTCTTCTTTAGTTATATGCCTCCTCTCCTGGTTAGAGAGTCAAAAACGAAACCTCATGGGAACAGAGTAATCAGAGCCAGAGCACATTTGGGTCAGTGTCATCTGTATGCAGCTTGGTATACGTAACAAGGCTTTTTATTGTAAGTTAACTGCTCTGTTGTGGGTACAGGTGTGAAGGTGGCACCTATGAGCTCCATTAACATCCAATTAGAATAAATTATCTCTAATTATCTCTTATTATCTCATGACATACAATAAACAACACATTTCGGATATTCCTAATTAGTCTCTGGTTAGAAATATTGACGTCCAGACGACCTTGTGGGCACTTCTCTCTCTCCTTTGATTTGCAGTGGTGATGAGCAGTACATGCCAAAGGAAGGTGCCTCATGTGGCTTTGACCTGGGCACTCATCCACTTCATAAATTGCTTTTCAAAAGGAGGTAATCCGATGGTGTTGCCTCGGGCGATTACAGCTTTCTATCAAAATCCTCATGCAAACCACTTCAACTTGATGTCCTCTGAAAATTAGCATTAAACAATCCCCCTGTCTGTCCACACCTGAATAGTATTGAGTGTCATGTAGAATACTGCAGCCACCACAATAGCTAAAAACATTCTCACTACATATACCACATTTGTGATTGATGTGTGAGTGTCTATGTGTCTTTGGAGTATGTTTACATGCCATTGAATTTAAAGCTGAAGGGCTATTTACTGTCCATGTACACATTTGTCTGCAGGGAAAAAACATCATGGTAATCCTACTTACTGCTTCAACTGTCCCTTTAATCACACACCACTTGTCATTCTTTCTCACTGATCATCATTAGTGGTGAAATGTTTATGTTATTTCAAGATGTAAGCATATGTATCTAAATGTTGTGGGTTTAAAGGCAGCCGCCAATATTTAAAAAAAAAAATATGGAGGCCTGTGCATCATGGTGAAACTTGCCATGTACATTCAAGACTTAGTGCAGGTTGTGTCCAGCAAGTTCAGAAATACTGTATGAAACTACCTCATATACAACATTGCTTCCGCTTCTTCTTCTGCACATGGAGTCAACAAGGAGAAATAGAGACAGCACCACTCTGTCATTGTACTCCACATTATGGTTGAAGGTGGGATTACATCTATTTGGGGACTATATTGAAAAAGTATAAAATACCTTCACATCACAGGCAGGCTTTGATATCACAGTGGGGTGGAGCTTCTGGGCTCTGAATTGCTCAATTTCCCAGGAGAGAAGAACGAGTATACACAGGAGAAAAAAAAGGAAGTCAAACTGTCCAAGCATAGCCTATTTGATTGACAGCAGAATTAACCAATGGAAGGCTGAATATTGCTTCTACGGTTCAACCTCAAAGTCTTACTGGTGAAGTTTCTGTTTGGATTTAAAACATTTAATTTATTAATTCCTTGTAATTTTAATTGATACATCAGTCAATTGATACATACGTTGCTTTCAAGAAATAATAAGTAATCGACCCATTCCGAACAAGCACCTATGGTGCCAAAATAATGCGGACACTTTTGGACATAATTGGGGCACAATTCCTGTAGACTTGCAGGCTATAAGGAGGAGGAAAAGGTGTAGGGTTGTGAAAACCCTCAGGGTGGTTATGAATTAAGTGACATTTTTCATCCTTTTTCCTCGCTTTTTCTAGTTGCATGATTAAATTGCTGATTGTTATGGCAGAAATCATTAGGAAATGTCATCTGTCAAATGTCAAGAAGACATAATGTAAGACATGATGACTGTATATATGCTTATGTCCTTATGGGAAGCAAAAAAAACCTCATTACCTGACACCTACAATACAGTAATGTCTGACTTTTAGCAATTTCTGATGACAGCCAAGAAATTACACCAACATCATCCAAATACTTAGCTTTATTATATTCTTGAAAATGTTATTTTTAATTGCAATGACTGAGACACAGCTATTTTCCAAATGATTAAAAACTTTTAATTGGTTAAGAACTCATGATGGCTCTAATGCCTCTATATGACCTACGTAAGCAAATAAGATTATCAGCAAGAATATCATCTATCTAGTTTTTCTAAATGTTTGCCAATGTTTTTTGGGGTTTTTTTGTGATTAAATTGCATGTCAACATTTTTCAAAGCTGTCTCATCAGTACTTTCACAGAGAATGTGTATCGTAACGAAGCAATACAACTTTTTTGTAACAAGGTGGATTTTTCCCAGTTTTCACACTGTGAATGAAAGTATCAAGCATTCACAGATTATCATCAGCACAAAGACCTGTATATTGTGAAGGCGTATGTGGGGGGTTGACTATCCCGCTGAATGTGTTATTTACCACATCTACAATGACTGATCAGCTCCCAGGCTGTTTGTGGGTTTCTCTGTTTCACTGGAGGCAGACAGGTATGCTCACTGGGCAAATGAATAAAACCAAAGAATTAATATATTGATTCATGCATCCTCATGTGACTCATCATCATGTATTTATAAATACAAATACTGATGATTTCTTCCCATGGAGCCAGGATTTGTATTGCTGATGGTGTGAGTAGTTGTTATGCAAAACGTTTATTCACACTGCAAGTATTTCACATTTTCATGTTGTTTATTAATCACACAACTTTTGTGAAAAAGCCTTTAGGTTTAAGACTGATGATACATTTTGTACTTTCATCATCAGATCTGCAGTTGTATGTCTTGGACACTCAGGTAAAGGCAGGAGCAGAGTCCTGCATCCCAGGGAAGACCTCAGTGGTAGCTGGAAGGTCATCTGTACCTGTTTGGGCAGCAACCCGATACCTGCTGTTGTACACCAGCAGTGAAAGACGTCATCAAGCTGAAGGAGGACTTTCTGGTCTGGTTGACCCAGGAGTCTCCTGGAGCAGCAGATGGGTACCAAAGGGCCAAAACGGCAGCAGCTCAGGTGGTTGCTGAAGCAAAAACCTGTTTTGGAGGGGGATAGGGGAAGCCATGAAAAAGAACTTACATTTGACTTACATTTGGCCTCAAAGAGGGTCTGGACATTGCAGGGCTGTCATGGCTGGCATGTCTCTTCAGTGTCGCATGGAGATTGAGGACAGTGCCTATGGACTGGCAGACCTGGGTAGTGGTTTCCATTTTTAAAAAAAGGGGACCAGAGGGTGTGATCTAACCATTGGGGGACCACACTACTGTGCCTCCCAGGAAAAGCTTATTTCAAGGTGCTGGAAAGGAGGCTCTAGCTGATTGGCAGTTTAATGACTGGAATCTAAGGTTAGACAAACTGCATTGTTATGTTGCTTTTAACAGTCAGAAAGAATTCATACCGTCACAGCCGGGAGTACAAAGACATTACTAGGACAGGTGAAGGACATCCCACAAAATCATATTCATAAATACAGTTCAGTTGTTTTTCGCATTTGTTGTCTATTTCCCCTACTTTTTCATAGATTGTTGAGCTAGGCTAGATAGTTGAGCTATTCAGTAAATATCGTCACACCTGCGAAAAATATTGTGATCGTTTCTACTACCCATTGTGTGTGAAATCAAGACTCCAGGACAGCTAATTTTTGTAGTTTCAAAATAAAGATAACAACACCAGTAATCCAAACAGGTATTAGCAATAGCAATAAATAATCGTAGAAGTCTTAGTAATGTAATAGTTGTGCTAGTTTGTCTTTTGTGTTTTCAGCTTCAGATTAAAGCGTGTTGCCACACTTAGAGCAGCAGCAGTATTGATTTTTCTTTTACAGCACAAATTAGCGAATCCATTCAATCTGTCACAGTAGCTGCCATAAAAAAATAATTTAAACCACGGATGCTATAAAATTGGTTCCTTATGGCATTTTTTCTTGTGACAATTAGATCACATTAAAGACCCTAAACAAGAGCATATAACCTGTGTGAGTGACTTACAAATAGCACTATCCAATGCTATATCATTAAATAATTCAGCTACTAGTTATATAAAATCATCAGTCAGGGGTCTGCTTCAGCCAGTCACTTGGTATGAAGTTTACATATACCAGTTTGCATATCTTATGAGGGATTATGAATGAGAGTGTAGCTAAATAGTCAACATAATTCTCATCTGTGATTTTGCCACATCACATGTAAGAATGGGCCTTTCAAGAAAACTAATTAATAAGCATTTCTTAGTATGAATGACTGCGAAAGCACAGTTAATCAAAGGTTACTTAACCTGATGACGTGTAACATATCTTGACCCTGAACACACAAGGATATGTCATCCATTTATGGTGCCAAGTAACAAAATCATTTCTTATTCAATAGTTGCTGGGTTTTTGATGTTAGAATTATGTTGTATGTGGTGTGTAATAACAGTACAGCATTGAACTACATGGGTTTGAAAGTATGAAACCAGAAATGTAAAGAGAATGGAATTTGTACTCAAAAGAAATATCTCTGTAACTATGCAGAAAAACCTCTGCTCACTGAGGCAGGAACCTTTGACTTGATGGAGCCCATTGGTTCCCCAAGGTTAGGGTTACTTTGTTTCCACATTTCAGCAGTCTTGTTCTTCAAATTAAGAATGCCATCAATACTTAGTTGGACGACAGACACGTTCTGCTCTGCGACAGTCTGCAGCAGAGCCTGAGCACAGAGTAGTGGAGACAGAGGGCTGTCCTCCCTCCTGCTCTCTGCAGTAATCTCATGTAGCTGCTCTCATGTCTCTGTGTGTTTTGGGTGCTTATTTTTGGCAGAAACTCTTTTGACAGTAGTTGCAGCCTCTCGACCACATACTCACTATGCGCTGCCCAATTCCTTAAAGGAGCAACGCTACCAAGAGTTTCCTAGGCAACGACACGGAAGTTGACTCACGTTTCGAAACAGTGCGACACAGAGTCTCCCAAATACTGTTGATCTTGAATAAAGAGACATTTGATGTTATTTTTGGCATTAAAATGTATATTTTTTGGCCTGGCCAGGGTTCTCATTGTCCTGTCTGCCAGGCTTGTACAATTATAAGGGAAACACTGGAGCCTGCATTGCCCTCTTCTTCTTCAGGTTCAGACAATAGAGAAATCAAAGTCCTCACTATCCGAATCAGAACACGCCAATATCACACAACCCAAGAACATGCGCAGCTGTTGGTATGTAAAGCGTTTGCTGGTCCTGAGGAAATCTCCGTAACGTCTCATCTGACAAATATATCCCAGGCGATTGCTGACTTAAAGGAGTGTCTGATATCTGGCAAGATGTAAGTGTCAAGAGGGTTGCTGTCATCGCAATCCAAACAGACATGAGGAGTTTAAAGATGACTGTCTCCAGAGAGCAAGTTCTTTTGGATCTGATTTGCTCACTCTCAGAAAGAACCAATATCATTCAGTCTGACCTGTGTGCATAGTGTGAGGTCACTCAACTAAACAAAGAGAAGATCCAAGGATCCAGGATTATACACGCAGATCTAATCTTAGATTAATCTTTCTCCCTGAAGACAGGAGGGTAGTGACACAATTGGTTTTCTCCAGTGCCAACTCCCTATGTGGCTCCCTACGGGCCCACAGGATTTACACCAAGTCCAACAACCGGTGATAACAATCCAAGACTGGTAGGAAGGTCGTACTGAATGCATCTTTTGCCGATGGGAGTCATGAGCTTCTGCTGTTCGCCTGATTATTCCCTACACACCTCAGGACACAGAATGGCCTTTCACTCATCATGAAAGAACTATAAAAAAGGGTGTGCAGAACTTCCTGCTTCACAGTGCAAAGTTGAAGGTCTCCCACGTCCAAGACACCCTCCTGTTTGATTCTCCTGATGAAGCGTCTGTGTGTTTTTATTGTATATACAAATACAACATTCATTCAACCATCAGTCAGAAAGTGTTGGAGTGGGATGGCTAGCAGAAAAAAGTGGAGGTAGGAAACAGGTGATGGCAGGAAGGTATGTTGGTGGAAGGGGCCAGGAGATGGCAAGGAAGATTACCATGGGATGTACTCCTACTCCAACTTGGTAGCAGTAATTAATACCCAGACTAAACTGATAGCTTTGGTTTATAACAAACTTTCCTCTTGTGACAGCCAACCACTCCCAGTAACAAAAAGTTTTGAGTCTCTCAACCTTGACTGATTGAGAGACAGTCTGGGCACCATTTGTTTGTCATCTAAAAATCTCACTTATCAGATAATTCACTCTAAGTTTGTGCACAAATATTACTGTATGCCAGAGCATAGATGTAGATGAAAACTGGTTGACAATGACTTGTCAGAGGAGACTACTAATACTATACTACTAATATATGTCCTGGTATTATTCCACTCTATGAAAGCTTTTTGGGAATATATCAATAAGATTTTTGGAACTATCAATAATAAAGCCCTCCCCAGCTGCTCTGCACTATAACTTATTGGGTATAATCCAGATATATTGTTCTAGTTATAGCAATATATATCTAGTTATAGTTGCAGATGTTTATTTTAACAGGGCTAGAGCTGATACTTTGATCAACTGGTCTAAAGCTATCAAGATCATCCAGAGGCAAAAGTAAACCCAACCTTTAGTCTTTCCTTGACCTCATTTCATTTCACATAACCTTTTCTATTTAGTACCATGGGCCATGTACATGTATGTGTATGTCTATGTGTGTATGTTTGTAATTAGCATATTGTTTGTTGTCTCTGGCATCGTTACTGTTGTTTATTACTGTGGATTTACTATTGTATATCTTATTATATGTTATTCTGTGTCTCAGGCGTTCTGTTCATTTGTGCATTTACATTGACTCATTATTGTTTTTATTTAATTGGACTTATTTGGTGTCTTAATTCACTCCTTTACCATTTTAGCATTCTTTATTTATTGATACTTATAATCTTTTTTCTTTTTTTCCCCCATTCCTGCAGACTAACTGCATTAGTGGACTGGAGTTCCCTGTATGCTTGATGATCTATCTGTTGATCTATTTGTTTTGCATTATCTCAATAAACAATTCATCACAAAAAAATACACAGTGATACATTAAATATAATGGTCTTTTTTCCTGGCTGGCTGGAAATTTCCCACAGCGGCCGAACCATAAACTAAATTCTGCAATACTAATGGAGGTCTTGTTTTTTAATAAAATGGAAGCTTAAAAAGGTATCTTTATGAGGGGTTTCTTTCATCATCATTGAGGAGCAAAGGCCCATTATTATCACAGGATTATTTGTTGCCGTCATTCCCCAGCATTGCCTACTTAAGGCAGGAGCTGTAAAGTAGAGCTATGGTCTCTAAAGAGGGAGATATACAGCAAGCAGGGCCTCACATGACAAATGAGGAGCTTGGCCCACGCTTATTTATGGCTACTTAAAGCTGTCAGTGGGAGATGATAAAGGGTGAGCGCTTGATTAGAAAGTGTTAGATCGGTCCGGTCCTTGTGACCCGCGACAGGAACAGATGAGCGGGGGAAAGGTGGTAATAGCGCTGGTGAAACTGTTTTTTTCTTGACAGGTTCACAGTTCACTCTTTTGGGATTTCGGCACACAAGAAAAAGATTACTAAAGTGGATATGCATGTCAGGTTGTCTTGAAGTGTGCCTGTATCAGCTGTATTTTTTTTCCAATCTAACCTACATTTGTGATGATTGACATCATGAAAAGAGTTGTATGTGGTGCCATACTCCTAGAGCTATTGTCAAGTTAAATGATTCTGTAGAAGAAACAGAAATTGTAAGATGAACGGGCACCCAGAATATAATGGCAGGGTGGCTGTAGGTCTCTTGGGTGATAGATAAAGAAATTGATTTGAAAAAATCAATTTGCAATCACCTTCATTACTATATTATGACCTTTACTTGGGCATTTCATATGTGGTCTCTAAAGCGTATAGTTGGTGGGGGATGGGTGTGCCATTTCCCTTTTCCTTTCCATTAAAAGGACATTCAAATGCATTCATTTTAACAATCAAACATAGGAACTGAATGTACAATGAGTTATTTTATATTTTGTCATCTCCTTGTACATATACAGAAGAAGCACTAGAAAGGCTAATTTTTAATAAAAAAGGTATATTGAATGTATATTGCTACAACTACAGGTACAACCAATAACCATTTAACAGCAGAGCTTTTAGATGTTCAAGTAATGGCTCCAGAATTTCAGATAGCTTTTCTGCCATCTTCTGTGTTAAGTGGATCTTCTGCTGCAGTGCAGTTAAGCAGTCGTTCAAAGACTGATAGGTAGGCACTTTCAACCTTTTTTTCCCTAAATTGCTGCTGCTGTGCTACCTTGTTAAGTGGATGGTTAAGTATCATGGTCTCACTGAAGCGTGTTCTGTTGGTTGATGGACCAGGATTTGCTGGGAGACAGGGAGCCACAGACACCAAACATTACTGACAACAATCTCACCAGTCTGATCACAACTTGAACTGCCATATAGTATTCATTCAGAGCCATTAAAAAAAAATTAAACTCTGCTGTTTCTTTTTTTTGAGAAGGATAACAATTAGCATTACAATAATCCTGTATTTTGCTTTTAGATGATTAGGCTTACATAAATACAGGTCATTGCTGTGGTTTAGGATCAATGATTTAATCACACGAAGGATGTGAATGGCTATTTTGATGCTGATGTATTTCTCCTTATTATTCATCCATTAAAATGACTATTTTTAATCATTTTTCAGGTTCATAGCCCCTTTCCTTGATGAGTTTGTGATAAACCTTACACGTTACTTGTTTTCATTAAATTAAGAACATCATCTAGCATAATGGACTGGCTTGCCAACATACCACTGAAAAAAAATATACTGTTATATTTGTCTTCTTGAAAAAACTGAAAGTCTTTCATTGGACTGACTTTCCTTTCAAGATGATTGACATGACGGACACCACAAGAAAGTGGTGGGATGTCCAGATTGTGGCTGAGCCTTAAATACAGATTGCCCTTGAACCACATACTGCAGATAGCTCTGACTGTTGCTCTGAGTGGATTACCAGTAATAACCTGCTCCTCTGGCTAGTATCAGCCAGATCATGTTCATGTACACACTGCTTTAGCCAGCGGCTCTGGCTCCCTTGTCAGTCACCACTGAAAACTGCAGACTTTGTGATGTCTTAATAAGTAATGACCCAAAAGTAGTTTCAGTGTCACTGTTATTGTCATTAACTTTTGAAAAACAGAAAACACTGACTGCTTTTTTTTTTTCTGCTTGTGCCAGTAATACGCAGAGGCATTCTTTGGGGCTTTGAGGCTTCATAATGTGATGAAAACATAACATTATTTAGCATTTTACTTGAAAATGTACTTGTACCACCACTCATTATGTCAATAGTTGCTGATGAATTATCTGATGATTAAATTACTAATCTTTTCAGTTCAACATCAATGCACTCAAAGTATACAGGTGATAAAGAAAATGATAAACTGACAGATAAGAGAGCAGGCTATGACATAGAGACTTTACAACTTTATCTTTGATGCTCAGTTTACAATCATCAAAGGCTAACAAAACATCAGAGAAGTTGGAATTATGTGCATTTTTGCTTAAAGAAAGACGTGAACAATTTTTTAATGTAAAATGACATTCTCTTATGTTAACATTTTCAAAGTTTGCTTTACAATTGACTTTGTTTGTCTGGCATTTAATGTTGTTTATGTAATGTATCAAACTGCTTTACTGAGTAAACTTGAATAACATTGAATAAATCTGTCATAATGGCCAACATGGATTATAATTTTACAGTCTCTATACTAAAAAAAAACTGATTTTCTTCTTTATGTCTCCCTTGTCACAAGATGTTTACACAGAAAATAACGTTTACATCAGATTGGATTGGCATCATGCTAATTATGCTAACCACTGTGGGTCAATAATGGTGGTCATAAATGCAGTGCAGATGTCACATACAACACCAGGGACAGGAGGCAGTCAGCACTTTAAAAATTAACACAAGGGGCAAGTACCTCTCCATGACTGTAGCTGCTGACTGCTGAGAATAGGAGAGAATGTTGATCTTGATTTTAGATGCCATGTTTTGAGCCGTCTCCTTCAGTAAGACACTGACGGGGATTGTTCCAGACGAGCAATGCTGTGGCTGTTTGTTTGTTTGTTTTTCCAATAAGCAAACATCAAAGATTTGGGTGAGCCATCAAGGGTCAACTGTCTTGGAGCCTTTTATTATGTGACATAGACACACACTTGGGAGATACCATTTTTGAGTAACAATCTTTCCAATATAGAGTATTTGGTTAGCTCGCTGTTGTTATAATAGTTCTATTGAGGTTTTCTGACCCTCAAAATCAAAATCAGCTTTAGAAATGTATTATGGTGATTGTTTTATTTGTTGAAACTAGAGCGGCAACAACTAATTCAATTTATCGATGAGTTGCCAAATTAATCACCATCTATTTTGATAAATCGCTTCAAGTCCAAATGTATTAATTCCAACTGCTCAAATGTGAACATTTTCCGGTTTCTTTCGTCTTCTATGACAGGAAACTGGATATCTTTGAGTTGTGGACTGTTGGACAGGACAAAGCAAGACATTTGAGGGTGTTATTTTGTGCTTAGGGGAAACTGCACTTGATATTTTTCCAGCATTTTTTGACATTTTATGACCAGAAAACTAATCGATTAATCAAGAAAATAACTGACAGATGAATGGATAATGAAAAATAATCATTAGTTGCAGCTCTATTAGAAACTGGTTGAAGATATAAAGGAGGAATACACTCAATTGAATTTGTTGTTGTGGACAAATTGATAGAAAACCAGTGAGCATTGATAAAAAGTAAATTTAAAAAATCCACAGTAAGTAATATGGATTAGTTAATTAACACTGCTATGTGATAATACTGTATGTCAGAGGTGGTTTTAAGGTTGTTTCTGGGCTGCATACAGCATACAGTTGCTGGGTCACAATTAAAGAATAACAGTCTCACATTTCTCTAAAGAGCCTTTTTCAATTATCACACACAGATAGCCTATTGATATGGCAATATCATCATATAGTTCCCTTCTCATACCAAGCAAAATGAAAAGGCCATTCAGTGGATGGAACACAGCCCAGAATTCAATGAAGAAAATTACTGAATGAAATCAGGATTAAATACAATGTAATTATACATCGTCTTCCTTTTCATAACCTCCATTTTCTTCCTTGGGTCCAGTTGATTTTATTTCCATTTTCATCTGATGGAGAAAAATACACTGAACCCAATCAAGAAAGAAAAAAAAAAGGTTTTATCCCAACACATTCATCAAAAACTTATGTCACAAATATATAGTCCTGCCTTCATTGCTTGATAACTACACCATAAAACATTCAAGACAGGGGAGACTCTTTCAAATTAACATAAAGGGTTCATTTACAAAGTAACAAAGGGTTCATTTACATGTTGAACTTTTGACAGGACAATAATTTGAATTTCATTGTGATTGCAAATGAAGGAAATCTACTACCATCTGGTGGAATCCATTGGAATAGAAAACCAAAGTGATTGTCAATGCAAATACATCTGAAGTATGAGTCGAAAATCAAACCAACACTTGTCCTTGCTTGGTATGAGAATAAAATGTATTTTTAGTTTACAAGAGGAAATAGTTCTTATCTTAATGCTGTATATGCCCTAGTTAGCTTTGTTCTGAGTCAGTGATTGTTTACCTTTTTCAATTTGGACGATATCATATACGTCAGTTATTATTATTACATGTTTGACTTGTAGATTTTAATTACTGCAAAGACAACAACAGATGCTTATTATTAAATTGTGGGGAATAAACTCTCTAGTGATACTGTCATAATCCCGATTTAACTGTGTGGTGAGACTACAAGCTCAGTATTGTATGTGTTGTTGAAGAGTGTGCCATGTTTATGTCAATCCCCGGCTCTTTGATATCACTGCAGCATGGTGTTGATCCCAGCTGGACCAAGACCAAGGCCACCGTTAAAAATCATAATATTTTTTGCACAACATTGAATGCCATTCAGCCTCAGTTTAAGCTCTCAGGTATGTACAGCTTTGTTGTGATTGGTCAGCTCTTAAGTACATGATTCAAATGTCCCTGTACTGCAGAGTGTATAGGCAACAATCAGAGTGCCAGTGTCTGAGTGTTTAAAGCACATGGATTATTTGTCGGTGAGAGGAATTAATCAGGCTTGGAGCCTTTGGAGCTGTGAGTAATGAGGATGGAGATGGGCCACCAGGAAGATGTGATGAGGATTTAGAATGCAATTCATGGCAAGATAGGGGCATATCTCAAAGAGATACAGGCTTTTTTTCCCCTTTTTGCCAGTGGACAGAGACTCCTTGGTCATATCCCCTTCCTGTCTGACTGATTTCATAGAGACGATCCTGAAAGTTAAGTCTCTAAACAACTCTCTAAATGTGTTGTTTATACACTGAAATTAGGGGACAAACACATTTCTATTTTATTATGTGTGTATTTGTGTGCTACAACAAATCAATCAGTCAAACTTAATTAGTGTAGCAGCTTTCATAATGAAATTCAAAGTGCTTTACAAATGACCGACAAGTTGATAAGTTGATGTGAACATTAAAACAATATGATGTTATGTCATTTTAATTAGGCTACAGCTTATTTACAATTTCATTTAGCAGACACAATGTCAAGAAAACTAATGTGACAGTTGATACAATACAAGCAAGATCTAGTCAGGAAAGAACAGCACAACTAATAAAGCTAAGTATGAGAATGACATGACTTAGATGTTAACAGGCAGTGCATAGAGTACATAGAGACAGTGTATAGAAGGTCAGCTATTTAGTTCATATCTACAGTTGTGTATAACAGTAAGAAGGAATGCATATGATGTAGTGATAATCACGACTATTTAAAGCTGCATTTCAAATGTTGAGTACAAAAGGGTAAATCAAGTGTTGTTAATGATTTCATTATAATGATGTAAAAGCAACTCAAACAAAAGCTGACAGATGTGTCACACTGTCCAGGCTGTAATGGTAACAATAAGAGTAATGTTAACTGAATGAATGTGCAATAATCATACAGCACTAGATCTGAGAGTAGTGCTCACAGAGAAGGACAAATCCATGTCAGACCATGGGTGGTTGAGCCCCGGGGAAAACTGAAACACATGACTGTGTCTTTCATCACTTTTGTTTTCTGTGGGACTGCATATTGATGCGATGTGTTTAAAGAGTCAAAGAAGGAATTTTATCTCAGTATGACGCATGGTAAACCCGTTCAGATTATACTCGGAGAATCCATTGGCTTTACGACTGCGTTACAAAATGTATTTTTAAGTCAATTATTAAAAATCTGGAGAGAGAGAAAACAACCTTCTTCAACCTTTAAACAGTTTTTCAGATGGAATTCATAAATAATAATAAAAAGTAACATACTGAATAAACACTGAGTTTAGTAGCTGATGTATTATCTTTCATAAGCCCCCAACAACATTCATCCCTTTTCTGTTGTTAACAATCTAATCTAAAATAGCTTTTCATTACTGAGCAAAGATGCCTGGGCTGTTTGGTCTGGAGCCCAGAACTGACTAACTCTGAATACATTGTACACGTTCCACCAAGCACATTTTTGAGCAAATGCTTAAAAATGGCAATACCGCATCCATATGGCAATGCTGTCCTGTGAGAGATGGCAATTCAAGGGAATGCGAGTGTCACAATCACAGCACCTTCATTGCTGTCTTCTACACATTCTGTCATGAGTTTACTGTGATTTATAAGCATTGGTGTCCATCAGCGTTTCAATGGCCATGTGAGAAGCACCTGATATATCAAAGCAATCATGGCTCTTTCAGCAGACATGCTCTGTATGGCAATGATGAAAGGGTGATAGCATATAAAACACACAATGAAGTGACAGGAAGCTGTGATACAGTCTGGTTACTGAGACAGTGAGGAGACAGCCTAATTTTAGAGCTTGGAGAATATAGAAGTAGAGGCAACTTACATCATCAATAAACTCATTAAATGGCTATTTCTTGAGAGCAAGAAATCTGTCCTCAGAGTCACTGGATTGTTATTTTAATAACACCCACACGAACAATCTGAGTGCCTCAGAAATTAAATTAAACTATCAGAAAGTAAATATCAAAACCTCAAAGCCCTCCAATCAAAATCCCAGACAGCCAGACCTCAATGGAGACAAAAGAGGTCAGACCAAAATGGAGGCAATAAAAGGTTTTTTTTGTTTTTTTTAATGCCCTTAAAGTCATTCTATCAAAACTTTAATTCATAACCCTCATATAGATGTGAAAGATTTTCTATTTAAACAGTGTTAATAGAGCTTCATCATGCTCTATTAAAAAGGGGGGGACGTCTCCTGCCTAAATGTATATTGCTTTCAGGCCACAATCTGGTTACTTACTGTAAGACATGGTGCACAAATGTATTAAGGAAGCTCATTTTTCAACCAATATCAATTTCGATTTAATGTCTTTGGATCTAAAACTAACAACCTGCCAAATATTCCAGCTACAGGCACATACGTCTGCTGAATAGTGGCATAAAGCTAATGACCACAGTTCTGGGGAGCTTGACTGGATATTTTTTTATAATCACTCCATATGCATAATGACCCAACTGGCTTTATCAAATCCATACACTCTACAGGTACTATGGAAATATCCCTCACATTATTTACCTTCTTCATAAGCCAGCAATAATAATGTGTTCAAGACGCTAAAAAGGCTTTCAATATGTTATACAATGTTGTTTTTTTCTTTTGTTATTCTTTAATCTGTCTCTATGTAGAATTTACAGAGTATTACATCAAATGGAGTCAGCATTCATTCCTTTGGGCTTCAAAGAAACATACAGTGTTTTTTTAGATTTGGCGATGCGTCTTTTACCAAATTTTCCCCCACAATCTAATCTCAGTTCAGTTCAGTTGATTTTATTGTCCCCTAAAGGAAAACTTGACTTGCAGACAGGTTAAAAAAATAAACTATCAAAAACATAATCACATATAAAAACAAGACAGACAAATCACAAGCAACAATCAAGTCTGGCCGAATTGAAACCACTAAGAAGAGAATTTATAACTGTGAATCAGTATTGTGCAAATTTAGCAAGGTTATCGCTCTGGGGACAAAAGGAGTTTCTGGTCCTTGTTACATTTGTAAAATGGAACTCTAAATCTCCAGCTAGAGGGGAGCGTCTCAAAGTTGCAGTGGAGGGGGTGGCTTGCACAGTCTAGTGTAGACCTAGCTTTATTGAGGACCTGCTTCTCAAAGACGGCTGTTAGGGAAGTCTGTGGGGTTCCAATAAGCTTACCAGCTACCTTCACAATGTGGCCCATTTGGTTTTTATCCCTGACACAAATGCTATCAAACCAGGTGATAAAAGAAAAAGTAAGTACAGATTCAGTAAAAGATAAAAAAGAGACATCAGTTTCTTTCAGTTTATGTCTATTTTGTATGTAAGAGTACAGTTCATGACATACAAAGTCATTTTCTCATCAAGACATCCATACTTGACACAAAACTATGAGCTGTATGCACTGAGTTTATTTTAAGGGCACGGCTGGTATAGATTTCTCTTACCGCTAGTGATGTACTATGCATGACTCATCCATAAAAGCTAGACAAGGAAGCCTTTGCTACTATTCCTCAAAACATGGACAGGCATGAATGAACCTATCATCTCTCATTAGTCACACACATACTGTGAAGTACATATGTCAGGATAGGGTTCAGAATCAGTACATTTTCCTTTTTTCATATTTTTGTTTTATTTTCTATCCTTACTGTAGGTGTTAATCTTGGTTTTTGGAGAACCTGTATGCTCTACTGATACTCCTCTGTGTGTATTATGGAGATATCTTAATGGGGTCATTTTAAAAGAATAATTGTGTCTTATGTGGAAGATCCTTTTGTTTATGGGACTTGTATATGTACAGCACATTTGAATTTCCCTACACAAAAACATTTCAAACATTACTTGAATATAATCAAAAAGAGCTCCATAATCAAAATAATCAAGTAGAAATCATGACCAGAGTTTATCATGTTAGCAGAGAGGTGGGGATGCCCTACTTAAAGCTTCTTTTTAAGCTGGTAAACTGCAGAAATTCTGCCAACAAGCCCTTATTTACAAAGTATTACCCTAAAACCTATTCAATAATTTAAAAATGTACCAGTTTTAAAAAAGCCTGATCAGTTATTTTTGACTATTAGTGGCCTGGATTTATTGCCAGTGCACCTTGTGGAAGCCAATTAAGAATATCTTCGCTCCTTGTTGAAGAGTGAGTGACAAGGCCTCAGCTCATGTACTGTTGAGGTTTTCCTGTGAAGAGCAATCTACACAACAGAGAGGCAGGCCAGGCTGTCTAGTTAGCACCTCAGCGGCTGCTCTCTGTGGTTCCCCATGACTGGAATGAAAGCTATGCAGCATGACATTTAATCAATATAAGGAGGGTAGGCTGAAGGGGTTTAATTCCTAATCCAGCTGGTTTATGTGGGCTCAGGCCCTATTCAGATGCATTAGAGGTACCGCACGTGGAAGGACAAGCATGACAGGACACTGGCACCATTCGGACCTTGTGCTAGTGGATTCTATGGCTGTCTCGTACAGACAGACACAACCACCGTGTCAGAAGCGTGTATTTCAATCTGTTCTTTGAATCCTGCAGTTTCCATGGTGTTCCATTTCACTGAAGCTGATCTGGTGTGACTGTCACGTATGTTTAGTTGGACTCAAAATCAGAATGCTGTTGTGGCACAGGATGTACTTTTGTTAGTGGTGCAGTACGTTTCACTCATCGAGTTTAAAATTTGGTTTAATAAATATTTACTTTTAAATTATATTCATTTTTATTTAAATAATACTAAAGAATGGGAAGTCCGGATTATGATATTTTAAATAACACTTACAAACACACAAGTAGCCTGTGATGCTATAACATTAGACGCCAAATTGGTGGATGTAATGGAGCAGCACCAGAGGAAATCCTGTATGGTTAGTCAAATCAAATGGCTAACAACACAGTTTATCCTGTGTGCAATGGACATTTAGAGTCTAAGCTGTATTTTGTCACTTCAGGCTGTTAGGATCAGCTGTGCTTTAATCTGAAAGTGTAATGATAAAAGCATATGACATTTAGCTTGGTGCTGTATGATTATGTTTCATATATTAGCATGCCAATATACGCTATGTTGTATGCATTAATCTCAAAGTAAATATTAAGACGACAGATTGGTCATTAGTTTAAGAGGCATTGTACAGAATGAACAGAAGATTTGGACAAGTGGATATTTTGACCTGATTGTGGCACTAAATGAAGTCAGCTTCTTGGGACTATGAATGTGTATCATACTTAATTTCATTCCATTCAGCAGTAGTCCCACTAGATCAAATAGGTGGACCAGTAGACCAACAGATTGACAGACCAAACAGCTTTGCCATTTCTAGAGTCATGCTGCTAATGTGGCAAAAATACAAACAGGTTTCCATGGAGAGAACATAACAGGAATTAAATATAGTTACCTCCCTTAAGGAAATTAGATCAGCAACTGCAAAAACAAAGTGTGTTAAAGTCAGCCGTTGCTGTTTATCACCTGCTGCAGTGACTGCTTTTTGTCAGAGCTGTCTTATAGCTACACATTCTAAGTGCTGCTCATCACATACTCCACATGCAGAACATATAGACAATGTGTGATGAATGTAATGGACATTCTGGTACATGACCTTGAGACCATTAATGCCTTGTTCTTCATTTGATCTTCCTTTTCCTAAGTCACAACTGCCTGAAAGCCATGACGAGAAGAGCTTATACCACATAAATGCCACAACCTTGATTATGTAATATGTGGTAATATAAGAAGAGCACTGCATACAAGGGGATAAATGCCTTGTTTACAACGTGTGATCTGTACTCGCAAGGGTGAGATTCAATTCAGAATCCCACTGTAAATTTGTTTCAACATCATACCACCTTGAAGTTCAATGAGGTGTATGACTCCCAGCCACATTATTTAATAAGATTCACACAGTGTCTGTCTGTGCAAAGTTACCTGGCAACCACCACCCAAGGTCGCTATCAAATAACAATAGTTTATTATTCCAGCTCTTAATGCTACATGTTTCAAATCAAAAGCCTGGTGTGACGGCTCAAACTCCAATCTGAGTATTTTAAAAATACAAGAGTTGAGAGTAAGCTGTTTACCTGCATCTTTTTTTTTTTTTTTGCTATTAACACTCTACTTAACTGATACTGACAGTTATACGTCTATGCTCTGTGTAATGTGGCATCTGTAAGAATCAGATACCATACAAACAAAATGAACTCACCAATCATTTTTCTTGTCAGCAACTGTTCTGTGGAAGATGAGTAGACTGTCATCAGTAATTACTGCTGTGAGATATAAACTTCACAACTAACTTGTCATTGGTAGCCCTTCTCTCTGCCTCAGGCTATTCATCCCTCCTTACCTCATCCTATGCCCCCCCCCCCCCACCACCACCACCACCCCACCAACCCACCGCCACACGCACCCCCATTCCCCTTAATAATAACCCATCCTCTTTGAGCATCCATCTGCCTAAACAGAAGAAGCCTCTCCTTGACAGTCTGTGTCTCGGCACAAGCTTGCAGACAGCAAAATCAAATGTGTTTTCCCAAAGGATTTAATATCCAGTAAAATCGAGGAGGCAGCAAGTTTATACCACATCTATAAACCAGTCTGAGTCTCAGTGGGAGTGAGGACAGAGCTGTAGACAGGTAAACCACTCTTCATCTGTTTGTTTGTGTTTATGTGTGACCATGGGTCAGCCTTGACTTTTTTTTATGATATCCAGGTGGATTACAGTTTATGAAATGATAGAAGTAGAACAATTGAGGGTTTGCTCTAGAGACTCAAGAGATTTCTTCTTAAAAGGTCGACCAGATAAAAGAGTTAATGTTCAGTCTTTGTTCTGTAGTGTAGGCACCATGATGTACGAAAGAATTATCACTGTAACTTTAAATATGAACAGAGCAATGAAACATTTAGCTAGAAAAGATGAAGATGAAGTTCTCTGTATCTCACCCACCCCATGATATTTCTGTATTTGTCATTTTATCGTTTTCTTTATCACCTGAACTGAACTGAAATGGTTAACGATTCACCTAAATGTCATCGCAACTATTGCGATTTCAAACAATGAATGCTTCAAGCTGTAATATTTAAGGATTAGCTGTTTTTCTCTATCATTTATTGTAAGGGTTTTTGGGTTTTGGACTATTGGTCAGACAAAAGCACTTGAAGACATCACCTTAGACAAAACAATTAATTGGTAAGAAATTATCAGGAGCACTGATCCATAATAAAAAATATTTGGTAATTGCAGCCCTACATTGGTGTACTGAGAGCATCTCACTTGAGAATCTATCTGACTTCTGAGGACGGAGATCTCAGGGTGACAATAGTCTTCAGTCAGACTTTGTGTAACCATATGAAGTCATAACAGGGTTACAGCTAACTATAGCTTGGGAGCTTTAGAAGACTTGGCCTCTCAATAACCCCAGTCTTGATGTTTCTAAGTCCTCAGATTGGACCAAAATATGATAACAATGTGCATAATATTTCCTTCAAAAGAATCTTTACTTAAAACTTTGTGTTGCATAAGTAATCTCTACCATCATTCATTAATAAAAGCATCTGATATCAACTTCAGAGCACAGGAAATATTTAAACAAAATGTGTCTCTTCAGCTTTTGCCTTGCTGTAAAGGGTTGAATTGAGACTTTTGTATCCCTACATGCACATTCACTTCATGAAAGACCCAGTGGATGTAATGCACAAGAACTGACAACCTTCAAATCAGACATAATAAATGTAGACTGACCTTTTTACCTTGATCCACATGCAAGCTTCAAAGCAAACCCCTCTGACATTGATATGCTCATACATTATTTGACAGTTTAGTGACTGTCAACATGGAGCAATAAATACTTTAAAGCCTATGTAATTGGTTGTTTACATGGGGTTTGTGGTAGTCAGATGTTTAAAACTGAAGGCAACACATATTCTGTCTATGTCAGTCTCTATTTACTCTACTTAACATCAAATTCTGTCTATTCAAGTGAAAGTATATGTAAAATATAAACAGGGTATTACTACTGCAAGGTTAGTAATACCCGTTCAGCAGCATGAAAGCTGTCGGGAAAAAAATGGGTTAGTGGCTTCTATAAATCACCATATTACTACTTTGTAGAATATAAATATAAATTGTGTTGTAATAATAGATTTTTCTTTCCAAATGAAAATACTGCACAGTAGGAAGAATATATATAATGATGTTTGCTTCATCATTGGCACTAATGTTTATGTTCATTTTCTCTTTTCAGGTCACTCAAGCCTTGCCAAAATGTGGAATAGAGCAAAGACCACGGGCCCCTCTAGACTAAGTACGCTTCTGCTTTTCATTCTTCCTTCCTGTTTTTCCTGTTCTATTTTACAGATTTAAGCAACAGTAAAATCAGCCCAGTATCCATTTATCGCAAATATAAAGTTGTGCTACTGCAGATTAAGGTAAACAGTCTCTGAGAAAAGTTTTGAAAATAACATTATAATGCATTATAATTATTACTATTTTGAAATACATTTCTGCCACTGACGGAATAATTTTAAATGAGCACACTTTTTTGTTCTTTCATTCTTCAAATGCCTCTAAGGGGTGTCAGTTTTGGGGTAAAGGATTATACAATTTGCTGTAACAGTAAATCTTTGATACAAGCCATGAGGTCACATGATTTTAAAAAATGTAAAAGCTCCTGTAGAAAAACACGTTGAGCAAAGCAAAAACTATCCTGTCTGTTTCATAAAAGAGGTAAAAAGTCATGTGAAGTCAAGTGAATATTCAGAACAAATTTGGCACAACATCTATAACACCATTTTGTAATCAGACACACACTATTTAGCAGTGATTATCGGAAATGAAAGTCGACATCAGTCTTTGACATGAGCAAACCAACTGAATCACTGGCTCATTTACAGTAATCTGTGAGCAAGTAAATTCATCACCAGAAGTGGTAGAAAATGAGGCGCCACTAATCCTGCCAAAACATATTATTGCAGTCAACAAACAGTTTTGACAGTAGAGGAGTAGTCCGTGTTGTGTATATCGACATTCTGGTGCAGCTTTATAAAACACTTGGAAACATCAAGTTGAAACCACGCTACTTAAAAATCTGAAGAAATATTTCCTATTTTGGAAAGCTTGGTCGAGTTAAATCTTCATCCCTGCAGGCCGACAGTTCCCATGGCATCTGTAAAAGGCCACGAAACACCTAAAAATATTCAGTCTAGCCTCATGTGCAGCACTCCATTAACTTTTATCAGAACTATGTGGAGTTGGAGTTTCCCCAACTGACAGGCACTTCGGCAGCCAGTTGACTAAAGGTCGTCTCTCTCAGGCTTCAGTGATAAACTGAGGATGAGAAGAAAACATCCCTGGATTAAGGTTGCCTGCCTACTGCCCTTTACTGTGACCCTCTGAGTGCTTCAGTTTATTCAGGCCTCCATGAGCTTTCCTTTTTCACATTATGCCTGACTGGGTCTTCTATTCAAGCCTTTCCACCCACTATTTTGGGTCTTTCACTCGTTTACTTCTCTCTTTCTCTCTCTCTGTGTACATATATCTAACTACCAATCATATACATTAAAGTACTAAGCAAATAAATGCTTAGCCTAGCTTGGATAACCATCATCTTTTCTGCAAATATAAAGAAAATGCTTGTAGGACATAACCTGTAATTTCACAAAAGCAACCAGTACCAAAAACACCTCTTCTTCTCCACACGTATTGTTATATACACCACTTAAATGTACTATGGCTACAACATTCAGTCCTGTACTTGTATCTGATCTGCTGTGATTTATTTTTCTCAAACAGATTTCTCCCTCGTTCATCAATACATTCAACGTTTTAATGAGGTATCTGGAAACATATCAGGTAAGATAATTTCTTATTGTCTGGTAGACACACATCACATGTTCCCTGTCTCTTTGCATTACTGTACTGTATGAACATAACACAAAGCTACATCCATTATTATTATTAATAATGGAATATACTGAATAATACATTAGGTATTATTGACTGCTGCGTACATATTACCTGTCCTGTCTTCATGTGGTTAACCTAAGCTATTAATTTATTGCCTTGTGAAATCAGTCGGCCTCAGTTACATGTTTCATGGGCTGACAGTTCTCCTATTACTGTCCTCGTCATAATAATCATTAATCCCCAGATTAATGTTGTTCTTCATCGACTCCTGTGTGATCCTCTATCTTTGCACATCCAAAGCCTGATAAGAAAATGTTTAGCAGTAAACCAGGTAGGCAGAGGATTATAGAGTGGATTTAACGTCACGCTGTTTGAAATGTTTCAGTGAATTAGTGTGTTGTTTATTCTTTTAACTTTGTGGGCTACGTGCTGAAATATGTGTACATCTATACATGAGCTACAGTGTACTTTCACTATCAGTGTCCTTTTTGGAATAAGATACGGGGTGTCATTTGGAGAGATTTCTTTTAAATGTATTGTAAAGTTTGTTTTCATCTCTGTTTCTGACCCACCCCACAAGAAACTGTATCGACTTGCTTGACACGTAGGTCTGCACTACGCATTGAGATTCGGAAAGTGTTTATGATTGCTCCTCTGCTATCTACGGTTACCCATAAAAGCCATTTCTTCATAAGTTCACAGAGATGCTTAAACTCATCTTTAGAGCAGCATAATTCCAGCTCTAGCCTGACCTTAACCACCAATAATAAAAATCAAACAAAGAGTGCAACATTAAATTATGATTTGGCTCCTGCTGTACAACATGTTTTATGCGTAAAAGGCAAAGATCAACTCCAGCCTATACAGTAATTTAAATTTCACACTAACTGCTATAGGCGCTGAATTTCACAGTTAAAAAGAGCAGAGTGTAAGCTTTGAGGGAATCTATTGGCAGAAATGGAATATAACACTTTTTAATTAAGTGTATTATCACATGAAAATGAGAATCGTTGTGTTTACATTACATTAGAATAAGCCCTTTATATCTACAAAGGGAGCGACTTCTCTTCCACAGGCCACGCCATGTAGCACCACAATGTTTTTATAGTAGCCCAGAGAGAACAAACCAAACACTGACTTTTTGCAAATTTTGTGACCACTGTAGATTCTCCTACAGATTCTCCTACAGCAGGGTTCGGCTGAGGGGGCTGAGGGGGCTGAGGGGGCTGAGGGGGCTGAGGGGAAGGATATTCAGTTGTTTGCAATATCCAACCTCACTGCTAGATGCCACTAAAATCCTATATGCTGATCCTTTAAGATGTGAAGTTACCAAGTTAACAAACAGAAACCAATAGAAAACAACATATAATGACAATGTTCAGTAGGAAAATGACCAGTCACATTTTGACAAAGACATGTTTTCTTTTCCAAATCACCCTCGCTGGTAGGTGTTTATGTTCTATCTCATCTCTGATGTCTAAGTCAGACATTAATAAGCAATCAGATGGCACAACCAGTAAAATCTACTGCACATACACATCACAATCTACTGGAGTGCATTATGTTGAAAAATATTCCTAATATTTTGCTCCCCTCATGTATGTTAATGGAGTGTTTAAAATATTAGGAACACTTCTCAATAACCCAAGTACACCACCACCCACTACGACCCCAGTAATAAAAATAAAGTAGAATTTTTTTTTTTTTTTTGACAATGTCAACAAAAAAATGAAAATGTATAAGCTTCATAAATGTAGAATGGTAGAGCTGTTGTATTAGATTGCACAGGTGTATCTAATGAAGTGGCCAGTGAGTGTACAGTATTCTCCCTGATGATCATTCAAAAGGTGAAACTAAGTGCTTTTAACAGCACAGACACACACACAGACACACACAAACACACAGACACACAGACACACACACACAAGGCACCACTGGGAATACGTTGGACATACCTGACATCTGCTGGTAGAAAAGAGGAAATGTTTAGTTCAACCACAATCAGACCTCTCCATTTGGACTGAATATATTTTTTCTAACCATTTGTGTTTGTTGTTTTTCTTTACTAAGTTGAGCTTTTAAAGTCACTTAACTATGCTCAAAAATATGTGGTGTGTTTTGTTTTTTTTTTGGTGGGGGGTGTGGATGTTTGTTTCTTGTTTAGCTGGTATCCGGAGAAAATCTAAGATTCCTGGAGTCATCATCACACAGCATGTAGCAAATCTGCCAGAAGGAAAAAGCGCCCCAGATTTCCAGTGTAAACCTCTCCCAGTGAGCGTCCAGGAAGGTGGGTTTCTTTATATCATAACAGGTCACTAAAACTAACAGATTAATTAAAGTGTATAGTTACTGAAAGATGCATGACAGTAAATGTAAAATGTAAATTATTTAAAAGCAAAGGAAAATTGGTTGAATTTCATAGCACTATCTTAACACAGACTAAAATTCATAGATGTGAAAATAATAATGCAATATTTCTACATATCATTCAGGAAAATTAGCCATTTTTAAGGCCATGGTGAATGGGGATCCAGCACCAGAAGTATCATGGAGAAGAACTAAAGGGAATATGTCAGACAAGGAGAAATTTCAGATGAAATATGATGAGTCAACTGGAGAGCACATATTAGAGGTACAATAAAACTCCTGCCAGCAGTTACTGCTCATTATGAGTTTTTAACAGCACAGACAGTAATGTATTAAAATATACATTATTAATTCAGTTATTGTGTGAATTCAATCTGTATATGTGATAACTTGCCATGTCTATTTGTCTTTCTAGATCCGCAAAGTGTCTGCGATGGAGGCGGATACATACAAATGCTACGCTATGAACGAGTATGGCAAAGCTGTCTGCTCTACAACATTAACTGTCGATGAGTGTAAGAGTTATTCATGCAATACTTTTCTGAAATATGAATATTTGTTTTGAATGTGCATGTCAGGGAGTTGTAAAGTCTGTTACTGGCATATATATATATAAATAAACCAGAAATTAATCTTTTGTTTTCAGCCTTGACAAATCCATCAGATTTCAGAAAATTGCTGAGGAGAAGGTAAGAAAAGATATATAAGTTATAAGATTTTAAAATATCAAATCAGACATTTCTAAATGAGTGTATGACTGTATGTATGAGTTATGCATTATGCCTTTAGTAAAGTAGAAACAGAAGAAGAAAACCAAACAAACACCGAAGATGAGGGAACTAATACGAGATTCTGGGACGCCATGATGAATGCTGACAGGAAAGACTACGAGCGCATCTGTACTGAGTTTGGTGTTTCAGACTTACATTCGATTCTCAAGAGACTGGAGAAGAGGAAGAAGGAGAGAGCGCAAAACAAGTGCAAGGTATGAAAACAGCCAGATCTCACAGCAGATACGTTATCTCCTGCTAAATCAGCCAGTGATAGTATGACATTTCAATGAAAACATGTGGCACTGATTAAGGAGGAGAAATCATATTAATTCTGAATATTCACCAAACCTGAAATAGACTGCATGATGAGAATAACTCTCATCCAACTGCATAACTGCAATTAGATGAACTAATGCATTTGAGACATTTAATCATGAACGATGATCTGCAGATTTCAGCCCATTAATTCTACTTCTCTCACTCCCATCACTGATTCCCATCTCTATCAGCTGTTTCCATCTCTTGTCACCATCAGAACACAGCTATATTAAAAAGGACGGGTGTGCTTCATTAGAGCTGGAAATTGAGCTAAAAGATGCACAGTGAGGCAAATTAGGACTTTATTGAACACATTTCATAATATATTGTTTCCTTTGTCTTGTACAATGTAACTAATGCAGACTTAAAAACTCAAAATGTTGTAATTTTCTCACATAAACTTCCAATTATTAACATAGATTCTGTCAAGTTTCTACATATTTTCTGGTGTGCTGCTTTACATTTTTATATTACTTAATAATGGTCTGCTTATTTTATGATTAATGCATTTATCAATTTTTTTACATCTGCTTGTAAGGTTTGGTTGAGTGCTTTAAAAAGGTGCCTATATTATTATTATTCATATTATTACTATTTGAAATGTTTTATAACAAAATTAAATATATTTTCAGTTTATATAATTTAAGTTTTCTTTTGTCGTTAACTTCTAGCAAGATGGTGTGATTCCTTATGATGAGGATGAAAGAGACAAACACTGCCCAACGAGCGGTGGGAGGACAAACGATTCTGTTATAAAGGGCCAGATGCAAAAGGGCACAGGACCAAGTCAGCTGGATGCTGAAAAGGCCAACTTCCTCGATGTAAGGCTGAATAAGTTGAATGTTAAAGAGGTCAACTTCCTCGATGCAGGGCTCACTCAACTGGATGCTGAACAGATAAACTTCCTTGGCACGGGGTTGAATCAGATGGATGGTGAAGATGTCAAACTCCTCCTCAAAGAGTTTAAACGTAGGTACAAAGAAAGTGGCAGTAGGTGGGACTGAAAGTTTTTTTTAAATAAGCAAAACATTCCTATTGTCCATTTATGTCCATCAAGTGTGGTCAGTCTCTAATACGCATTTTGATGGTTCCTTTAAATGTAACCATCACATTGGAGAGTGTTTAATCAAAACAGTTAATTTGGCTCATTAATAAAATCAAAAATTAGCAGCAGACAGACATTGAGACGTCTATTCTCAGGACAATTTCCCACAAAAATTGTCTCTTTTAAATGAACCTTAAACATGTTTATGCTTCTAGTCCTCCTTGTGCACTGGGCACCCAAATACCACACAGACAGATCAAAAGGAATGTCTAGAAAATACCAAACCAGCTTTGGTTGTTGTGTAGGCCCCTCGATCTCTAATGACATCAGTAACTTATAGTATGTACTGCAAAAGGTGACGGGAGCGTGTCTATGTTCCCACAGCTCTATGATCCCACAGCCCTAAGTTCCCACAGCACCTATGTCCTCAGAGCACCTATGTTCTCAGAGCACCTATGTTCCCACGTTTCTAAGAAATTATTTAAATTTAGGCTCTATGTTCCCACAGCTCTATGTACCCACATTTCTAAGAGATTATTCAAATATAGGTCCTATGTTCCCACAGCCATAGACCTGTGAGGTGTCCTGGTACCTCTGTAAGGCTACGAGTGAAAGTCCCTCATGAGCAATAATTTACAAATTAAGCACTGGGGCAGGCACAACGCTGTCCTGATTGGGCAGACTTTTTGTAAAATAGTTGTAAAATATAACCCTAACCCTGTGGGAACATGGGGCCTAATTCTGAAAAGAAAGTTAGAAATGTGGGAACATAGGGCTGTGGGAACATAGAGCTGACCCCAAGGTGACAATGGTTGATTTCAGTATGTAATGAGTTTGTGAAGATTATTCTGGTTCAGAGGTGACACGCATACCATGTGGTGGGTTTAAGAAAACACACACAAAAGGGTCTATAAAACCTCCCTTCTCATTGTAGTAGTTTGTGTGTAACAAACTGAATAGATGGCTTTGTTCCCTTCCTGTTAGTTAATTTTGTGTGTGTGTGTGTGTGTGTGTGTGTGTGTGTCTGTGTGCGTGTGTTTTATGCAGTTTCCAATGTGGACTTCGCTGTCAAAATTCAGGAAATAAATGCTGAAGTAGGAGAAGATGCCCTCTTTGAATGTGTCCTGACTCACCCACTGCCCAGAGTCACATGGATGCGTAAGGGCAACGTCCTGGAGGATGGAGAAAAATACAACATAACTGTGTCAGACCACAAACTGATCCACAAGCTGCTGATCAGGGACTGCAAGCAGCAAGACAAAGGCATCTACTCAGCTGTGGCTGGAATTACATCCTGCAATGCCTGGCTGGTGGTGGAAGGTAAAACGTTACAGTAAAATACATCAATATTCAATATTGTTATGATTCTAAATAATTGTGAGTCACGTATGAAATATTTCATATCTTTTAAGTTGAAAGTAACCTCACGTCTGCTGATAAGAAGAAAAAACGTAAAACTGCCGCAGCTGATGGAGCAGAGACGGACCTTGAGAAAGTGGCCAAACAGCAGCAAATAAAAAACCGAGAGGAGATGGAGAAGATTTTAGCGGCCATAAAAGCAAAACACGAAGCAGAACAACTGACCGGAGAAAAGCCATTAACTGCTTGTGGAAGAGATAATGAAATAATAGCAATCACTGGACCGGGGAAAAACAGTGGAGCGGTAAAGGACAAGCCCGATGCCGCAAAAGCCAGAGTCTCGTTTGAAGAACAAGGGGGCAGAGAGAAAGTTAAGATGAAAAACTCTAAAGCAGATGGCACAGTATTGAAATCGGATGCAGATGGCACAGTATTGAAATCGGATGCAGATGGCACAGTATTGAAATCGGATGCAAATGGCCCAGTATTGAAATCGGATGCTTCAGGGTGTGTAACTTCTCCAGGAGAGCAACTGATAGCAGATGAACTGAAGAACAAAAAACACACCAAATCTGGTCAAGAGGATTTTGACAAGGTAACAGGTAAAGTCCACCCATGCCTAACAATGGATTCGTAGCAAGAAGATCATAAAAGATAAGTTGCGTTCAGGATACACTGAAGTAGATCTATGTACAAATGATCAGCTGCTCATCACCCAATTCAACATCTAACATCTGTTTGGATTACATTTCTATTGACTGAACAGTACAACTTGTTGTTCATGTCATTCTTAGTAATACCTGTAATACCTTTAAAAGCTGGAATGATTGGAAGTCATTTTTCTTATTCTTGCTTCTTAACTTAGTCTTGTGTGATTGTAAAGTGAATATTGTTGTGTTTTGGCTGGTGGTCCGACCATAATGATTTGAAGAGATCACCTCGTATTTCAGGAAAGTGTAATGAGCATTTAGTGTTTTCTGAAAATGTATGGTCTAAATTAATCAGTAAGATTAAAACAATAATTAAATCAAAATTAAGTTGCAGACCAGTCTATGCAGCTTTATAAACCTGGTCAGGATATCTCAATAATAGTATGGAGGGTCTAAAACCACAGCAAACACACTGTTTTTAGTGTTTCATCACACCCCACTATACCAGAGCTGCAATTGTTAATCGATTAGACGAACAATGAATACTGATCTGAGTATCACTTGTGAACTATTTCATTATAATATCTGTGACATACCACAGATGCTATTGAAGAAGGACACTCTGAAGATAATGAAGACTTCACTGGATCATCCAATAAATCAAAACGCATCACCAATGGTCAAGAGACTGATCATAGAGAAACAGGTAAGGCAACATAGCAGCTCTTAATATCCATATTTATGTTAATGATCCATTTCTTTGTGATTGACACCACTTTTCTAAGTGTGTTTTTGACTATTTTAACATCCATAATTATTTGGTGCATAGAATTTGGATTTTCTGTTGTATCTGTGCAGGGTCCAGCAGCAGATGTGATGATAACGAGGTAAACCAGATTCAAACATTTGCCACAAGTCAAAATGAAGCGACAGATTCAGATGGAAATGAAAACTCTGCTGCGTCTGTCAGAAATTCAAAGCAAACAAGGAAGGACCAGAATAAACAACACCGATCTGGTAAGAAATAACTGGGACATTGACTGCACGGAGAAACTGTACTATAGTTGACTTTCAAGATTAGTCATACCTGCAGCTGATATACTGTAGAGTACTGACAGAAGAAACAGTCTTTATTGCTTTGTATAATTCTATTTCTGTGCTATTTACAATGGTGATGGATCATCTCTTTTTTCCATCATGAATCACTGTCTTGACTGTAGAGCTCATGTTGTATTTGATACTATTATATGAAAGAATAACTCTTGATTTGAGACTATGTTACAGACCAAAAGAAAGGAAATTATGAGAGTTGCAGAGTGTACACCTGGAACATTGTATACCGCTTACATGTGTGTAGTTGAAATAGTTTTTATTTCATCCACATATGGAAATGCTGTGATTTGTTTGAATACTGAACTTGTGAGGAAAGGATGAGAATAGCTGGTGAAACTGTACATAAAGTCATAGTGCTGCTTGCTTTGACTTGAATAAAACTGCAGTGAAATACTGTTCATATCAAATATGTACAGTTGAGTGTTTACTACCTGAATTATGTAGCTCTAACAGATAAAAATGAAGCAGGAAGTGATGAAGATGAAGATGAAGATGCGGAGGACTCTGAGGTCACAAATTTGAATCATTCGGAGGAAGATCAAAAAACACAGGATGCAGTCAATGGTAAGAGACCCCAAATAGTATATTATTGTATCTTTGTGACTCTTATATCATATATTCTTATATTACGGTCTTGTATGGATGACTGCTCAGTGAATAAACTGTGTGTGCAATAGCATTATTATATTTTGCTCTCTGAAACATTTAAATACTTTGATTTCAAAGGTGAAAGCACAGGTCCTGCACACACACACACTGAGTACAATGAGACAGAAGATGAAACTGGCGTTGTCACACGTTCAAAGCATAAAAGACAAGCTCCACTGATAGAAGATGCAGTGATTGGTGAGTATTCAAACAGGTGTCATGACTTAATGACTCGTTTATCTAAATTGGACTGTTTAGGAATTAATTGTCTGATGATAGAGTAATCAAACAATCAATTAACTGGCTAATCTTTTCAGTTAAGACATGCCGATTCGCTCCAAGCATATTTTAATATGAAATTTTGATTCATTATCTGTAGTCAATTCAAAATATCCAGAGTTTAGCTTTACAACAATGAAATCATTATTCCTTTTAGTGACAAGTTGCAAAAACATATTGCCTCCACCTCAATCAATTATTCTGAAATTGGTAACTGTGTTATTTTTCTAGTTAATACCCATTGCTCCGTGTTCAGTGTTGATGTTCTATTTTGCCACAGCAGGGAGCCTCTTCAGAAGCAGAGCTACCCCACAAAGCTGGATTGTTTTGTCATCAACCTGAGGATTTCTTGACAGATCTGCATTTGGCTAGCATGAGAGTCAATTTTCTGTTTGACCCACATTGAATACAAAAGAAAACATTGAGGGGATAAATATTTATAGCACAGGAAAGGGAGCTGTATCACACAGGAGAAGAAAAGTGAATAAAAACCTTCCAACAGAGACTGAAATCTATCTGAAAAAGTAAAATGGGAGAAAAATAAAAGTCATCCTGTAATAACTCTAACAACAAAATTACATTTTCAGCTATCCCTCCTCAGTGTGAACACAACTAACAGGTTTGCTTTTGGAAATGAAAACAATCAGTTAACCAGCCTTGCTGTTCACTGTTGTGTATGTTAGATCCCGGGGTTCAGTTCATCTGTGGACTGTCTGATGTCAGCGCTATCATCGGTGAGGCCGCTGAGCTAACATGCAAGGTCAGCAGTGAAGACTGTGAGGGAGCCTGGTTCAGAGACGGCAAAAAGGTTAGGCTTAAAAGGTCAAACTCTTCTTTTTATTGGGTTGTGTGTTGGTGTACATCAAGATAATGCACAAGATGAGAGTCACGGTGGCTGCTAGGACATGTACAGTATAACCTCAACATCCTCAGATCAAAGTCAGTCAGCGACCTTGACTGTATCTCATCCCTCTCTTTCTCTTCACATTTCTTCTCCATCCCTTTACTGTCATCAGAAATACTGTACTCCTAGAGAGAGTGTTGCATTATGGGTTGTTCATAGCCTTAATGTTGTGTGTGTAAGAGTCAGTCAGTCCAAAAAGTGTTTCGTTTGGCCAGTTTAACCTGCAGTAGTTTCTGCAGGTTAAACGACAAGTGAAAAAAAAAAAAAATCACGACAAGTGAAAATGAGACAAAAGTCGGTCTGAACGACTAATTGCAATTATTTTGACTCGCATTGCAATATGATTTGCAATAGATGAGGAAATGATCATTTTTATTCTCATTTTAATTGGACAATATTTAAATGTTGTGATTTTTGCAGGGATCTGTACCAAACAAATGGGATTTTGACACACTTTTCACCTTCAACAGATATTGTGCCTCCTGCTATTTGAAAATTGCAGCAGTCCATATTTTGCGATTTCAATTAATTGTTCAGTCCTCGTCCAAAGTATCTCCTGACATCTTTACTGTAGAAACGGACTAAATCTGTCAAACTGCAAATTGACCGCTGCCACAGATGATGAGGAGCTCAAAGACGAACAGACAGCCTTAATAAATGTTAACTGCCGAAGAAAATACAATTGACTGCTTTCAAGAGTCTGGCAGACGTGTCTGAGTGTGTGACTGTACTGTGATGTGATTTGCCTTCGAAAAAACATTTTTTCCAAAACAGGTGTTGAGGGGGGGTTGTCTCATAATCAGGGTTGCCTCATATTTTGGGCCAATATGGTAAACGGCAAACACACAAAAAATCATTGAAAGAAAGATGAATAAAACAAAAGTATATTACCAGCCCAATTATAGGGAATCTGTTATTCACTATACGCTGTTCATACATTATGTTTTAATCTGTGATGGACCTCAAACATGTTTAGTTACTCTGGGCATATATAGGACACCACAGCTGGACATTAAGCCCTATGGGGGGGACCATTCAATATTACTGACTTGAATAATAACTCAATTGTTGTTGCTCAATCATTTATTTTCATCTGCCTGCATCTCTTCCTTTCAGATATCCCCAGATGACAATTTCACAATCACTAAAGATGGCACGATCCACAAATTAATCATAACAACATGCAAAGAAGAGCTCTCTGGGAAATACCGCTTTGAGGCAGACAGCCGTAAAACAGAAGCAATTATCAACGTCCGAGGTTTGAGAATTTGTTAGAATAACAATAATGCTGTTTAATAATAGAGCATATATTATTATTATTATTATTATTATAAATACAGGTCAGCAAATGTTAACACTGAATCCAATCCCAGCTGACAGCATATGAGGTTCAAAATTATCCGAACTGATCCCTTTTTTTTTTTTTATTTAGATCCCCCACGGTTTCACCCTGAAGACCTATGTACTTTCAGTAAGCCTATAACAGTTAAAGTGGGGCACAACGCCATCTTTAAACTGAGTTTTGTTGGCTATGAACCCATAAAGATTCAGTGGTACAAAGAGGGAGAAAAGCTCCAAGGTGACAACAATACAAAGATAGAGAAATCTGTAAGTCACAGCCGCTTGCTGCTGAGCAGGTGCCAGAGAAAGGACACAGGAGAGATCAAGATTAAGCTGAAGAACGAACACGGCTTCATTGAGGCGATTTCACAGCTGATTGTGCTCGGTGAGTAAATGAAGGACAACAAGAGAATTAAAACACAAAACAGAAATTTCTCCCCCACAGATCATTTTTCCTCCACAGCTATAAAAACTAAAAAAAACATTTACCACAACAATAAAAATGTCCAATTTAAAAAGTAAATTATTAACTAAACATCCAACTCCCTAAAATTCTTATCTTTATAGATGCCTAAGGATGCTATTTGTGCTGCAAGCAGTGTAATAAGAAGTACTTTGCTCTTGTAAAAGCTTAAGAACAGCAAACAGCAGCGTGCTTAAAAGCTTCATTACTCATCTACAATAAGGTACAAATGAGGCAACTCTTTTCTCTGTAAGGTGAAAAGGGAGCATAACATGTCCCTGAGCCCATCCCTACCTGGACACATTCAGTTACTTATTTTCCAAATGCAAACCATCAACTGCAAAACTGCCACATCACTAACAGGAATTGTTTTATAAATATTGTTTACTTTAAAGTACAATCGCAGGTTTTGATAATGTGACAGGTTAAAGATGTGGTACGAAAATACATAAGTTGAAATAATATACATTATTTTATTGTAATTTATTGTATTTTGCCAGCTCTAAATAAAAATACGACTTCTCCAAGAAACAAGTATCAGCTCACTTACACATAAGCAATTTCAAATAACTACATTTTGTGTTTCAGACAAACCCACTTCACCCCTGGGTCCTGCAGAGGTAACAGAGAGCTCAGCTACATGTATTGAATTTAGGTGGAGACCTCCAAAGGACGATGGAGGTTCACCACTGATTAACTACATACTGGAGCGACAGCAGGTCGGACGAAACACCTGGAAGAAACTTGGGGAAATTCCAGATGTGCCCAGCTACCGTGACACAGATGTGGACCGTGGCCGAAAATATTGTTATCGTATCCGAGCAGTGACTGCGGAGGGTGTAAGTGAAGTGATGGAGACTGACGATATGCAAGCTGGCACACTCGGTGAGATATACTAATATAATTGTCCCACCCACTAACACTAAAGACAGTAATGTAACAGAGGATAAACTATACCCTAATAAGATTTCACTTTTTGTTAATACACCTCACTGCTTTTAGTGCACGTCAAATAACAAATGGTACTCCAAAGCCTATTTGTGGTGTTATCTTTTGCTGGCACTCTGTGCTGCCCAACCATTATCTATGATTATTATGTACGGAGTCCAGGGGGCGAGAGGGGGGAGAAGCAGTGTACATCCAAGACACATCACAAGTAGATCACAGGCCCAACACACACACAGTAAGCAGACAAATTAAAGCACACGGGCAATAAAGTCTGACTTTTCATTTCACATAATATGCATGTCTGAGGTCTGTGTGAGAAACCAGAGCACAGATTTACCATTTAATCTATACCAATAAAGTGCAGTAATGGGAAGCAGTGGCTGTAAGGAGAGCAAGAATATCCTGTGATAAAACATGATGATTAAAAAGCCTCTTGTAGATTTTTTATATAACACATAAGTCTAAAATCCACCTGCACCAAACTCTAATGTCCAAAAAACCTGCCACTATAACATTTGGCTAAGACAGACAATGCAACAGTCCTTGGTACTGGTTAGAAATCTTTTAAGTCAAAACCTCAAGCAAAATGACATCAAATTACAATCAATAGGAGAAAATGATCTTATTTTCCTTTCCAAATGTCAATAACGTCCACAGTGGTCAATACATTTTAGATCTATGAATCCGTCAGACAGAAAATCTCACGCAGGGCCCAAAAACAACAGCGATTGTTGAAAAGTGAGCAAAGAAGATGCACGTTTAAAAAGGTTACAACAAGCAGAGACCCAGCATGGCACAGCAGCCAACACAACACAAGCAGAAAACAAAAAAAAAACAATGATTTGCACTTACTGTTTGAAGGTCTGCTTGGAAAAGAAGTCCATGCCACAGTCATCCTTGGCGGAGTGTTGGGGCGTGTTGTAGTAGTTCTCCATCAAGGCTCAGATCAGTCTCAGTGGTCCACAAGACTCAACAGAAGAGCTGGCCGGAGTTGAAAGTTATCCCTGACAAGTCTGGAAAAAGTCCTCTCCAAGGTCCCCATCCAGCTTTTCTCCACAAGCTGTTGCTGTTAGAAAACAGTAATTAAGCTTGGATGGCAGAAACCTCCATCACTGTTGGCAAAGTCACACAACCTGTTGTTCATCCAACACCAGCCGGCTAACAGATTTACTCACAGAAGATTGGGTCCCACCTCAAATAGATTGGAAAATGTGATGTTATATGAAGTTAACCGAGTTGCCTAAGCTGTCCATATCAACCCAATGTGCTTGGGTTGTTATCAGGTGTAGTTAGTAGAGTAGGAAATGGACTAATATGCTAGCATGAAACCAGACATGCTAATATCTAAAATTTAAAATAGCACAAATGGTTTGCAGACACTAAATTTGCTGGTAAACATTTGCATGCTATTTTTAATAGTTATACTTAGTTTAAAAAAAAAACAGATGATATAACATGTTGGTAACTTTCTATCGTGTCCTATGTGTTTTTTGCTTTGTATTGTTTGTTATCTTGCGTTTATATATTAACTGTGACCTGTTGAAAAGGGGACTGTTGATAAAAACTAGCTCTGGTACAGTAGGCTACATTTAAAAAGGTATAGTAAGCGATGTGGGGGAAAACGAGGACAGAAGTTGTTGATATTTTAGTGAAAACCAAAACCCATGCTAAGAAAATGGACTCAGCCAGCGAAGCAAATAACTCACTGCAGGTTGCTTAACAACACTTACCGCAATGTTTTGAGACATGTCCAGCTCCCTCAAAGACTGTCACACTGACTCAAAATGAAAATTACATGTCTGCAACTGCGTAAAGATCATTATTGATTGTAATGTTTTCTCAAGACCTCACTTTGGTTGAAAACGGGACAGCACTGCGCATGCGCATTTCCAGCCAGGTGGGTGGTTGAACTCAAATTTAAAATTTTTTTAAAAAAAAAAGACTACAGCAAGCAAACAAAAATATCAGAATGAAATATCAACAGACTAGAAACTGGTGAAGATATATCGTTCACATGGTATGACACTATTTAATCTAAATGGAAAGGGTATTTGTCTCTGCAGAAACTTTTATGGCTCATATTCTGCTCAAGTGTCCCAGCAAGGACCATGAAAACAACAACTTCTTCCTTTGCTTTTTATACTTTGACATCGCAAAATGTGTTTAGTGAAAATTACCTATTTGATTATCAGCTTATTCAATGTCAATGCAATTCTTGATCTGCCAATGACTGATTCAGATTTCAGATTCATTTTATTCTTTTGGGGGGGGGGGGGGTCATTTGTCAGCTGCTTGACAAATGACAAATTAATTATTCAGTTGCTTTATTAATTATTTAATTATTCTGTTACTCCTTAAAAAGCAAAGGATCTACCTTTATAGTGTAAATTAGGTCAACATTTTTCAAGCTTATGTTGCACATCTGTCCACATCACAATCACCACTGGCAAAGCATATGTTTGCTTCATCTGTAACATGACCAGAATATTACTGAATTTGGAAATGTAAGTGTAGTCACAAAATATACAAGAAAATTGATATCTCTCAGACTACAGACTTTACCACCAGTATCTTTATGGGGTTTTTTTGTTTTGTTTTTTGCTGCATATCCCAGCCTTCCCTGGCCCTCCAGCGCCTCCAAAGGTGGTCAGCGCCTATGACGACTGCATAAGCCTTTCCTGGGATTCACCAAGTAAAACAGGAGGTTCACGTATCCTGGGCTATATTTTGGAGAAGCGCAAGAAGGGGAGTAATCTATGGACTGTTGTCAATGCTTTGGATGAGCTAATAAAAGGTATGCTCTTAATTTTTATTTTACTCCTGTTCAAACTAATATCATTGTACATCATAATAGTGATGTTTCTTGTTCCCTATCTAAAAATACTTCCAGGGAAGAAATATGAAGTGAAGGACGTTGTGGCAGGTATGGCATATGAATTCAGAGTCACTGCCATAAACATCTCGGGAGCTGGTGAATGTAGCGACCCTTCTGAGTTTGTTTTTGCACGAGACCCTAAGAGTAAGTGTTGCTATTCTTTTTCTATAATGTACACAATAATATGTAAAAATAAATCAATCAAAAAGATTTAATTATGTGTATATTAGATTTAGTAAATATGTTTATTTACAGTGTATGCTTTTTTCTATTGTACACTATATAAATCTAAATATTGAATACCTGATATTGCATTTGTTTATATTTTGTGATATTCTTCCTGTTTTCCCCAGAGCCTCCTGGTAAAGTTACAGGCCTGAAGCTGACAGAAACTTCTTACACCCATTTGGTCCTGGCCTGGACTAAACCTGAGGAAAAAACTGGTATACAGGATGAAGCTAAAGGATATTATGTTGAGATACGTCCAGCGGATTGCATTGAATGGTCCCGCTGTAATAGCACCCCCATCATTATGACTTCCTTCAGGGTAAAAGGCCTTAAGTCCATGGACATGTACTGGGTGAGAGTGATTGCAACTAATGATGGAGGAGAGAGTGTTCCCGAAGAATTGGCCAATTATGTTATTGCAATGCCTTCTCCTGGTACGTCAGCTCTTCTTAAAAAAAAAACTTGGAAATACTATATATGTTGCTGGTTAGTTGTAGCTATGAATTCTTATTTTTTTAGATTTGCATGATTTTGCTGTTAAAACGAACTAAATCACTGACCTAAATCTTCTCTTCTTTATATTAGTGAGGCCAAAGTTCACAAACCACAGGATGAAGAGTTTCTTAGTGGTGAAGGCGGGAAATTCTGTCAGGATCACGATAAACTTTGAGGTGAATATTTATACTTAAGCTGATTAGTATTTTTATTATTAAACAAGAGTGAAGACCAAATGGACACTATATTAATATATTTCTAATGCTCTTTTTTCCAGGCCTTACCACGGCCAGTGATTATGTGGCTAAAGGACAACGTGCCAGTGACAAAGCGAGTAACCATCAGTAACTCTGATGGCTCATCACAGCTGCTGATCCCCTCCTCTGAGCGCTCTGATTCAGGCATATACTCAATTTTAGTGAAAAATCTCGCAGGACAGGAGACATTCAGTACAGAAGTCAGGGTTACAGGTAAAATTCTAACAGAGACACATCAGCTGAATCAATTTCAAATTAATCTGTTAATGGATCTGATGCCAGTAAACCTGCCTGTGGTTGCAGATGATCCAAAGCCTCCTGGACCAGTAGAACTGGAGGAAAATGTGCCTGGCACAGTCACAGTGATCTGGGAACCTTCTCCTGATGAGAAGCGTGATGACCGCCTCCACTACACAGTGTCCAAACTGGACTCTACTAAACGCACATGGTCCACAGTGGCTGACAGACTCTTCAATAACAAGTTCACAGCCTGCAATATCATGCATGGGAGGGAATATCATTTCCGGGTCTATGCCAAAAATGACATGGGCATATCTGCACCCTCGGAGTCACCAACATGGGGAACGGAGAGAAAGAAAGGTGTGTTTGTGAGTCATGCACAAATGCCTGTCAAAAAAAAGTTTGAATAGATTGTTCAGAAAATAAATCTAACTGAATCTCTTCTCTTGTAGAAAAGTTTGTGGTGAGTTTACCAACCAGAAAGGACTGTGATTTGCAATGTGCTCCCACCTTCATTGTACCTTTAAAGCTTCACACTGCACCGAAAGGCTATGAATGCTACATGAGCTGTGCAGCGAAAGGAAATCCCAAACCTCGTATCACATGGTATCGAAATCACATCAGTATAAACACTGATACCAACTATTACATCTCCAACATCTGTGGAGTTTGCTCCTTGTTAATCCTTCGTGTGGGCCCCAAAGACATGGGAGAGTATACCATCACTGCAGAGAATGCCCTGGGACGGGCTGAATGCTCCACTGTACTCAGTGTCAGAGGTAAGAAGGAAACACACCTGCACTTTAACTTAAATGACATGCTGGGAAAAAGATACTAAAAGATGCTAAATCCTATTTTTAACCTCCTTTACAGAGTGAAGAAACTATAATGAGCACTGTATGAGCAGCATTTATTTTACAGTTTAGATATCTAATACATGATGTTTGAATTGAAGTGGTCGTGCTGCTTGGAAGTAATGCACCAGTTGCATTATGAAGAAGGAAATGATGGAACATTGTGTTTATTGGGCTGCTACTGAAATTAAAATAAAATGATTCCTCAAATAAAACATTGTTTTTCTGGTTTCATAATTATTCCACTGCTGAGTTTTTAATCAAGTGATTCAAATCAGAAAATTCATGCAGAACATGGAAATGGTTGTAATATTGATACAATCTTTTACCAGATGATTGCAGATACCGTGGTACAGTGGCTTGTGTAACTATATTTATTTTAAAGCAGCTATATAACACTAATGATACTGTGGTTGTCTGTTTTTTTCTGTCCAGCTGATTTACCTCTATCAGATATGACTTTTACTGACAAAAGAACTTAGTATACAATATTCCTACCAGGGATTTTGATTAGGAAACAAACACAGGTGTTACCAATCACATTAACAATTGCTCTATACCTTTCAACTGTCCCAATGAGGAGCCTTAAAGGTTGAATATGTAGAATATTTATTAAAAGCTATATATTTTTAAAAAATAATACAGCCACGGGGCGTTTTGAGGGGTACAGAATGAAAGTATTGCTTTTCCATAAAAAATAAAAAAAAATTAGTCTGAATTAATAATTTTAAATTTTTTTGACGGGTTCGACAATGACGTTCTGACACGTTCTGTGTACACTGTACCAGCCAATTAGCGACCGGAATTGCGGGTTGCCAGGGTTGTCTGTTGTTCCGATGCAGCTACTGTAGGCTGGCACTGGGTGAAATGGAGTTGTAAACAAGCAGAGCCGTGTTGGACTTACTAAAACCAGCGTTTTTTGCTCTCAAGTACAACTTTTTATCACAAAACTTCGAAGGTAAGACAGAATATCTGTTAGTCGCTGTAAATAAATGGTTGTTTACCTTTGTATTCTTTGGCTGCTGGTTCACTGAGTTTTTAGCGCAATAATAGTGGTACTGTTGAACTCGCCAGGGTCTTAGCTTTCATATGAGATGCTATTTGTTTGTGTACCATGAAGTATCAAAACGGTAGCAATGGAAATGTGGAGAGTGGGTTGACTTTCTGACGCTATTCGGATTTTGATATTTGATCATTAACCTCTTAACGCACGCTGTTCCGTTCACGGGACGGGACGGATGTTAGGAGGTAGCCACACGTTCTTCTGAATGTTTTAAACACCAACCCTTAAACATATATACTCATGCCGTACATTGTTAGAAAGCTTAGATTCTCCCGATTCATTCAAGACCACCCACGACTTATATGGTTGCTCACAGCCGTAATAGTATTAGCGATTAGCTCAGCTAGCCACTCAGCTAAAGTAAGCTAACAGCTATAGTGCCTACATACCTTCAAAGTCTTCCCTTTATCCACAACGATCATCTTATGACTCAGGACTTCCTGTACAGCTCGCCAAGTATCCATTCTTGTGAAATATGAAATCCGTTTCCATAAAACCGGAATATTTTCCTCAATATGTCCATGTATTTAGTCCATATAGCCTACGGTAAATAACAAACCATGTACGGTCCGTTTACGTCATTTCCTGACCTGCGCGTCCATCTCAGAGTACACGTGACTAGATGTTTACGACCGTGAGCCTCTTCTGCTTCTGACGACACCACACACAAACCAATCGGTGTTTAGGATTAGGCAGTACATGCAGAGACATTGCTGCTACTCCCACTGGCGTTACAATGTAATGTACCTCGGTGGTTTCAATTCAGTTACAGCGAGGGTATGTTCGCTTCCTGTTTTCAAAATAAAAGCACCAACTCTATCGTTATGGTTTTCTTAATAATAAAAGGCAACGGGTGTTTTATTTTGTGAAAATGACCGGAAGTGCGTTACTCGCTACGGCTAACTTGAGTGGCTCCGAATTCGCAGGAACAAAACTTTAAGCAGATGTTATTTGGACAAATTAGAGTCACATTGTGGATCTAAAGGGCTACTTTCTCGCCTAAAAAGGTTAGACATGTGGATAAAGTGGTATATTTACAGAGTTAGAGCTAAAATAAAATCCGGCAACGGACCTGGCAACTCGACTGCTGGAATTACTTTTTGGTTGTTGCGACTACGATCTCGAGACATTAGATGGCGTTGTTCTGCTCATTCTACATATTCTACCTTTAAACCAATTCAACCATCATTCATTTTATTATTTTCACATGTGCTTTTACCATGTTCCATAAAAAAGGCTTATACTAACCTATTGTGCATCAGTCAAAAGTTTCATGTAGAGACACCTCAGGTAGAGGAACAGATGACAGATCCCTTCTTTAGGACCGACAGCTGCATGCAGTAAACAGTCCATATGGAGAGAAAAAGAGGGTTAGTGTGGAGTGACCTCTTAGGTGCTGTGAATTGTGTGGTGTCACCAACATCTATGGGTTACTAAAGGTACTCTCACATTACTGCACACTTCCATTCTGCCATTACTGGTTTTATTACCCATTATTTAAGCCCAGACCCTTCAGTGTGTTCCCATTTCTCCAGCTAATTATTCCAGTGTATTTTATCACTGAAACTATGAACTAGACATTTATCAACAGCTAGAAAAGGCTAAACTTCCATCACTACATTCTATTTTGTTGCTTTGTAACTTTGTAGTTTCTAAGCGAGTGTTCAGCGACCTTCCACTGTAACAGAACAGTGAAGGAAATATTAATCAGGTTTGTACATGCCCACACAGCTCTGAGCAGAGCTAATTAGACAACATCATTGCAAACATCTGTGTGGGTGGACCATGGGTGTGTAGGGGTTTCAAATATGCCTCCAGTGATCGATAAAGTAATTTTCAGGCCAACATCAATAGTCTGGTGTAGATTAGTGTGGGGAGTTTTTAATGTAGTTTAGTTTATTTGCACCATACAAACAGAACAAACAGAAAATAACCTGACTAAAGGGAAGGGATGAGATGGAATGTAAGGAGGCAGCAAATGCCAAAAATATATTGACAATTAAGACAGTGGTGACTTTAATTAGGTGACCTTAAATAGAAATGTGTCCTCACCAGTCTGTGCATGCCAATGAATGTGAAAGTCTCATAGGCACATTTTAAATGGACACTGTGGTAATGCATGAAGAGGGATGACATTGTTCAGATAATTAATTGATAAGGTCACAATAAATGTATCGTTAATACGTTTTAACTCACAACTGAGTGGTTATTATTATAAGACAGAGGAGTGCAGTTGCTACAGGCCACATGCACCAACTCTGGCCTCAGCTGCAGTAAAAAATAGCGCACAGAAGGCCACTGCCGGACGTGTAGTCTTTCCATTAGATGACAGCAGCGCACATGGTGGCGGAGGATCAGCCACTCCCGGTGGCAGCCAGGCGCCCCCACTCCTCCTCGCTCTTCCTGAATGGACGAGCACGCTACCTACGGTCCACGCCTCCCTTTCTCTTCTCCTGCTCAACCTCATCATCAAGAACTCCCTGCAGCCTCTCGGTACATTATTGTGCGGTGATTTAAATCAGGCGAAATTACGCAGCGCAATTTAAAGGAGCCATCAGAAGTAAATCACCGCTTTCACACCAGCCGAGGCTTTTTTGACCCACGGTTCCTTTGAATATCACCTCTCTGCCTCGCTAGAACATTGTGTCCTCTGTAGGAAGATGACTGCCAAACATCGGAGAGGAAAAGGCAAACACAACAATGAAGATAACTTTTTCAAAAATGAAGTTATGGAGTCAGAAGTTCGCGCAGGAGGGAGTAATAATTACGCTCTTCTCTTGGTTTTATTTCTAATGATTGTAATTGGCGGTGCCACTGGCTCATGGTTCTGTTTCCAGCAACACCAAACTTTAACCTACTTAACAGACAATATCATGGGCATGCAGATGAAGATAGTGAAATTACAGGCTTCCCACGAAGAAATGCGACAGTCAAGTGGTAAGGTAAGGATTTAAAAATAAGTGTGATGATTGTCCCCCGTGAGAATATGATATGTCACCAGAGTGTACAGCCACCAACAGATGCCTCATCTAATGACCTCTATCATATTATAAATACACTAAAATTCTTATTTTTATGGGCTATTATTTTCACAAACACCTTCAAATAATAAGTAAAGGCCTCAGCACATGCTGCATGCTGGTAGTTGCAAGTTAGGAAAGAAGTGTAGGCCTCCTATCAGATTTCAAAAATGCCAAGACCCTCAGTGAGTAGCCACAAAAAGCTGCTCTTTCTAACAGCAGCAGTGTGGATGTTGACCTACAAATGCAGGGAGGGGGACAGTGACTTTATTAGTGAGTCAAACACAGAGAGTCTATTCACTGTCAAAAATCAGAGTCAAAAGTTCTCTCTGTGTGAAACCTATCAGTATTATAATACCAAACAAGAACATGCTGCCAGAGGATGCTGCCAAAATAATAATAAACAAGACAGTAATGTGCCAAAGCTAAATTTAGTCTTTTGATACTGAACACCAGTTCAGAGGTTGTTTACGGGCTGAAAGATTTTAGGAAAACACAAATTAATTATTGGTTCTTCTGGATTTCTGTAATGATAATTCAAATATATCTGAATATGAGTGTGGCCTTAGAGCTGAAACAACCAGCCAAAATATCAGTTAGATGATTGTCAGCAATTGAAGGGCAATTTCAGTAATGAAATTATTGCTTCAGCTGTTTTTTAAGCAAAAATGCCAAATGATTACTGATTGCAGCCTCTCAGATGTAGGAATTTGAAGCTTTTCTGTGTTGCCCATGATCGTAAACTTGGATTTTGGACTATTGATTAGACAAAGCAAGACATTTGTCACCATAGCCTAAAGAAATTATCAAGGACATTCTTCACTATGTTCTGATATTTTGTAAATGCAGCCCTAAAGTAGTTATATCCCTAGTTTTATGTTTGAACATGAATGAAGTGACCCTGTTATGTCACTGTTAACTGAAACTAATGGATGCTGTGTCACTCTATCTGTGATCCAACATCGAAGTTGCTGCAGGAAGCCCTGGGGAGATAAGCAACATTATTTGAAGCACTTATTCAAAACAAATCCACTCCTCAGTCCTTCCTTTCCTCCCGCAACTCTACTTTTCAAATTATGTTTAGGGAAGTCAGTATGGCAAGATCTTTGTGTGACATCAACTCTGCTAGCTCAGTCTTGTTTCTGAAATATTTCCGGTACAACCTCAAATGTACTTTTCATGACTCATAAATGTGCCTCTGCAAAGGTTTTACTTGTGCACCCTTGGTTGGCTTTGTGGCCTGTTTTCTGGCTCCTGATGAACATGAATTGGGGGAAGAAAACACTAATTTGTTTATGCAACTTCACTCCATTCCAGTTTTAAGTCTGTTGCATGTGTTAAATGAGTTTGCAACATAACAAGAATTTAAACAAACCAAAATGATTTTAAAAATGGCTGCTGCTTCAGCCCCTGACTGCAGCTTTAAGTGAGGCTGACTAATACAATATCTGTAATTGTTTTGGGGTGCACATGTACAGTGTTTAAGAAACTATCAAAACACCAGCCCAGTGACAATAATGGTCACTCCATGTTGCCAGCGTGGCTTAACATTACTCCTGTGTCTCGTTGCAGCTGCACATTTCCGAGAGTCTGGAGGCTCGCCTGAATGGCCTGGAGGAGTCTTATGCACTGGCGCAGAAACAGGTGGGCATGGCCATGGCCACAGCTGAGCAGCTCAAGACGTCTGACCTCCCCGCTCAGGTGCTGTCGCTCCACACTGAGATGAAAGCCCGCCTGGAAGAGATGCAGCAAGCCACAGTGTCTCTGGAGCAGCTGAGCCAGTTACAGACCATGCTGAAGGAGAAGAATGAGGAGTTTGAGGATGTCAGGCTTCAGGTGGAGAGCCTGGCGATCTTGAGTGCGGAACTGTCCCAGCAGGTTGAGGGCCTGACGGGTAGCCTGGGAGAAGCAGAATCGAGGCTGGAGGAGAGAGTTGGGCAGGTTGCCACTCTCAGTGCCACCCTGGAGGGACAAGCTGCTGAGGTGCTCAGCCTGAAGGAGCAGCTGAACAGCTATCAGGCTAACCTGGAGGCCAGCACGCTGGAGATGGCTACTGTCAGGTAAATTGTGGAAAAAGCAGCTGCTTTTGGTGCTATGGAGAAATAGCTCACCTCCTGTGACCCATAACGTTATGTTGACTTTGTCAAAGCCCTTCTGGCTGCCACTGTCTGCTTCTCTGTGTTACTCTAGGCCAGTGTTGGTAGGCCTCATATTCACATTGTGAGATTGTTCTCATCTGTATAAACATTTCTTTGTATTGATGATTTCTGGAGCTGAATGTTTGGCGTAAAATTTCTTTTGTATGTAAAATCTGCACTCTTTGAAGCTTATGTAAACATCATGGAACTGTGGTTCACAGGCCATTGTTGCCCATGTCAGACTCAAAGAAAGTTATAAAGGCACTGGCGCCTTATAACAATATTTTAACTGTGAAGATTTGGGCTTCATAGGGCACCCGGTTAACTATGTATCATATTTTATGACATGTCACATTTTGTGTCTTCACAATTAACGAGTGCAGAAAACATCTTTTGAAACCAAGATTTTCACTGAGGTTGTTCTGTGTTCCAGAGAGTTGCTTGAGAAAGAACAGTCCCAGAGGCTCCAGCAGGCTGGTGTGGAGGAGCAGCTCAATACGGTACGTCAGAGTCTGCAGGATCAGAACTCAGCATCCCATAGCCTGCACTCTGAACTCAGGGCTCAGCTGGAGAACATACAGAAGCAGGTTACCCAGGTATCCAACACGCAAGCTAATCTGATTCTTCTTCATTGAATTAACGATTTAAATGTGGGTCACAGATGTAAAACACTATGTATATAATAAAGCTCTCAGAATAAGCAGTAGTGTATGATTAGATTATACTTGAATTATAATGGCACGTACATGCCTTAACACACAAACTGTCAGCCCACATGATCCCTTTACTATTTTTGTTCACTATGTGCCCAGAGGGAACCGTAATGAGCTTTCCATCTTGTTAATTTGAATGAACTAATTGCCTGGCATAGTTCTTTAATGGATTCACATCTACACTTACATTCATGCCATATAGATCATGTTTTTAATCTCATCTCATGTACCAAGTCACCTGGATATCCTGATAGCAGAGCTGTAAATTATTTTGTGTTCAGACTACAATATACTGTATTGCTTTCCTTGTCTTAGCTGGTGGATGAAACTCAACCTTCTGCTGAGCCTGTGGAGACACAGGAAGAAACAGCTCCCGCTGCCGAAGAAGAGGCACCTGCAGCAACTGAAGAAGAGGCACTTGATGCAGCTGTAGAAGAAGAGGCAAGTGAAGTGGAGGCAGCTGCAGAAGACGAAGCTCCTGTTGAGCAGGAGGACTCTGCACCAGAAGAAATTGCTCCTGCAGAGGCAGTAGAGGCAGTAAAAGAGGATGAGACCGAGCAACATGAGTCACAGACGGAAGAAGAGGGACAAAATGTAGAAGAGGAGATGCCTCATGAGGAGACGCAGACAGCAGATGAAGAGGAGGCACCTGAAGAAGAGGAAGAGCAGGAAGAAGAAGAAGGAGTTGAGGAGGAGTCACCGGAGCAGGAGAAACTTAATGTAGAGGAAGAGGTATCGGAAGGGGAGGAAGATCAGCAGGATGTAGCAGCTGAAGACGAGAGCCATTTTGAAGAGGAGACAGAGCCATCTGAGTGGGAAGACGAAGATAGAGAGGAGCTTTAAGAAGATGATGAAGAAAGCTGGATGTGAGTGAGAATGTATCAAGAAAATAATCTATGATTAAATTACTGATATAAAAGTGTAATCAACTATTGTTTTAACTTTACTAGCTTACTAATATTGCCCATACTAACATATCCTTCCTAATAATTCTCTGTTTTGTTGTGTTTTACAGAATGCATGTCACCAGAAAGGGATTTTTTTCCACACCTGACAAACCCGCCAAGGAGAAGGGGAACTTTCTCAGGCTAAAGTCACAGTCTATAAATTGACAAATACAAGGACATTATTGATAGCTGTTGTTTGGGTGCAGTATTAGTAATGTGGTTGCTCTTTTGAAAGGCAGAGATATTCAGAAGAATTCACTCACTATGCTGGAGCTTAGGCTGAGTTAAAACCTGTACCTCAAAATATAAAAAGGCTGTGAAGTTAGGAAATGAGTATTTCAGGGTTTACCCATCAATAACAACCTCAAAAGCCTTAATCCAGAAAAAATGACTTGTCTTTCTATAGAGCATTTTCCACTTTTAAGAAGTCAACTTTTTTGTCAACATTAGATTCTGTACTTAAACTGGAAAACTTAAAAGCCAATGACATAACCTGTTTTATTAATGCACTTGAAGCCATAAGTGATGCCTATCTTGGTGATATTAAAGTTTGTTTCATTTTTTCACTGCCTGAGATATATTGTGAGATAATATTTTAGAATAGAAAACAAATGCAGGAAGTAATTTATTGTACCCTGGTTGTTTACACATCAAAAAACAGCCAATGAAAGAGCTAGAGGAAAAGTCTATTAAAAAAAAAAGAAGTAAAAACTCTTTTGATAAGAACAATTCCTGGATTTATTTAAAGTGTAGGACATGCTGTAGTTGATAGCATTTTTGTGGTTCATTACTTAAAAACTGGAGGATTACATGTTAAAGTTTGGTTCATTTTTGCACTTTTTTTTTTAACTGATTACAATTCCAGCCAAACAGAATACAGCTTTAGTATTGTAAGGTACAGTGGGATCTTAAAGCTTGAGCCCTCTACCAAGAATAGTTTACTTTCATCAACTGCTTTGCTTCCTTTTTTTTAAATTTAGGTATGCATTAATCCAAAATCAGACTTTGGAAAATCATTTTGTCTTTTTTGGGAGCCTTTTAATAAGAAACAGCAGATATGATCTATGCATTAACTTATAAGCTGTTGTTTATAGCTGTCAAAGGAGCTCAGTGAAGCACCTCAGGGACAAATTGTTTTCCAGATGGCCTAAAAACTCACAGTGCTGATGTGCAGCTAAATTTAGCATTTTTAGATCTGCAGTGATATGCAAACCAAGTCATTTTCATTCAAAACAGCACCAAACCTACCTAAGCAATCTACACTAAGGCTGCAACTAATGACTATTTTTGATTAATCTGCCAATTATTAATCATTTGGCATCATTAACATCACAAAACACTAATAATATGCCCATGCCTGTCGTCTAAAGTAATGTCATTTAATATCTTGCTGTCCAACCAGCTGTTGGAAACCACCAAATATCAATTTACTGTCATGTTAAGACAAGGAAAAGCAGCAAATATTCACATTTCACAACATTAGCAAATAGATTCTTTGAATTTTTCACTTTAAAAAGATTTTATAGGATCAGTTGATTTTCAATTAATCAACTAACCGATGCATCTCTAGACCACAGCAACTAAAGATCTATATGTTGAACGCAATCAGTCCAAAGACAACTGACAAACTGTAGCTATTGTCAGACCACATGTTAATGACAAAGTCTTAATGGAAGTGAAATTTCACTGCTGAACCTGAAAGTGTGGACTACAGATGAAGCAAAGTTTTAACAGGGAGCTTTTGTGAGGACATCAGGTCAACAATTTATAAGATCAGAGTCAAGCTTGAGTGGAAATACACAGGCTCAGCTGCATATCAGCAAAATAGAAGGGCTACTTTACACTACAGAATCATGACTTTTTAGGTTTTGCAGCAGGACTCTGATCCTAACATGGATGGAAGGGGCACCAGGATTGTTTGAGGTCTGAGGACAAGCAAGGAGTGGTGCTGTTCATGGCTTCTTCTCACCAGTCACCAGATCTAAAAAAAAAAAAAAAAAAAAAGAGCAAAACATACTCTCACATCACAAGACTGTCTCTCTGGGATGCTATGAAGACAACTACAATAATGTGAATCCTCAAATAATGCAAAAAAAGGTAAAATCACTGCTTTCTAGCTGTGATTGGGGCAGGCAATAGACATATCAAATATATTGTTATAAAATGATCTTGTTTTTAGGCAAATGTTTGTATATACATGTTGCACAACTCTGGAATAAGTTTCTGATAAGTGATTAAACAGCTTCTCAGTAGTATAGTAAGACTTTTGGGCACCACTATGCATTTTTAGTAAGACTTAACTTCACATTTACAAAATGCACTGTTTTTGCCATGGCATTGATTACTGCCGATATGACTTTTTTTCACCTTGTTTTTAAAATAAACCCTGGTTCTTTCAAGTTTGTATTCTCAATTCTGTGCTGTGTTGTGTCCCATTCAATATGGTCATGCAGAGTTAGTGTTTCATATTTCATTATCAGCGCATGCGGCTGGGTCTGATTAGCTATACGATCACCATAAGTAACCTCTTAAATATCTGTCCACATATGTCAGGTTTGATATTTCCCCATATTGTATAAATGAGCTTTTATTTGTCAAATAGTTTCAAAGTACCTGTTTATATTATCTTCAGCCTGATGTTCCCATGTTTATAATGAAATCAAGCTTAACAGTCAAATGAAGTATTTGGTTATCTGTGTTTGTTTTCACCAGAATTACATGTGCATTTATTATGTGCAAGGAATCAAACTTTCAGTCATTTTAATTGACATCATATGGCATCATCAACATTACAGAACAGTTAAAAAAATGCCCTTTGCAATTTCCTATAGGCCAAAGTGATGTCATCAAATGTCTTGTTGTCCAACCAGCAGGTGAAACCCCCAAAATATTCAATTTACTACCATGTTAAGAGAATCAATCATTGTTATTTAAATTTACGGTGTTGTGTTTAGATCCCATCATATATTCAGGATGCAGGTCAACAGATGAAAAATTGATTCATTTATTAAATCACTTTTTCAGTCGAATGCATTTTTTGGCAGCCAAAACTCAGAACGCAAATACTTTTTTCAAACATTTACATGAAATTTTTACAAAATTGGTAAAATTGAATGTTGTTGGGGGCACAACATACGTATCATTCAAACAAAAGATGTCACCCCTCATTTCTTTGTGTGACCCAGTAGGTCGATTATTTTTGTCGTGCATCTACCTGGTGTATGCTGGAGTAAGCCTAAGCCCCTCGACCTAGGTAAATGCATCAATGAATACATGAATACATAATTTGCTTCCTAAATTACATAATTATCCTTCAACACCGTCATCCCCTCCCAGTAAAAAGAATGAATCATTGTAACACACTGAGACATGGAGTTGATTCATATAATTTATTATGTAATCAAATAAATCCTTGAGTGCTATTAGCAGAGATGGGCTTGCTGCCCACATGTTCGACTGAACTGAAGTGTGCATAGACTTGCTTGCATCAGACTTTGGTAGACAGAAAGTCTAAATTGATTGTGTGTGCATCATCTAGATGAGCAGGAAGTCTCTCTCTCTTTCTCACCACCTCTCTCTCCCTCTCTCTCTCTCTCTCTGCACTCTAGCCTGTTCCGGTCATTTTGTACAGCCTCTCCCACTCTTCACTGCTGCAGTGCCTCAGTGTCTCAGGCTCTGACCCTCCACAGGGACCATGCAAGCATTTGTTCCCAGGTAAGTTTCAGAGTTTCACGAGCCATACTGTTCTATTCCTGGATTTTTATTTTACTAATTTGGAGCTATTGTGTTGGCAAAGCTCCATGTCCTCATGTAATTATGTTTAGTACAAGTGCTGTAGGCCTTATTAAACTGATGTAATGTGAGCTTGGAGGTTGTTACATTGGGGGCTGAAGATTAGTTTCTCTCCTTGGTCTCTTTGATTTGCTTCTCTTATGTACATTAGTCATTTTTTGGCTGAAGGCTATTATCCTTAGCAACTATCTGAACTGATTAATTATGAATGCATATTCATCATATAGTTTAAAGAGAGCATTATATATGGGGAGCAGGTTTTGTGCGCCAGTGTTTATGGATAAAATCTATTCTTCTTCTCATAATTGTAATTAGACAATAAATTGATGTGCAGCTGTAGTAGCTTTCACTTATTTTGTTGTTGATTTATTTCACTGCAATATTTTTCGTATCACTCTTTGGATCCATGCACAGTCATTGAGTCAGTAGTCGAAGCTCTGTACATTATATTCAGAAGAGTGTGCTGCTGAACCCGTTGACTCAGTCAGGATTCAGGGTGACTCCACAACTGAAAAATCAATACCAGTAAAAGCTTACAATAGAGTAGCAGAGGAGGGGCGGGCAGCTTGGGGTAAAACATGAGCCTCTCCACTGATGCTAGCTCAGCTCTTTCTGTATGTCTGTGAAGTCACCGCCGGAAATCTTGCTTACATCTTGAAGTCACAATGAAACAGCTGACAACATCTTTCGTTTCCTTATTCTGATATATTTCCTGTTGAGGTGGGATATTAGGGTGCAGGGAGAGGTTTTTCAAAAGCGTAAATCAGTGGGATGTTAAGCATCATGAGGCCGCAAATACAGATACACAGCAGGAAGGAAGTGGGAGACGTGACATTTTTTGCATTCATTATTGAGTAGCTAACAAAGTGAAAGCCTTTTACATTTCAGTACTTAATTTAATTTAATTAATTTGCTTCTGCCCACCAAGGTTGGATTAGTGACTGGTCAAAGTGGGTAACTGGTGGCTGAATTTATGCATGGTTGGAAAGGTGACTGTCTTGTCCTCTTTATATATGCTGCTCATACAAGAACAAAGAGTTCCTCGGTTAGCAATAAGCCACATCACTGCATCAGTGTCTGTCAGTTGCATTTTTATACATTTATTCATTGAAATAAGAGTAAGAATGGAAACTGCAAAACTACAATAAACTACAATATTAATTGTGGTGCTTCCTTTTTTTGTTGCCATGTCACAAAAAAAAGAACACATCATTTTCAGAACAAATTCACTGCAGATATGTCTCTTTAAGTTACAATATAGTCGCAACATATTTTCCTCTCATCCCTAAAATTATAATCTGGTTTTCTACTTGTTGTATGTCAAAAAAAAAGAATAGGCATAATTAGTTAATTAAATGTACTGTGAGACTGATTTTATCCTTTGCTGCTTTTTTGACACCTTTTTGGAGCATGTATGTTTACAACTGTGTTTAACTATAGGTAGGCAATATTTGGTTATGTTTCACTTGATGTCTTTGGTTACCCATAATGATTGATTGGATTTTATATTTTTGATTTTATAATTGTTGATTTGAGTTAACTGCCTTTTATGTGAAACACTTTCTAAGTCTTGAAAAGTGCTCTATAATTTAACATTACTATTATAATTGTTGTATATGTATGTACATCTTCGATAATGCAACTGATCAAAAACTGAGTATCATCTTGTCCTCTGTGTGCATTTCTCTGACTATGCCCTGCTGCACCCTTTTTACTTAAACTCTTTATGATTTACTTTGTATTGACTCAGGTCATATCTGACCCCAGTCAGAGATGAAGAGGCAGAGTCTCAGAGGAAAGCGAAGTCTCGTCATGCCAGACAGACTCGCAGGTCAACACAGGTAAATGACAAATGGCTCTCAGAAGTCGAGGTTTTACTGGGACGTGTGTTGACAGATATGAAGCTGTATGAATTTCCTGCAGGGTGTGACTTTGACAGACCTGAAAGAGGCTCAGAAGACCAACAACCTGTCTGCTCAAGACAGACAGATGGAGGAAGGAGGCACTCTAGATGACAGGTCCTGTCTCTGGAAAGGCTTGACGGATGACAGACGAGTCAATGCCAGCCTGACGGATTCCAGGGAACCGACTGAAATTAGCTCAAAATGGAGCAAAATGGATGAGGTTAGTAAAAAAAAAAAAAAAGTTTGCAAATATTAATTCAAAAATTAATTCACACTTTCTGGTCCAGAGAGGATTTATTTGTGACTTTAGGTATTGCTTGTGAGTTTTTAAAATCTGATTTTTTTTCTTCTGCATGTACAGCAGGGGAACATTGAACCCAGGTTAGAAACCGTGGCTGAATCTCCAATTACAAGCCTTTCATATTCGTCTATTACTGGATCCTGTGGCATGCCTTACTCCTCCAACACCAGCAACAACTCCTTCAGAGGTCAGAGATACATTGGATCTTTTTAAAGATAAGCTATTAACCTTAGGGATTTTTTTTTTATTGCACTCAGTGTCACAGTATCAAAAAACATTTATCTCCCAGACATACCTACATACATAAGAGGTGCACTTCTCCTGCACTGAAATAAAATAGGGGTGCTCTGCCTTTAAAACATGTCTCTTGTTCTTGTTATATGTTCTCTATGTTCAGGAAGAGCCCTCTAGAGTCACAAAACAACAAAATGAATCACCTCATATATTGGTCTCTTAGATTGATTTATTCCCAATTGTCTGGACATTGATTATGAATGAATTCATCTAAAAGACCAATACATGAGGTTATTCTTTTGTTTACTGCTTTCATACTTACCTATATCTACAGTCAAATTTAAAACAAATTTATTGTTAATTTTCAATAGTGATCAGTCGATAAACTGACATACTTACTTTACATGTACAGCTGGTGAGAGACAGTGGAGAGATGAAAATCAGAACCCTATTGAGGAGGCAGTACAGCTGAACTTTGCCACAAAACAGCAGCAAAGACGACGCTGCTGTGATGTCGAGGAATCAGACTACAACACTGCAGAGGTATGAGGAGAACTTTAATATACTTTTAATTTATTAGTAATCCTAGATAGCTTCAGTGAAAAAATAATTTGAGCAACCCCACTTTCCCGCTGTTTGCATTTGGTACCACTAGATGGAGCTAAAGGGCTTTACATTTTCTTTTGTTTGAGAAAAATGAATATTTACTAGTCACTTGATACAAACTACTTTCCGATACACTGAGAGTCCCTGAGAATAAGTTTCAATATTTTTATGGCATTCTGTGATTATCATCATCACCGTGAAAAGGATTTCCGAACATTTCCAAACATAGTTTCCAGATATCAGATACTTCTAGAGCTGAAAATATGCCACCAACAATAATTGAGTTGTCCTATTTGAATCAATATTAATTAGGGACATTGTTTCATATTTGCATGTTGTTGCTCTCTCACCCGAAAGCCAAGTATGCTTCAAAGGCAGCTCTGATCTCTGATGCAACATTTTGAGATGTACTGCAATCATAAATGTGAAACACACACACACACACACACACACGTGCACATAACACAAAATGCTGGTTTATATCTCATAGAAAGACATCCAGGAGACCCAAACCCCCCTGTTGCCCCCCTGCCCCTCCCCCCTCTAAGTCGCTTTGCTTCTTCACATCACATGGCTGAGGTGTCTTAGCATTCCATACCATATTGGGCAAAACCGAGACGCTCTCTGCTGAGTCTTAGCCTCGGATTCAGAGAGATTGCCTTCTTTTCTCTCTTTCACCCTCTTAACGGAAAGCTTCCTCCACCTCTGTGCTGCATGTGAAAACCCTGACCCTGAACCCAATGATTCCTCCTACTCGGTGCAACTCGAGCTTCGATGATGATATTGAATTCATTTGTGTTTCTAAAATGAAGATGTACTAAAAATAGATACCACAGTGAAGTTGGGAGGGGAGCAGAGAAATGATAAAGCGGTGAGGGATGACTTTTACAGAAGATTATGCACAGATTATGAATGTCCTGCGTGTGATACAGTATGAATGGAAAATGACTTCCCTGTGAGCTGACTTCAGGTCAGCAGATCAGCTGTCCCCCATGGCGGAATCTGAAACCGAAATCTGTTAGTAACATGAGAGTCTCTTACCATTACCGAGAGGACTATATCTGTCTGTGATAATCATACTGAGCAGCGAGGATTCATCAAAAGCATGACAGGCTGCCCATCACTGGACTCGACCTCCGCTTGACTCCATGATGATCTGAACAGATTTTCCACATTGCTGTTTCAGCAGCAGAGAGAAAGACAGGTGTCGAGTAAATCAGCAGACAGAGATAGAGCAAGAAAGAATACTTTTACAGTCAATATTTATACTGCCAGTCTGCCACTTTATACTGGATGGGATTAAGTAATTAGATCCTGATGGTCCTGCTCCCCCTGGCACATGTACTCTGGTGGCTGCATCTGTGGCTCATTATCAGTATTCCTGAAATGCATGAGAATAATATCTCATATGGAAAGTCCTGCAACTAAGGCTGGGGATCAGACAGGGGAAGCTCCAACCAACACCAGTGCCAGAGCAGTTCACTGCCACTATCATATTCTTTGCAGATGGTTTCTGAAGACGAACATCCAAATATACTCACGATGAATACAATTGCTGGTATTCAGTTTTACAAACCATCCGTCACAGAAGAATGTATTACTGATTTTATATGATGTAAAATAGTTCAGGAACCAAAGCTGTCAAGGTTTCTTTATTCTATATGTTACCACTGTTTTACCTTTCTTATGTTTAGTCGTTTCAGAGGCATTTCGGTCACATTAAGAGGATGAATGGTTGTTCAGTAGCACTAAACAGCATCATCACAGCTTTTTTGTGAAATAATCAAGTCTTGCCTTCTTCTTCATATTCTCTCCATCCTTCTATTTTTTCTCCTTCTGTGCGTCTTTGTTTTATTTCAATTTGTTGTATCTTTCCTTCTATCTGTTTGCCCTGAGCAGGGAAGAGGGAGTTTAGGAGTTTAGGAACAGTGTGCTGCTGCAAACCTCACTATAAAAGGAAGATAGCAATGAGCCGGCTTGTGCAGACTATGGCAACGCACTAAAGGAGGGGGTGAGGGGTGTAGGGTGGCGGGTGAGGGGGTTGCAGGGCTGTTTAAAGGAATATTTCAAAATTATGAAAAATACCCTTATACCCATGTGATGTGTGTAATACAATGAATATCAAGTTACAGCCAGCAGCTGGTTATTTTAGTTTAGCATTAAGACTGCACACAGGGGAAAACTCTGTCCAAATTTAACTAACTCTGACCACCAGCACTTCTAAAGCACACTAACTGCTATATCTAGTTGTTTGTACAGAAACCTACATGTAAAAACAATAAACTGAGGTTTTAGGAGAGGTTATATAACTGCATACAGCCAATAAATGCTCTGGCACATAACCTCTGTGAAACCACAACTGGTTGTTTTCACACTGGGATTTAACAAATGAGATGTAATTTGTTATTTAGTGAGCTTTAGAGGTCATGTTTGGTGGATTTATTTACCTTTGCACAGAGGCATACCGGTTATTTTGCCCTGTGACTAGTCTTTATTCAATTAAGCAAACTCGCTGCTCCATGTGGCTTCATATTTAGTTAAAAATAAGAGTGATATCAATCTTCTCATCAAGAGTGCGTGTCCCACTATGTGAAACTATTCCTCTAACAAGATAATGTCTTTCAAAACAGGATGAGTCACAAACAAAAATTAACACAGAATAACCAATGCTTTGATAAAGTGTGTAATGGATTACACAGATTTTGGGGAGAGGAGATATGTTGTACAAGTGCGCTGTGTTAACATTGTGTAACACTCAACATTTACTCTCCATCAGGGTGCACAGAGTTACTTGACACCTCACAATTGTTGATGGCTCCTCAGGTAATAGTGTCGACCTTCCAGGACAAAAACGACTGCGACTCCCCCCCGACTCTGGCTTTGTGCTCCACCTCCCCTTATCCCCATCCACATCAGTGGACAATTTTAGCCCTCAGTTCCGAGTCTGTCCATAGCAGAGCCTCTGGCAGGCTGCCACAGCAAGCTGCCAAAGCTGAAGAGAGCGGGGAGAAGCAGGGGTGGGGGTGTGGGGACTGGGAGGGCGACCAAGCAGTGAAAGGAGAAGGAGAGAGGGAGAGAGAGAGAGAGATAGGGAGAGAGAGAGAGAGAGAGAGAGAGAGAGAGAGAGAGAGAGAAAGCAAGAGAGGGAGGGAAATGGAGAGAGAGAGTATAACTTTGGGAATCCTCAGAGGCAGCATAGGGAACAAACTTTTCTCTACTGGCTGCTTACTTTTGGACTTTCTCACAGTTCATCAAAGACCTCAGTGTTCACAGAGTGAAGACAAGGGATGATAATTTGTTTGCTTTCCTAGTTAAAGGGTTACTTATCTGTTTTTGTGATCAACAGCGATTACTTTGTTTTGTTTTTCTTTGCATTTTTTATCTAATTATTGCTTTACTGTTGGAGCTTTGAAGAAAGGTGTGACCACACATCAGAAATCCTTCCTATCTTAGGTCTCTACAGCTCATGGGAGTGTGAAACTGGACTGAAACATACGCACACACATATATACACACACACCTGTTGTTGCTGAGGTTTCCCCCAGAGCGCAGTCATGGGCATCTGCGTCACCGTTGCTTGAGGGAATCTGTGCGTCTGGGAAGCTGTTATCTGGTGGTGGCCTCAGTGAATGTTACAGTAGACGCTGACCTGCTTGTCCAGGGTAGAGGAGGGAGATGTCAACCTACTACCCGCGCACCAAGGATCTGACTCGTACGAGGAAGTCACTGACAGATTCACCACCGTCCTCTCCATCCCCAACAGAGAAAAGCTACAGAGTAAGACCAGAACCTATTCTTGCACTGAAACACACTGTTTTGACGTTAAATTGAATGATTTAGCCAGTTCAAGATGATAGATTACATAGAGAGGAGTGTATTTACTTGATTATTTTAAAAGTAGTTTTTTGAGGAGGTCTTAACTATCATAACTGTTAAAGGTTTTTCCCTCATTTAGTAAATTAATCCAATCTAACACTTGAGTAAACCCAAATAAAGCCTCTTATATCCTATAGGTGTTAGTGATTGATTTATAAACCAGATTAATTTGTGTGTGGATTTGTAAAATGCATTTAGACTTAATCTTCTATGTGGTAACACGTGAAAGCCTCAGGCTCTCTGTAGAGTAATTCTATCTTTGAATATATGCTGTTTTGAGCTGCAGAAGCATTTTTTTGTATTAGCAGGCCATAATGTAAAGTGGAATGACTTTCTATTTTCTGACATTGCTTTGTGATTATGTGCATTTACATGAATAAACAGCTACTCCAGAGTCACTAAATTAGTTTATTAAAATGAACAAATAACTTGTGAACCACTCATCATCTCAGCTTATTTGTTGACCCGTGAAAGAGCAGCGGTTGTTTGCTCCGCAATGCTAAGATTCTGATCCTACTTTCTGGAAAAGATTTCTGGATTGAAACATTCCTTCTGTAATTTCCTGTTATTTTTTTCTGTCTAAGTGGCTTATTCTCATGGGCGTTGTTTGACTGTTTTGTTTATGTCAGAGCATCAGACTCAGCTGTGTGACAGCCACATTTAAAGGGACAGAGAGAAATCAAAAAATGTGAAGCAGCAATCTGTTTAGAGATGTGTAGAGATTTGCTCATGCAATGTTGTGCAACACTACAGATGCTCTCATTAGAACACAGTTGCCAGTGGTGAATGTTACCAGTGGATGCTGTCATTCTTTTTGCTCTCTTTTGAAGCAGTGTCAGTCTCCTTGCACTGTATCCATGGTGAAACTTTGGCATTAATTTGCCATGGTGTCAGCCTGATCTCAATTGGCAGAGTTTTCCTGGGAGAGGAAATGTAATAGAGAGGGCGTGGAATCAGGTTGTTGCAGTACTTTTTAGCACTTGCCACAGTATTTAGATGAGCACCTGGTCCTCTTTAATAAAATACAATATGTGCTACAGCTGTGAGCGAGAGGAAGAAGTATAAACAAGAGTGATTTGCATTATTGGATGGACACTTGGACACTCATCATGAAGCAGATGTGAGGCATTTGAGTAAAAACAGGAGAAGAGGAAGATGATCTCAGTTTCCAGAAGGGCTCAGATGTTTTGTAAAGAGTTAATAGGAGGAAAGGTGAGTGAATATGGAAGAAACGTCTTTTATGGTTGTGTGTGCAGTGTCCGTTCCAGTGGTGGGGGTGAAGAGGGAGAGAGAGAGAGAGAGAGAGAGAGAGAGAAAGAGAGAGAGAGAGAGAGAGTGTAGCAGCAGGTTGCTCAGATTTTCCTACTGCAAAATCCAGTCAGCTCTGAAGAAGTGATGCCATGACACAAACAGGGGGAAGAAATGAAAGAGGTGAGAGGGAAGATGGAGAGTCTCTTAATGATTATTTCATTGGCTCTTCCAAACTGCAGTTACAACATCATTTATACAGGCAGCCAGCATGTGTATCCCAAACGCTTCCTGCCACATATGATGCTAGTCCTGGCGAGCCATAAAATTGGAGGCAGTTGTGTTTACAGAGCACCCATGGTTCGAGCATGCACCCGTTCACAGGCTATTTCCAACAGTCTAATACCCTGTTGTTTTTCTCCCCTGGCTGATCTTCTCTTCCTGAATCTGCTCTGCCTCACATAGTTCACTGAGCTACATGTGCCACTTCTTACTCCCTCTACTTGTCCTAACAAGGGAATCAGATTGGTGCAGCTGCCATCTGAAGGAGAATTTCAGCTGCAGTATGATTCATGTTCTGGCTTTGGCTCAGTGTGGACCAAAAGTTGCATGATGCAGACTTTCATGTAAAAGCATGCATGTGTTACTCCCCACATGCAAAAATCTCCCCCCTCCTTCCTTTTCTTAAGGATAATATCCAGTCACTTAAGCCCCACCGGGCCGAGCTAAGATTTTGCTGGAATTAAAATCTAATTTCACTAATTTGCTAATCCTTTGGTGTGAAATAGGTTTGCATCCAGAAACGAATAATCTTGAAAGAGTTTGAAGGGCTGTGTAGCAGTTCATATCCCCACTTGCAGACTCTCTGATGATTTATGCATAAATCTGGGCCAATCATCCCAGCTGATTAATGAATGTAAACCAAATCTGATCGAGGGATCCCCTCGGTTCTGCACTGAGAGATTGGAGAGAGTGAGAACTCTCCCTCGCTCCGTCCTTGGCCTTTTTTCATCTGAGGTCATGGAGGTCTGTTTTCTGGATAGCTCTGCTAAAGCACATGACCACATAAGGACAGGCAGCACTGGCTCAGTTGTGTAAACACGTGCTGAGGAATAGCTCCTTTGACGCTGCATGAAATATCCCCCAACAAGCCAAATGGTAGCGCAGGAATAACTGAGCACTCCGTTCCTTTTGACATAAATTCTCCTCCTATAAAGCTCATGCTTTTTACAGAATCTACATCTGCTTCTTGTCTCAAACAGCTCCGACCGCCACACAAGAAGTTCAGTGCAAAAGCATTTCCAAACAGAAGTGTTTAAAGCTGTCTTTTTCTGGCATGAGAGCAACTCCAGATCTTTGAATTTGAAGGAGTAAAGTTTATGAGAGTGTAGCAGATATAGTGAAGAGATCATGGATCAGTCTGGCCTCATATCATGGCAGCCTCTCTCCCTGGCTTTCTCAGCTGGTGGCTGTTTTGTTCAGTTTCATTCAGTGCAGAAATTGGTTTGGCTGAAGACCCAGTGTATGCATGACGTACACTAACACAGGGAGGCAGTAGACAGACATAAACTACACCTACAGGTTTCATGTAGGCACACGTTTGAAGTAATATCATTTCTGAAAACACAAACCAGAAATACAGTTGTTGAAAAAAACATACAATTCCTCTGAATGTAGCACAATACCCAGACTCCTTGGTGACATGGAAACACATCCAGTGTGTGATCACAACAAGCAACTTGGCAGCTATGTAGACTGGACTAGTCATAGCAAAAACCTTCCAGGACAGTCTGCTATCAGTATGTTCTCTGAGGTCAGCAGTCGACCCGTCATACTTAGCTCCTGATGTCATGATGTCATCTTTATGCTGAAGGCATTTGCGTGGCAGCCGCCTATTCTAAAAGATTAACCGGGCTCACCGGGGAGCTCTGACCTGTGTGAACTCTGTCGGTGTAGTGTTGGGGTGAATTATATCTCACTTCTGCGTGCACCTCGTCCCTCTGGAACCTCAGGCCTCTGAACACGCTGTGATAATTCACTTGGAAGTTTTGTTTTTGTTCTCTGTTGTCCCAGAATGGAAAATATTTCACTGCCAAGCTCTTGTTTGGTCTTATCAAACAAATAAATCTGGATCTAACCATGACTGAACGTTTCTACACAGTGTTGTTCCCATTTCTCTGGTGCTGAGTGATCTGACTAACATGGCTTATTCTTTGTTTTTCAGCATGACAGACTGTCAAGGTAAGAATTTAGCGTTGTTTGTTTTTCTCCTATGTTACAGAACTGTATTTCCTGAAAAAAAAAAGTTACAACAAACGCCCAACATAAAGTGGCATTGTGTAGTGAATGTATGATATGTTGCCTGTAGATATGACTCCAGTGGAGAGAGTGCAACAGACAAACCAATGGGCAGGACCAGCTCTTACACACGGAGAGAGACGAGGCTGGCTGCACTGAATAAACAGGAGCAAGACTCCACTACCAAAGATTACAAGAAGGTAGTAACTCTTACTTCAGTTTAAAGAGGCACATTCCTCCCCTGAATGATTCATGTTGGCAGAGAGCTGGAGTCCCATGTGACTGTCAGATCTCCATACAGATTTATCCATGTATGTACAGTAAACTCAGTGACTATTTTAGTAATGCTCCAATAAGGACATGCACATGAAGATTTACTTTCAAGTTGTGATATTGTGCTGAAAAATGTGCTGTACAGAACTCAACCTGATTTAGCCATGTAGCATTTGAGTTAAGATTTTTTTTGCCGACTTATCCTCAAAAAAAGGGAAAAAACATAAATTGTGTTTATGTTGAAATCTTCATATGTGATTACTTTTTTTTTAAATGCAAAGTTTACCATACATTGTTGTGAATATGTCAATAAAAACGAATTGAATTCTATTCTATTTGTTGAAATTATTTCATTAGTATATTTTTCACAGTTTTTAGATATCTGCATCTGTGGTGATAATAAGGTAAATCCAGTTGGAATGGAAATGCTTGTATTTTGAATATAAGATGACAATTTTCTGCAGACAACCACAAGAAGAGCATACATCACCCAAAAAGTTATTGAGCTGCTGCACAGATAAGCAAGTCTGGTCTAGTTCCACAAATAGCGCATTGCCTATTATATGACTTTCTAGTGTTATTATTATTGTTGTTAGTGTTACATTTTATTTATTCATCTTCAAAAAAAAAAGTAAGTGTCTATATGCTATCTGTAAAATGTTTTGTTTCTTATGTTTTAGACATGGCTCCTGTCTTAAAGCTTGAATTATTTATTTCACTTTAATGTTGACAGATGTATGCAGACTGTTGAAATTGCCCTTTTATTGTACATAGAAGGGAGAAAGGTGGATCTCTAAAGTATAAATCAGACACTCACATTTTAAAAACTGTCATTGTTGTTAGCACCCAAAGAAATAATAATATTACCACGATATAGTTGAGTAAACACACACACACACACAAAAAAACCCAACATAATTTCATGAACATGACCAAATGGTAACTATGGAACTGTATTGACATGTTAAATGTATTTGGTGATTTTATTGACAGTGCATTTTGATATATTAATAATGTAGAACAGTATACTGATTTATTGTATATAGCATTAGACACTGGTCTGCTGTAGATATATAATAAATAGATGTCCATACAGTTAGCTTTGGGTTAAGAAGGAAGAATAACAGCAGGCTCCAGATAATGTTCAAGATTTTGATATTTGCATTGCATTATTTCAATATTTTGTTTAATTACTAACTAGAATTGCTGGAACAAAGCGATTCTTTAATCTCACTTTGTACATTTTCAGATGTACACAGAGGCTCTGCACGAGAATGAGCGTCTCAAATCCAGGTTGCAGGACAGCAAACAAGAACTGGCCAAGATTCGTTCCCAGCTGGAGAAAGTCACTCAGGTATAGAGCGCAGAAACAGTCACTGCATCATCCTTTAGTCATCTTAAAAATAATACAAGGGAAGGTCATGGCAGAGATGATTACTGACTTTGGATACAGCTCTTGTAATATTTTCTCTCAATAATAACAGAAATGTTCTAACTTCCAGAGGCACGACAGGATATCAGAGAGATCTACTGTACTTGAATCGGAGAAAAGGGTAAGTTTCCTTGGCAACTTTCTGGCATTTTGGTATTTGAGTGTCCATATCTTCTATTTGTCTCTTTCCTTCTTATTATCCTGTCTGCTTGAATTATAGTCTAATGACTTTTTGGGTTTTTTCCAAAGGAACACAGCAATATATTTATTTTTCTTCTTTATCTACAGGAAAAACAGGCTCTGGAGAAAAAAGTGTCAGGCATGGAGGAAGAATTAAAGGTTAGTCTATGCTACTAGAAATTCTGCCTAGGGTTTAAATGACACATTTTTGTTACAAGTAATGCCTAATTTGTCTCAGAAATGTTCTGTTCCTAACGCTGTAATCACCCTAACAGTCCTTGAAGGTACACACCCCTCCAGCCAAGCCCCTCTCACCCATGCTAAATCAAGCATGCCTAAAGAGTTTTTACAAAGCAAAACACACATATAGCACACTCCAGGGTTGTGGTTAGCCAGGTGGGTTTGGAGACAAGGAGAGGGAAGGTTACAGCTTCAGGCTCATTACCCACAGTGTTCTGCTGGGCCACTTCCTGCCAGGCTAAGGAGGAGTCTGTGCTGCCTCTCCTCTGCTCCACTTATCCCACTGTTGGGGTGAACATTGTGACCTAGTTCCAGCTGAATACCAAACCCCGTCCAAGAGCAAAATACCTGCTTTTGTGAGACATTCCTGCACTGTACTGTGTGTATTCTGCTTCACAAAGAAACACAGGACAGAGCTGCAAAGAGATGTCAGGCCTGAGTAGATGTGTGTAGTTCACAATCCACACAATAAGATTATAATTAAATGATTAAAGGTTAGGTTCATAATTTTTTAAGTCTCTCCTAAAACAATAGTCAGGTGCCAAAATGAACATTGAAACATGTTTTTGTATTGAACAGTTTATTTAAAGTTAATATGAGCTTTTTAATTAGTCAAATCAAGTCAATATCTTCCAAAGTTACTGTCATTTTAGGACCAAATGCCCTCTTTTTGTCACAATCCTTCACAGCTGCTGAACAGGAAAACACTGTTCTCAAGATACAAAGAGGAACATTTTTTCTAAATAGACTGCAACTGTTGAAGTTATTCACTTCATTCAACCCTTGTTTCTCATTTCAAAAAGGCTTCACTGAAGTTAAGTGACAAAACATGCTGCATCAAGAACTGATATAGAACTATACATATTAATAGTATTTTCCACTTTGACTAAGTTAAATATTTTAACCAAATTTGAAAAAAAAAAAATCACTCTTGTACTTTAGAGCACAGAAATATCCTGTTCCCAAACCCACTATAAAATACTGTATATTAATATTCCACTTTGGCTGAGTTGATTTTTCTTTTTTTACCCACATCAATCTTGGTCATAACTACCAAAAATGGAGTTATTTTCAGAATTTTAGCCTTTAAATGTCGGTTTTTGACATGATACCAGTAGTAAAAAGTACAACATTGAAAGCAGGGATTCAAAGCCTGACATAGAAAGCATGATTGTATGCTGTAATGGCACCGGAAACATTACAGTCTATTTAGGGAATTTCTGCTCATAAGTATCTGAGTGTCGGTGCACACACATTTCTCCACGCACACACATACACACACACACATATTACTCTCCAACAACACACACACAGCACAGCATAGCATAACATACATTTGCTACATGTGCTCCATAATAGCAGCAATGCCCCTAGTGGAAACCAGGAAAATAGATATAATTATTTGTGCCATTGGACAAACAAGAAAAAATGGCTCAGTCTAGTGAAAAATAATAAAAACTACAATTTTGAAGCCAGTGCTCTAGATTGAAATCATGATATAATATAATGCTTGATTTTATGATGTGATGGCTGTGGTTGGTTTTGTCCTTAAGTAGCTGAGTGCCATGAGTTTTATTACACAGTTTATGATATACTTATTATAGGAAATTAGATTAAGCTTAAAAATTGGAAAAGCTGGGGAAAAAATTTACACCCGTATCAAATTTTAATATGTATTAACACAGCCAGAATATTGCAAAATTGCAAATTAAAAAGCCCAAAATGTCCCTAGTGAGGCATAAGGAATATGCAGAGAGTGACTGCAAATACTTACAAGGACATTAGAAATAGGACACAAACAGCAGTGTGGTGTGCCAGCAGCAGATGTTTGACCCTCATGTTGTCGTGGTTCCCTCAGCAGGATGCCCCACTGCGGTTCCGCTGTGGGTACCAGCCCTGAGGGCAGGCTGTCTCAGGGTAGGGGGGATGGTGAGTGGTCGCTATATGATTCAGAAGAGTGATTGACACCTGCCTGTCACTTCACACGATTCTCTTCTGTCAGAGACAGGGGCATGTTTACACGTGTGGACACACATGTACATCACATAGGTCGCTCAAAACGACGAGTACTCTCTACAGTAAAAGCCACAGGGTCACCGTCACAGTCTTTATTTTCTTTACATGTACACCACCTCAGGGAGTTGGTATGTCACTCACCCACAAACTCACTTATTCACGTTTAGCAAGCTGTAGATTCTCCACTAGGAGGAGCTGTTCAAAATAGTGACAACCTGCACCACCTACTGGGAAGGAAAAGCAGCAGCACTAGACTTGTCAATGGTGTCTTCTACAGGCGAACAAAATAACAGCTGCTGTAATTTGAACAATAATCACATCATTATGTGAGTGTTACAATCACTGCTGCTGCTATTTCGTATGTGTGTAGCTTTGAAACTGTGAAATATAAGTTGTCAAAAAAGATGACACATATCAGCATGTCTTTGTCTCCAGGTTGCTGTTGTTAATTGTCTTGCCAATAGGGAACACAGGTTGTATTTGAACTGCTGATCTAGCATCTTTGGGCTGAAACTATTGGCTCTGTTGTTGACTCAGCCAGGTTTCAGGTGTTTCACATCAATGTCACTGTGTGTCCTTGTTTTCCCTTTTGAAACATTATACGCATGTTAGTGTCCCAAGTGTCGGATTTCTTACGCGTTAGGAGTCTCACAGTTTAATAGAAAAGCTGAATTATTCCTGACAACCTCTGAAACCGTGTAAAATTATCTGCAGGACTTGAGTCTGATCTAATGCCTATGAGCACAACATTAAGAGTGTGTAATGTGGGATAGTGGTTATTATGCATTCTTGCCACACTCTGCCCTTTTCTTCACTCTGCCCTCGGCAATAGTGAAGAAAAGGAACCTGTACTGTTTTATTCTGATACCGAGAGAACATTATATGCATGGACTGTTAAATCCCAAACACATGCTTGCTTTAAACTGCTTTTATAAATGTGTTTTGGTATTATAAAAAACAGCTGAAAGTCCTCCTTACACCTCATATTCAAGTCTAGAAACTTGTGCTTTTGTAGTCTGTAAGTGCCCAGTGTGAGTGTGTGTGTGATCTGTGTGGTTTACCCTCAGGAACGGCGTCAAACCACAGACGTTTCTGTCAAACCACATTGAGGTTCACCTCAAACAGTCAGGCCAAGAGAAGGAGGGAAATGAATCATTTCCATTCCTATTGACTTATAATCGACTGGCCTCTTGCACAAAGTCTGAAATATTATGTGAATTTCTATGAATGTTAATTCCCTCTCCTTTTCTCTTCTCCTGAGCATTACTCCAAATCTTTATATATAATAACACATGACACCGTGGCTCCTCAACACTCTCATACAGTTCCCACAATGACAGCTGGCTTCATGATTTGCTTTGTTTGTTGCAGCTTTTGCTTTTTCTTCTCAAAACCCCTGTTATGTAATGTATATACTTGTTTATATAAGTTTTGCTCATGAGTCCCTCGGGTCTTTTCTTTTCCCCTGTCTGAGTAGGTGCGTGGGTGCATGCCCGTATATGCGGATATCTATATAGTGTCTATATGAGTCTTTCTCTCTGCACACGGCCTGCTTCCCTGCATGCTTTCTCTGTCTGCCCCTCTCTGTATCTCTCTCCTCCTCTGTGCAGGCTTTCCCTGCTATGGCTCAGGTCCAGACCTTGCGGAGGGTGAACGAGTGTCTCCTAGCTGAGAATAGAGCCATGCTGCGCGTCCTCGCCCGCCTCTCTGAGACGGCCTCCATGCCGGAGACAGAGGACCTCTGATCCTCTGACATCATCTGTCCTCCTTTCCTCTCCTCCTCCCCCCATTCCTCAGCTACATAACTTCTACACTCCTCTCTCCTTCTGGTGCCTCTACATCTCTCTCGTCCTCTGCTGTGTTCCTCTCAGGCAGGTCCTGCAACCCCTCGATGCCCCCCACCACCCCTCCCCCACCTCCAACAGTGCATTGCATCTTCCTCTGCACTCTTTTAACCCATTCTCCTTTACGGCCATTAGAGGGCAAACTCACTGCCCCTCCCCCCAAAACATTTCTCATAAGCCTCCTTTGAGTGTATTTTTAGCTACAGTGATGTTGCATGGAGCTTCAAATGACATGAACACAGCATCAGCATTGTATTCATTTATGTTTTTAGCTTTGGTTATCATCTAAATTAAACATCTAGCAGTGTGCACTATGAAGAATAAAATCATTTATAGCAGTTATTGATCTTGCAACAGTCAGATATGTGTGGGTCCTGTGTAATGTGCTGTATAATCAATGCAAAATTGTTTGCCAAGGAAATAACTGCTCTAGTCAATCTTCCAAAGGAAATGAAGTGTGTTATCATCATTAGCCCTCAAAATGAGCAACTCCTGTGCAAGTGGATGAGACACAGATGTGTGGTAGATTTTGTTTCTGTGTGTGTTTTTGTTCATGAGAGAGAAAAGAGATGACGATATGATTTTGAAGTAAATAAAGAAATATGCTTATCTGCCTTCTTGCCAAGAGTTAGATGAGAACATTGACACCACCATTATGTTTGTACACTAAATAGGAAGCTACATGGATGCAGGGACAAAACAGCTAACTTGCCTCTGTCCAAAGGTTTAAAAAAATGGACAACTAACACCTCTAAAGCTCACTTAGAAATAGCCTAGTCCCAGAATGTGCCTAAACTCATAGTTTGGGCATTTCTGTTTTTGTATGGATTAAACAAATAAGATGTAACATATTAATTAGTGAGCTTTAGAGGTGCTGGTAGGCGGATTTGGTTACCTTTGGACAGAGCCTGGCTAACTGTTTCCAGTCTTGTGTCTCTCATGTGGTAAGCTAAGCTGAGCAATTCCTGGCAATAACTTTATATATAACAGATGTACAGTTGTCTATCTTCTCATCTAAACCCTCCACAAAAGCAAATAAGCATATTTTCCAACTATTCCTTTATTTGCATTTTGCCATTACTATGAAGTTTTTTGTGCTGAAATTTGAGTTTATTAGAAAATGTGAGAAAAGTAGAAGTAGAAAAGTGGTTGTAAACTTGACATCTCCTTCAAATCATGAACATGTTGATGCCAGGTGTTTTTGCTCATTTGACCAGTTTTGGTAATATGTCACAGCTAGAGCAGAGGGTTATTGTTTGCCTCTAGTAGAGGGGAAACACTTTGACAAAGAGGGTGGTTATTTTTAGTCATTGCTCCTCATGAGAGACATGACCTAGATTTGAAAGATTGACCCTCTCTCAGTCTCTCTCTCTCTTTGACTTTATTCTCTTTCACTTTTCACATAAAGCCAAAGTCACTCCTCACTGCATGATCGAGTACCATAAAGCATGTCATCATTGCTCGGTGTCTAACTTTACTGACAAAGAACTTTAAGTCCTCTTGTTAATGCTGATTGGAGATATTTTATTATAACACTGGATGGTTGTGGTGAATTGTGTCATTGTACCACCTGAAGCTTTAAATTACAAACTATGCACAAAATGTTACTCCTGATTATAACATTGTATTATTATAATATACTAATATCATTCTTTTCCCTCTGCTGTCCCAGATCTTAACAGAGCTCAAGTCAGACAACCAGAGGCTAAAGGATGAGAACGGGGCTCTCATTCGAGTCATCAGCAAACTGTCCAAATGAAAAGATGTCTGAGTCACAACCTGAAGCTCCTGTCCTGTGTCTGTGGACACTCCAACCTTAATATGGCAATTTAATTATTAATGATGTCCCAGATCCCTGACACCTCTGATGGGCCACTTTGGCTGAAGATCCTGACACAGTAATTCCTGTTGGGACTTGTGAAGATCCAAAGAGAAGTGTCAAATTTTACCAAGTGTGTGAAGGAGTTACAATAATCGTTTCTACTTGATTAGTTATTATTTTCTTTACATATATAGGGACCACATGTACTGTTTGAATGACATTTCAAGGCCCAATTCAAACAAATCCACGGGTTTGCATGAAGATACTGTAACTAATATTATACCCACACATTACATCACGTCCACACATCACTTTCTTTTTTTTTTTTGCTACATTGTGCACTGCAGAAAAGTATTTTACTGTTATCCTAACTATGGAAAAAGAGAGAAGCCGATTTTGTCATTAAGAATGTTTTTTTCATACTACTGAAATCATCTTCCCATACCTGGATTATTTAGAGGAAAAAGTGCGTTTGGAGCTCCTGAGAAGTCACAGTCTGTCTGGCATGAATAAATAAAGACTGAGACATCTTTATAATTTAATTTGGAATATAGAGCAATGCTTGTAAAATGAAGCCCAGGCCAGAAATAAACAGGGACTCCAGTTGCGGAGACATAAACTGTTTATTGATATGATTCTCCAGAGTCATCTGAGTAGCAACTACCATGTCTGAACATTAATGCCACTGCAGAAGATTTAGCTCTTTTAATGGTAACTGGAGGTTTCCTCAAAACTCAGACTGTGTTGAAGCAAAGAAGAAAATTTCCAGCTTCTCTCAAACATTTTAAAATAAGATTACAACAGCCGATTTCCACCGATGGCATGTTGAACATATTTGCTCCATTAGAAAGATATGAAGGCAATAACTTAGAAAGGTAATGAGATGCAGGTTTTGCTCAGCTGTGCTGTCCTCGCACCCCTCGGCACCTCTCAAATTTGGATTTTACAGTTCCAAGTTGTAAACTGTAAACCCAAAACCTCCCTTTAGGTCCTAGGATCACCGGTGACATCATAAAAACAACATCCATGTATTTCTACAGTTTTCTTACACACGCTTATGCACCAGGGTGTGCGGGCTCCGGGATAAACTTGCATATATTTAATTAACAACAGCCTCCTGCAGACCTGCAAACTAGTTCCAAAAGGTTCGATCACTTTTTTGGACATTTCATTAAAATCTGTAGCATTTTAAGAATGAAATTATACTAGTTTTTGAGAAATGTTTGTTTACCTAACATATGATAGTGTCCTCACTGTATTTGGTATATAAAGAGGACTGATTACATGCACTTTGTACAGACTGAATAGTGCTGAGTTTTAATCACTTGTGCGACACCGTCAGCACTGTATTACCTTCACAATGGTTCCATGAGTACTTAACTTAATGTTTGCCAGACTCTGTTGTTACTTCTCTGTGTGGTTTCAATGACCATGTTTCAGTTGTGTTTATATCCTTTAGAGAGGATTTAAAAAGCAAAAAAAAAACTAAAACCATCATCAAAAACAGCAGAGTGGCTAAACAGAGGAGACAGCCTGAGTGTGTGTAAAACAAATGTCCTATATTATGTTTTGTAGTAGAGATATATTTATTTATTTATGCATTTTTTTGTAGTTTTCATCTTTATACTTTGTTTATTCAATTTTCTTTTAAAGGAATACACCAATTATTCTGGCTGACTTAACGGCAATATTTCTGTTGTGATGAAAACACAAACACCAAAATCATCCATTTAGTCTCTAGGAGATGACTTTTTCTACTTTTTCTACTTTTTTTTTTTTTCTTAGCTTACCTAATATGGTGTGTGATTTGAACATCAAGCACATGTCAAAGTAACCAGTTATTAGGAATAAGGGCAGTTTTCATTATTGCTGCTGTGCATACATTTGTTGTACATATGATACTGTCACAACAAGTTAAATTCACTGAGCTGCCAGTTTATTAGGAACATCTGGTTACATCTAAAACAGTCCAATGTTACAACCCTGCAATATATCCCAGTTTATGAAGCCAGTCAGTTTTTGTTCTGGTAATTTTGGAAGTCATATTAACTGGTGCTATTTCAATATTTTGGTTAAGAATTTTAAGATTTTAAAATGTTTCTCATGCTAGAAAATTAATTTATCTAACATGAGTAATACAAATAAAAGCATGGAAGAAGCCAGTATCTTGCAGTTCCACAGTACCTCATGCTGCATTACCCATTGTGCTATCACTTTGACTTTATGCTTGAAGTTTAGAAGGAAGGCAGATAAGGTCATCTTGAGTTCTACTTGTGTTCCATACCAAATTTAATATATAAAACTGCCAATCTCAGCTTCATATTTTAAATTCCTTCAGCTTTAGACTTGCTTCAAGTGCCTGATTTTGGTGTCTGTGTCTTCTCTTAACTTAATGGGTGACTTGATGCATTCCTTTAACAATGTGATGATTTTGGAGTCCAACCAGAGCAGCATGTTGTAACACCAGTGTTATCTTTGGTCACATCCAGTAAACTGATTTACTCAAAACTAAATATAAGATGCGGTATGTGTAAGCTATTTCTACATGTGCTGTAAATATATTGATCTATGCAGTATATTCTATTTAAAAGTTTGAAATGTGTTGAATGATAGCTTAATATGCACATATTGGTTTATTCACTTTGCTTAATAAACTGTAAAGGGATGAAAATGTTTCCCCGTGTGACTTGAATATATTATGCATCAGAGGCAAAGAAGCTATTATGCGCTAGCTGAGCTGAAAACGCTTCAAATTAAACACAAGCAAGTCATGGTAATTAAAAGGCCTTTATTTCCTATTTGTTTTTTACAGAACTGGTAACACATATGATAAATTTGTAATAAGTTATTTGGTTCCCTTGATAATTTTTATAAGGATCCCCAACGTTTGTCCACATAAGGGTCAAGAGGAGTTTGTGAGCAACGTTTGTGTCCAGTCAAGGGCTAAAGCATGCGATCCACAGTAGGCACAAGTACTGACATGAACACGCGCACCACGACACTAGACACGAAGAAACACAGCTAGAGGACACAACCTGACTGTCCTCCTATGCTTTAAAAGATGATGAGGAAGAGAAAGAGTTGAGAAAGGAACAGAAAAAAGAGTCTTGAGAATACAGTTGCATCAGGGAGGAGAGGTGGAGAACTAAGCGCTCAAGAGGGGGGGGGGGGGGGGGGGGGAGTTTGGTACGGTCCTGCATGTTTGGCAGTATACAGTATGTCCATGTTGTAAACATGAAGGCCGGCATTCTTTACGCTCAGCAAAAGCAGATTCAGTGAAGAACTCAATGATCCTGCTTCCTATTCAGCATAATGATACTGATGGTACATAGCTGGTTACACATAAACAGGACAAAGACACAAACATAAAGCAAGGTGAAATATGTCTGGCATCGATTCAACACAGTCTCTACATTCTACATCAGAAGTATACACATCACGGAAAGCAAAAAATAGGAGAAGAAGAGAGTGATTACACATATGCACAAGAATACAAAGAAGAAATACAGCGAGTAATAGAGGAGACAAGACAACATGTTTCAAAGTGGTGTCTTTACCCGCTGAGAGGCTTTTCAATGCATGTTGACAAGATGGTAAATGATCTACTGAACTTTGGATGGTTTCCCTTTTTAAATCCCACCGTTTGTTAAAAAAGAAAAGAAAAAAAAAAGGACAACATAAAAAAGAATCCGAACAAAATACACAACTAGCTGTGTGAACAGTGCTCTAAAACTGTCTCAGTTTCAGATGCAGTTGTGCATAAGGTATTGTACATCTACACAGCTATCAACAGAACATATTAACCCCCATATTTCAAATATTTTTTAAGATTGAGTATTACAGTCACACACACACACACAGAGATGTACATTTAAGAATGAGTAATGTGTCCCATGCATGCAGACCTGTAGTGTATATTGTAGTTATATATTCTAGTGCAGATTTTTGCACCATGTCTGCTAAAGGGCCTACACTTCATCTATTTAACCCACATACACAAGCACACACACTCTGTCCCCCATAGAACTTAATTGGTCATGTGACCGTATAGTGACCCGAGCAGTTAAAGGAAATTAAAAAAAAATCTCTTAAATGTGCTATAAATTAACCTGCAATCACATTTGCCTCATCATCTGATGTGTTCTGTTTGCCTCTGCGTGAATTATTTTGGCATTGTAGATTCAAACAGTGGTGACGAATGTAGGCAACTGTAATCAGGTACTGGCAGTATTTTCGAAACACACTGAAATCATCTATTTAAATCATTCTCAGTGCATTATTTGGTCACATTCAATAGCGTTAATGGGACAGTGAATAAAGGAGATTGACTCGTAATATTGCATCAGACAATGTGCGGCATCACGCAGCACACTGGAGATTGTTACCAGGATAGATGTGGCAGTTTAACTTATAATTCTGCGACTGAGGTAAACTTAAAGGAAGAGTTCAACATTTTGGGAAATAAGAGTATTTCGCCTTCTTGCCAAGCATTAGATGAGACGATTGACACCAGATATCTGTCCAGTAAGTATGAAGCTATAACCAGGAGGTGGCTAAGCTAATCATCTTCTGGCTCAGACAGACATGAGAGTGGTAGTGATCTCCTCATCTTATTTCCCAAAATGTCAAACTTTTCACTTAATTTCATATCATGTACATGACATGATACGTATTTCCACATTTTCTTGTACTTTTTAGCAATACGTTTGTGAAAATCAAAACTCTATGCATAGTTCTATGGGAGGGATTCAGGCCTAAAACATGGGTGCCACTGTTTTAAGTTTCTCTCTTTTTGCTTTAATATTATTGGAGCTCTGACTTCATTGTTTTCTTAATACTACCAAAAAAGATGTCAGTGTGAGCCACTGATTTACACAATATATGTAATCACTAATACATTTTGATGTAGAAGTGGTAGAAGAGAAACTTGAAGAGTGACCCAGTTTGGTTCATAAATTGCACTCAGCCCATGAATAGAACACACTTTCATATATATATATTTATATATATCATTTTAGCAGTATTATTGATAACCTATTGTGATATTATATCTATAATCCATACTATCAAAACAAGGCATATACATTACTAATCACAATACTGTAAAATCAGCTACCTCTATGAAACAAGGACATCAACAGCTCTGAAAGTAGAAAAAGACACACTCACTCTACTAAACTCACAACTGTTCTCAATGCTCACATATATAGTAAAATGGATTTTGCCCTCTTGATGAACAAAGACCTCTGAACGGAATGTAAAAGAGAAACACTGGCCAAGGAAAAAGACATGTCAGACTTTTTTTTTTCATAAATCAACTCTAGCTACTCAGCTGAGCTCTACTAAAGAGTTAGTGCTTGAGTTTTATGGCTTTAGTTTTATCTTATTCATTTATCTTGTATACATGTACACATATCGTATAATAAACACAGTAAAAGAGACACAGCCGTGAAAGTTTTTCAGGTCATTTAAATAGAAGTGGAAAATAAAAAGTCCCAGGTAAACAAAGAGGGAAGAAGGGATTCCAAGTCATTCGTGATCACTGGAATGGGATTATTCATCTTTTGGCCCCTGGAAATGCATTTTATATAAAGATATGATCCAACAGACTTCATTCTTGGTCAGCACTGGCAGAAATAATGACTGCAATCTGCCTGCAGATCCAAGAATTATTCAATCTTCTTGTAATGAGATATTAACACTGTGCCTAATCTGCTGTTTGAAAATTGTCAGCTTATAGACTTGGAGACCCCCCATTCCATACATCAAAAATTGAAAACCTACCTTTAAAAAAAAAAAAAAAAAAAAAAAATCAATATCAATAAAATTTAGAAACAAGTCAAACACTGGCCTTCAGATAAGTGCTGAAACAAAATGTATGGCAGATCAATGGCTTCAAATCAAAATCTTGGATCACAAGGAGTTAGATAGCAAGCATGCGGCTACATTTTCATCCTACATGAACTCACACACAGTACTGGACGACACACTTGCTTAAGAATTTCAGGCGTGGAAAGGTTCTTATTAGTAATAGTACTCTAATATTTGTATGACATTCTCTCCAATGACCCTCATGGAAAATAAATACAGATTTGTTTCATTTAGAAAATATACAGTGCATCTTTTTCCCTTCGTTGTGTTACTGTATTAAAATGACAAATGACACTCATTTACGTACACGAGATATTTTTGCTTTGTCTCTAAAACATGCTCTTATGTACAGTATTTTTGTATAAACATGCAGTATCAACGTGTATGAACTATGTATATAGGCAAAACTACACACAAATGGGTTGCTTGATTGCTTCCATGTTGCCTTTTCTTTAGTGTTGCTTCATCAACAGAAAGAAAAAAAAAGATAATGTGAGTTACAAAACAGAAATCTGAACATGGTGTATGGTGGTTATAAAAAAAAAAATAAAGAGATACAATTTCCAATAGAGAGAAGAGCCGACATTCGTTAAATTCCAAATTTACATTGACTTTGCGTTTTTGTTGCACACAGTCAACTGGTGATTTTTGCTGTTGGTGCTCACAGACTAGTTTTAGTTAAGAACTAGACCTGTAAGCAGGTATACTGGGGTCCAAGCACCTGATGCAACTCAGGATTTTAATGAACAATTTAGCTTTCATCAATTTATTCAGGGCAACAACATTTTGGATTTTTCTCCACGTTCATCCACACAATTTTCCTTCAACAGAATATCTACAACACTGAACCAATTACATTCTGTGAAGGAGCCAGGGAGCAGCATTAGATGGAAATGTGTCTTGTTTTCTTATTAGAAGAGTCCATTTATATTAAGAGACCTGTCTGGCATGCCATGTGTGCCATAAAAAGATTCAATCTCACAACATTTGGTCACAAAAAAAAAAAAAAAAAAAACACAGATCAAAAACAATGTCATATCAGAACAGAATAATACCCAGTAGTGCAATTAAATTCAACTGTTTGGTAAGTTGTGTATGAAATACACATGGATCAGTGCCTTCTTCCAGACCATATCCTTGCAATCAAGTGAGAAAAGTAATATTCAAACAATCAAAAAACACAATCACAAAAAGCTGAGGCAAAACAAAGCAACAAATAAAAAAAACCCTGCTCACATAATGTATTCCCTTTGCTCTTTTTTTATCCTAAAAAACCAGCAATTATTACATAAATAATTATTCCTAACATAAATAATTAAAGCTCTGGTTTCTAAGGGTACTTAGATGCAACATTTGGATTTAAAGTGCTCGAGGAATAAAAGTGTTGTTTAAAGTGAAATAAAATAAAACAGAAAAAAAAAGAAGAAAGAAAGAAAGGAAGAAATGAAGAGAACAACACCGCTAACTGGAAGGCGTCCCTGGTAGTTGAAAATTGCTTATTTTGTTACTTGGAAGGCTTGTCTCCTTTATGACTGTAAGACGGTTATAGGGATTCCTTTGAAGTAAAACCCTTGTGTCAAGTCCATGACTAATGGCAGTAGCACTGAACAAGTGAGATACAGAATCAGAGGCGTTGGGAGGGGAGGTGGTAGACTGCAGGCAGTAATCGACACCTTGTAAATAAATACCCTCTTTACTGAAAATCCATCACTCCCTCCAATTCCCCCAACGTACCATTTCATGGATAAACTAACGCTAGTCATGAGCCTTACATCACTGAAAAAAACACAAGTGGTCAAGCTTTTGTATCCAACGTTTCTTTCTCATCGAGTGAAGTGTTTGAATAAGAACAACCCGTTTAGAAAAAAAGGCATGGAGTTTCAGTTTCCTCTCAGTTTTCCTGAGACGATGGGTGGAAGGTCAACTAATCAAAAAGGCAGTGTGTTTGTGGGTAACTGGATATGTGCCTATCCCTACTCGCTACCCAATTCTAGGAATGTACTTTAAACAAACAGAATCATCTAGTATGATAACTGGCAGGTGTGGAAAATGGTGCACAATACACCTAAGGAATGGACCTGCTTGTGTTATTTCTCTATCAATATGGCAGTATAAAGCATTTTATTATTAAGCACTATTCTAAGCAAACTGTGTCACTAAAGGGAAAGGGTGAGAAGTACAATATGAGTGATGTATGTTTTATCCCCTCTATCACCAGATACCCATATAAGCACTCTAACTGTTCTTCATAGTCTACTCTGTATTCTTAATAATGGAACCACAACCCCAATACAAAAATAGATCTAAAGGAAATCAACGGAGTATCTGTCCATCCTGGAACTTGTCTTCTTTTCTCAATGACATGATTTAATATAACATGAGGCTTTTTTAAACTATATTTCCCATCATGTCAAATGGTTTTCTATGGATCTTTTGAAAGGTGGCAGTAGGAGAGGAAAAAAGGGGGGTGGGAGGGGTTGGGGAGATTGGGGCGGTGTTCTTCTGGAATATACACTGATATGTGGGACCTGGGGAAATGATGGGAAATGTATGGGTTGGTGGAGGTGGAGGACAATGTGTTCTGGTGGGAGTTTACTTCTTGGCATTCAGGGCTGCGAGGGCGGCATCCACCTCCTCCTCTGGCTGCAGTGGATGCCACTGGGCGATGGGGCGACGGGGGTTGGCTAGCATGTCGGACCAGTGTTTCAGCCCGGCCCCTGTGCACTTGTTCCCCACCCAGATCTTCCCGATGGCATCGTTCTTGCCAATCTTGTCATAATCCAGCACTGTGATCACAGCTTGGATTTTCTGGGAAAATGGAGGGGGGGTAGAATTACAATGAAGTTCAAAATGCCATGAAGATTTCCTGGATACCAGAAGTGGAAAGTAACTGAAATCAAATACTGTTCTGTTGTTAACATTTTTTGGCCAGTGGACAGTTGGCCAGTGTTTGGATGTGCAGTGGTCCCATTGTGGTGGGTACTGGGTATCTACATGAAATGGATGGTTTGTGTGTTGCTTACTTATATTTTCATACACACTATAGATTTGAGTTGTTATGTGTACTGTGTTGTTCTTGTTTGTTTTCTGCATGTTTAATGCCAGTTTATTTGTCAGATTAATAATGTAGGAAATCAATTAGTGCAGCAAAATTAATGTTTATTGTTTGTATGTACTATATACACTTACTGATGTGCTATAAAGTGAGCCTATGTCATGTTAGAGGTCACTGTGGCCAAATATGACAATTATGTTAAAATGGTAAAATATACAATATTACACATAAAGCAGAGTCATGAAGTCATTAGCTCTAAAGTTTGGTAAATCAATTTGCTACCGGAAAAAGGGCAACTTTTACTGCTTATGCATTAACAATTATGTCTAAAATGGAAATGTGTTATTTCTTGTTTTCAAAAGTTTCACCTTGTTGTTTTGTTCTAACTCTAATGAGGAATTGTCTGGGCATCTTTTCACATCCACACTCCATACCCGAAAAACATAAACTATAAGTTGCCAATCATATCCATGTAAAATACAAGAAACAATGGCACCAAGACAGGAATGTATATTTCACATGCATAGAATTGCTACCCAGTACCTGCTTGAAGCCTTCATATAAAAAGATGATAAGATTATAAAGATGAGAAGGTTGCTTGGTAGGTATAAGGATTAGTTACACATTTGCTTTTTGCTTTTTACTCACATGTAGTATGTTTTAACCCCAGTTAATATCTTTAGAACAGTACTTTCATTACTGTAGGATAATGTTATACTGCTTACACCCCTGATAAATGTTAGAGATTTTTAACAAATTAGCTCATGTTCTTACCTGCATTTGCTCAAGAGGAATCTCAAAGCTGAAGGACTCATTGTAGTAAGGATTCAAAGTGTTCTTCTTCACCGTCGTCTTCTTCTTCTTCAGCCTCTTTCCATTCTGCAGCAGGTTGATCTTCACATAGGGATCTGAAAATGGAACGAATGCAACATCATAACAATCTGATAAAAATGCACTGTACATGCATGTCTGCGTTGCAGTGCTGTAATGCACCAACAGATGGGGCCAGTGCTGAAGCCGGGAGGGCAGGGAGCTGCTGCATGGTGAGTACTGCAGCGTCAGCACGTGAGCAGAGCATGAGCGACCTAATGGCTGAGCTCAAAGGCACGATCCTTTCATACACTGCACTCCCCCCGTGTAAGCATTCACATTTCACATTAGACAAACACAAGTGGCTATTTTTATCAAGACCTGAACACTGAAATAGTGTCAAGTGTGATAAGGGCAATGCAATGTCTGATGTTCAGTTCTGTGCATGTACCTGACAGTCCACCCACGTCCATTTTCTTCAGGTTCTTGGCCTCCAGTATACAAATGGTGAGTTTGCCAGCAGTGGGGACATAACGCAGCGAGATGCAAATGTCACCCAGCTTCTCCGGCTGTGATAAGGAGGGAAGGGGGGGAGAAAGTCAACCGAGGTCTGAACCAGAATTTATATATTTTCTCTGATCGTACTATAAACGTGCCTTTTAATCTTAAACATGCACCTTCAATATCTATAATTCCTGTTGCCATAACTGGTAATCTTAAATACATCTAGCTGCTTTTTTCCCAATGTTAATAAAATATCCGAGACTGCAAGCAAAATTAACTGTAGAGTGAGTATTCATTCTTAACATGGCTCTGGGGAGGCCTGGAGACGACGTTGTCTCATTGATTAAAACCTGTTTTTCATATTCTGGTGCAGCACAATGGTTGAAGTGCCACATAACAGGCTGCATGGCCACAGAGGAAACAGTTGCAGTGCAGTTGGTTAGAAAAGTGTGTCTTTCTGTTCTTTGAATCTCATCAGCAAGCAAAGTTGCCTCCCTATGCTCATGTGATCTGGTTATTTTTGTACTACTGTATGTCATCTAGTGCGCAAGCTGTTCAAGGCGCTCTATATGAAAGAAGTGAATAACAACAAATGCGTATCACTATGTTTAAAATCTTTTTCACAGGTTGCATTGTGATGCAAAGGCATTGTACTATAAGCTGACATTAGCTACTCACAGACAGACTGCATTGGTATCGACATGTCAGCCAATAAGTAACAAAAAATGACAGAGTAAGAAGATATGTTTAAGGTAATTAGAAACAGACTATCACCATCACATAGTTTATTCACCAGAGAGCACTGGTTATAAATACCCGCACTCAGTACATATCTTGGTTTCAGAACATCAATAATCAAATTTTAGGGATTTTTATTAAAAAAATCTTTGTTTTATGTTAAAAAAGAAACAAATACAGTATGATATATTGTTACCAGTTATATAAATATAATCTTAAATTCTCAAATATCGTAAGGGTCAGCCTCAAAAGTCCAGCAAAACATACATTGGATGAAGTAATGGATATAAACAGCAGGTTTTTTTAAGAATAATTCTGCAGCATGACTCATACCTCTTCTTGATCTGCGCTGTCCAGGTCTCTCCACTCCTCAATTGCCTTTGCCAGGTCAAGGGTGTTCATGGGTATTTTAATCTCACCGATGACATCATGTTTAGAGAAGCGATCAAAGTCATAGACTGACATTACCAGAGTCTTCCCTCCCATCTCCTGGAATGGAATCTGAAGACAGAAAACAATCGAGTTTTATTGATTTAGATACAAAAAAGAATTACAAACGTGAAAAAAAAAAAAAAGGGTTAGGGGTTAGGGCATCTGGATTTACAGATCAGAACTATACAGCCATATTGATTGTGACTTTGGCCTGCGGGGCTCAAAATCACCTGACTTAATATCATGCTGCTTGAGCAGAACTGGCCTGACTTTATCAAGCTGAAGCTGTTTGGTTTGTTTTTAAAGAGCTGTGTCAGCAGGCAAGGTGCACCAGAGGTGGCCTTCTCCTTTAATCTGATTCTCTAGCACATTCTCCCTGTTGGACACCTTCAAAATGTCTGCTGCTTTTTGCCACTGCTGACCAGAAATGTTAGTGAAAGAGAAAAAAAGAAAGAGAGAAAGACAAGAGGAGCGGTTCACTATTAACAGGACCCGTCAACACATCAAACAGCTTGGCGTGCATGTTGTTTTAATAAGTAATAAGAAAAAGGTGACCACAGGGTGTTTCAACTTACCTTGAAGGTAAAGCTCTCATTGAAGACAGGATTGAGCGTTTTCTTGTGAACCTTTGTGTCAAACTTCTTCTTCTTGTCAGGGAGGACGAAGACCTTGACATAGGGGTCAGAGGTGCCACCGCTGTCCATGGAGAGGAGATCAGCTGCTTGCAGGATTCCAACAGCCAGCTGTGGAGGTAGAAGAAAAGAGTCAGTCAGTGTAGCCCTTTTCTCAATTCAATTCAATTCAAGAAGTCAGTAACTTTATTCTCACTTTGCAAGCACAACAAAATTACAGTTGCGCCAACCTGAAATGATGCTTTTGTATTTAAGACTTTACACATTTTTACATGTAATAAATGAGAAAGAAATATAAAAACTATGAGCTATAAAGTGCGGAATCTAAGCAATTAACTACAAAATATAAGCAATATAAAGTGTAAAAAGCAATTCATGATAAAATACAACAAAAAATACAACTAGCAAGGTGCAAAATACAGTAAATGTGTTGAATGGGTGGGTGTAAAAATACTCCACATGATCAGTGGTTTAAAGTGACATGTAAGTAAATAGATATAGCACGTGCCTATTGATTCATAATATATTGGCACATGCTTAAAAGATACATGAAGCATTATCAGTCTTAATCTCAGTTCAATAGTGCCAAAGCTTTCAGGGAAGAGGCTGTTTTTCCGTCTATTTGTACGGATTGATCTGTAGCTCCTGCCTGATGGAAGGAGTTTAAACATCTAGCGTCCAGGGTGTATAATGTCTTTTTTGATATAGATTCAGTGTGTTCCTGATCCAGTTTTTCCTTTAGGATTATCAACAAAGAAATACCAGGCCAGAGAAATGCCACACAAAAACTGAGGAAAAGAGTAGCACATGATGCTTACATAAGAACTGGAAGGCTCTGCTTCAACTTTGACGAGTTCATTTTGAAAAGAAAGTGTTAAATAAACTAGTGAAGTCTTACCTTGTTCTCCTGGAAGTCATAATCAATGGAGTACTGCAGCTTCCCGAGCTTTTCTTTCTCCTTCACTTCTTCCTCTTTCTCATCTCCAGTGAGTCCGGGCTCAACGTCATCTTCTTCATCATCATCATCCTGTTGTTTCTGCAAAAAGACAGAAAGGGACCAAGCGGCAGAAGAAAGAGTGAATAGATGGTTTTGAGTCTGCTGCTGTGCTGAATACCAAAACTTGGACATCAGCAGTCAGGTTAGTCACAACACCTACCTGCCACTTACCACCGCTCACCCCGGTGTTACAAGTGCAATCTGTTCATCGATGACCACGGTTGCAACCTGACTTGATTTCACTATTTCTTGGGTGACACCATTTGCTGTTTTTTTTTCTTCATGAGCATTACAAGTAAGCTAAAATCAGAGGAAGTGAATTTCTCCTGGACTACAAAATGTTGTAGAAATGCCATTTCAATAGAACTCTGTGCTATTATGCAATGAATAGAGAGAGACAGACAGTGACAGAGTGAGAGAAAGAGAGAAACAACAGAATATAAACAGTCAAAATACAGAGGGTGGACAGAAAAACAGGAACACCTTACATTAAAATGCAATATAATAAAACAGTCGTGCAATAACCTCTGGAAGTTCCTTATTTTTTTACTCATAAAAAAGATGACTTTAATTACTGCTAATTGGTTTTTCAATTTAATATGACTCAGTGGAATTGTGATATTACAAGGGGTGGACAAAATAACAGAAACACAACACAAAACAGGACTTCGATGCGGGTGCACAGGCAGCTACGCAAATCCCAAGTATGACTCATCCCAAATGAGTCATATTAAGCTGTTAAAAAAGTTTCAAAGATTGTGATGACTTATCCCACACAGAGAAAAGTTGGATCTGCAAAGATGAGCCAAAGCCATATGAAACATTTTTATTCCCTAAAACATAAACTTCAGCCTTTTTGACACAAAGCTGAACTTCTCAACTGAACTCTTACATACTGTTAAGGTCTGAAGTTTTCCTAAACTAACCCAGGATGTAAAATTAACAATTACCAATTAAATCATTGACTGTTATTTCCTCCTGTTTTATGTAACAGTGCACCACAATATAGCGAGACTGTGAATGTTTGTCCATAAACAAAAAGCGTAAAACCAAAACAATCTCTAAAAGCTTAATTAAGGATTAATCACCCATGTATTATTGACTGATGAGGCATGAAAAGGCATGGGGAATGAAAAATAGATTTATGGTCCACAAGAATGGTATATGGACTAATTATGAGGGCTTACTGTGAATGGTCACAATAGGAACGGTATGTAAGGGTTAAAAAATCTTCTATTTATTGCAGAGTTATAGCATTGCATTGCACTATGCGTAAGGTTCGTGTTATTTTGTCCACCCCGTGTACAGTGTTTCCTATATAAGCTGTCACAAGAAGCAGAACGTCCTCACTGAGGAGCTGAAGGACAGAGCTACAAGGAAAAGATGTGATTTGATCAAACCACTGATGCAGTGATTCCTGACACCTTCCTTGAAACGCTCTCAAACTTGATGAAACTGCAGGCAAATATCCTCCGATAACCTGCTGTGCCATCTGATAGTGTAAGCTGTTTGACAAACAGGTTTACTTCAGGCCAGACAATATTACTGTTTGCTGTTTCTCTTCTCCTGACATCCCAAAGTCTCATTAATCTGTTTACACTCGTAATGTTGATGGGATTTTGTTTGAAACTGAATTATCTGTTTAAGACTCATTTTGTCATTCCAAAAATATTCTAAATTTTCCAATTAATACTCTAATGTGAATAACTGTAACACTTGATCATATGCTGAAACAAAATCCAGCAGTTTACTGACAGTTAACTGCTCCTGTGGTAATCAGGGCGCCATGAAGATAAGTCAAGTCCTGTGTTATCGTCCATCACAACCAGTGACTCTTTCATCTTTTTAGAGGCAGTCAAGACTAATCAAATGATCCTCGATGTGAATATTAAAGTAAACTGTATGAAGCTGGATAATATCTCAGTATGGCCTACTTTCCTATGGCTGTCTTCTTGAAAAAACACTGATGTCTTCACAAGACTGGAGGGTCCAGCTACTCACTGCTGAGCTGGAAGAGGAACAGGGCACACACACACACAGAGAATACACACACTGTCGTACACACTACATATCATACTCTACACCCACATACACACACACGCACGCACACAGACACACAATTGCTTACATGCAGGCTCTCATGCGTGCTTAAAAACTCACGCTCTCTCCTCTCCCCCTCTCTCTCTCTCTCTCTCGCGAGCTCTCTCGCGAGCTCTCAAAAACACACATATTCTCACACAACAATCCTTATTTGTGACATTCTCTATCTTTGTTATTATAAATGCTTTTCATTCAAGCATGCCAGGCCACACAATGCAGGATCCAAGGAAAGGTTACTCTCTGATGGCAAATGTATTATAAACTTTTAAGAGGACAGATAAAAGTTATGTTTTCAAAACCTCTGAGACAAATTTTTGTCTTTTTGGCCCAAAAATTTCTGTACATGTGTTCTAAGTGAAATGCACACATCCATGGAGGGATCATGCTATATTGAGAATTATCAGTTTTTCTCAAACTTCCAGTGGGGGTTCAAAGAAAAAGACATGGTATGTCTGAATGTATGCCCTTTGGTCAACTCCATGGGGCAAATTACAGGATCAGTACTGAGGTAATATTATATGAAATGTGTGACAAAACCAGTCAGTTCATTGTAGAATTATCTTTGGATTGACTGAAATCGGGCCTCTGCAGTTGACGGCAAATGTGGGCAAACATTCTGGCCCACCATTTCTCCTCAGTGAGACCCAAGTGCTTCAGGGGAGAGAGGGCATCAATGACTGTCACCTAGAATGTCAGCAGCATGGGTCATCCAGGAAAGTTACTCTCAAGTCAAGTTGTGGCCATTCAATGGTACCTACTGCAAGGGCATATGCTGGTCTTTGTCAAGAGATACAAACAGCTTTATCTGTCATGGAACTCGGAGCGTGTTTGCACAAGTGGGGGCACAGTGTGTAAAATTTCAGATTCAAGTCAATTTATCTCTGGAGAGAGATTGTAATGTGTGTAAGGTGTCGGTTTTTGGTTGTGTTGCACAATTGAGGCCTGTCATGGTGGAAACATGCTCTAAGCTCTCAGTTAGGTAAAGTTTCATTCTATTGTTTGACAAATATCCAGCTTACCCCTTGCACATGCATGTTAGTGATCTCTAGTGAGTTGCTGAGTGCACTCGTCATTCAAAGGCTCAACCAAAGGATGAGTTTCATGTTCATTTCAAACCATAGACATCTGCAATTAAACAAGTCTTTGTTCTATTGTTTTTTGCCAAAAATTGCAATCTCTATATATTCAAGACATAGCAGTTGGTGCGGCATATCAGTTCAGTGGTTTTTGCGAAGCAGCTTAATCGCTCCCATAGATTCCTCAAGCACCCGCAGCACCTAAGCTTGCAAAAAACTAAGGAAGCCATAGCACTCATTGTCATCATCACTGCAATCCATCCCTCCAAGCCCAGCCCACCCCACCCCCACCTTTCCCCCCTGCCCTGGTCTGCGCTTACTTAGAGCGGCCAGAGAGGGGTGCCGCGTGCTATCAGACCTACCGTAGGCAGAGAAGTCCACCACAGTCAAGATACACGGAGCACACATAAGACACAAAGCAGGAAGGAGGAGAGCAGAGACAAAGGAAGAGATTGAACTCACAGCAGACACCAAAGAAGGGTAATCACAGCAAATGCAGTCAGCTACACTGTAGGGACGAGGAAAATGACAGATAGAAAAGCCTCCTCATTAGCACAATCATATCTTGTGCAGCAGAGCCATTGTGCTTTTAAATAACTGCACTTTTACATGCATTATTGCCTTATTGCCCTGAACATAGTATATCAAATCATCAATAACGTACTTATTGATATTATTATTATTATTATTATTATTATTATTATTATTATTATTATTATTATAAGCCTAAAACAACCGGATTGTGCTAACTACAAATTTTCATAATTACTCTTTAATGGCTGTGAAAACAATGTCTGGGCTAAATAGATTAAGAGGCATGTCATTTTCCACTCAAATCCCAAAGCACAAGTAAGAGAAAGAGCAACAATACATTAATGACAAAATACAATAAATAACAAAAAAAAAAAAAAAGAGAGAAAAACAAAAGATAATCATGGTGGGTATAAAGAATGTCATTATCACCTGCGGAGAATGTACTAACTGGGTTAGAAAGACATCAAAAAGGTATGTTATGCTAATGATCTTTAATCAAATACTTTTACATACGGTTAACTTTATTCTTTCATTGTTGCTGGACTAAAATGTATAACATGAGAAGTACTGCTCCAATGTAATGCTTATTGTAAGGTTTATGTTTATAGCTACATGTATATTTTCTAATCTAAGCTGTAACATAATAGATTCGTAAACTGGTTAAAATTGTCCTGCGGCTGCGACACGAACCCCCGTGGTGGAACATACCTCTCCCCCTTTCAGGTTCTTCATTCCCATGTCCCCCTTCCCCTTCTTGCCCTTCTTGTTCTTCTTCTTCTTGCAACAGCATTTCTTGATGATGCAGAAGCAGCATGTTAGAATGAGTAAAGCAGCGACCACGGCAATGGCAATGATGGCCCAGGACGGCACTGAGGAGAATATACAGACCAATGTATAGATGGCACAGTCACATCCACAGAAGAAAGAAGCAAATACTTTGACATTTGACCAACCAATTATTTAGCCTCTCCATATCATGTCCTGGGCCAAATATATTTAGTAAGAGGTGCTAGGTTAGCAATTAGATTGGGTGAAAATTTGATTTCTCAACCATTAGGAAGGACAGCCAGTGATCAATACTGAATAAAGACATTATGAGGCTGCTGATGCCTGCAGCGAAAGAGAAAATCTAATTCCAAAATCATTGCTGAGAGTCACATCAATACAGGTTGGTTGATGGGAACAGGTTTGAGGTTTGGTTGGCTACTCACGTGGGATCTTGTCGAACTGATTCAGAAACTTGTTTCTGATCTCATCGAAGGCATCGTTCTTGTTGACTGGTTCGGTGGTGTTGTCAGTAGAGACTACTGCGACAGGGGCTGGAGTCACAGTCAAGGCACTGGCCCCCGTTGGCTGAGCAGCTACCATCGGCGTTGTCTGATGCTTGAACAAGTTGAACTTCGTCATTTAGGCTGCACCCACGGTCCCTGAAAAACAGCATGAAAACACTGTCATTTAGAGAGGTCAGCGCTCCAATAAACATCCAACCGAGAATCCAACCGCCAATGACTTAACCTCCCCCCACAGCACATTAGCAGCTGATTAAAAGGTTGAATCATTCAGCCAGTTTTCATTTTTGTGGAGAAATTAAAACCAATTCAGGTTCATTGTAATATGACTAAAACAATAATGATAATAGCAACGATAATAATGCCAAAATTTATAAGGAAAGAGGGAATGATTCACAGTCTTTCTCCAAAAATAACTAACTTAACAGCCTATATGGATGAATAAGGTTTGGTGCACAGAGCTGCTTCAAGACTAGTCCTTATATTAAAAACCAAACTGAGACGGTGAACGGTTACTCTTCTGAAAGTTCTATAAATAATGAAAAGGATCAAAAGGTGGCTGCAGAAAGGTGGTAGAAAGGGTCAGCTGTTATCATATTAGTGGTTTGATCCCTGCCTCCTCCTGTCTTGCTCCTGAATGTCTTCTGATGTGTTATTATGTAATATTTTTAAAAAAGGAAGAGGCTTTAGATATAGTCATCTTGTAACTTGGGAGCACTGGGGTAACATGCAGGTCATACTAGATGGAAACCAAATTATTAATCCTGCACCTGCTGATGGTGTTGAGAGAGTATATCTTCAAAAGGTTCACATCTGCTAGCCTGTTCTACTACATCTGGAAGCCTCATTGAGCTCAAGATTTCTATTACATGAGACAAATACTATTTAAAAAATAAGCAAATAGTCCATAATCCTCCAGAAAAGGTCTCTACTGCAGTTAGTTCTGCACTTCGTTGGGTGCACAGTGCAAAAGCAAATTACATGATGGAAAATGGCATGGCAAGGTTCGCTGTCATACCCGAAGACTTCATTCAAATCACTAACACTTCAGTGTTAAAACATTTTGTTGACAGAGTGGCACAGGGTTAGGGTTACACAAACACACACACACACACACACACACACACACACACACACACTCCTTGGATATGTCATTCAGTCTCTGTTAGCTTAAACAGGGAAACGAAGACAGTAGGTTGTGTAATACACCCCCATAGAAATCATCATCAGTCAAATCCTTTTTTTTTTGCTACAGGCAAAATGTCCATGCATGTCACAAACAGAGAAACATAAAAAGACAGCTGTAAGCACCTTGCCTGTGAAAAATGAAACTATTTTCAAAGCTTCAGATGGGCAAAAATCCAACTGAATCCCACATACTGTATCTAATGTAACATTCAGAAAGGAAATTGTAATACCTAATTCTAGGCTACATCTCTAAGCACATATAAATACATTTATGTTCCAGAAGAACTTCAGTTAATGTTCAATGCATCTTATTTTCCCCATGAAAGTTGCTTCAATATGACACACTGGTGTAACTATAAAATTATGATTCATAAAGCAGAATCTTATAAAAACTCAGACGTACTGTCCAAAATATGATTGTTCAGCATGTTATATATCTAAGGCTACGGTTAAACCACAAGCCGAAGTGGCCCAAATCAGATCAGATTATTTGTTAACAAACCAAATCAGATTTTTTCACATCATATCTGGGCCACTCGATCTCTGACTGTCAGAACGATCGGACCGGAATTTGTGTGTGTTTTTTTAAGGTCTCACTTCTCTGGGCATGTGCCTGTCATCATCATTTAGTCTCATTTGCTGAACATTTATGGAGAAGCTTCTATTCAAGCCAAACTGGTAGGAACTTACCACAACTGGATGCTAGCACAGCCAAGTCATCCATATTATTCATCCAATATCCATTAAGACTTGTAATGTGAACGTAGCCTAACTCTTAAATATGGCAGACAAGACAGGAAGTGCAAAACGGCTGCACATCGTTTTGGAAATGTATGATATCTGATCTTTTTTTTTATGGTTCAATTTCCACACAGGAATCTATTTTATAAAATGATTGATTATGGCAGTCTGCACCACAGTCTGCCTTTTTGCAGTGATTCCAATACAAATCACAGGGTTGTGAGGTCAGTGGACAATGATTTGAGATCAATTACCGACAATATTTATAAGAAATATCCATCAATGCTCAATTTATCAAACCTTTGTTTTGTCTGGACGCTGCCCTGCACTCAAACCAACAGTGCCTGACCTGGAAAGCTGTTTAAATTACAGAAAGGAACAAAATGAACAACTACAAGCCATCCTCCAGTGGTGTTTCCACAGGCCAAACAAATGTTCAATCAGAGCTCTTATCGGTTCCAGAAATCGCAGTGTGTCAAGTGCAGCTGGAAAGCAGCGTGTCGACAGAGTGATGAGTGATCGGGCGAGACCTCGATTCAGAAAGCGGGCGATAGATGACAAGCATAACAAGAGCAGACTTCTGTTGTTGATTTTATTAAAGTGATGGTGATACGGGCAAAAAAGAAGAAGAAGAAGAAGTAAAAAAAAAAGAAGGAATTTCCCATTTCTCAAGTGCCAATTTTTCAAGTTAGTGCCAGAGATGCTGCCTCTATTTATTGCTACGTATGAATTATTCAAATTCAGGCTGGTAACTGGAAGGATACTCTTATATTATTCAGGGCCTGAACCAGTGTAGTCATTTTAAAATATATGTGTCTAAAATAACGCGCTGCTGTTATGCAGGCTGATGTTACAAACGACCAGCATCTTAAGATAATATACTGAGAAGGGGCTACGGTATGCATTCAAATGAGTTATTGTGAATATTGAGAAAAGGACTTAGAATCACTTTCACCCATCTCACATTTGAAAATGAGCTTATTGCTTTATAAAACAGCAATAAAAGGCCTCACTGTCTCCACTCTTTATTATACAGTACTTTAATGTTAAAAGTCTTCACCTACATCTAAGTTTTATGTACATTTTATCATGTTTGTCCCTCACATCGGGCCAAGCCAGACCGATTCAATTAACATTCATGGATATGTGCTCAAGCATTTTATCTCCTCCACTCTGAGGGTGATAGTGAGGACAGACAGAGAGGACACGGACTTGCGCTATTGTTTTATGACAGCCATTAGTCCTGTTTCATAGCCAGCTCTAAGCGCTCACTACAGACAAATCAACTACATAAACAGCTTCTTTTTTTTTTCTTTAAAGAACGCAGTCTCACACTTTCAGAGCCTTTTTACAAGACTAACAGCTTACAGCCAGGCTAATGGCTTTGTGAGACATTCTATAGGTTTCTATTAGCCACATGCAAACAATGGCATGCTAACATACTCAAAATGACTGACATGCTGATGGTTAGCAGGTATAATCATCATCTTAATAAGAAAGTGGTGTAATTGTATGCACATTATGTAGGTGCAGGGCTATTAGAAGATATCAAACAATGGAAAAATAGTAACGCCTGCACACTTACTCCAAAGCTACAATGCAAATTTTAATTCAAATAGACAAGGTTTATGTCCAAAAGGGATGCTTGTCAGGTCAATTTTGAATCAAAACTAGTCTATTTGAATTAAAATTTGAATTGTAGCTTTGGAGTAAGTGTGTGGGCATTACTCCCTTTCCATAATAATCACCTTCACCATCTTAGTTAAGCCTGTTGACATGGTAACATTTGCTAATTAGCCCTAAACACAAAGTACTGCTGAGGCAAATTGAATGTTTTAGTTTTGTTGGTAACAAAAAAAAATGAAAAATGGATGAATTAAAATGTTTACCTGATGATGGAGCAAGATAGAAAGTCAAAGGATCACCAACGTTATTATAATTCATCCTGAGTGGAACATGAATGTGTACCACTAATGGCACACCGTCCAATAATTGCTGAGACATTTAGCTGAAAACCACAAATGTCAACCTAATGGTAGTGCTAGAGGAAAAGTCAGACCAAAGTAATGACCAAAGTAAATGAATCCTCTGGGCTCCATGAATGTCTATTTCATGGCAATCCATTGATTAGCTGTTAAGATATTTCAGTCTGGACCAAAGTGGTGGAACAACCGACAGACTGACACTGCCATCCCTGAAGTGAAGCAGCTAGTGCAGCTAAAAACCAGTAACTGAAATCATTCATATTCAGAAACAACTAGATACAATAGAGAGATGCAAAGGTTTCACACTTGTGAAGCTTGTATAAAGTTATTTTTACCCTAAAGCGAAGAAAAAAAAACTGTGACTCTGACTGGAAGGCTGCTTGTTCAATCTCACTACCAACAGATTCAATCTCAGAAAGGAATTAATAGAGCGCTGCTTACCCTTCCCTTGCTGCCACCACTGAGATGTCCTTGAGCAAGGCTCTTAACCCCTGTTTGCTTCAGTGGAGGTGCTCAGTGGGCAATAGATCAGGCTGTGATTGTATTGGGCAGCTTCCAGGTGAAAATGTGTGTAACTGTGAGTGTGTGTGGAGCAGAGTGTTGTGGAAACAAGGGTATTCACACTCGGTAAACGTACCCCTAAATGAATAAAAGAATGAATACAGCTCTTATCCAATACGTATTTCATGTAATACTTGATTACTGAGCTCTGTGGGAGTTTTGAGCTCCGCTTCCCAAAGTGCATCTCATTCCGTTAGCGTTTGAGTTATCAGAATAAGTTAAAACAAAATGGCTCTGCTCCACGGCCCAGAGCAGCGCAGCTATGGGCATGATCTGGCCCTTATCACTAAACACACTGCTCTGAGTTGGATGGGGATCAAGCACTTTTATCTTTGGTGTACAAACAAACTGCATACAGCAAGCCCATATACTAACACAGCAGTTTTAGAGAAAATTTACTGTGAAACATAAAGGTTAAACGTGCCTCTTAAACTCTACCAGCTGAGACGCATGAGGGTGAAGACAGATGGCTTCAATATGTGTAAAAGTCACAACTGTGAATTGCAGAAATTAGGGAAATGCTGTGTTTTCTGAGGGAATGTTGTGAGCATGTTTCATTCAAAAGTAATTCAATCTGACATTTTTACACATACGCATTTATGAATGTGCCTAATAACAATTAGTTTTGTGATGGAAAAACACATTTGCTTAAATTTGAACTGCAACTGCTTGAGCACTGATATCTACCTAGGGAAGTAAATTCCAAAATCCTTCTCTTAGCTTCTTCTTCTTAATTGCACCTTCTCCTTTATTATGTGTGGTACAGTACCACCTTGATTCTTGCATGTTATACAGTACCATAATTTCATAAGAAATATTAGCAATAAATATAATTACAAGGAAAATTTGGAGAAATATTAGAGCATCATCTTCATTAGAGAAAAAAAATGAATCGCTTACAATCACTCAATTACACTTTTAGCCAGGTATTCTTGCTTAATTACCCCCCACCTGTCAAACTCTAATAATAACAACTACATTCACTCAATGTCACATACATGAAAAATACTACTTCCTTATCTGACGTCATGCATGTGATGACCCAGAGACCACATAGTGTGACATCCTCCCTAGTGACGGGAAACCCCCAGCCTGCAGACAGGACAGCTCTGTGTGTGGCGGACTGTGTTTATTGAGGGCTTATTAGCACCCAGGTCAGAGCCAAGAGAAAGTCATGCAGCTGTTTCATTACACAACAACAAGTACCCTGAACAGCAATTAACAATCTACAGCCAGACGGTGAAGTCCTTTGTTTTCCCCTCGGTCCTGACAACTTGCCTCTGTACCACTTCACACAGCTGTCTGCCATTGGCCAATCTATACGTGTATGTGTGTGCGTGCGGCTGTCTGTTTTAAACCTGTATTTCCATCCCTACTTGCAATTAAATGGAGCACATGGCTCAAATCCCAGAAACATCTTAATACTCGCTTTCAAAATGGCTTCTGTGACTAAGGAGAAAACTGGTCATAGGGGTCATGTGACTGCTGCTCGGGGGCAACAGTCAGGAGCAGTGGGGCGGCAAATTAAGTATTGAATATTATGCACTGTGAAAAGGTTGTTGTATTCAAAGAGAAGTGAAAGCAATGGCCGCTTGCTTGTTACAGGGTACCAGAGGACCAGGGTCCTCAAAGATACGAAAAGCAATCTGAATAATGTGACCTCGATGAAATCATTTCAGCCCCCACTGAGGCCCCTGCCATCTGTGACATTACGGGTTATGTGTGGGTGGGTGGAGTGCCTGGCCTCCAGCTGAACTAGCTGTGCATCCTGCACAGCTTCATTTCCTCTAAGTCTCACTGATGTGATGCTACTTCAGTAAACTGAGCTGGATTATTTAAAAATGTACAAGAAGTTAGTGACTTCCAAGATTTTAAATACTAGAGAGACTCTTAATTTGATCCCTTTTTGATTCAGGCCAATGCTACCTTTAAGCAAAGAGGTATTTCTTTCACAGGAAGGCAGATTATCTCTTTCTGTTCCATGTGTGTGTGTATGTGTGTGCTTTAATTTTGTATTTGCACATTTCGTGCCGAGTGACTCTTTCATCTAAATCCCATTGAGCTATTTTAAGTATCCACGTTGCATAAGATATAGAGGCTATCATTTAAAGGGTAATTGTAATAAGACACCACACGCATCTCAAATTTATGATAAACACACTTGAAGAAAGGGGAAGGGAATATTGGCACGACTGCCACTGAGTCACAGCTGACCTCTGATCTCTCTGGACTGGATTTCAGCAGAAGAAATGTGCACTGGAACATTTAGAGAACACAGAGCATCATATTTTAATAGATCCATCAGACAGAGCATTGCTGTAGACAGAAAGCTGAGCTGAGATGGTGGACTTGTTTCAATTAGAGATAATGTACAGCTTTGTTCCTGAACTCTTGCTACTCTATGGTAATTCAGTCCTGCTGAAATGGACTTGGGGCTCCCACAGTCATAATGGTCTCATTTTGGCCAAGTTTTAATAGGATTACAGGGGGGATACTGATGGCTGCATGGCTTGTTATTTACCAGTGAAGGATGAAATACTGTGTGGAACTTGGCCTTGGCTGAACTTAAGAATATATTCAGATGTATAAGCAGAAAAAATCATTATAATGTAATTGTCATATCTACAACCTTTCATTAAATTAACTCATTACTGATAAAGCCTTTGAAAAATACTCTGTACTATTTAACTAGGTATTTAATCAAAATATTAAGCTGAGAGGTGCCACTGACTATAAAGCATGCTTCTTTTCACATTTTAGTTTGTCTTTGGTTATTCATTTGCCCAGTATTGCTGTTTTGAACCATTTTGCATAAAGATATTCTGTATTCAGTCTTCATCACTTGTGCACGAGTCAGTGTACCGTACTGCAGCTGAACAGATTTCCGCTGGCATACACAGTCAAATAAATGCTAAGTGTGTGGCAGAGACAGATTTCTGCAAGGTAGCCTACAAGTGTAGTTACAAAACACCTCCTCTTTGTCATTTCATGGTAGAGAGCCAAGAGACTGACAAAAGCTCTGGCAAATCCTAACACATAGCACACAGTACAAAATGTGTGCTGGAGAAAGATTCTGAAACTCTTGACCAAAATACCTACAAGTCTACTGCCACAATACATCAGTGAAAGAGGGCCAAGCATCTGTCAGGAGACTGTAATTTGACTCAACTATACTTACGGTATTAAAATCAACTAACAAGGAACTGACAACATCCTGTCAATTAGATTTCAAGAGCATCAGCTGGCCTTTACCAAGTCTGTCCACTCCCTTGACACCAGCAGCAGAGGGTGTGCTGACTATGGCGAGAGGAGGTTGAGTATTGTATCTTTAAAGAGGAAGACTCTGCGTTCCTCTTCAAAGAGGACCTGCTGCCAACCCACCACTATCATCACTAGATGTTCTGCCCAAGTTTTGAATCAGCCATGGACAAGATGGTGACCCCCCTGCCACCTCAGCCACTTTCCAAGACTCCCACTAAGGATTTTACTGCAGGCCTACTCGTCCAGACTTGTAGGAGGTCTCGCCCCTTGTGTTGTCTGTCCCAAGATGGTACCAATCTTGAACTATGCACAGTGTAAGTTGGTGTCTCTGCTGACCGCAAAGCCCCCGGTGGCTTACAGACCATATTCCACTGTTGAGGGCTGGGAATAGGACAAGGGAATGCCTCTCATTGAGAATACAGTTAGGGTCTGTCTTCTCCCCTCCATGTCCCTCTAGCCCATTGCCGATCAGCCAAATGCTCATCTCTGAGAGGGATAGAGTGATGGTCAGTGTCCTTAATTGCTGTTATACTGGCCCTGAAAAGTTTCTCAGGTGCCAAAGTGGAGCCTTGTGGGGGTTAAACTAATGGTGAAGCCCGTTAGTTACGCACATACTCATTGAACTGGAGTTACATCCAGTTAACTACTGCATGAGTCAATGCTTTTTTCCTGCATGGTGATCTCTACAACAACATACAAGATAAAATATACACATTCACTGATCTCCAACACAGCAGAACTGCTTATGTAACCATCCAGGACATTTACTGAGGCAACAGGCATCAAACCCGGTGTTTTTGCCTCAGGACTGCATAAATACTCGGGATGCTCACATACAGAATACCATGAGAAGAGACTGTGACCATCAGTCAGAGATGTCAACATGGCTATTACCTTTTATGTCAACAAAATGCAATTAGTTCAGGAAATCCTGCTAGTGCCACTACTAAGCTGGGGGGCAGTGACTGAGATAAGGATGTCAAAAAGGAGCCATGCACATTATCTCATAAAGAGAATTAGAGAAAAGCCTCTCCCTCATATATCTCATTGTGTGCTGGCCCAAAGGACGGTCCAGAGAGGGTCATTCACAAACCTGCATGTGTAGATAAAACAATGCTTATTCTCACCTGCAGCTGAATGTGACTCAGCTATTATCAGGAGGGATCCTTGAAAAGAAGGTGGGAGGTGCCGGAGTTTGAATGTTGAGCGAGGAGCTGCAGGGATCATTTACAGCCAGTTGCCATACATAGTCTCTCTCCCCCTCAGCACAACCCCCTTCCCTGTCCCCTGATAGGTCGATTAATAATTCTGTCACAGAGATAGTGACCCAATCTGCATGTAATGCTGTGTGGAGGAAACAGGGAAGAGGAGATCGGGTTTCTGCAGAATGGCAGATACACCACATCTTCTGACATTCTTACTTTAAAGAGGAAACTATGTAGAGATATAGAATACAAAATCTCTTTTCAAGTTAGGAAATCAACATCAATGCCGTAAAGGAACAGTTTGACATTTTAGGAAATATACTTAGATGAGAAGATACCACTCTCGTGTCTGCTGAATATGACCCACAGTCAGTTAGCTTAGCTTAGCACATTGACTGGAAATATAGGGAACAACTAGCCTGGCTCTGTCCAGCTTTTACAAAATTTGCCTACCAGCAACTCTAACTTAACAAGTCATATCTCGTTTGTTTAATTCTGTGCAAAAAAAGTCTAAAAATGACAACTGATTTATGGCGGTTTATGTGCTGCACATCTTTTGGCTCTGAGCAGTTGCCAGGCAACCAGTAGAGGCTTAAAGAAGTTGCTGGCACATAAACCCTGAGAAATATCAAATTGTCATTTTAACAGTAAAAGTCTATTTGTATGATATAGCATACATACACCAAAGTGTTTTGTTGTTACAATTGGATAGTATGCTAAGTATTTTAAGCTAAGCCAGTATGCTAGGCTAAGCTAATTAGCTTGTGGTAGCTTCATGTTTATGGCTTGATTCCACTGGGCGCATCTGCATCGCGCCCCGACTCCAACGTGGTCGCAGGAGCTGATTGCAGCCACTTGAATGAATGCTTGTAATCCTACCAGATGCACCACAGTGCATTTCAGAAGTATCCCAGAAGCAGCTCTATGCTCCACTAAACATACGCGCCAAGTCTATTTTTGATGGTCATACACAGTAACATGTTGCAGAGTTTCAAAGAGACACAAGCAAACAGATGATATTTGTCACCACGGACAATGAGAAGTTCACCTTGGAAGTGAAAATCACAAGAATTTAAGACACCACTGCTGCCATAACTGCCCCGATCTCTGGCTTCCTCTCCAAATAGAGGGGTGGCTCTCTTCTATCTGGTGCTAGCGGAGCAAAACACTCCGCTTCTGCTCCCAGCGGGGTAAGACATGCAGAGGACAGAACAAAACTGCGTCACAGCCGTTTTATGATGCAGCAAGGCGTTACTGTACAGGCATGAGGTATCAAACTTTTCATATAACTGCCAGTGAGGGAATTAGCGCATTTCCCAAAATATCACACTGTTGCTTTAAACAAACTACTAAATATATGTAATGTAAATTTTGTAAGTTTTGCAGTAACTTTTGAAGCATTACACAACACATCACCAGCATGATGAAACCCACTGAAAATTATTTCACTCATTCTCTATAGAAAAGTGTCACCCTGCTGCGCCTTATGATGTCTCTAAACCATCCCAAATCCTCTCCTCCAGGATGAGGCTGAGAAGGAGGGACTGAAAATCTGCAGCTAAAGTCTGACAACAAAAATTGTCATTTTCTTCACCCTCTGAAGATTAAAGAGTGGCGAGAATGCCCCGTCAGCACTGCAGGGAACTGTGACTGGTGACAGCGCCTGACCGTTTAACACTGAAGCTTTCTGCTATCGTCTGCCAGAAACACACCATCACATGGGCAGGGGCCAGGACTGGGAAAGCTCCGCACTCACCTGGAGTGAAAAGCTGACAACAGCTGAGCAATCACAATGATAGCTGTGCTAATGTGTCAGAGGGAAAAACATTGACTCATTCTCAGTCCAATATGGTTGGCTTTGTCATTTCAATGACACTTCTAGTTGTGAAACACTTTAAAATACAATCAGAGAAGTAATATTTCTACCTACAGTATTGAAGCAGCAGGAAGTAGGAAGACATGGGTGATGTGGGTGCAAGAGTGCACACCCACTCGAGCAATATACTCTAGGACAGGATACACGCTGCACAGATAGAATAAGCCTCTTTTCTTTCTCTTCCTCTCTGAGCTCTTCCAGCATTCGGGCACCAGCTGCCTTCTTGGAAGGAGCCCACAGAAAAAAGAAATAAGATTGGTGAACTTCAAAGCATCCCCTCATTTTTCTGGTTATGTATGAGGGACTCTGAGAGTATTTTCTCAGTGTGAGTGCCACTGGGAGCGGCAGCCTGAGGTATGGACTTAATGAGCCTGCCTGAATGTTTTAGAGCCTGACAAAAAGCCACCTTCAGAGCATGCTCAGTATCAAATAGTCCTCTGCACTCTGGTATTGGATGAGTAAACATGCATACCTATGTATCATATACTGACCATATAATATCTCTCACATTCTCCACACTGTTTTTGTTTACTACACTTCTGAAACCTGAGAGATCATGTGACCGCACCAAATACATGCCATTGACTGTCTGATAATTGCAACACCAGAGACTCTGGGGAAAGAATAAACCTGATTTGGATCTCAAGATGTTACTTCAGGACACAGAACCCTGGTATGACAAAATAATAAATTCTCTTTGTGCAATATGTGAAAATTGTACCATATTTGTTTCAAAACTGCAGCTTCAAACCGTGAGACAAACCTCAAGCTCTCAATAACACTTCAGAAATTCTATTGTAGCTATTTATAGCTTGCAATTTATCTGCACATTGTAATGAATTTGAATTAGATTTGATTGAATGAAGTCCCTGTCATACTAATGGCATAATGCAGAACTGCAAGAGTAAGCATTAAGCTGTAAGAGGTACAAGCATCCCAAGATAGGTTTTGTCCTTGGTACTGTCATCTTGGTGCTGCCAGAGCTATATGTCCCATGAGAGACAACGAAAAAAAAAAGAGCATCCTGCAGCACTTTTTAAAATCCCCACCCTCTCCATACTCCTCAGCACAACTGTCAGCCTCTTTTTGTGTCTGCCTAATCGGTCTCAAAGATAAAGAACACAGTGGCTTGTGTCTGTTTTGCTACATTGCGGCTACAATACAGTAGACCTGAGGTGTTCTGGTGTATCGTGTCATATTTTGGCTCCACTTGGTTGTTTGTCAGTTCTCAGGGAGGTTGCAAGAGATACCGGTATACCTAGAGGGGTAAGTAGAGCATCTGTCAGCAGGGCAGCCTCTTGGACACTCTCCAGGAAAGAGGTACTACACCCACCAGGCAGGCTAAATGAGGCATGATCAATGAGAATAATCTAGATCCAGAGCTTCAACAACCCCCTCTAAAAAAATCACCAAACAGTCCCTGATGTGGAATCATAACAGATTGCATGGAAGCAAGGGTCCATAGCTGCGTCCTGGGGCAGATCAGGACCCATTGGATACTCAGCATTCCCTTTACAAGGTTTGAATGAATTAGCTTTGAGTAAAGTTTGAATCACACGCACCAGGAAGTAACATGGACACAGCACCTGCGTCGTGGCAAAACCAACAAAAAGGAAACGGATAAAGGAAAGTCAGATGCAGCCTTGAAAAATCCAAAACTACAGCAGCAACCATCATCCTTACATGCCCGCAACTCTATTACAGATTCCTTAAAGGAACTGTTTAAGCAAAGCTGAGAAGAGAGTTGAAATACACCCTTACCAGCACAACTGCAAATCCGTAATCCTGTTCTCCACAACAGGCTACCCATTCACCAAAGAGGCACTTAGGGTTAATGTTACAATGCCTTAATAACGTCCCTCGACCGCTCTCCCATCAGCACCAGAAACTGCAGTCCTCCTCGCACTGTTTCCACTGCAGCACTACTTGTTCTCCCATATACACACGTACACACACACACACACACACTCTCACTCATTCTCTCTGTGACTACCCCCACCTCTGTTTCTCTCAATCCCCTCCTCCTCTCCCTCTCTCCACTCTTTCTATCTCTTTCACTGAAAGGATCCCCCCACCTCCTCCTCCTCCCCTTTCCCCTCTCCCTTGCCCTCGCTTTCTCTAAATCTTCCATCTCTCCCTCCACTCCAGCGCTCACTACTCAACCGGCTGATTTGTGATGCCGCTCATAAGGTGCTGTATGCAGCAATCTGCACCCCTGTCCTATACATAAGGGCAATCCAAAATCATCCATATGCTCTACTGTCCGACCGACACCCCCACCCTTGCCTTGTTCTAACAGCACCACTGCTCTGGGACTCCGTAGGGCTCAGACATGTGCTTTGAGCTTTCAAGGCTGCAACTGCATGAAGGAATGAATGGCTGTAAATAAGTAAAAAGAAAATGCCATACTGTAGATCAGATCTCTAGATAATCGGTTGAAGACAAGAAGAAGCCAGTTATTTGCTGTGTGCTTACCGCAGCAGTCGTCTGCTGCTGAGTCTCTTTCTTTCTTGCCATCTCTATCCATTTATCTGAATTATGTCTTTGGACTGGCACCACTCCCACTGTCATCAAGAAAGATTTGAATCCTAGGATAGCAGCACAAATATTAGTAAGGTAGATATCACATTATTATGTTTATAAGTGTAAAAATGAATGAAAGTTGTTCGTGTGGTATAATTAAAAAACCTTCCTGGCATAGAGGAAGTTTTCTTTTTTCCACATTGCTTAATGTAAGCTTCTGAAGCTTAGTTAAGAGGGTTTTAAATATGGTCCTGTGATTTTAAAAAATACAGTTCAGAGTAGAAATTCTTCAACTGCAAAATTGTGAGCTGTGACACCCAGACCCCTTAGCTCAAACTGCTCTTTCTCCTTATAGTCGGCATATTACCGTGTAAATCTGCTTGTTTAATGACAAGATGTGACGCACTCTTCGCTTAACACCAACGCTGAACCAGACAGTTTGGAGCCCTTTGGGTATTACTGCGTGTCACTGAGAATTATCATCGTCCCCTAAGTGAATCACCCTCCTTATTGGCCAGCAATGAGCCCTTGAACCAGAAATCAATAAAGTCTCAATCAGTAAAAATGGAAGGGAGAGGGGGAGACACAGAGAAAGTGAGATGGCTTTTTTGTAATTTCAAAACATACAAGAGGAGAGATAGGAATGTAATTTGTTCGCTGTCCATGGCAATACCTTTCCTCAGTACTGGTTTCAGGCAGTAATTTATGGTTGCTGGTTTTGTATTAGAAGTGATCTGGTAATTATAGAGGAGAAGCGGTCTCAATAATGCTCAAGAAAAATGGCACAAGCAAAGGACATCTCTTTATATCTTCACCTCGCATTTGGTAGATTACATAAGTGTAAAACCTTTAAGGAAACAGCTGGTTTTATTCTACATTTTTCTTACTGTCAACAAATGCTGTGAAAATGACAAATGTCTTAGTCTGTCTTAGACTGTCTAACTTATCTACCCTGTCTGTGGCACTCCAACCATTCGTTCTACTTAAAATGTAAATCTTCAAAAGAAAGCTCAAAAATACTGTATATAGTTTGACAGTCATTGCCCAAAAGAGCTGGAGACTTTAGTTTTTTGCAAACGTTACTCAAAGTACATGCTACATTTGTTGGGGACTATTTTCAGCTGCAGATTGATACACATTTGTTTCATAGGCAGTAAGAAAAATGTTTTATTGGCATATATCTTGTTAATCCTGTTTTCATTACCTTAGTATGGGCCCTCTATATCTACACAAGGGGCGGGTCCTCTTCCACGGAGGCTGCCATGTTGTACCGCCATGAAGCCAAGAACAGACAAACCAATCATTGTTTCTAAAGAATGCCTTTCCTGTTTTTGGGAAGTTTTGCAGAATCTATAAGTTCTTGGAGGAGGAATGTTAGGGAAAGGGGTTTTCCATTGGTTTAAATCTGTAACCTCATCAATAGAAGCCATTCAATTCTACACACTGGACTTTTAACTGAAACAGGACGTTGTATTTTGGATTGACTCAAAATGACAGTGCCCATTTTTTTCAAAAGGAAGGAACATGTCAAAGTGCAATGATGTGGCTTACTCAAATGTCTTTATAGTTTCTGGGCAACGATGCAGCTGTGTGACAGGAAAAAGCTAAATTAGTTGTTAGTATGATCATTGCATAAGTGGTTTTGGCCTTTTCATAGGATGTGTTAGGAAGAAAAAATATAAAATCTAATTATCATTTTAGAGACAAATACACAAATAAACCTGGAAGGTGGCTGATTCAGCTCTCCCTGGCAGCTCTCCGCCTCCATATTGTTTTGTGTAGGGGGAAAATAAAATGGCAGCCATCCACAGTTTCTATTCTCTCCTCATCAACAATATGCCATGACATTTAAGCTTTGCTATCGAATCCATGAAAGCTAGTCAACCCTGTATCCATTTGTGCCCTATTTTCCACATTGTAAGAGATATCTTACAGCCCAGTGCCTTGAAACCCATGCAGGCAGGTCTGATTCAATGTCTGAGTGAGATCAGGATATTGATCCAACTAAGATTCATGGCATGCTGGTTAAACCCATGGTGAGCAACACTGGCAACTGACCCAAGAGAGGTGAAATGCAGAAGGATAGTGATTTGTGGTGACTCAACTATGGAAGCCCTCATCATAGTTTTATTTGCAGACTATTTCGGCTACAGCAAATACACTAATGATCTAGTCATCATGAGAATGGTTTCATTGACTAAGAAATGAGAAAAAAACACATCAGACCTTACTTTGAACTAAACAGGCCAAGTCTCCAGAGAGATTCAGTGCAACTTAGAATACATATTTAATGAGGCATGTGTGTTGTGGAGACTAACTGCATGGAGCTCACATAAAGCTGTTCAGTCAATGAGTGTGGGAGACCACAGAAATATATTGTCGTCCCAAGCCTTTTCTACAAAATCACATGGAGCGCCATGTGTTTTTCTGTGCCATGATTGAAGTCACATGGCTGTGTTTTAATAAGGTGACTGTACTTTCAGAGACATCAGAGATATTCAACAGAACCTGAGCAGGAAAAGAGAAAAGTAGGAAGGATGACAAAGAAGAAAGTCTCTGGCGCTTTTTTATCTATGCAGTTGACAGAAGAACAAAAAAAAATTTGCATAAAAAAAGATACAGTATGAACGGCACACATATGACAGCATCTAGCGTTTCTTTTTATCAACTGAAGTCTCAAAATGTATGCCTGTTGTGGCTCTTAACATGAAGCAGTGAAGCATTGTTACCGCTCCCCTGATCTCTACATCTATTTAGTGAATGCTGCCTTTCTGTATGTGTGGTAAATATACAATTCTGAGGCTGGCAGTCAGGGATTAGATCTGTGCTGGGATGTGGGGCTGCAGATGTGAGAAGGCGCAAAAATGCAATACTTTGTGATTCATAGTGTTGGCCCATTTTAGATCTGGCAGAGTGAGAGGGAAACCTCTCTGCTCGAGCCATATTGTTTCTCCACACTGCTGCTCAGAAGGTGTTACAATAGGTGTTACTGCAACTGAATTTACTGAGTATTAAAGGGAACCTGCAGATGCAAGTATCAATTTAGGAAAAAAACTGGTACATTTTATTCTACATCAACATATCACTAGATACAGACATCAGGTAGTTTCAAGGGATACCATTTTCTCAAGTGCAATATTATTTTTCAATATCATGTGCAATATGACTTTTTATTGCTTTTTTAATATCAATGCCAATATTACCTTTCAATATGCAAAATGTGCAATATCAGTTCTCTTATTTACTTTTCTATTTTAGTTTACTTATTTGACTAAATGCATCTTACTTTTATTGCCATTCGATTAAATCTATTATTTTTGTATTATTATTCTGGGGTGGTTTTGGCTCAGGAGGTAAAGCGGGTCGTCCACTAATCAGAAGTTTGGTGGTTCGATCCCTGGCTTCTTCAGTCTGCTTCCCGTAGTGTCCTTGGCACAAAATTACTCCTGAAAGCTGCACCATCAGTGTGAGAGTGTGTGTGTGAATAGGTAAATGTTAATGTGTCGTTTAAAGCACCTTGAGTGGTCATAAGACTAGAGAGGCATTATATAAATGCAATACATTTACCATTCTATTATATATGTAATTCTTTTGTTGTTATTCTATTAGGCACTAGTGTTAACATTTACTCCTTATACACTTACATTTATTAACTCCCAGTTCAAACCAACCAAGCTAAAAGGAGAGTGAATAGTATGCCAGAATTACAGATCAAAATTAATGCTAATGTTGTTTATGTATAGTTGCTGGATGTGTAAACAGGGAGCTGTTTAAGTTTTTCATATCATCTTAAATGATGATAATATGTTAATGTTGTGTAAATAGCTTCTTTCCACTTTCCCCCCGTGGACAAAAAACAGTTAATGCGTGTTGAAAAAGTCCTATTCATCATGTAAAGTATGATGGGAGAGAAGGACACTTATCTTATTCACCTGTGGTTCGTCGCTAAAAATCCAGAGAAAATATATTCCTATATAAAATAAATGAATGAAGTACACTGTATTTGTACAATAGTAAAAGCTTGAACATCTAATTGTGCATCAGCAGTCCCGAGGGTATGAATTCTTATTCAGTAGATGTTGAACTGATCAATGTTAATAACAATGAGACAGTGTGGGCTGAATAATGGCAGATGGCTGTAGTAACAGAGCCGGTACAAAAGCAGCGGCCAGTAACTGTCCTTCCAGGCGTGGCTGTTGTCCGCTGGGGTTTATTAGCTTGCTGTAGCCCCTGAGGCACTAGAGCTTCCATCACTCATGGAAATGACTCTGATTAATCAGCTGAGTGCTGGAGTGTGCAGAGTGTGCAGAGTATGCTGGAGACTGGCGCACAAAGAGCCAGTCCTACAGTAAATCATGCTTGTTCACAGTGGGCTGCACCTTCATCCTCACCACGCCTCTCCTGCTCGCTACACACTGCAGTGGGCTCCCTCCTCCCTGGCACATGCAAAGCTTTTCTAAGCACAGATGGGAGACTGGGGAAAACCCAACACACAACGTTTCATGCTGACATCTAGTGGAGTCCAAAACATGTGATTACACAAGATTCATCTTTTGAAATATATGGTAATAATGGGAAGATTTATTTTTTGTATTCCATGCATAGCACAAAAATATTCTGTTGATATAATTTTCCATTCTTCACAAAAAATGATATCTACCACACAATCAATGATGATCAACAAAACCCATTTAGGACAGTTAATGCATCACCCCACAGCTCATCAGAGTGTTATATTATTGGACAGTTTCAGAGAGCATGCAGCCGCAGTATGCCATCTGGGCCATGCCTTCAGTTGACCGTAAATGCACAGAGGCAAGCTGGATTTCTGCACTGACTAAGAATGGATGGTATTTCTAAGAGGGGAGCTGCAGAGGATGGAGGCATGTAACAATGTGCAGTGATCTGTCTCCTTTTATAGAGGACGGTCACAGCAATGACACCGGACCTTCTGACAAAGTGGAGAATCTCCTCCCCCTTCTCTCCCAACATTTAGGTTCACATACTGTACAGTACTGGCTCGTGCACACAGTATCTTTAAGGTGGGATACTTACAGCTGATTCTCAGATCTTGAATGTGGCCGGAGGTAATCACAGTGAGAATGTTGTCAGTCAGAAATCCTGAAAGAGACAGAAAGACAGAGTTCACGCTTTGAGTCATGGAGGCATCTTCATTGTATTTATTTGGTTCTATTATGACCAGCTCATAAATCCCACTACAAGTATCTCCATTGCTTGATTGAAATGTGGCAAATTTGAATGTATTTTAACATTTGCTGACTCTCAATCCTCTCTCAAATTCTCTCAAATCAAGTGTTGATTTAAAGGCTGATTTAAAGGCAGCTTAACTGATATGTATATCATTTCAAGGTCATCCTTAACATTGACTTGCACTACATAAAGACAACTGTGTGATTTGCATTCCTGAATTAAAATGATCAAAAAAGGATCAAACAAACTTTCTGTACACTGTAGAACCTCATTACAGCAAAAGTCAATGTGTACCAGGGGAAGAATATTGATAGCTGTCTCCTTCACACATAAACAAGCTGATATATGCCTGAAACCACCTATTTTGATCCACAAAGCCGCGGGACAAATGAATTATTCCTGACAGCTATCCGTTGCATGCTACAGCTCAGCAGTTATTAAATTAATTCAGTGTCGTTACCCTGGTACCACCCTAATGACTGTCTTTTTTGAAAAATGTGTTTGAACACACAAACCGCCACACGGAGTTTTCATTTCAGAATACTCATTTTGAACATTTTTATCATCACCATTTATAGAAATATTTTAGGACACTGAGGCATAACAGGCAGGCACTGACAAATGAATGACAATATTATTTTTCAAAGCATTTGTTTATTGGGATTTTGATGGAAAATTAAGCAAAGGATACAAGATAAAGTGTATCCATTCTTCTTCACCCAAAACATCTCATCCAGAAAAAAGAAATGCAGGAGTGACAGCTATGGTAATGAGAACTATATATATTGTGCATTTCCATTTAGACATATAAGTACAGCAAGTGTCCAGACAGTAGAGCACTATCAAAAAGGGGACTGTGACACACAAATGTAGAGCATAGCATAAAAATAGTTGTTTTCAATACCAATGTATATATTATAGTATTAGATGTCTATAAAGGACAAGCTAGAAGAGGTATATACACATATATACCTACTACAATCTCATCTAGGAAACACATTTACCATGGTTTAAAAAATTTAGCAGAAAAAAATCATTTTTAGTAAATAAAGATTTGTTGAAGTCGTCTCATAGCAACATATTTGATTTAATATTCAAGAGACTTTTCCTAACGTTTGTCAGGAAACATGGCTAATAATATTAACTTACAAAATTCATGAGTATTTATAAGATAGTTAAGTCAGACAAGCCTAAAAAACAACAACAAAACAATCCTTAAGTATTAAAGAAAGTGTTTAACATTTTGGGAAATACACTTATTCGCTTTCTTGCCAACAGCTGGATAAGAAGATTGATACCACTCCGGTAGATGTCTATTAAATATGAAGCTACAGTCAGGAGAGAGTTAGCCTAGCTCCAAAGGTAAAAAAAGAATCCACATCTGTACTGTAAAGACACCAAGTTGCAGTTTTACATGAGGTTATGCGCTGTACTATTTCTTAACAGGGTGCTGTGACTTCTTTGAATGTCATGAATGTGAGGTGACTGAGCATATTTCCTAAATGTCAAACTATTCCTTAGAGATCCTACATTCAGCTCTAAGTCACTTTCTTAACAGCATAAAATTGCCAGGGACTACCTTCTGTGTCCTTTAATATGCTTGCTAATCACAAATTGCTGATGAGAGAAGAGAAGAACTGTTACTATCAGTCAAATTCCAACCATGTTCTTACGCAGACCTTTGAGGATATTCTATTTGTGGCCCAATTTCTTTTTCCTATTTTGGCAAAACAATCAATTTCATGACTCACTGGACTTAATTGCTTTATTGTAATTGTATCATGAAAGACATCCACAGGGAGAGATAACTAACTTCAATTTGTGCACTTCAGTGATGGAAAACAGTTCGCACAATTTAAATCAAACAGCTTTTTCTTCTGTGAATTATGTGTCTTATATATTGATTTTGCTTTTCTAAAAGATACTCATAAAGGCAAGACAAGGCAAGGGAATTTTATTTCTATAGCACATTTCAATACATGTAAAGTCATTTAAAGAGGATATAGCAACTAATGACATCCAATGAAAATTATTATAATTAAAACACAAGAACATACAACATTGACTAAAACCCACTGTCCGAAACACACCACACAACCATCCTAAAGACACACACACACACACACACACACACACACACACACACACTAATCATAAGCGTGAGAGGACAGCAACATTTTCAGTTTACTTTTAATGTGGACACAGACAGAGCTCGGGTCATTAGACAGTTTGTTCCTGAGAAATATTAGCCTGAAGTGCCATCGCCAGATCTAGATCTTCTTTTAGTTAGGTCAGAAAAACATCACCTTTGCTTTAAACACTGTAAGTAAGTATAAGTTGATTATTTAGTAAGTCAAGTAAAAATGAGTAATATGTTTGTTTTTGTGTGTAGGTGTAATGACTCCTGGATGAGCTGGAGCCTTCTTACTTTTATTTGGGTAATCCAGCTAAGAGTGTGTTACAGTAATCTAACGTGGCTGAGATGAACCAGTTTCTCAGACCGGGGTTAAGATATAAAGCCTTCTGATATGTTTCTCATAAGATAAAATGTTTTCCATGTCTGAGTTTAACAGTACAGAAACACAGTGAGAGTAGAAAACTGTCTCATCACATTCATCGGCTGAGGGGAAAAACCTCTCTGTGCTCACCTAAAATCTGAGTTTAAGGGGTCTAACTATGAACATGATTTGTTACATTACCAGAGGTGCATTAACATCACTGGAGGCCCCTGGGCTACAGAACTTTATGAGGCCCCCCCACCCCGCGCCCCTGCTACAGGACTTTATGAGCCCCCCATCTCTAAGTGGTTGACACATATTTTGCCTTTAAAAACTCAATACAAGGTCATCTTTGGCTCTGTGCCATTTATTTGTACCAATGTATGTACCATTAATTATGTGCATTTCACTTTTGAAAATGAGCCAACACATACTCACCCACACACACAATTACATCAGCACAATACTTCACTTAGGCTGAAAATAACTGTTCCATAGGCTATGCAACAAATCAAACATATTGCAAGCAAATAACTGATTCATCTCTGTGCCATTTATTTATTTAATGTATGTAGGCCTAACATGAACTATGTGCATTAAATTTTTGCAAATGAGCCAACATGCACTCACACACACATGCACAATTACATCACAACAATTACAACGCCACTTGGGTGTGAACGCTTCATTGTTGCTAACTATTAGGCTATGTGTCGCCTGATGCTTTGTGTGCCGTCTACTAAACTGCATGATGGATATATATGGTGTGATTTTGTTACATTATATCAAAATGAAAGATATGGGGGGGGGCTCTCGGTGTTGCACCATCCCCATCACTTTTACCACCAGATGTCACTGTAGTGCAGCGTCATGTGCGTTATGGTCGAGTGTTCATTAGCCTACATAATTATTCTCAATTTTTAGAGGCCCCCCATGGTGGAGGCCCTGGGGCTGTAGCCCAGGTTAGCCCAAACTTTTTATGGAAAAACCATAATCCAAGCCAAGTAGTTTTAGTTTTGACTATCCCAGGTGGTGATCTTTACAACCAGAATTAATAACTCAGAGGTTAAAGATGTACTCACTGTGTTCCAAAGATTTGAGATGACTTAGAACATCACAAGACAGAGAGAGGTAAAGCTCAGTATCATCCACATATAGTATGTATTAGCATATACTACTGTTAATATAGCGTATACTACTGTTTCTTTATAATGTTGCTGTGTTGTTGTGTGTTCAAATTAAAAAGAAAAGATCCAATAATTGACCCTTGTGGAATCCCTAAGAACTTTTTTTAGTTTCATCTTATTTAAATTTAAGATTTAAAGCTAGCTAGAACAACATCTATTTAAGTTGGTTTCTGGTTTATCGGAACTGGTTTGTACGACATATTATCCAAAAGCATTCGTGTTTACTTCTGTTTCAAACGACTATAATTGAAGGCAGTGTGACAAGCTGGCCATGGTGGGAAAGGGGTAGACATGATATTGTTTAAATGCGAGGATAAAGCATATTTTTTAGACAGTCTCCCCTGGAAGGCATTTATGGTGTTGCACTTAGTTGTTGACATTAAAAGTGACTGAAATGGTTATGTCAGGAAAGTGAGAGGACAGCTAGACAGGCGAGTTAAAACCCAGATGAATTTCATGCCTCTGCGCAGCTCGCTTATCATGGCGTGAAGTGGGTGTGAATGTTGGATTCGGATTGTAGGTTTTGGAGAGTTACTGAAATGGCCCTTCACAGCCCCACCTAATTTAACCTTTGAAAGGTGTGTGAGGAGTAAAGTGGCTAAAATTAAAATCCTTTTTGAATCATTGCAAATATTAGTCACTGATATGGGTAGTTTCATTGTCGTTGTTAGATATTAAACCCAACTGGAACATATTATAAACACTGTGGATGGGAAAGCAATCATTGAATTGTTTATATACAACTTTTTCCACTATTTTATGAGGGATAGGGAAGCTTGAGATTGGTATGTAGTTACTAATTACAAAAAGGTTTAGATTATTGTTGAGTAAATTCAGTATATCATGTGAGAAACACAGAAAGAAAGACTCCAACAGTGACAGTGTAGTGAGGATGTAGTCAAGTGAGCAGGCGGAATAATTCAGCTGCCTGATAACTTCATTGAGATCAGCTAATGGGAGAAAAATTATACAATGATCTATTTTTAGTACATGGTTTTAAGAAGAAGACTAGCCTGAGGCATTGTTGTTCAATACTGCAATACTATCTCTAATAGTAGACTCTTATGAAATAAATGAGCAAGTTATAGCTCATTTCCCCATTGAAATAGCTATTTAAGTAAGTAACACCCTTGAGATAAATCCATCAGATAAGCCTGCTGATGTCATTATATCTATGCTGACAGCCCTTTTTCTATGGTGGCCGTTTTTATTCTGTCACACCCAACTGTAAGTATTTCTAAATAAGAGAGCCGATAACATATATCAGCAGCACAGTGAAGAATAATTTCATGGTAAAGTGAGGAGTATAGTCTCGGGACTCTTTATGTTCCTGCACAGTGAAGGACCTGCAGTGCTCCTGAGAACACTATGAAACTGTCAAAGTGAGTTGTTTGCAGCTAGCTGAGGGGCAGCCGTGACAGGGAAGAGAGGAGCAGTGCTTCAGAACTGCTTCACATTGCAGCACTCTGGGAACACGAGTGGCATTTTCTTTGTTTCATAAAGAAAGGTCAAGTGACAAGGACTGAATTCACAATCAAAAAAACAGAAATGCTCTGTTAAATATGATTTGATGGTCAAACCTGAATGTAAAGACTTATTGTTATTGACTGTATGCTTATATATTATGATCAAAAATAATATCATAATCATAATAACTGATCAAAATCACCTTTCATGCACAAAATGCAGATCAAATTGTTCTATAAAACAAAAAAGACGTAGTCATGATAATCTCAAAATAGACAATATACATTAATCCATGAGGACAAATATAAGGTCAAAAAAAGAGATTCTTGAAAGATCATAAATTGGCTAGCTGACAGGCACGACAGGCTCTGATGTGCAGATTCTCAGATACAATCACGTTAAAGGGAATTGCCTCTTGGTGAACATAATTGGATCTTTCCCCTACCTATTTATGTCCCCGAGGGACCAAACTATGTGGTGGAAAAACGAAAGGGAATTTAATGAAGACTCTGTTCTTTGATTTCCATTACTAGTTCATGTCAGTGAGCCATGCTGGCAGTGGAGTCATATCAAAATGAACATTGATAAGCCAGATCACTGAAGGTCAGGATGATGGTGTCAACTCTGAAGCTCTGAAACATTTTTTTCTGTCATACCTTGTGAACTATAAGTATCAATAAGTGCAGTTGTACTAATAATCTACTACAACATAACCCTTTAAACGTTGCACTAATTCATCAAGATTATCAGTTTGAATCTTGTACAGGTTATGAATAGGCCTTTCTTGGGAGATACAGTGAAATAATATCATGTTGTGATATGAGACGATGGAGATTTTTGGCATATTGTGTACAAAATCTTTTTGGCTCTCAACTTATTTGTGTGACATATCATAGTTTAGATGTTGTCTTTAGGTTGTCTTACATGCTGCATTACAGTTAGTTATGACCAAAATATAATAACAAATCAAAGTATGAACATTTCTGTTAAAAAATCATCTTTTTCATTCTGTCAGCATCACCCGCTCAAAGCAGTGTGAAAATGTGAAAATGATTCCTGAAGCACAGCACTAGCTATCAGAGATGTTTTATTGACTCTGTCTATGGCTGTGAGCTTGTCTCATTCAAAGTAAAGCTTTCTGTTAATATTCCAAACTGCTAAAATCACGCCGCTGTCCAAGAGGAAGGACATTCTCTGATTTATGCTGCCTCTCCCCATTTGGTCTCTGTTTGATGAAGAGGGCCATGAAGCCCAAACAACTGGAAAAGTCACTCAGCACCAAACTGCAGAGCCCTTCCATTCTTTAACAAGATTACTGTGCAGCTTCTCAGACAGCACTTGAATTGCTGAGCCCCTGAGGATCCCATGTTTTCTTTTTCTCTCTCCCAGTCTCTCGTTCTCTCTGTCTGTGTCTGTCTCCAAGACACGTGGCTCTCCATGACTGTTGCTCTCACTCAGTCATGGGAGGGGCGATTCATGTGGGGCAAAGGGAGCCTACAGGAGACTTTTGGGGGCTCTCAGCTGCCCTGCGCTCTCTGGAGCGTAGCGTATGAACACTGGAAGAAGTGCATGTGTGAGTGAGGAGCTTTCCACGCAGGAGGGATCTGGCCCAAATTTAATCTCTCTATTGTGAAGATGGAGGGTTAGAGGAAAAAAGGGCTGCGCCTGCTGAAATCCCACTGGCAGTGCTGCAATGCAGGGGTTTAACATGGAGCCAGAAGGCAGGCGAACACATTAAAGAACTGGCCCTCTGATAACACACAATACACACATTTTCTCACAAACACAAGTACACTCAGAATGCATGCACACATACGCACCCACGAAAGCCCATTTGATCTGAGATAGCTGTGTAAAGAGTGTTGGACAGGCAGGAGAGACCGATTTCAGTATTACAAAATTCTGTGAAGCCTACACTGAATTTTATAAAGCAGATCTTCTTTAAGCAGGGTCATGTGTAACATCTTAGTTATCAGGTAGGTCAGCGTTTTGCAACACTGTGATCAACGCAACTCATATACCAAAAGAATAAAAAAGTAAATAAGGACAAGAAGGACTAAAATATTAACATAAATGCAAACTATGTAATTTTCTGCCACTAGGGGTTTGATGACGTTGTGAAGTAGCGTGGGATCATGGGAGTTGTTGTATTGGTCACTGCAGTCAGCCTCTCCCAGTAAGGTTCCTTCAGTGTTCATCATTTGTTTTTTTATCAGGAATGCAATTATCTGCAGAGGTCTCCTCCTCTCCAAAACAAATGAACATCATAATTAAAACCGTTAAAAAAAAAAAAACTGAATCAAGCAGTTTCACATTTAAATAAGTGTTTTTCTGATGCTATCTGATGAACACAGGATGCCTGGGGTAGTCTAGCTAATGCTAATGTTTGCTCAGCTTGTTTCTCTAATAACTTAAGCTCCAGATGTCCGATGAGGAAAACCCATCATCCAGTTAAAAGATCTATAGATATCTAAACAGTAAATGGTAAAAATTAAACTTAAAATTGGATAAAAAGTCAATTTATGGCAGCTTCTCGCAACGACCTCAATGCTGACACGTGCAAAGGGGATATGACGACATTCACAGATGACCAAATGAAACTGACTGTTACCTTGATTAAAATTACGGATTTCTCTGGGTTTTAAAATGATTGGAAACATTTAGGGCAGTGCAAGTGCACAATTCAACAAAATATATAATAATGGTCTGGTCATTTGTTCTTTCATGTGGATTTTTGTTGTTGTTAATGAAGGTTTTAATCTGAGCACACTGCACCATTTGTCTGAATACTAATACTCTAAATACTAATACTAATACTGATACTACTACGAGTACTAATAGGAATACTAACACCATTACTAATAATAATGATACTCATCGAGGCGGAGGCTGCTGTGGGCTTTACTGTTTGTTCCTACAGTGTGAGAGGTGAAGAACATGATGGGTGGTTGCCAACATGACAGACTGCTGACTGTGGGAGTCTTTCACAGTCAGCAGAAACAAGCAATCGATGGCACTTTGGCTTCTCTATGCTCTGATACAGCCGGTACAGACACAAGAGAGAAACAGTGTTGTCCATCAAACTTTAAAAGAGCACTCGACCCATTCAGCATTTCTCTTCTATGACATTGTCGGACTTGCGGTGGATAGGCCTTTTTACTTTTTGTTTTTTTACAAGAATCAAAATCAATGCAGTCATTGAGGTTAGCCTCAAGCTCCTAACCTCAAGCAGAGGTGAGTAGAGAGCTACATAGGTTTGGTCAATGTCAAACTGGTAGCCTTTAGCCCAAAAACCGACGTTGACTCGAGTGACATCATCACATATGTGGCATGCCCCAATATTCCCCTGCTACACCTGCACACAGACTTCAAAATGAAAAGTCACCATTAGTGTATGTGCATGTCAAGCACATTAAATAATATTCTATGAATAAGTAAGAAACTACCATTCCTGTTAATGTACAGGATTTGTGAATTTCTCACAGCTGACATTGTTGATTCTCATTTATGAAGGTTCATAAAAACAGTTCCCTTGAAAAGAATCACTTAGCCTCGAGCAAAGCCTCTGTTCTCCACGCTACGCCCGCTGCTGGTTTATCTGTAAGCTCACCAAGATCAAGCTGTCATAATGCTGACCTGCGAAGAATTTTAGTGATTGAACATGGCTTCAATGACAAAGAAATGTGGTAAAACAACATTTAACAGAGATCCAGAACTGATGGTTTGGGAGTATCCTGCATTAAGTCTAGAAGCGATTTTATTCAATTTAGAAGCTCAGGTTAGAAAAAAACTGTTTTGGGCCAGAGATCCATCTCAGCTACATTTAAAATGGCTGCATCAAATCAATCTCATTGTCCACCCTGGCAGCAGTTAAATGTAATTGCTCCATCAGCCGCATGACACAGCATAAACGACAACAAGAAAGATTTTTGTTTTTGCTTCATTTTTTTCTCTTGTTATTCTGCTGTCTTCACATCTTTTAAGAAAACGATGATCTCACTTCACTTATTTGAACCAAGTGCTATTTTTCACAAAGCTGCCGTCCATAAATCCTGGTGGAGAGCGCCTACTTTCCTCCGGCTACTTGCTTCACTGGGAGACAAGACCTGTGTTTATGTGCAGAAATAAGGCAATTCATCATCCAGTCCCAGAGAAATGGTCAACAACGGGGGAACCAAACAGCACACAATTCCAAAATAATTGTTTCCCTCCTTGCCTGCCCAGTGAATGAAACATAACACTACCAACCACACTAGACAGAAAGAGAGATTAAACACATGAGGAAATAATGAAATGCATCAATTCACTTTCTACTTCTGAGTATTAATGTTGCGTCGATTGTAAGAGATATGTTGACAAATCTAATTGTTTGAGTTAGCAGTTTATTATCTCCATAGAAATAATTGGTCGCCTATCAAGGAAGAGAACAATCTGAGTAAATGGAAAAAGGAGGAAACACTCAAAAGCCTCCAGACCTCAATGTCTCTGAATTACATGCTTTCTGAGAGCAGTGTGATGCTAGAAAAAAAAAACAACAGCAAACTCCTCAGGGGACCAACAAACTCTTATAAATGTCAAATAGGGTTTTGTAATGCACTCTGCAAGCAGCTATTTCTTTTAGACAGAGCCGACCTCTCAACATAATAAACCATATTACCTACCACCTATCTATAGCTGGAAGAGGACAGAGATTTAAGAAGGCCCAGATCAATTTTCATCATCGTGTCCACATACAGTTAAATGTGTGTTACATTTCAGGTCTAAACCAGCAGTAGGAGGCATACTCTTTGTGTTATTGTGTGTTACAGTGATTCGGAGGCCTGCGCTTAGGATGAAAATTGCACATTTGTTATAAGACTATAGATGTGACAAACTTGTCAGAGGAGAGTGGATGGTCTCTTTCGCTCCTTGTAATGCGGTCAAAGGTATTGTAGGACAAACGATAGACAAGCCGCCAATGGCAAACGGAGAGGCTGCTCAAGGGGATCATTCACCTTCACGACGCCAGTGAACTCCATCACAAGGCAGGCCCAAATCTTGAGGAACCACGGCATCATTAGTCAAACACAGATTGAGTGTGACAGCCAAGCTCTCATGATGATCTACTTGCAGCACATAAAAATGAACTCTTGTTGCTGCATAATTATGTTGTTGTACTGAAATCATTCATTGCTGCAGAGTTACAGTCCGAGGCACAAAGCAGAGAGAAATATATTGTTATAAAGATACCATTAACCATACCAACTAGAAAATAACTGTAAAATATTAAGGACAATGAAAAACACATATCTTACCTCTGTAATTAATATATACAGTTATCAAAGAATAGCTCTCTGGCTAAAACATGCTGAATTTAATTACAAATACTTTAATTAGCTTACTGTCAGTTGTTGCTTCCCACTGTTATGATCTCATTTAAAGTCTTTAATATACATGTCTTTAGTCTACAGGTCCTTCATGGGTGAAGAATTGCTGCAGTTTTAACATCCTTGCCCTCTTCTGACGATTTCTTCAACTGTGTATAAAAAGAGTTGTGTGTTACTTACTTTTTAAAAATTAATAGGATTGCATTTCATCACACCTCTCATGTGTTCAGAAACTCACTGTCTGGAGTTGAGTGATGGAAAGATTTGACCTTAAAACATTGCGATATTTAACTGAGATCATCTGTAAAGTAGACGGAGAGTCTTTTTCAATTAAGCACTCATTAAAACCTAAATTAGGTAACGACCTTTGAAACATACTAGCACAGGGAAGAGAAGAGAAAGGTAGACGTGCACTTCAGCACATCCGTCCCTGATTAAAACGAGAAGTCTTGGTGTTATGTTTCAAGGGTCTCTTCCATTACAAACGACAAGCAAGTTTTAATTACATCCATGTTATCTTGTCATTAGTATCAGCACTTCCTTAGATCAACTGTGTACTGAAAAATATCTGCTCAGTATTTGCATTTGAAATGTGCATGCTGGCGTTGAGATTGCATGAATGTCTAAAGGTTAACTAGAAAATAATCAAGAGTAGTGCTCTCGGCTGAGAGATGTCCTTCTGAATGTATCATTGGTAATCAACTGCACAGTATCAAGTTTTTATGCTACCCATAAAGTAGTCTACTTCTGAATTAATGTCTTCATTTATTTATTAATTAAATATTCTGAACAAATGTATGAAAAAATATGGCCGCAACAGAATATGTGACTTTTATAAACACATACACAATCAGAAATACTATAAAATGTACATTAGGAATGCTCCTGCAGCCAGACAGTAATGTATTATCACCTGCCCTCACATCGCCTTGTAATCTGAGAGTGGCATCAACAATCAATGGAAGGGGGGACAGAGAATACAAGACCAATCAATGCCCGTTAGAAACACTATGGTAATTGCGCACTTATCAGCTTGGAGCCACTAAATGCAGTGAACTGAATTGGATGACCATTCCTAATATAACACTTCGGTTAACTTTTAGAATAGCCAAAGATTTTATAAAATGTTGGTGCAATCATACAATTTGATCTCTTTTGTTCATTGGTTAAAAAAACAAAAAAGCTCTAATGAAATGTATTCTGAGCCTGAAAGTGAAATTTGATTATTGTAATCAACATCTGTTTCACAAAAACTCTCAGAGAGATAATTATCATTTTCTCATTTCCTCACTGTGAACAAGCTGCAGCGTTTGGTGTAACATGAGCAGTTAACAGAATAAGACAATTGAAAGATCGTTATTGCAAGGGTCAACTGGATCAATACTAAGAAAATATATAAATAGACAGATGACCTCTTAACTAGTCTTACACTGTACCTATATATATATGTAAGCCTGCTGAGTGAGGATATCATGCATCAAGCTTGTTAACAGGTCAAAATTAAAATCAATTACACCACTTCAGAGTTTAGATGCATTGAAAATGTGAACATCCAAACTGGCACTCATAAAAGAGAACATTTTGTTCCCAAGACAACAATGTCAAGACACTCAATAGTTTACTCTATAGTGAGTACTAAAATTGAGATTTCACAGTTTGCAAATGCAATTTGTCAATTTAACGGCTAAAAAGGGGGGCCACAAATCCTTTGTAAATATTCATATAGACATCTACAGCCATGGTAGCATCTGTGTGAGGCAATATTTAGAAAAGACCTTTTTTCTGAGCTAAAATGCTCACAATAACAATTCTAACATGCTGATGTAAAAGCAGGTATAATGTTCACTATAGCAGTCAATATAGCCCTCTAACATTTGCTAAGGAGCACTAAACACAAACTACAGCTGAGGCTGATAGGGAAATAGGAAATTAGTGTTGCAAATATTTGGACATAAACAAAAGAGTCTGACAATAAGTTCAATTTCATACCAATCCATCCATTACTTGCCAAGGCATTTCACTTACAGCCAAAAATGTCAACCTCATTTGGCACAAAAAGAAATATCACCACAGTCATTCAGCTTCATCCTCCGGGGATCATGAATGTTTTGACTAATCATCTAATAGTTATTGTCATGTTTCAGTCTGGACCTAAGCAGTGGACCAACTGACTGACCTACAACCAACATTGCCATTCATAGAGCTGGGCTACAGCAGCCTGGCTAGAAATCAATTCCAATCTCAGTATGTAATGATCTATAACAACATTTTTACACAGTGGTAAAAGTAACTGAAATAGCTGGACTTTGTACTTTGTTTAAAAAACAAAAGTATATAAATACTTTGCTACACTGGAGCCATCAGATATTATTGGCATTCAGTGTCAACAGGCTAAAAAAACACAAACAATTTCCAGGCTTGGATGGGAAATGTTACCATAACTTGTCTTACTTTCTGGCCAAAATACAAGTTGAATTCTCCGACAGAGCCACTCTCTCTCTATCATAGCTCCATTTACAGACCCATCAAATTATCCCAGCAGGATGTTGCACTGCTAACATGGGGAGAAAAACAATTTGGCAACAAGGTTATTAAATGTCATCTCTGGAGTTGCAAACAATAACTGCAGCGCCCAATGATGTAGTTACAAACTTGAGAAAACAACAACTGCAATACATTTATTTGCCTTACTGACAAGAGAAAACTAAGATTCAATCATGTTACTGTTTATGTGATGCAAAACACAGAATCCAACTTTTAACTTATAATGTCACCCAGTTCTTTTTAAACTAAATAAATCATTTCCTTTGTAATCCTGTTAAACATTCCCAGGTTTATAGGAAGCCATAAAATGACTATGTTTCATTATATCAGGTTTCAATGTGAAAAGTAATCATCATTTCTGCCTCTTACTGCATCCCAACAGATGTAAGCTAATGCCCCAACAATTAAAAACCAGAAAGCCTTGAAGAAACACAGAACACACGCCAAATCTTTCCACTCAATTGACAACATTTGAAATCCTACACAGTCCACTGACAGTATTCTATCAATTATTCAGGGGGAGAAAGGCTCACAAAAAAGTACTGCACCCCTGGCTATGCAGCAGTAAATCACTGTATAGCACACCATCTGCTGCTTGTCAAAGCTAACGGTTGCTGTGTGCACAGGAGTGCAGAACAACATTGATCCTTAAGCCTGGGTTGATTTCCATTGTGAATCATGGGGTAGGAAGTGCAGGTAAAAATGCTGTGTGACAAAAAGGTGCATTATCTCAAGATATTTATACTGTCTGTGTTACATTTTTAAAGCCATATATTGAAAGTCATTTCACAGTGTGCACGATGTGAGCAGGTTGATATTTCTATGTCCATTTTCTGTGTTTCACCTGCGCTAAAGTGCAGCACAAGGAGAGGAAATATTTCTTTGGCTGTACAGTACAGTACAGAAAAAGGAGTAGGCTATTAAAATATCTCTCATTAAATATTGAGCATCCACATGATGGGATGTAGGGATGATTTTCCCTTTCGTCTCTTGGTCTGTCACCCTCGTTGGTGTTCAAAGCTTTACTTCCTCCAGAGACAAAATGTCCCGTATTCACACTTCAAACTAAGTGGTATGATTCAGTTTGCAGGCTAACTGTGCGCCGACTATTTTCTGGGCAAATAAACAACATGTGTTCCTCACAATATTCCACTTATTTTTATGTGTAGCATCAGTTAAAACATCTGGCAACCATTTTAAAACCGTGCAACTGAATAATATTTAGTAGGAACTAAATATTTCAAATTGAACTCGGTGTCTCCGGGTCTGTGCTTTTGTGACAGTTCTGATAAATCTTCATAGTACTTTTAGTATAATTAGCATCACTTCCATTTGGTATCTGTCATAGGACTAATGGCTTTTTCCGATTTTAACTCAGTCATTGCAAGAACTCACTGCCGGATTTAAAAAGTGTCTTAGAAAAATAACCCAATACACACACACAACACAGCAGGGCTGAGGGAACTGCATTGTGTCCCAAATGGTTGATATGTCACAAGAACCAAGTCACTGTGGGCTCTCATTATGCTGTTGATTATCAGTTATTCTGCACGTCAAACTCAATATTGTGTCTTGTCATTCACGCAGTCAAAGAACGACCAATCTAATTATTTGCTGTGTTTACATTCCCTGATGTCACTGTGTGAGATTTTGAGTTAGACGACAATTCGACTGCATTTTGTATTCAGCCTCTCCCCGAAGTCTCCCTGCTGTGAAAGTTTAACTGAAGTCAAAACATCCTGATATGCATTTTGTAAATAAAAACTGAATACAATTAAAATATATTCAAAGGTGACAGGTGTAAATACCTGCTTTTTTACAGTTACACTGCCCTTCTTTAGTCCAATTAACTGATGGTTCTTTACTCTCTAATTCTTTATACCAGGAACAATGCATGAGTTATTCAGTATGAGCAATTTTAAAAGCAGTGTGCCTTCAAAAGAACACATTGCATCATTACATTCAGTAACCTCTGCACTGGCAGGGTTTAATACAATACAATCTAGTATTATCATTAAAAACCCACATATCACATATCTGTGAATGATTTTAGCTTTAGAGTTGGAGCAGAAATGATTCCAGCTGGTATACACACGCTGTCCTTCTTGTCTGCTTGATTTGTGGCTGCCCAAAAATAACAATGGCAGTCATTTTCAATTACAAGTGATTTTTGCTACTTTGGGGATAAAAAAACAACAACCAAAAAAAAGAAGTTCTATTGACCTGTATTTCACTCTGAATTAGTTATTTTGTTGAAATTATGCAAACTCTACACAATGCAAATGCTCCATCAGTCGGGGGTTCAGTTTTGCATCTACTAAATGCTCCAACATTATGCCTGAAAAACCCCTCAAGGAGAGGCAGCTTAGCTGGCAACACGAGCTGTTTAAAATGTGCACCAATACATAATGCACAGTCAGTTTAACCTCTATTGCAGCTTAACTTTCCAATTTAGATTCATTCCTTCATTTTGTAATATGAAAATAGTGAGGCTGCAAAAATGAAAAGAACGTTTGTAAAAAGATTCTTAAACTTTTCAGCAGCATGCCAGAAACTAGATAAGGAGAAAATGTCAGTTTCACTGTGTATATGAATTACTCTGTAATGGCACTATGCAGTTTCACTGTGCGTTCAGATAGAAAGCAGCACAATCAGCTAGTCCCTGTAAGTCCATTCAATTCTAACAGAACTGTGGCACCGGGGAAACCGGCCAAAGTGGGGTCGGACTACAAGTCTGCCAGCCGTGATAGAGCCGAGCTGAGACGTTGCCCCCGTTTCCACAGTTCCTTGTTTTCCAACCTATTTGAATTCATTTTATAAATAACAGCTCCGCCTGAAAAGAGCAAAACAGGCTATACATTATTTACAGCTATTCAAAGAGACTCATCACAGAACTTTAAAGACTGCAGGAATAAATGATTGTTGCATCACGGTAAGCCTCTTTTTATCTTTAATTCATTCAAGCTCATTTGTATTAGTTTGATGATCATGACAAGCAATTTACCCCACCCTCTTTGTTATACATTTGGTTTTTCCCTTTTCTTCTTCTCCCTCACCACTATTCCAACCTTGCATTGGTGTGTTTTAAATGTGGAAAATCTGAAATGCAATACATAATTGTTAACAAAAATATTTGAATGAAAAAAATAATAATGTGCCTGTTCAGACCAGTATACAGGCACACATTTCAAGCCTCTTTCTATGCACATTTGGTTAGAGATTAAAATTAGTACAGAATAAAACTCTTTCTAAAAATAACTTCTAAACCAAAGTCTGGAAAACTGCTGATGCCAAATATCAGCAGCATTTAGCATTTACATTACTAAATTAGAACATATTCTATTTTATACATTTAATGTTATGTTATTATGATATGTTATGATGGTATGCTTCTTAATAATTTCAATTTAATTACTCATGCTAGATTTGACAGAAAATGTAAAAACGGCTGAATCCAGTCCTGCAGAGTCCACTAATCACAGCACTTCGTTGCATCATCAAAATCAACTCATCTCAGGGGTAAGAACGTTTTCACAGTGCAGATTGATTGTGGAAACTAATGCATGCACACTTATCAAAGAGCATACCCAATCAAAGACTAAATGATGGTGGATGTAAGAAGGATATCAATATGAAGCAGGAATATTTCTGTGCATAACTTTTCACGATGCCTTCAAGCTAATGTGATGGTATTTCTATCAAGACACATTTCTATCTTCAACAGCAAGGTATCGACTATCAGTCTCAATAACCTGACTAGACCTGCAACGATGGGTCGATTACTCTATTAGTCAATCAACAGAAAATTCATTACCAACTATTTTGATGATTGAATAATTATTTTAGAACATTTTAAGAAAAAAAATAGCTAAGTGTGCAGTCCAGTTACAGCTTGACCATTTCTCTCTCTATATTAGACACATTTATTTATTTTTATGATTTATGTATTCATTATATTATATATCTTTTTTCTTCTAGTTATCAATGGCCAATTCAAGTTCACTGTGGTCTTTGTCACATCTAATTTCACTGTTGTGCCGGGGATTGTGTAGACACACAGTACACAAGACATACACAAAGGTCGTTGGTATCCCCCCTCCACACAGGCACCCTAACTAACGAAAGGGATTTACTGGTGCAGCACCAAGGACATGATCCCTCACTGACTTCTCACTGATAAACATAATCTATTGTTATGTTAAGCAAGTTGAACTGAATACGCTGCAGTCGGTAGGTGAGTGTTCTGCCCTTACACCACCTGTGTATTTCTAAAGACAGACCAACTAATTGATTTATTGTCAACAGTGTCAAGGACATTTTCATAAGAAAGTCTAAGAGAGAGAGAGAGAGAGAGAGAGAGAGAGAGACAGAGAGAGAGAGAGAGAGAGAGAGAGAGAGAGAGAGAGAGAGAGAGAAAACTTGCTTCCATAGCCCCTTTGACGCATTTCAATGAGGGGGCACAAACCAGCCATGTCCTAGATAAACGGTACCCTACACTGCATCGAAAGACTCTCTACAGCAGTCACGTTTACATAACAGCAGACAATGCATGGGGATGCACATCACTTCCAGAGCCCCGTATGAAAAAAACAAAGGCTAAAATGCTGCCTGTCCATCATTCTAAAAAACCACACAGGATTTTCTCAGCAGAAACATGGGTTTCAAGATGACTCACAGCAACACATTAGCAATCCTTTTGTAGAATAGGCGTTGTGGTTTGGTGTAGTTTACTTTGGTAGATTTAAATTATCTGCTAAGGGCAAATATGTTGCAATTAATTTCTAATTTGCATTGACTCTCAGTTCTGCCTCCAAGAGAGGATTGAGTTAGGGATTTGCTACTTCGAAAACAGGGTAGAAAAATGTCTTTTTGAAACGTCTTTGGTGGTTGTGCTGGTATTCTTGTCATGAAGAGTGCCATGTTCAGACTATTCGCTAAAGCTCTTTAATCCCCTGTGTGTGTGTGTGTGTGTGTGTGTGTGTCCAGTGTTAACTGGCTACAGAGTCAAGTATGACAAACCACTGCTGTAACTGGCAGACACAAAAGGAACATTTGAGAGAGAGAGAGAAAGAGAGAGGTAGAGAAAGTCAAGCTTAAAACAAGAAAAGGAAAGGAAGATCCCGGAGAGCAGCGACAGCGAAAAATGAGGGTGAGCCCTGGTTTGGCCTTTTAGAGATTGGGATGGATAAGGGATTCTTGAGTGACACATACATTGCTCGTTTTCTGTTGGGCAGATTGCAACCAAATTTCATTATTCATTATGTCAGTGAGGTCTCTCAACCGACAACGAGGAGGAAAGTGGTAGGCAAGGAAATGCATAAACCGAAATGTAAAGGGTTGTTGACTCATTGCAGCAATGTGCAGTGAAATTAGACTCTGTAACATGTCGTGATTCACTAATGCTTTGGTTTAGCATTGAGACACACCAGCACAGAGTAAGATATAAAGGCGCTTCAGCAGCATCTTGATGTTTTCTCCCCCTTTTGTTTGTCCTGAGCTGGCTGATATCATCCACTCTCATTCAACCTCTTGGCAATTAACACACCCATACTACAATTCACAAAGCAGTCTTATATTACCAAGGACGTACAGTCGGTAAAATGATGTGCAATATGGTTCTATCTGTATATTGAGGCTTTGGGTAATGATTCAGGAAACCTCTCAAGATGAGACAGATTACAAAAAATGTATTTATGAACAGCTCTCCAGATAACAATGTTGTGAGTGGGGTTTTTCGAAATGTACAATAGAATGGGAGCAATTATTTTGATCAATATACTATAATGAATATCGTGTCCCGCTAGCAAGGCCCAACTATTACCGGGCTTATCATGGGAGGAAATAGATTTTGCAACTCTCCATCATGCTCTTGGAGAAGCCAACCAATTTGCTGTCAAGTCAATAATCTCTTTGGGAGAGATCGAATCTGCGAGATTTCTACAACTTGGATGTGACACACAGACAAAACACAAAGCTAGTAAGTATTCAGACATGATACTTGACTCTTTTAAAAATCCACAAGAAGTTAGATTAGTAGCTTCTGTTTGTTACTCACTCTTCTTTGCATTGAAGTCAAAACATTGTTTGTTTAGTGCAAATAAATATCAGGAATCTTTTATTCTGAGAATGGCCGCAGCACAATGACCTGAGTAGAGAAAGAGTAAAGAGAGGATGGCTCAATAGTCAGTGGAGCACTTTCATCTTTACAAAGTGCCAAAAGTGACCTCCCACTCACACTACTAGGATAATTCATTAATTCAGGAGGTCAAATCTTTGAGAAGAATAAAACAGACATGATGTATCAGCACTGAGACTGAGAAGATTTTCCATGTAGCATGCACAATCTTTTTTAAGATCTATTTTTGGGCTTTTTTTGCCTTTAATATTTAGTCAGTAGCTGGCAGAGACTGACAGGAAACAGGGAGAGACAGAGGGGGAATGACCTGTAGCATAGGTCCCTGACTGGATTCGCTCTAACCACTCAACCACCAGGGCGCTCCGCAATAATACCATCTTGATTCAAAAAGCCAGCAATTTTATATCTTTCGCAGGGCTGCGATTAACAATTATTCATTATGGATTAGTCTGCCTATTATGTTCTAGATTCATTATTTGCTCTTTAATATGTTGTGAAATAGCCAGATATGCCCATCACAGTGAAGTCTCCAAATGTCTTGTTTTGTCTGCACAGAAATATTCAATTTACAATCTATATAAAGCAGAGAAAAGCAGAGAATAATGACTTAATAATTGAAAATTGTGAATCTGAAAGAAAAATATGTGAAATGAAAAGATGTTCTGTCTGTCATCAGATTGTTGTTTTAGCTCTAATCCTTTGTTAAATAGAGATCAACCTTAAAATATGTTAAAAACAAAGCACTGCGGCATACTCTACAAGTAAGAAATATCTCTAAATATGTCGATGCCTCTCAGCACAACATAATTTATCATTTCATGAGGAGGAAAGCGTTTTACTTTTGATTCTTCTGTTCTTTGTTATCTCTCAGTCCTACCACAGAGAATGTAGCTGTACAACTAGATCTCACAGGGATTTTTTTTTTTATTCTGTGTGCTGTCCTTCGCCTGCACACTGGCCTCGAAAACCTCAAAGAGAAACGAATCAACCTTCATGCTGAGCACCTACACACACAGTTAAAGTATTCTCATTCCTCCTCTCTCTCTCTCTCCAATCGCTTTATTTCTCTCTCTCTGGCAGATTTCATATCCCACAGTTCCTTTAATGAAAAATATTAATCCTTGTATACCTCTGATATATAAACAAACAAACAAAAAAAAGGGCACAGGTCACAAAAGCTTGCAGGTTGCATGGAACAACACAATTATACAATTCCTCACTTTGGCAGCGCCAGTACACACTGTAGTTTAAACTAATTTCAGAACATTTCATAGTATGACACACTCAAAACTATTTCAAAGCCTGAGTTTATTTTAAAGGGAAAAAACATGTTTTTTTTTCCAACAAGATTTTCTGTTGATGTTTGCACCGCTCCAAGCGTTCTGAATGTCAGATGGGCAGATTCTCACTTGGCAACACTATGAAATGGCAATTCAGCTCTCCCACTGCAAAACCCCATGGGAACAGAGAGAAAGAAAACAGAGAATGTCTCTTCATTTCTAAGATTTCAGTGGACAGGAAAATATAGTTAATGAGGCTCTGTGTTGTTTCTCTGAGCTTCAGAATGTGCTGCCAGATGCCTTTTTGAGTAGGCAAAGAAAAAGAAAAATTGAGAGGAAAATACATACAAAACCTTCAAACTACATTTTAAACATACTGAAACCCTGAAGGAGCATTTTTAAGACAGCTTTTGGCAGACTATCATACGTCTACCATCATTATTTAGGTAGATTATATCAGTGCATAAAGAAGCTTGATATTACAGCTGGAAGGTACACTGTGCACCTATGGGCTTCCACCTCCAAGGCTCAATCGTATCAGCCTCTCTACTCGTTCTTGATAATGTCAAAGTTGCAATTTAAGTGTGATTTTCTGGCTTTTGGGGGACTGGAATGAAAATGCTGTCATTACCCGCCTCCTAGCTGTGTACTGAGAGTCTTGGAGCCAACACATGCATTTGCCTCTGTGCGATCCCTCAGCCAGTTTGACAAGGACAGACCCCCCTCAGTTGCATTTGGCAGACACCTCTCAACAAAGAGTGGCGCCGCTTTGAGTATAAACTAAAAAGGAAATAGAACACATTTAGCACAGCATATGGAGGGCACTGAAAAACACTTTGCAGCTTTATTTCACAAGCGTTTCAAAGCTTTACTGTAGATCTTAAAGCAATGAAGACATGAAGGCTGAGTATGTTACACCAGAATGGACGTCAAGTACTAGAACGGTTACAGTGACGATGAGGTTAGGTGACAGGGGTGCAAGCAGAGCAGTGAGACGTGGTCACCGGCCAGACAATATCACCCTGGAGACAGAGGAGCTAAACAGGTTCCTGAGCTCTGACAGTGCTTAAGACTAACACGCTCACACATACACAAGCCTGGATGCATTCTGTACATCCCCCCCCCCCAAGCATGTATTCACATCCAAGAGTGATCAGCACAAATCCCCACTGCATCTTTGTCAAACACATGTGTATGCATGTGCACACCTAAACATACAGTGTTTGCATGTGTGAGCTGAATAAATAGCTGAACAGGCAGACCTTTCTAATGCAGGGAGACTGGGTTTAAAAATAAAACTGAGGAGAGAAGACCAAAGATTGTCTCCAAAGATAAACTGCCGAAAAACAGCAGGTTTGCTGTATAGATGTGTCTCCTGTTACAAGCTGTCAGCACAGTTCCACCATGTAGACAACACTTAACAACAACCTAGAATCTATGAAGAAGATGACTAAATATAACACCAAGCTGCAGATTTTAAAGCCACACCTCCTCCTTCTTCATGGTTTAATTCAGACAGACCAGATGAGAGTTACACCAGATGTGTCATATAGGAAGGTGCTTTGCTACAAATTGGATAATTAACAGCGCCACAGAGCCAGCATTGAGGCATTTGGCTGTGGCATGCAGCTCAGTGGAGAGTGATTGGCTTTGAGGGCCGAGGGAGCAGATGGGACGGGGACACAGAGCTGGACCAAACGACTAAGCGTGCCACCCTGGTTTTCCATCAAAATATCGCTTCCATATTCATCTATGCTCAGCTTGTCTCCTAAAGAGAGATTCCACACAAAAGCAACATGAGCTAGCTCTATTTTAGCAGTATTGCAGCGGCTTGTTCTTCATATCCATTTATCTCCGCCTTTAGCTCCACCCTCTTAACATTAATTATGCAGCTCAATGCAGCACTCTGAATCCCTACTGCAGCTCACCCACACTACAATACTCGACCGCTTTCTCCCACTCTCTCCGTCTCTGTCACACACTCACTCATGCATACACACACACACACAGATACCAGAGTCTCTTTTTCTCATTTATGACTACATTTTCGACTATCCACAGTCAAGGAAGGGATTTTTCTCTTTAAATAGTGTGCTGTCATAAAGACTAAAGATATGACTGCAGCAATCCTCTGTCTTTCTTCAAGAGGTCTTGCTAGGCTTAATGTTAATGCATTATTTTACTAAAGGCAAAGGCATGTGAACCATAAGCTAATGAAATATTAAATGTATTCATAAACTGCTGCATTTAGTCTAATGCATTTAACACCCCCTCACAAAGAAAAAACTGACATATTTTTTTTCCAGCAATGTTATACAAATAATAATTCAGATACATTAGATGTGAATGAATGCACAAGATTCACAATGATTATGAGCTGGATTAGTATATTTAGTTACAGTGTGACTCATTATCAGCACATATTTCTGCCTTATCATTTTCAAAGCCTTGTTCTGATTTTAGAGCAAATCAGAAACAAACACTGGCGGATGTGTTGAGGCAAACACACTTAACAGCTCAAACACCTGCCTGGCGAGGTGTAATTGACTCAGCTACTCCCGAACACAGCGAGACACACAATCAGACCTTGTCACAGGAAGCAGAGAGAGTCCACACAATCTGAATCAGCCACATCAGCAAATAGAGGCAAACCAGAGAACATGTAATGAGGGAAGCTCTCACGCTTCAACCGTCCCACCCCCCAGGCAGGCAGTGGGACGGAAACGTAGCAACTGTTTATAGATGCAGAAACAAGCTTCTCCTTCGCTTCCTAGAGCTTTCACGTGATAAAGATTAATTTCACATTTTTCATGCATGGGTCTGTGCGCTTGCGTGCATGTGTACGTGTGCTTGCGTGTGACAGAGACAGAGTATTTCTTGCCCAGCCAAAAACTGCATAATTAATCCGATAGAATTTAAGTGTGAGGCTACCCTGTGTGAGTCATTTGTGCATACCGGACACTGTCTGAATATACACTCAATAAATGGTGGGTTTTTTTCCTTCACATGAGCCAACATCTGATGAAGGTCTTAGCAGTTATCCATGGGATCATTATTTCTCCTTTGCCTCACAGGGAACCATCAACAAAATGTCAAACCGCAGGCATACAAACACACCATCTATTTAAGGTGCCATGTTGTTTGCTTCCCTATTGTTGCCATTTCAATAAGTTCAATAAAGTGCCTGTCTATATTTGCAAAGATGCTACCTCTGAAACAAAAGCAAACAGTAAGGCAGATGTTCCTAATGAGGAAAACATGGCCGGGGAAGGTGGGATCATTCAGCTGGTATTGGGTAAAGTAAATGTGTTATACGCTTACATAATCCAGGGGGAACGTGAATTGACTACTCCCTCTCTCTACATGACAATGCGTTTGCAGACGCAGGTCGGCTGTTTTGTCATGAACACTGTTATTTGCATCACCCCTTTAAAAATTTGTGCATCACAAGTCCAGGATGTACAACGGCAGGTCAAAAGCTCTTTGTAAGGTTTCTGTTCATCAGCAGGCAGTGCTCTGTGCCGTGCAGCTCTGCTGCTGCAGGGGTCCTTTCAGTGCATGGAACCGGATGGTGAGCTGAGAACACAGCGGGGGCTGGGCACTGCAATGTACTGCAGTGCTCGTAGCTCTGCTATGCACGCCCACTCTCTTCCATTCTTGCTCTGCCTCTGACAATCTCTCAATCTCTCGCTCTATCTCTCACCCTCTCTTGCTCATACTTGAATTATTTGTCTTGCCTTCCTCCCTTCACTTTCTTCTCTTTCCTTTTGTTCCTTTCTGCCTCCTTTTTCTTCACACACTCGTAGCTGACTGTAATCCACGTGTCCAGCACTGGCTCTTATATTCTTCATTTACACTAGCTTACCCTCGGGCACTCACATGTACAGATAAAAATATGTTTACCCACACACATATATTACATAAATACATCCTGTAACCTTTCCCAGGAGTGTATGATAAAGTATCCCTTTCCTGGTTATGTGAGAAAGCACACCACACTGTCCTTCCTCCACCTCACTGTATTCATCAAGGTGTCATTCTAGTATCCCCGAGAGGGTCTGCTGACATTCAAAATCTGCAATGCCCTCTATTTTGTCTGTACAACCTAAAAAAAGAGATATCATTTAAGTTAACAAATATCCAGAAGAAACTCTATTTTTACTGGTTTGGGGAGTTTTTACAGTCATTTTTGTTTCCCTGACATAGAGAGTTCTGGGATTGTTGCTAACTGTACTATGTCACAGTGACAGCTGCTGCTGCTCCGCTATGTTGCTTACACCATCATTTACCGGGGCACACTAAACACCCATGTCGCACAGTCTGGGACAGAGAGTGTCATACACAGAGGATGAATAATGACAAGCAGCTGCTCCCTTCCTCCAAAAATGCCACGACTGAGAAAGAGTTACAGTATATAACTTATATAAATGCACAGGGTCAGACTATGTAAAGAAATGTGATCATTCCCAGCATTTAAATTCCTACACGTGGCCTGAGCTGTTGATATTGACATGCTAAAATGCCTGATTCAAGTAGCTGCTCAAACATTAAATTAGACTTAAAAGTAAATCACAGGATACACGTCTGCCTGTTTAGAGAAACCATTCTACCTAATTAGAAGTGGTTACACCTCCTCCATCTCCCACTCTGTTTCTATCTTAAAGAGGGATACTTGCTAATTCTTGTAAACAGTGAGGTGGTTTCATTTCCGTTTCCCATTAGAGAGCTGAGGTTTCTGGCATTGCTATTTGAATGAGTTTCTCAGTAAGCCAGTTGCTTCCTGCTGAGACACTTTCCTGGTTGTTCTCATCCATGACATGAAGCAATGCTTTGTGTCACAGCAGGTGTAAAAACTGTATAGGCAACATGTAAAACATTATAGGTTTTAAATGTTTCTCCTCACTGATTCGAATAACACTGCAGACTTTTAACACCTCTGCAATTAATGGAAATGATTTCTGGGAAATATAATTAGTCACTAGGTACTATAAGCAGACATTGTGTATAATGTGCTCTTTTGATAATTATCCTTTTAATTTAGAGCTATCAAACAAATAGCTGAATGCAATAAGCTTAGCAACCACAGCACTGACGCTCCCACCTGGACCACACAGTGATAATATAGGTAGACAAGGACAGGACGAAGCCATCTCTGCAAAACATAGTTCTCTGTAAATTGTTATGAGCTCTAGAAAAGGAGAGGTGCATGAATAATGAAAAATGTTTTCTTCATGCCTTCAAATGAAGAAGCAAAAGGCAGGATGTGTAAAGCAAACCTCAATTTCAAACAGGGACTTGGAAATGTGCATAGCCAGAAGATTTATTAGGTCATCTCCACCAGACATAGATAAACTGTCCTCTAACCCTCATTGCTAAACAACACTGGTTTGCTTCTAACATTTTTGAGGAAGCACTTATCAACAGTCTTCGCTCTGTGCTCTGTCCATGGTGCTGAAATGGGTTACATTTCCTTTCCAGCCACATCCTTTTCGTCACATATAACTCACTCTTGAATAATTTCAACATTTAAATTCAAACAACCAGTTACTGGAACCAGAAATTCTGGCCGTGTTGATGCATGTCTTGTGCTTATCTCTAATATATGTGGGTGAAAGGTATTATCTTCATTGCTAAGTAGTATGAAAACACCAGTACATACTGTACTCTTCATCCTGTCTAACTATGCTTTTCAGTGTGCCCACACAAAATACACTAAGTCCATCCAGTATTTCCTCCAATTCTGCAGCAGGCCAGTGTTCCCCGACATTTTCAACAGAGACAACACACAGTGCCCACTGCTGGACAGTATCAAATCTTCATTCACTAGTGATGAAGGTCAGACTTACAAAAAACTGTGCTTAAAGAAGGCTGATTATGAACGCATATTGACAAAAAAAAATTGTATTAATTGTCTGTCCTTCGCTACACACAAGCAAAGCTTCACTTTCCTTTGTTGTTTGAGTTAATTTGACAATGATAATGAACCATCTCTTCACTGTATAAATACACCAGTGAAGGTACATGTCATGATAACATTATCTTTTCCACTTCTTTGGCACACTCTTGTCAGTGATCCTTGTCCAACCAATCAGAGAGCCTACTTTTACTGCAGGCTCAGACTGAAGGAAGTCCCAGAACACCGGATAAACAAAACAAAAACTCATCACCAGGCTGAAACGCTATCAGAGCCAATTCAATCTGTTATCTAAGCAACCCCACTGATACCCAGAATACACAATGAGTGCATGCACAACAAAACCAAAATGGGCTGCATGGCTCTGAGCTTCTCAGGGTGAACTTGATTTACAATGTAAGGTGCAAAAACTTTACTCTTAGCCAAAGCAGGGATTTAATAGAAGAAAAAAAAAGTTCTATCAGTGGCAGTCATTTTAGAAAGCTGGTAGCTGGTTTGATTCGCTCTGCCTGGCACTGGCTGGATGCTGAGGCAGCTCTGCTCAGGGATGTAATGGGATACTGCAGCACTAGAGAACCGTGTGCACAGAAACTTGCCTAGAAGCATCAGGGAGTCCCGCACTAACCTTCCCCCTCCCTCACTCTCTCTCTCGCTCTTCCTCTGTCTCTCCCTCTGCTTTTCTGTCAGGACTTTATTATATAAGAAAATCATTAAAGTACAAATCCACATATATATCTATGTGTATTTAGATTTGAAATACTGAAAGAGGGCAAACATACACTGGCAAAGCACACAGAAAGAACTTCAAAAGTGTAAAACCCACCGTGCCTATAGTAGGAGTATAATGTAGCTGCTTACCTTTGGTGCTGGTTGCTCTCTCCTGGACTCTGAGCTCTTCCCCTTCTCCTCAGGCTCCGAGACACTTTGAGATAGAGAGAAAAAGAATCAATTTCTTCTTACTTTCTCTTATTTCCAGTTTTCAGAATGAATAAGTCAGGAGCCTTAACACAGCCCTAGACACACCTTTACTCTGTCCTCCTGTAAACTCTTCCACATATACACACACAGAGACACTCATTCAAATGTACCCCAAGACTGGAGTACCCAAATTGATAAAGATCTGCTCAGGGGAGGGATAAAAACTACACACACTCACACACTGCAGTTTTTTTTCCTCCTCTTGCCCACTCGCTCTGCTGCTTTTTTTCCTGCTGTCTTTTCCTGCACTGCTTCCTGATTGGCTAAGCTGCTCTTCAATAACATAAGCTCTCTTCTTTAATTGGAAGGGGGCCAGTTATGTGGTGCACCAGAAACCCTCCCGCCTAGCTCATCTCTCTCTCTTTTTTTTCCCTAAGTGCCTGTGGTGAAGAATGCTGAGCTCTGCAATTTCATATGCACCGAGCAAAGAATAAAAAAAAAGGAATGGAGGACAGAGGCAGAGGGGAAATGGGGGAAAGCATCGGAGGCAAATCAGTGGACCGCAGTGGGACAAGCAGAGGCTGCATGGGAACAAAGTGGGAAGGAGGGGGTGGGAGGGGGGGATATAGATGAGTTGAGGGCAGATTTGGATGCACATTCCACCAACCCTAGCATGTTGAGGTGTGAGAGCAGGTCACATGAAGGGAGATTTCCCTGCGTTCACTGCAGCGTGGATAGGTGGCTCTGCTGCAGTGAGAAGTCTAATTGCCAGGCAAGAAGGGGGATGGGATGGGAAGGGAGGGGGAGGAGGAGAGAGGGGGTTGGTTGCAGTGATGCCGAAATACAGTCTTCCAGCCAGCCTGGATATGTGGGGGGAAATGGGCAGGCAGCTGCAGAGTACACAGCGGTTAATGCCTTTTCCTCATGAATTATTGAAGGTGCCCCAAAGGAGAGTAGGCGGGTCACAGGCAGCAAGCTACTGAGTCTGTTCAGACAGTCTGATACTGAGGCTTAGGATAATTATTAACACTTCAAATACATGTCAAATAGGGAAGTAGAGGGCGAAAGGAGCCCCCTTTTAGTTAGATTATTTAACTGTTCAAATTTAATAAAAATGACTTGAATGGAGATGTGTTAAAAGGCTTTCCAGTCCTAAAGAAAATTGATGTTTCGGGATTGACATTGTGGTGTCGGATTCACTGTACCGCTTTCTTTGACTCACATCTGGTACCTCCATTGTGTCCCAGCTGCATTAAAGTACAATACCAGAGAAAATCAATAATGGATCATACAATACCTCGGCCATCTGCAGTGGCTACAATGAGCACTTTAGAAGTTATATGATACCCACAGAGAAATGCAAATACACTGTTTGTTCAATCAACAATGTAATTGCCTGCATAGTGGAAGAATAGGCAAATACAAAGACACCTTCTATTTTAGGCTCAGTGTCCTGCTGTAAAACATCATGTGATGTGAAATCAGGAGTGGCAGGTGAGCAAATTCAAGTAACATCTGGATTTAGTGATGAATCTAGATTTGCACATTTTGGAAGCTTTGAAATCTTGTCAAAAAGTTGACAACCAATGACTACAGAAGAGACCAAATGAAAATACAATTTATATATGGCCAGTGGGATAATGTCTTAGTGAAGTTCAGTTGACCTTGTTGTGCATAAAAGGATAATTTATTTTAACATTGTAAATAATGTACATTTTATTCAAGGAAAATTATCAACATTGTGGTAAAAATAAAGAAAAGTTCATTACAGTAAAAAAGCAATGCCATTAATCATCTGCGCATGTTCTCCCTCATGACTGTGGTCTCTGCTTTCTCTGGAAGGCTGTAGATCGTGATGGAGATGTTTGTGTCTCTGAAGACCTCTTTCAGTTTGTCTGACACCATTTCCCACCTCAATCCATCCAGGCCACAACCAATACTGTCAGAAAGAGACAAAAACATATTGTTTAAGTATAATAGTGACAGAAGCAGTTGGTGATTTGAGGGGGGATGAAGGGAGATGCGATCCCTCTTGTTAACAAAATGACCAAAATGCATCCACCTTGTGGACCTGTCACCTTCCCTCTACATCCCCTGGAGAGTGCAGGGGCAGAGTGGTTACTCTGTTGAAAATGTGAGTCTAGTCTGCCTGACTCATTGATTGTTTATCTGACTGAGGTTCGTGCAAGTTAGAAACTATGGCCCTGACAATGGCTCTGAAATATTAGTAGCCTAACTATGCTGTGTATTGATAAATCCATGGCACTGTCCGTGGTGCTGAAGTAGCAAATGGATTAGATCTGAGCAAAACTCGGGAGAGACTCAGCAAGCACACATTTCTCTGTACTCTATTAGGCTTTGCTATCCCATTTATGCTTATTAAGGAGCTAACCACATTCAAAAAACAGAGGTTGACACACATTTCGGAATAGCACCACAGATGCTCTGAAACACTGATTGACAGATTTTTTAATTAATTCATATTTGGCTGGGTTTTTTTGGCATTAAAAAAAACATTTTTTTTTGGCCTGGGAGAGTTCTTGCTACCGTGGTGGCCTGTACAATTATAGGGAGAAAACACTGTGTTCCTTTAATAGTCATATGATATTTTTGATTATTCAGTAGCATGTGTTGTACTGCTGAAAATACACCAAGTCACCTCTGTAACAATATATTTTAGGGGAGACATGACTACAGATATAGTTTTACTATGTTTGGTGTAAGCTGGGAGTGGAGCAGGTAATGTGACTGAAGAAATGAACCTGCACTGATCACACCAACACAAAACTTAATTTATGTTTGTAAGCCTTTCCCTCTTGACCCTGTTTTGATAAAGATACTGACTGGAATAATTAGATGCTAATTGTTTGGAAATTATACAAACCGAGGCATTGATATCCGGGTGACTGTATTCTTGACACAGTGTGTCTTCATATCCTCCAAACTCTGTGTCAGACTGTCATATGTGGGTTTGTGGCTGGCCTTTTTCTTTGTGATCTGCAATAAAATGATAGGAAAGCAAAACAATAACATTACCTACAATGTCTTTTGAAAGAAAAAAAGGCTAGGGATTTTAATTGACTGTTACATCTTTACCAGGTAATAGACAAAACGTTTTCCTCTTTGCAGTACAGCACACTGTCCCATCAGCTTTTCTTTTTGAATGAGAAAAAGATTACATCCACATCAGACATTTTCCAAATAAGTCACACACTTTTAGTACAGACGAATACTTATATGATGGGCTGACTTACTCTGTTCCTTTAGTTCTTCTACCCCTTTGAACTTATTCTTGAATTTCACTGCTATGCCTGCCCCCATGCGGCAATCCTCACTGATGCAGTGGGCCAAAGCTTCGTCCTCAGGACAGGAGAACAGGTCCCCACTGATGTAGTTCAGTCTCCAGTTGTTTTCTGCAGGCTAACCAGGAGGGGGCAGCATTACATCGTGTGAGGAGGCACAATGACAGAACAAGAAAATGAAACTGATGTCTAGAAAGCGAAACTATTAAGACATAAAACAACTTTCAAAATGTGGTCTAAACTTTACCCGCATTGTGTGGCTCACTCCCGGCTCCTCAGATACAGAAGACATTGAGGACAGTAAATAGGGCACTTGAGTGAAGAGCTGATTTGCAGCGTGGCGACGCGAATAAACATTCAAACAACGCAAGCTTGTCAACATTCAGCCGTCACTACACGAAGACATATATAACCAGCTTCTTACGGGATAACTTACAAGGCAGTTGACCGCAGGTTTAATACTTTATAAATACACTTGCAGGATGCTTTTTTGACAGCGCGGTAAGTTAGCTTGTATATCAGGAGACCAGAGTCCGACTGCGATCAAGGGGCGAGGTGCACTCATCCATTTAAATCATCGGCTGTAATTCCTCCCTTCGGCCACAGTGTTGGTTCCAACGGCAGTCTGGCGCTGTCCATATTCCCTCTCGTTGACTCTGCGGGAAGAAAAGACTGCAGAAGAAGCGTCTCACTTGACAACTTGGCTCAAAACTTTCGCTGAAATATGAGTGTTTTCAGGTCTTTTTTATTTTATTCAAGTTGATATCCATGTGCTGGTACTCAGTCAGTTTATTGCTGACATTTATTCAGATGTTTCCCCACTGTGAAACAGGATGAACGGTAAATGACAGTGATGTTTTATCTCTGATTTTGTCATATTCATAACGTTATTGATCCCTCCACGCGATGACATAATGCTAATTGGTGATAATAACTACGAACAGCAATGAATGACCGTAGTAATATCTGCTGTCTGTGACTGACAGTATACTATGAGAGACCCCTTGAGAAATAATTCATACTTGGTCTCACACACAACATCATAATCTCACTATACACAAACACTACTATACTCTCTCACAAGTACACCACTATACGTATACTATAAGTCTTATAGTATACACAAACACTGCTATACTCATACACATACACTACTACTCTCTCACATGTATTACTATACTCTCTCTCACACACTACTATATACTCTCTCATGTACTATTATACTCTCACAAAAACTACACTCTCTCACACGTACTACTACACTCTCACAAAAACTACTACACTCTAAAATGTACTACTATACTCACACACACACGACTATACTTTCACACACACTAGTGAATTCTCACAAGCACTACTGTCTATACTCATACAAACACTACTATACTCTCACAAATCCTACTATACTCTCTCACAAACACTACTCTTACATGTAGCCTATGTGTCTGAGTATAGTAGTACGTGTGAGAGAGTACAGTCGTGTTTGTGTATGAGTAATTTGAGTATAGTAGTGTTTGTGAGAGAGTACAGTCGTGTTTGTGTATGAGTATAGTCGTGTTTGTGAGATTATGATGCTCTGTGTGAGACCAAGTATGAATTATTTCTTAAGGGGCCTCTCATAGTAAACCACTGTATTGTCTCTGGTGTACTCAGGCAGATAAACTGATTCAGAAAAGCAAAGCCACATCAGGCTTTGACAGATACACACCAGACACGAAAAGGTCATTATTTGACATCTGGAAGGGACTTTGACATGACGTAACTCTGTAAATAAATGATAATGTTGCTCTGTACTATTTGAAGTGGGAGTTATATAAATGATTTCTGTGGGAATGCTGTGCCTTATTGTTTGAGTTCTCAGAAACTCATCTGGAATCTGATACTGACACAAGAGTTACGAGTTAGTTTGTTTTTTTGGATTACACATGCACACTCAGGTTTCACTAAGGTCCATGTATCTTTTGGTCATTCAATTTTCTTTTAAGGAACAAGTATTGAAAAACAAAAAACAAGTGCTGGTTACTTGATATTCGTTTTAAAATACAAAAGATTAAATTGAAATTTAAGCTTTTCCTGGTCAAAAGAGATGATTTTCTTTAAGTATTTATAAGAAATACAGAAACAGAAACCAAAAATTACCCGTTTTCTTAATGTGTTTTATATCTGTGATTATATATATTCTTGGCAAAAGCAGAGTCTCAGACAGCAGGGTGAAGTAGCAGCAGCTGGAGCTACAGAAGCAGCAGATACCTGTTCAGCTTTCTCATCATCACCTCTGACCCTCAGCTGTGGCCTTCACTCAGGCCTCTAATCTTCCAGGTTTAATGGCTCCAGGATGAGGATAGCACACTGAGAACATAGTTTCAGTTCAGCATTGTGCTATTTCCACAGCAGATCTGTACTAATGAGTGCCAGTAATTTCACTGCCAGCCTGATCTGAACCAAAAGCTTCTCTGTGATCACAATGAATAGATACATCTTTAACTCTGTGGCATCATCAGGAGATCTGGATCACTGGACCTGATGCGACTTGTCAAGTAAATATGCACTTGTGTTTATTTCATAGTCCAATGTCATTTTGTGTAAGTTCTTAAGTAATGTTTATTTTGCTTGCCTGTGTTTTACATTTAACCTGGTAAAAGCTCCTGTATCTCCTTTAACTGGTCATCTTCAGTCCTTCAGCACATCAGTGTAACATGGTGTGGAATAAAACTTTTACTGCTGTTGGTTCATAAACAGACCACTTATGTTCATTGTATCACATTCAGCTGTCATGACTTCTGTCCCTCCAGTGTCGATCCAGACTCTTCTAGTCATCCTCCTTCACTGCAGACCTTCATCCATCCTTTCTCTGATTAGACTGCAGCCTCAGCTCCCAGCTATGACAGGACTACAACCTTCTATGTTTTTTGTTTGCCAGGTCTGTATTTACTTTGTGTGTTTATCTACATCATCAACATGTGTATAAGATGATCATATTGGCTGTCTTATGTATGATTTGATCTAGTGTATTGAATTATAAGCCCAATAAATATCTTGAATCTATCTTATTAGCTGCTTTGATTGAGTATGTGAATAACATTGAGTGATCTTTACACCGATTATATAATGTATATGAACAGTGACAAAATAAGTTAATATAGTAATGATCATTGTCACTCTGGGCCAGGACACTGCTGAAAAGATCTTCTCAGTGAGGCTATCTGGGTTAAGTAAAATAAATGAGTTTATAATAATAAAAGATAATAAGAGGTTTCACAGCTGAAAACCCCCTAATTTGACTAAAGAGTTGCACAAAACTTTTCATAACATTACTCACAAAGAATTGACTCTATTTGGGTGGAAAATTACAGAAGAGTATCTGAGCTAATTTTGTCATTTTAAGCTGTAGTCTTAGAATGCAGTGCCTATCAAGATATGTGCATAAATACTTTTGTGAAGGTCATTATTACAATCCTCCAATTATTGCCTATACTTAATGGAGTGCACCAGATTTCTATAAAACAAGGCAGTCAGTGTAAAGTCTGTATATACTTATTTATTGTGGTTATTGTGTTTAAAGTGGTTTATTCAATTTATTCTAGTTTATTAGATCTATTTTCAGGTTAAACTGGGTGATGCTATGAGAGGCATAACTGTACATGAGGGCATCAAAAACAGTATACCCATAAAAATGATAAATATACTTCTTTAGAAAAATGTGAAAATCAGTGAGTCTTAGTCCGTGCACACCCACACAGTCCTGAGAAGAGATCTAAATACTGTAAATAAGTGAAAACAGGTATGTGGTTGGATAGGGGTTTTTGCATGTTTATTCAATAACACAAAACAAAAAAATGAAAATACAGTATGTTATGCAGTAAATTAAGCCTGAAGCATCTATAAAGTACAGACACATAAACAGATATACAAGACCTGAAGTGCCATTAGACGAAGTCAGGTCTACTGTTTAATTCCTCAATGGCTCAATTAAATGTGTAACATAAATCAAAATGAATGGAATTAATAGAAAGCGCCTTTACAAGCAAAATATAACATTGGTGTGGACTAAACTTGTATATAAATCTTTTTTTTTTTTTTTTTTTTTTTTTTTTTAATATATATACATATATATATGTATATACACTGCAAGGGATACAAAATCCCAATAGGATTGGTAATATACTAAGGCTGTGTGTATGTGACAGATTGACAGTCCGTGCTACAGCCTTAGAAGTCAGTACTTTTTCTTCGCTCGCTCATCCAGTCCCCGGGGTTGACGTCCATTTGCAGCATCTTCATCACCCACTTATCTCTCCGCGCTCCATCAATGAACTCATCCAGCGAGAGCTCCCCTAAGTGGCAATGAGTAGCTAAGGTTATTCTCTGACACAGCATCATTTAGATACAAAGGGCATGTTTCACTATACGTTTCTCCTTTCCTGAATTTGCAGTTTTGATGACAAGTAACAATGAACTTCACCACACTTCTACATTAACACTCCACAAAGCCATTACGGCAGCCTCATACGGAGCTTTTAAATCACCCGCAATGCATTTTAAGATGTCAGAAAACTGTTAAAAACACTCACCATCTCCATTTTCATCAACAAGCTCAAATATCCGGTCAACCACTTGGTCTGGGGTCAGCAGATTGCACTCTTCATCCAGCTCTCCATGGCAAGCTTTCTTCAGTCGATAAATAGACTGAAAGTGACAGGAAAGGATACAATAAATCTAAAGCTGACCCAATTTTATTACAGTTGATTACTATATTACACTGATTGAAGTCATTAAAGTAGTAATCAGCTATCCTTTATGGTTTCCGTAAAATATTATACATTACCTCCACAATTTCTTTCAGCTCTGTTTTATCAATGCATCCACTTCCATCTTTGTCATACATCTTGAATGTCCATTTAAGCTTGTGTTCCAGTTTACCCCTCAGGACTAAGTTCAAGGCTGCCACGTACTCCAGGAAATCAATGGTGTTGTCCTGTGTACATGCAGAAGAACAATTCAAATGTTAAATGCCTGTTTACTCAACACAGCAATCCAAAATATTAAGGTCTCAAGTCGTGGGCATTAACTTTTATAACAAATGCTTCCAATCAGCAATCTTTACTTTGTGAAGTGTCAATATTAATATGAGACCAAAGCACATAGTTCCACACAATAAAACTTTGATACTTACCCCATTCTTGTCAAAGGCTCGAAACATGTTTTCAATGTAATCCGCGGCCTCCTTGTTATCGGTGACACCAAAGAAGCTCTTGAACTCGTGCATGAAGAGAGTCCCGCTTGGACATTCCACAACAAATTTTTTGTACCATTCCTGCAGCTCGGCAACATCGATTTCCTTATCTGGGTCACTTTCCTCGCTCAGGCGCTGACCCATTATGGAAATATATTCTCCAACACCTTAAAGACTGAGAGTGTCACTTACATTACAGCCTCACAGACCTTGTTTGACCTACTGAACTCCTTTTACGCTTTATATTACAAAATTCAGAAATGTTAGTCCTCAGTGATGTAGATAAATCCCACAACAATTCTTTTTGGAAAATCAGCAAAGATTGAAGAAAAAAATGAAATGAAAGTCCATATACAAGCTGAATTATTATTAGGCTCTCTATTGTGGCAAATCCCCTCTGTGAGAGTGAGGATGAGGTACAGGCTGTTATGGATCGAGATAAGGGATTTAAAATGGACACTTGTCAAACTCAATTAGTTCATGAAAGGATTGCCTAGTGCTCCTCCCTCTAGCTCTCCTAAAATACAGAAGCACTGTACATCTACTATATGTCAACTTGGTGGAAACATTAATTAAAGGATATGTTTGACTTTTTAATGCTGTCTTAAAACAACAGTCAACTGCCCAAAGGATCACAGAAAGAGGTTTTCCTTGCTGTAATCATTCCTCCTGTTCGTAGTGTCTATTAAAAGATCCCCTTCTAATGTGCTGATGGGGCCAAGATTCAGTGTTCACGCAGTCATTTTGTGTAAAAAATGAATTCAGAGGTTTATTTTCATACTTCAGCAGTCTTAGTTAGTCTATCAAGTTGATATCTGTCACATTTACAGTCTTTTTACCATAAAATCCATTCCCTCTGTTTTTCCTTTGACAGTGTTTCCCTGTTGAGCTGTGGTGGAATTAGACTTTAATATTAAAAGATATCTACTTAATTAGACTATTTTGTACAGTGCAGTATATGTGATAGAGATAAAAAAAAATTGATAGAAGGATTATATCAGACATGAGGTCAAACATAGTGTAGTCAAGCCGCATCCAGATTACAGATGATAAAGATGTTATCTAGTGATATACACATACTGTTTGATATAGTACAGTTCAAGTACATACAGTACATGTCTGCATGACTACGGTTTTTACATAGAAAGGTCTGTTTAGGGAGTATTACTCAACCAGTGGAGAGCGTTGGCTTGGCTGAAAGTCATGTCTGAGAAACAACAGTGGTGATGTCATTCAGGTTATCTCATCCTGGGGCAATTAGTCACCATAGGAAATGAGTTTGACCCATATTCAGAAAGAGTTTGACCCATGCTAGGTACTTAAAATCGAATGTCTGAAGTTTTGCTCCTTACATTTTGACAATTCTTTTCAAATCTCTCTTTTAAGTCCTCCCACTTTAATGAAGTGCAATATTGAATCACAGCCATACTCGTTAAAGTAGTCTTTCTCAGTGTGGGAAGCCCCTGATGGATCTGATGATTCATACAGGCCGAGTCTTCAGTTATCCCTATAAGCTCTGACCTTCAGGTGCCAGGCTCATTAACTCCCAACCCTATGTAGACAGCTACCTCAGTCTTGCTGAAGCCCATAATAAATGTGTTGTTGCCACATTCACAAATTTTGGACTTTAAATTATACCTTGGGTGTCAATAGGGCAATTATATTTGGGAAATGAAAATTTTTTAAAAGCCTTCATTCGGCTTTATTTAAGTGTCAGGTAAGAGTTTGTGGTCATTTGACAATATACATTTTCAGTGAAATAATGCGTCACTGTTATTGTTTACTGCTGTTGTTTACAGGTGAGTGATTGGCCTGGCCCACTACCTCCCAGGCCGTTGATATGTGCTGACAACAGGGTAAGCCTTAATCTTAGTCGAGAAGTGTCAAGGCCATTAGAGGAGTCACTGGATGTTATCCTCATATGATTAAAATGATTCACACCTTCTGTTCTTACATGAGAAACATTTCAAAATTTCTTTCTAAAAGGATTCAAATTGCTCAAGTTGCTCTTCTGTACACAGTAGCCAGAGGGGTTTAATTAATACTTGGCATTTCAGCATCAATGACTGGCTTTTTTTATAAGAACTGGGCCAAGTAACTTTCAATAGTGTCATCTCTGTAGCAGTCACTTCCTCCACTGTTTCAGTTCAGTAAATGATATATTTTAAAAAACAAGACTACAACAACAAGCTAATACTAAGAACAGGATTACTCAAATACAAGTCTTTCCTTTGGCCCCCTTACCAAATTTCCACCACATCAAAAAGCCCAGTTAAAGACAGAAATGTGGTCATTAGCTTTAGAGATTTACTTTCATGAACTTAGTTTAAGGACTTTTTGGGCAACAGACCAAATTTAAAAACACATTTCACTCTGGACTAAAATTCTGGGCCAACAATTGAACCATCTATGTTGCGATTATAACAGTCACAGCTCAAAACACTCATTCAACTCACTGCCTCCCATTGTGTTCTGCGGGTATAAAACACAACTGGATTAGCAACAACAAAGAACAACAGATTGATTAAAACATACCGCACTTCAAATTTGAGCATTTATTGCTTTCCATGAATACCATGATACAGACTCAAGCATTCATTTTCCAGCGATTATCAGTTTTACGAAGGCATTGAACATGTATTACAAGTCTACAAAAACTGATTTACAGATATGTACTGTAAAAATCCTAGCTATCAAAAGAGACAGTTGTACAGCTAAGGTATGACATACAGAAAGTGTAAAAGTACCTTGTGTTATGCTGACAGATTTTGATGCAGACATGGCTTTCATTTAAGCCAAACCAAACTGGTTACTGTTGGCAACGTTGTGTTGTGTTATATTGGCTTCATACAGTGACAAAGCAAAACTGTGACATTTTCCACATCCTTCAAGGAGTCAATGCTAACAAGTGCAAGATAATGTTAATAAGAATTAAGTTTTGTGTTATGTGCTTCATAGAAAAAGCAAACAAGATGTCTGTGAAATGTTGCTTTTCATTCTTAATGGCAGGTGTCCTCATTCACCCGGAGAGGGACACATTCATTAGAAAGATAGTCAAAACAACTATGCTTAGGCCAAAACAACAACTCAAGCTGTCAAATGTATGTTTTTGGAAATACATGCCAAATGACTAATGACGTTATTTAATACATCAGTTATCAAGGTTAAATCATAATGCTTCAGATATAAAAAATTGGGGGAGAAAAAAAAGATTAGAAAAAACTTTTAGTCAACAGTGAAAAAAAGCAGAGTCTCCATAATCTCCTGTAAATCATTTCCTTCCAGTTTAAAAGACCAGGCAATGTGTGGGCTTTAGCAGTAGAAACTCAGGGGGACAAAAAGATCCTTCAATGAGGAACTTCAAGGTCCACATCGCTCCTGGTCCTGAAGTCTAGAGGTCCACAGTGCTACAGATATACCCTTGGTGTGGTATCATACAGTGTTAAAAACAGTCTGTTGGCAGGCTGGGCTTCAAGTTAGTCATGTTCCCCGGGCTCAATTGCAGTCTCTGTGCTGTTTGAATTATCAGCATCGCCCTCTGTTGACAAGTCAGGTGAATTACTAGATGAAGAGGGGACCTGCTTGTCACTGGGTTGGCCCTCTCCATCACTGCTGCTGCTGCTGCTGCTGCTGCTGCTCTCCCCACTGTCCTGCTCAACGCTTGTGCTCTTCTTTGATGGAGCGGGCTGCTCAGGTTGGTCCACAGTACTGTCACTTTTTGGACTGTGGGCATCCTCCTTCTCAGGTGACGCTACTTCCTTTTCACAAGTTTCAGTCTGTGTGCTGCTGGGCTCTGAGAAGCAAAGTGGACATTTCACCATTACATTCTGATTAACAAACAGGCTTTCATTCAAGGCAATCTTTATTTTTTTGAAAGTGAATTACTTAAATTGGATGTTTTGAAATGAGGGAAAAAACTGAAAATGTCATATAGTGTACAGCATGAGGGAAATCATTTTGACTTTAGCTGCACAGTACGATACAAACTCTTGAATGACAACCCTTTCACATTCGGGATAGTAATTTAACCCATTATGATTATGAAACTATTGACAATAGCCACTTTCAGCTGAGACTAAAAGTGTGAGTCAAGACATACAAAAGACAAAGAATCTGGACGCAGTAACCTGCAGCCTGGAGGAGACTACAATGGCAGGCATTTTTCATCCCACAGACAAGTTTGGCCTTTCGTAATGGGTACAAACACTTCTGACAAACATTTCCACGGTGTACTGCAACACTTCAACAAAAAAGTTTATATCAGCCTAAGTAAGGATGAGTACATTCTTACCATGATCCTCTGAAATGGTGGGTGTGTCACAAGATGTTCCACTCTTGTACTCTTGACCACAAGAGTCTTTTGAAGCCTCCGGTGTCTCTGACACGCTCTCTGACCCTTCACAACAAGATGGCTCCTTTTCTTCACTTTCCGTTTCATATTCCTTCTTTTCGTCAAACTTGAGCCTCTTAACTTCGTGCTTGTCAGCATCAGAGTCTTCTTCCTCCTCCTCCTCCTCGGGGTGTTTGTTCTTTATCCCACTGTTTGGTGAAACTTCACCGTCTGATAGTGAGGAATCACTGCAATAATGACATAAATGCAGAGGATCAGTTCATCAAACTAGACAGTCTATGTGAGATCAAAGCGAGTTGCAGTTGTTTTACTGATGTTTTTCTTTTAAAGATGAAGTCTTTGGACTTTGGCAGCTATTATTAGTATCCCTACATTTTAAACAAAAAATATGTACACAACACACTCAAAATAAAAAATAAAATAAAATAAAACATTTGGTATCTCACCCTAAACCCCTTCAGCCAAGTTGCTGCTGCAGAATATGTCAACAGTGTCTCATAGAGTGTACCAAACTTCTTTTAATTACCTGATATGGTGCTCATCATCTTCCTCTGTGGTTGGCTCTGGCTCTTTGCTAACTGTACAGTCAGAAAGCCCGTTGGTCGACAGTGAAGTTGACAATGACAGCTTTGGTCTGTTGAATGGTTTTGGTGTGCCTGGTCCATTTACGTTTCGACTGCAAAAACAGAAAATGACTGCTCGTTATGCATGCCAAATCACAAAACCAGCATAAGTACTAAAACCCAATCTGACAGGGGATTATTATACCCTGGCTGTTTTGTTGCTTATTTGGCTCTAAATCAATTTAACTTTCCACTTGCTGGTATATGAGGCAATTTTAGATTTGTGGAAGTCAATCACTGACAAGTATGTGGCTCCCACCTGTCTGAATATAGAGAAGAGTTACCAGGAAACATCACTCCATTCATTCTGTTTACACTGGATGCCCCATTTTTCCTTCGAAAGAAGTAGAAAGGCACAAAAACAACTGGCTGTTAATTGTAACTGAATAAGCAGATTAAAAGGGAGCTGTCAATGTAAAAAATACTGCAAACCAGCAGAGCAAGGGAACATAAGTGTAACAGCTGAGGTACTTACTCTGAGGTGGGGTACACACAGCTGACCACCATTACATTCTGCAATACATAAACAGTTATGTGTATCAGAATTTAAAATCCACAGACACTACATTATTAAGGTTTATCCTTAATACAAACATTACACTATGTGGTTTTGGCTATTTATACTTTAACACGGTAGTATCCCAGATATACAGCCTGATGACATTTGCTCAAACTAGTGCAGTGCAGTGCTCACCTTCTCCACACCCCTGAGAAACTTTTCTGTTCCTGTATAGTTTCGCTTGGGGTCTGTAAGCAGTTCACATAGGCGCTGGATGGTGAATGGGATTCTGGAAAAAAGTTACCAAGAGATATATTTAGGATCAGTCACACACAGCAGTCTCATGGCCAGCATCAACACTTTGTCTGACACCATGCCAAACCTGGCAGCACTGGAGCTGAATGAGCAAAAACGTATCAACCTGGACACACAATCCTAGTTTCAGCTGGCCACAAGCTATGATATAAATGATTAACCATTCTTTTCTGCCAAAATGTTTTCATTGGTTTACGTTTTAATGTTAAAATGTTAGAACACTAAGTTCACTACTAGGTTAACTTAAGCACCAAGGGAAATAAAACATTTTTCTTATTTGTTTTGTTGTACAATAAATGTTGACTGGAGGTGTGAAAGAGTTAATCATTTCCAAATCATGTCATTTCACTACATGTTAAGTTATGCAAATGTGTTTTTTGGAGAGTCACATGCAACAGATCAAGTTGACAAACTTGATTGACACTGTAGCTCGGTTTTGAATGCATGTAACAAAATCTTGCATGCAACAGGACAACTTGTTTGATAGCAGAAATGAATGAATTACAACACACAATGTGCCTGATCTGATTTCAGATTGATTCTAATGTATTTCAGATTTCCTTTATGAACACGTACATGTCTCTTTCTTTTTGGTTTAATTAATAACAAGCATGGACGGATGACTGAACTGCTATATACAATTACATTTTTATATATGATTTACAATATACAATTTACAATAGGGATCATTCCTAAGTACTGCAAATGTTGATCAAGCAAATTCACTTACCCGTTGTAACCATCCACTATTTTTAAGATCCTTTTCTTCATCTCTTCAAAGGGAATATACTCTACATTGGGATTATGTAGTCCTCTCTGTTCAGGTGTTGAAGCCTGGAAATCATCCATGATTTTCTCCAACTTAAACATGAAGTACGCTTTGAACTGTGACCATGAGATCCTGGAAGATATTGGAAATGCAACTCTGTATGTCAAGCACAAAAAGAATGATCTTGAAAGTCTTGTATTACTTTTTCTTTTTTTATACAAAAACACAGAAAACTTATGGGCGCTTAAGAGTGTGAAACTTTGCAGTAACTACTCACATTGCCTGCCCTGTCTTGGCAACATGGCACAGGAACTGCTCTAGAACAGGACTGGTCTCTTTTTTCCCTTTCTTCTCAAAATCTGTAAATGACACATGAAATAAAAAAGAAAGTAGCATTTAAGTATATCACGTTAATCCAAATGTCTCCTAAAGCTGACCTTAACATAAGAAAACAATGTTTGTACCTGCCATGATGTAAACCTGAAAGTTTTCAAACTAACCCAGAAGCATATGACCATCAAAGAATAATGTGGTCATTATCTAAATTATTCTGGACAAAGGTTAAATCCCATTTAATTTCCAGGCTACTTCTGGCGCACCAAGTGTACGCTGGCCATGATTAACTAGCTGTTAAGTGTTAATTATCAGCTGTGCCAAGTAAAAAATACACTGAAAGGAGAAGAAAACAAGCGAATCGTCACACCATAAAATACCCTAACACCAATTTCAAATAAGCAGAGGTTAAATGGAAACTTCTCACAAAAGTTAGTAGCACATTTATTATGACGTTCACGTTACCAGGCTAGCTGTTTAGATGATCGATAAGTATCAATAAGGGTTAGACAAGACAAACTACTTGCTAACAGATAGAAACATTAAACTATCTAGTCCAGGCAGAAACAGAAACAGAGAGCCCCATGAGTGCCTCTCCTAAACGCTAGACGTTGTTGGTAAGCTAAGTTACGGTAACGTAGTTAGCAGTCACCAGAGATTTTTGGTGAGTGCAACTAAACAAATGTAAAGAAAAAAAAAATCTCCCTCACTACTAATAAACCGCTTATTTTGGATAATTGTAAAAAATTCAAATAAATTGCCTTGAAGTGCCTCCAATAACGCGTCGATGTCCATAGCTGTGTCCAGTCACAGGCAGGAAACACTTAGCTAGTTAGCAGTAGCAGGTAGCAACTCAACAAAGCTGGTGGCAGCGGGGACTGCGCATGTCCGCAGTGACGTAGCACGCTTTGCGGAAGACGCGTTCCAGTTAGCCTGACATCAACAAAGCCTTTGAATTTGGATGCACACACAGAGACGATTGAGTAATTAGCAAGGAGCGGAGTATTGTATGTTTTATATTGCGTGTGTGTATATATATGTATATTTTCAGTGAAAGTATGTGTGGATAGACGTGGAAATCTTCTCGGTGTCTAGTGAGCTGTAGGTGCTGCAGGCTGTCAGCGGGCGTCATCGTTTTTTTGTTTTTTTTTCTGTTGTTGTGACGGCGCAAACCGGTGAAGCGACCTGTGAGTCAGCAGCTGATCGGGGGTTAATTTGACCTAACAGACCTATATATCAAAACATATAAACAAACGAGCTCTGGTAGAAACATTTGCACCAGACAACTGCTTGTTTTTTTATTTTATTATTTAACGGAGCCATTCGGTTTTCAGAGGAAGCAATGGCAGTCCCGGTAGCTGCCACATTACAGCTGAGCACATCAGCAAGCCCGCCGGGTCTGCTGGAGCACAACATTCACATCAGAGACAGAGATTTGGGAGGCATTTCAAGTAATAAAGAAATCGACACGCTGCCTTTGCATTCTCCGTGGACTTTCTGGCTTGATAGGTGAGTTATTTTCCTTCCTGTATACATTTTCAACCACTGTCATGTAGGTTAACTCTTTGTAGCTGACCTTTTTTAAAAAAAATGAGAACAAAGAAAGGAGGTGACGACTTTATCAGGCCTAGGGAAAGTGGGTCATTGCAACCTACATAACAAAAAAGGTATGTTTAACAGCGATGTAGAGATGAATTGTCTTATAAATCACATGAACATAACATGACAGCAAAAACTGCTGGTTAATGGCTTGATGCAGCTTCTCTGCCAACTTCTTTTCTCTCTGACCTACATAGCAAGTCCTCTGCTTGGTGGTGGGATCTTAAAATAAACAAAATGGTGTAATTATAAGAGACAAATTCTCTAGCTAAATATAGACTACTTGCTGGATCTGATTTCATACAGTTTTAATATATTCCGAGTATTTAATTGTATTTTTTTATTGTAAAAAAACCAAAACTTGTTGAATCACTCATGGTGTGTCTGTTGCCGCTGTCTTTTTTCTGTTACATTAAAACATATGTGGCTCAAACTTGTCATCGTGGCAAACAAAAGGCCCAAAAGTCACCCATTAACTTTATTATTCTATGCAGTGGTTTCAGAATTAATGCTATGCAGTGATCACACACACAGAGTTGACCACATGTGACAGTTTCACAAGCCTCATCATCCACAGTATGTACAAATCAGAGGGTGCTCTGCTCAAATGGGGTCAGTGTTGTTTACTGTTTACTGGGTTATTTGTCATCCGATCCCCCCCCCTCCATCCTGTCTGCTTGGAGGGGGGCTCACTGAAACATGTCTGAGTAACGAAGCACCACAAAAATGCATCTAGAACAAGTGAAGTCAGAGGGCATGAGATTTTTACAAGCCTGTATTTTTATTTTTTAAAGGAAAACATCATGTAAATGGAATTTAATTAAATGTCCATCTGGGTTTTCTTTTTTCTATCAGATCTCTACCAGGGACAACAGCAGCTGAATGTGAGTCAAACCTGAAGAAAATCTACACAGTGGAGACCGTCCAGGTAAGATGCTCTACAGTCGTGATGTAAGGACACAGCTCCATCAGACACAGTGTCGGCACATTGGTAGCAACTCAGTAAGAGCTTACAAGAGGATTAATCTCCTTTGCTACTTTTCTGCCACTCAAGGAGTTGAGTTAAGGCACATTTTTGAAGCAAGTTCCTTCATGTACACTCAAATCAATATTAGGTTTTATCTCTTCTCAACTGTTGGGAGTTTTTCTCTTTCTCCCAAATGCACCAAAACCACAGCTAGACTCGCGGAGTCAGAAGCTTTTAATGAGGACTCTCATCGGGAGACACATTTAAAGTAAATACTGAATGCAGAATTAAGTTCTAGTACTATAGTAACATCACGGCATGCTGCGTGTACAGGTCAAACCACATTTAACACTGCAATCAGCCTGAGGTTCACTAACATCACACATAGCCTTTTGAGACTGTTTTGAACATATGCTGGTGTTACTGTGGGTCTTTTTATTGTTTTTCAAAATCTCTGCCAGCATGACGTGTAACATTATGTCATCACGTGTTATAATTTTAAGGTAGAAATAGCTCCTGAATATGTGTCAAAACAGCTTTGTTGACATGGAAACACCTGCTAATTAACATGTTCATCTTTATAGTTACTAATGACTTAATTAGCGTGCCAGGTTGTTTTTAATATGTCATTGGTGACGGGAGGTTACAGACTTCTAATGCCCCATGATGACACCCCAACCACAGCTGTGTTGGATAAGGATTCATATGTGATTTGTTGTGTGTGTGTATGTGTATGTGTGTGTGTGTGTGTGTGTGTGGATAAGAGCAGTGAAGAAAAGACATTTGGCTGTGACTTTTTTTTTACAATGTAATAAATGTGAAATCTTTACAAGGCAAACTGTCTCGCTGTGCCGGTTAAGTGGTTCAATAAAATATACCTGTTTCCTGTCTTCACCTTGGCATCGGACTAGAACTTCTGGAGAGTTTACAACAACATACCTGGCGTCTCCAGCTTGCCACTGAGATGTAGCTATCATCTGATGAGAGGTGAAAGAAAGCCCCTCTGGTGAGTTAAATTTGCATGTACTGTACGTGTTCATTAGACTCAAAGCTTTTTTGAAACAGCATCGTGTAACGTTGCTTGCTACTTTGCATACAGGGAAGAAGAAAGCAACGCTAAAGGTGGTGTTTGGAAAATGAAAGTGCCAAAAGAGTGCACCGTAAGTGACATTATCAATTAAAGTATATTTTTAATGCACTATTTTAGTGTCAATTATTTACTATTTCACAAACTTGTCCTTATATCCACAGTCTGTTGTGTGGAAGGAGTTGCTATTGGCTACGATTGGAGAACAGTTCAGTGATTTTTGTGCCTCAGGTAAATGTCTTGATTGAGTTACGTAAAGCTTCATTGGCTTTGGTTCAAAGCAAATAATGATTGCCATTTAAAAAAAATTAAAATGGGATTGCTGTATTAGTTACGCAATACTATCAATATTGTCTGAAATGCATTAATGTCATTTTCTGGTGCTGTTCTGTTGCAGATGATGAAGTGGTTGGCGTCAGCGTCAGTGTACGAGACAGAGAAGATGTCTTTCAGGTCTGGAATGGAAATGCTTTGTGTGCCAATGAGTCAAAAATCTTAGGAAGAATCAATGAGCTCTTGCCACAAATACCCTTCAAAGCAGTGTTTTACAAACGTGAGTATTTCATTTTGAGCTTTAACAATGGTTTAATGGTTTTTACAGTTACACCATAAAATGTGGGTAATTGTTCTGTTTGCTTCTATTTCAGCACACGAGGAGCACCATGCTTTTGAAGGAGGACGTTCAAGACATTAGCACATTTTGCACATCAGACCCTTGAGATATTAATTTTGTTGTTGTTGTTGTTGTTGTTGCTTATGTTTTAGACCATAATATTTGGGCAAATTTTGAAGCATTTGGGTTGAAGCTCATAGTTCTCAATGTTATCATCTTAATTACCTCAAAATGTAGCCCATGTATTATGACTTGCAAATTGATGGAATTCCCCATCTCCTGAGCACTACTGTCACTCAAAAATATCCAAAATACTTTTTTTTTGTTTTAGCCGAAAGCAAAAACCATCACCAGTTTCATTTTATTATCTATGGCAGTGTTTGTATGTTTTTATACTGCAACATTTTGCAAAAACCGTAACCAAAAACCAGTAGATCATGTACAGTCAAATGTTTTTAGATGTATTATAGCATATTTTGTGCAGTTTCCTGAGCACAAACAAAGCTAGGTCTTTAAGTTAAATCTCTTTTTTTTTAATCTTGAGAGGCCTAGGTCCACAAATCAAACCTTTAACAATACATGACAACGCTTTTCTAGTCAGTTCTTTATTCTCTGTTTTGTATGTCATAGCCAAAATACAGTTGCCTATCCTGGAGAATGTTAGTATGCTGTAACGCTAGTATTTGAGCAGAAAATTGCACATTCTTTTTTTATTTACTTCTTTAGGATATAAATGGATTGTGAAAAGAAAATGTTACATGTTACAATAAAATGACCTCAGTACATAAAACATTAGTGAGTAGATACTGAGAAATATATGCAATCATTTCCATTATGTTGAATTTTGCAGCAAATTTGCAGTCTTGTGGTTGTAATTCTGTTGAAGCTTCTGCCCTAAATCGAGCACTTTGTTTCTTACATCTAAGACATCAGACAGTCCCTCCAGGGTTACACAGAAATTGTGACCACTGAGACCAAATAGCCTTTGGTTTTGTGTCACCTTTTCTGATGAAGTCTAACGCTGTTTTTATTTTTATTTGTTTTGTAAGGGGGCTTTCTCTGTCAGCTTTTAATAGAAACATCTGAGACGTGTGAATGGCAAAGTTGAAATGACGTGTTTTTTTTTTTATACGATCATAAAACCTGTGTTAGAATTCAAACTTGTGAAACCTTCACCTTTGTATAGCAGATAATATTGGCCCCAGAATAAATGAGCAAACACATGACACAGAAATCTGTCACACTGGTACAAAAAAAGAAAGTTGTTGATCTAAATCTCACATTATTTTAAGGCTGCGGTATGGCAGTTATAGTGTAATATTACAAATCAGTGGTGTTGATGAAGTGATGCACAAGAAAAAAAAGTCAATCAGATGGTTTACGACTGCTGCATCAGAACAATTTCAGTTTCTTTCAAATCCATAGCTTTAAAGTTTCCTTTTTTTGTCTTAGTACCAGTCAAAGATTTGGAATTTTCCAATGATGAGAAAGTGTGTCTTCACTTTTGACTGGTGCTACATGTAGTCAGGTGTATTTGTGTTATTAAAAAATCATAATCATAAGTGAAATGATGTAATTTAGGAAGTAAAACTATTATACATCTTACCAAAGGCGCCTTTCCTGTGTGTTTGTGTGTGTGTGTGAGTGTGTTAGTGAGGGAGTGAGATGTGAGATGGACTATTCTTGACGGCATAGAGCAGAGCAGATTTTCATGTGTGCTAGTGCTAAGACATTTGAGGTCATTTTTACAGAGCTATGGAGTACTGTATGCATTGAAACCCACAGACAGACTGCTTCTATGGATCTCAATCAAATCAAATGTTCAAGTATTTATAATGCTGGTGGCTTGCCATGTATTCTCTTCTCAAGTCAAGAAGACCACTGACTTTGCCAAACTTAACATTGCTTTATTCTCCCTTATGCTGTTCTGCTGTCCATGTAATAATATTGAAAGCACATACTGTAGGATAAGAGAATTACTGTACCCTTGCACATATGCAGTCGACCACTCACTTAAGATCTCAGACCTTGTAACTGATTGTTGATCTTGGATGGTGCCTTGTGTTTACCAGCAGTTTAGAATGTTACAGTCATCTGTGTTCAGCATGTTTGAATTGTATCTAGTCATGTTTCTCTATTAGTTTTACACGTGTTTGAAAAATAAAGATGCCTAAACCTCAGTCTTTTGCTGTCTGGAAGCTGTGTACATTGACCAAAGAGATTAGTAGTGAATCAAATATTAGACATTTCAACATATTAATCAATGGTGATGATAACATTGACCATTCATTTTAAACGTTGCCATTGAAAGACTATGTTTGAATGTAGATATGATGTATTATCAACACTAAAATTCTGTTTTAACATCAATAAGGCAATCCTACACCTTACTGTAGCAGCCCCAGTTTAACTTGCACTACTAATCTTGGGTATATTTCATGGCATTATCATTGTACAATGTATACTCAGTACATACAGTTTAGATAATGGTTAAATGTTTAATTTCTGGCTTATTTTTAGTCCATTTTTGTTTTGCGTAGTAACTAGCTGGAAATAAAAAAGCTGTCTTTTGGGATTAATACGCATACATGCCTAGCCACTTAGTGAGAGGAAGCTACCATTTCATGACCACTGTCAAAGAAAATGTCTCCATCTTCTGGTGGAATCTTGTCATTGACATTAGTTACAGATATGAGGAAACTAGGAATAGGATTCATACTTTAGTCTGTTTCAGGGAACAGTGTTTCATAGTGGTTTATTAATTTATTGCTTTTTTATTATTTTTATTTTATTATTATTTATTATTCATTAATTCTAGGAGGAAAAGTGCAATTTTAGATCATGTTTAGGTAAGATTTTCTGTTTCTGGATAAATTGGCATAAAGAATGATACAAAATAATAAAATATTCTGCAGTATTATTTTCTGAGTTATATGATATATTTAAGGTTTTTGGGATATTTCACTTTCAAAGAAATGGTGTATGATGATTCCTGTATAAAGTTTAAGGTTTATGGTAAAAGAAGCATCAATGTGCATGAACTTACCAATCAGATGATTAGTGGGGTAATTTTTATTATTTATTATTTACTAGCTTGTGTGATTTTAGTTAAATTCTAGGAGGTCCAATTTTTGAGAATTTATGTTTATGAATAAAACTTTGGCATAAAGAATAACAAAATTAATAAGATATTCTGCAGCATTATTCTCTGATTTATAATAGCAGATGATATCTTTAATATCATCTAACCCTTACATACCGTTCATATTCTGACTCATAATTAGTCTCTACACCAATTCACATGCATAAAGTCCCTGTCAGTCATTAATAAATGTTTGATTAGTCCTTCTGTTTGATTAATCAACACAACACAATCACTATTTCACATGTTTGAATGGTGATTTTTGAATTTGTTCAATAAACACAGGTCAAACTTGTACATTTACATATACTTTTTTTTTTTTTTAATGATGCATTTTATTTTCATTTTTAAATACTGTGGGTCACATTAGGAAACATCCGGCTAAAAGAAATGTGTATATGGTGTTTTTACAGATTTTTAGGATATTTCACATTCAAAGAACAGATGTGGGATGGTTTCTGTATAATGTTTACAAAAAGAAACATCAAATATTCATGAACTTCCCGATCAGATAATTAGTATTGGGCAGGGGCGATTCGAGGATCAGACTTTTAGAGGGGCTCAGCTCCTAATGAGAATTTGACATATAAGCAAGTGTTCAAACCCCCTGCTAAATCCCACATTTCACTGAATAACGTAAATTACAACACGAAATATTATAGTAGAGTGGTCTACTATAATGTATGATAATAATGGTTCACAATAAACAATGACAAATTTCTACAGAGAGGACTCTAAGATAGTTAATGAACCCTGAGAGAAAGACAATATTATACATTAAACCTGTTCAAATAAAACCATTTGAAACTGTAGCATCAGTGTTTGTCTCATCTCTAACAGACAGGCTCACATAACAATTCAAGTTGTATAAAATCATTTTTAGGGGGAAAAAATGCAAATATAATTTATGTATTTTTAGGGGTGCTGAGATCGCCCTTAGTATTGGGTATATTTTAATGTAGGATTCATTTCGAGGTGATCTGAAACAGTCCCGCGTGTGAGCATGACGTCACCATTGTTTACTTTTACGTAAGCCACGCCCTCTGTTAGCAACTTGTGGCTAGCTCGCTACCAAGGAAGGCACTCCGAGGTTTACTCTTCAGCCGCCACCCCGAGTCAAAGATTGTCCACCTGTACACAATTCGGTGAGTAAACGTCAATTATACCCGCTCGCTAAAAAACACACACGCTAGATGAATTATCAATTTAACATCATTCATTGTGATATAAAATGAAAAGAAGAGAGAGAGAGAGTGAGAGAGAAAACGTCTCTTTCAAGCTAGCGTTAGGACTGGCTGCTAGCTTTTGTGTGGACTGTTAAACGCTATCCGCCAGGTGGGTTTGAAAACAGTTTTTCAGCCCCACCTAACATGTTATTAAAGACAGAAAACAGACAACGCTAAGTTATTTTGATAGTTAACATATTAAACTTTTAAACCTCTCGTTTTCTCCGTTAATATCTAGCTAAAAGGTTCAAATCAGCAACGCAAACCATAAATACTGCAATGGCTGGTGTTAACGGATATCGAGTCCATTCATCATACGTTTAGCTAACTGAAATCAAATAATGTTATATAAAAAAACACATCTAATATAAGTATTATCACAGCGTATAAATATAGCTTACATCACATCACGTCAATTTAAAAGTGTGTGGTTTTAGTGTGTTGATCGGAGGGTTATAAATGGGGTTGGGTGTGTGCACTCTGCTCTCTGGAAAGTCAGCTAACTTAGGTGTAACGTTATAATGTAAACATAATTAATTAAGATGTCACAATACAAGAGTAAAATCTTTATGTAAACGAGCTTATCAAGCCATAGGTTTTTTTTTAAATAACTGCCACGAAGACATTGCACACTTGATACGTAGATTTTTTTTAAAGGAGTGAGTGCATCATAAACTATTAAATGCAACAGCTTAGATCCAAACCATGGAGAAAGTTGAAGCTAATACAAAGTAACAATAGGCTAACATGTATTTTTGATAAATAGTGGATAATCTTGTGGATTTTTCTGTATCATTCCTATTCAATAGTTAAAATATATATTTAGTTATACTAATTCCCATTTATTCACAGGTATTTAATGATGTATGAGCTTTTCTATTTGGGCATTAGTGAACTATAGCTGTTTTGATGATGCTTTTTAATGGCTTATGTGTGCTTCAAGTCTGCTTTAAAACAGGGGGTGTCTGTTGTTTGCTCTTTCTTAAGGGAAAAGCCTCTTTGCAGTGTTTCCTTTTCATTCTTTGATACTTGTAGAAAGTTGCTCCTGTGTTGTGAACATTTTAAATACAGTAAAAAAAAAAGAAGAAGAAATGTGTGCTTAATACAGCTGTACTGTAGCATTATTATCCCATTATTATAATACTATAGTATCTTAGATATGTTGTTATCTATAATTCTTAATGGATATCATGTGAAATGGCCCCAGTAGTTGAGCCTGGCTCTCGCAGCAAAAATCACTCCCACCCCCAACATCTTCAGAAATGACAAGGAAACACTGTTCTTTGTCTCGAGGACTAATCCTGATCCTGAAAGCAAAAGTAAACAGTGTGGAAACCTTACCAGCAACTGCCTGTTATGATTAGATCGGTTTTAGACCTCAGTTGCAAGAATTACTTCAGTTTTCACCATCTTTAGTTCAAACTTGGCTATGACACATCAGTGTGCTCCAGTCATCACCTCTTAGTCATTTTAAAAGGCAGGAAACTCTATTTTTTCCTTTCTTCTTTTACTTGACCAAACTGCCATGATTTCATCTGAGTGTATGTAGTGCAATCAGATCATCAGTCAGATGTAGTCTGTATGTGAAGTTGGCTCTCAGTGGTGCCTAAATGATTGATAGATTGAACAGATAAATTCAAGATGTGAATTTTTGATCGTTGGGTAAACCTTAAAAATAATATTATCCTCGAGGCGGTTTGGTCTGTTTCATTCGAGGCTTTCTGTGTAGGTTTCCATCTGCTCACTTTATTTTTTGCCCACTTTGTTTACCTTTGTTTATGCTGTTTAGCTTTTGACTCAAACACTCCCAAGCTGTATACATAAAAGCCTACTTGTGCATTGTACTACCTGCCACAGCCGTTTATCGCACCACCTGGTTAATGGTAAATTGTTCCAGAAAGAAGATATGTTTGCACATAAATACGGACCCAGGGCCCCTGTGTTTACAGTAGTCATGGCAGCACTTGGTTATTCAACAAATAGACCTAGCATGTTCCTCTCTCACTTGTAGAGGAGAATGTTTGTCTTGGTGGGTACAACTATAAGAGTGCAGTTATTAACTTCCTTTTTAACATTCAAAAACAAGTTTCTTTCATATGGTGAATGACTTGTATTATTTAGCCCTTTCAGAGACCATTGTATAGCTACAACTGTAAAAATTCTTTCAGACAATGGACCTCTGATTAAAATGTGTGGTACCAGCTTTATCAAAATCATCCACAAAGTCTGTCTGTATTGGATTTTTATCATTCAGCTTTATCCGGTTGTTTTTCATTACATTAACTTCCTTTCTCAGGTCAGTGAAGTCCAGATGCATGAGTCTGGGTCAGAAACAACAAGTCACACCATTACAGCGATTCACACAGAGAACGGGAATAGTTCTGAAAATGAGAGTCGACTGAGGAGCGGCCAGACTCCTCCTCCAGAGGCACCCCGGGTCAGTCATTCCCAGCTGCATCTGCTCAACACATCAGCATTTTTATTTATTTTTTGGTTTGTTTGTTTGTTTTTACAAGCATCATTTTTTACACACCTATAAAACGGCTGTGCACGCAGAGCTGAAAGGATTAGTAAATTCACTGATTAGTAGTCAGACAGAAAATTTCTTGGCAACTATTTTGATTGTTTATTAATCGGTTGAGTAGTTTTTTTCTGCTTCCTGTTTCACAAATGATCTCAGATTAACTACTTTTTTTTTTTTTTTTACAAACATATTTTTAGTGTTGGATTGGACTGTTAGTCAGACTAAAAAATGTAATTGGAAAATGCCATCTTGGGGTCTGGGAAATTGTGATTAAGGGATGATTAATCAAGAATATAATCAGCACATGAATCAAAAATGAAACTTAATTGTTGTTTGCAGCCCTGTGGAAATAGTATTACTGTTTTTAATATTGTGTTATTGTTGAAATGAGTCATTTGCAACAACATTTGCTCAAACAGTCAAGATTTTAATAAGTCTGGTGAAACTGAAAACTCACACGTTTTCTCACACACACGTTTGCACAGTCTTGATTTTCTGGTTATGTTTGATTTAAAACATGGACACACATGAGCCATGAGCCAGCGGTATATAAGGCAGGTGTGTGAGTAGAAGTGTGTGAAAACAGACAAGAATGACCAGTATTATGCATAGATAGATGGAAAACACATTGATTGCTATATTTATTTAGCATTCAGTAACTGTTATCTGTAAGTTTTGATACTACAGTCACAGTTTGGTCAGTACTCAGTTTGAATGGCGTCACGCTACAGAGACAAACGTCATTGTGTTCAGAGTTGCTTAAATGTTTTTTGCTGCTGCATGCATTTCTGCTGCTTTGTTTCAACGCCGTGCAGCTGCATAAGGGAATGTGTAAATGTTTGTTCTTAATGTAACGTGTTTTGCAACAGATGCAGTTCCTCGTTCGCCAGTAAAGTGTGAATCACAATCGGTTGTGTTACATTCAAGTTTCTGTACATCATCATATACTTTTTTTTTTTTTTTTGGTCAGCAGTCATGATAGTAGACAGTTATTACTAAATGAGATTGTAGGTTTATTTTAACATAGTAGTTAGTGTTTTTTTTTTTTTTTTTACATGATTAAGGTACCTCTCTCTCTCCCTCTCTGTCTTCTTCAATCTGTCATGTTTTATATTTCTGCTGAAGGGGCGCTCAGCGAGGGGGGAGGTTGTGCTACGGTTTGAAAGGGGAGGGAGAGCAAAACTCCTGCTGGGCGGAGAGAGAGAGAGAGAGCGAGAGAGCGGAGTGTTATATTGTGAGTTTTGTTTATGCTCACATCATGTAGGTTAGCCAGTCCCTGTTTGAGTTTTTTTTTTAAAAGGCTGAACGTTACCGCTGAGCAGCAGCAGCAGTTGTTTTTTGTTTTGTTTTGTTCAGTTTCTAGACAGACTTTTAAATGGAGACCCTCAGGTTTGTCCAGCAATTTTCTTAATACATTTTCTGAGATCATTGCAGGAGACTAATCTCAATTTTTAAATGTTAGTATTGTGCCTTTTTGTGTGTGTGTGCGTCTTATTTCTGTAGTTGCGTAATTTAATATATATATTTATTTTTTAGATTTCATCATCCTGAATCTTCACTTATCACTTATGTGTGTGTGTTTGTGAATGTCACTGTTATTTTTCAGAGGCTGCAACCATTTGTACATATGAGCAAATATTCAATCTCACAAAGAGGGGTGGGGGGGGGGGCAGATTGTTTGTTTTTCAGCAAGTTTTCAGCTTTTCCGTGTGCTGTCAGTCATCTCAGAGTTCACAAGACCAGTCTTGCGGGAACGGATCAATGTTTACACTCTGTTGCTCACTGGTATGACTTTCAACAATAACAACAACAGAAGATGTTTGGACTTGCTGGCTACCATGGCAACAGGGATTAGGCAAAGGCTGTTGTTGTGTTGATGGTGTCCACAGAAAAAAAAAAAAGAAAAAAGAGAGGGGGGCCAACTGGCTCTGTTTGTGGGACAGACCTGTTTTCATTGCTTTGGTGGCCACCTCTGCAGCATTGAATTTCATTTAAAAAAAAAAAAAAAAAGAAAGAAAGAAAGAAAAGGACAAACTAGGAGGCAGTCGTCTGTTATTGTTAGCCCAAAGCCTGTGTGAAATTCACTGTCAGTTTATTTACCCGATTCAAAACAGACTGTGCCTTGGAGAGAAATGTTTGTTTGTGGTTCAGACCTTAATTAAAATATGAATCTTAAGTTCTGTTTTTGTAAACAGACTCTGTATGCTTTTTTATTCATTATTTATATCTCTGTGCAATTTTGATTACTGTGTTTATGTTTACTGTAAACATCCCTTGAGCTGTGAGGCTTGACAGTGAGGGGGAGGGGTGTGGTAATTGCTGCAAGCCGAGCAGAGGATGTTGTTGTTTTTGTGGTGCTGGTTGTTGTTGTCGTTTTTTTTTTTTTTTTTGGTTGGAATTTAATTCCCTCAAGCCATCTGCTGATGTTGTTGTTTACTTGTTGTTGTTGTTTTTTTGGTTTATTTTTAGCTGAAAATGGCTCTAGAGCAAAGTTCAAGGCTTGAGAGACTGACAAGTGAGTTAGGGGAATCATTATTAAGCAGTGGTGTTAGTGACTATATGTTCTTATTTATCATTTGAGGAAGGGGCGTAAGAGTTCAGTCACAGGGAAAAATCATTGTAACATTTACACACAGTTGCTCAGTAAATAGATCTCTCCTTACAATAAACATACATGTCTATTTATAGTATGATGTGGTATGGTATGTTTTTACACTGTATATATTTATTTTTTTATTTTAGTAAATTGTGTTAAGACATCTTATACTATGCTCAGCAACCACATTATTTAACTAAAGCTGTAACGTTTCTTTTTACTTTATGTCAGAGTATTTGGACCGTTGACTTTATATAAATATGGACGATATAAAAGCGAAGCCAGAACACCTCGATCGACCCCTGGTGGCCGACTGCGGTATAGATCATACATTTTTATTTTTGTAAAGTGTGTTATGACGCTTTTGACTTTGCACTTTTAAGTAAACCCACCTACCATATTATTTAACTAAAGCTGTTAGTTCTTTATATAAATATGGACGATATACCAGCTCTGCAAAAGTGAAGCTGGAATACCTCGATCGCCCCCTGGTGGCTCACTGTAGTATAGATAATAAATTCTGCCTTCTCCGTGTTAGTGAAGGCGATGTGAGTCAAACTAAAAGTAAAACAATGTACATGGAAAACCTGTCTTTTTAGGTACTTCTTAACATGCTGACATGAAAGTTACGGAAAGTTTGATCAGAACTTTCAGATTGCAGGAGGAAACCATGTAAAAAAGAGGGTGGTACGCCTGTTGGTTGGGGTGGTTAATTTGGGGTAAAGCAATCTGGTTAAGTGCTCTTTTTTTGGATAAATGTGTTATTTAATGAGTTAATTGGAGATATAAAAAAAGGTGTGACTGATGTGACTGCTGCTCTTAAACCTTCGCCAGGCAGCGGGGCGGCTGACAGCGCTTGTCCCGCAGACAGCCTTCCTGCCCTTCCTGCTGCCTTTCTTCAAATGATGTCACACAAGCAAGATGGCAGTTCCTGGAGATAGGAGATATTTTGGCTTGACTTTTGCACAGCAATAGGTAGTGGAGACATGTCATTCATATGCATACATAGTCAATGATTTGGACCAAAGATGAGAACAGACTGCTGTTCAGCTGTGGACACTTACTCAGACTCGTCTATTTCAATTTCACTTTTAGACTCACTTTGAATTTTAATTATTTTGGATACGAGGGGGCATCACTGCAAGTGATTTCTTTTTATCCTGCCAGCCTGCTGCCACTGTAAAACTTCTTCTGTCTGAAGTTTTTGTCTAGTTGAAGGTCTGTTAGAAACTAGGTTACCAAGTTTACATGACCAAGACAGCTGAAGTCTAGCTGTGTCTCGTAATCCGTCACCCTGATAAAAGAGATATGGTTCCTTGTTGATATGTAAACGTACTGATTGTGTGCACAAGAATTGCGTCTATACAGTAGATTGGATACACACACACACGTACCCAGAAAAGTCTGTTCAATTTTCTCCTGTCACAATAAACTTTGCTTTTACAGTGTTATCTCTGTTTTTGTGTATGTATTGATTTAACTGACATGTTATGATGTTTGGATATTGCAGGTTCCAGTGTCATTGTCCATGATGACCCCACCAGCCGAGGCTCCACAGCAGCTGCAGCAAACATCACAACAACAGATTCTCAATCCCCAGCAGCTCCAAGCCTTGCTCCAGCAGCAGAAAGCACTCATGTTACACCAGGTAATGTATTGAAAGAGGACTTATATTTGTTTGTTGTTGTTTATATTGAACAGATTTTTTTTGTTTAACTCAAATTTCATCAACGTGTCTGCAGCAACAAATACAAGAGGTCTTCAAGAATCAGCAAGAGCAGCTAAGTCTGCAGCTGCTACAACAGAAGAATGCTGGGATTGTTAGCCAAGAGGTAATCTTTATGTATTATAGCTTTATTTACATGATTTCACTCATATTTAATTAACAAAAATAACAATAACAATATTTATTTTGCAACAAGGATAGTCATTTCTAAAAGTCTGATACACTTCAGTAGCACTAAGGGTTAAATGACTAAAGACTCATAATAATCATAATACTCATAATAATAATTATAAACAGTTACTCATTACACTAAGTGTGGAATATCATTTCCCTTTGAAGACAAGGAGTAAACACATCCAGGCTTTTCATGGCGTGTAATTCATACACAGAATGCATTTTAGGGCGAAGCTATAACCGCTTTCTCAGATCTGGCTTACACAGGAGCTGTTTTTATCTGTTGGATGTGCTTATTTGTAATGATTTCCTGTCTCAATGTGTTCTGAAATCCGTCGTCCACTCGCAGCCTTAACATGAAATTCATAACCCGAGCAGGCACTTGTCTGAGTGCACAAGGCAGGAAATTCTGAAAATATTTTGTTGCGTTCCAAATGTGCTCTGCGTAATTTTGATGAGAACAGAACTGGGCATTTCTTCTGTTAGGTTCGTTGTTTACAAGCAAAATGCAGGAAAAACTGGAAGTGCTGCTGCCCACAATGTTTTACAACTGAGAATATTATCCTAAAAATAAACAGCCTCAGACTTGTGTCACGGCTCAAATAGTTGTTTGTTTTTTCTTCTTTAAATGGCTAACACATGCTGATTTTATGGCCATTGTGAGCTGGGTGATTGACAGCACTCGACTTTATGGTTTTATGGTTGGTGGGCCAAAGGTGTGTGTGTGTGTGTGTGTGTGTGTGTGTGTGTGTGTGTGTGTGTGTGTGTGTGTTCCATTGTCAAGCCTACACAGTGTTTTACTCCTCTATCACAGAGTATATCCATATTAGATGAAGATTTCATTTTCCTAATGACATAACCCAGAATAAACTATATTAGGTTATTTAGGTTGTTTATGGAAAACAAGGAAGGCAAGTCACTCACTGATGTTCGGCTTTTCCTTCTGTCACAGCTCACATCTCAGCAGATTGCCATCCAGCAGCAGCTCCTTCAGGTGCAGCAGCAACATCTGCTCAACCTGCAGAGGCAAGGCCTGCTGTCTGTCCTTCCCACCAGCCCCATCACAGTCCCAGGTATGCTCTCCTGTGGTTTTTGATTGCATTTTTATAGAGCAAATACTTTCAGGTGCAAACACTGATGCAAGAGTTAATGTAATTATGTGCTTTCTCATGCACAGGGAATTAAATCCCACTATAGTGTGACACAACAGTTTATCTCTAGTGTATATGTGCAATTTCAGGCTGTGAGAACAGTAGCATCCTGTCCACTGGCGGGGACACCAGAGAGTCTTCCAGTCTACTATCTACCACAAATGGTCATCACACTCTCATAAAGAGGAAAGAAAGGTGCTTTACAAATATACACTTTTCTGTCCAGATTTATGTCGCTATATGTCCTCTTTCATCCTCCGGTTGTGCTGTCATGTTCCAGATTCAGAGATGTGTCATTAACGGTCGATTACTTGTACTCGTTGCAGTGCGTCACTGGATGAAAACACACCCAATAGCCATCCTCTGTATGGAAATGGCATGTGTAAATGGCCTGGCTGCGAAACTGTCTTTGGAGACTTTCAGGCATTCCTCAAGTGAGTAGTGAAACCTTGCATACAAGATAGAGACTGTATACAGGAAAGATGTTTTTTTAAGATATTTGTACATTTAATTGAATTCTCTTTAATTTAAAATTTAAAGCAACAGCTCTTCTCATCCAGAATTATTTGGATATTTTTGCCTGCTATGCACAACAGCACCGAGGCAAATTACCTGTATGTGCAAACCTCCTTCTCTTGTAATGAGAGCTCACTGTCAGTATAAGAACAGGAGTTTGCTAGCTACATTGGGAAGTCAGTTATATCATTGTATAAATATTATTTTCCCCTGATTGTGTGTTTATTTTTGTTGTTTAGATGATTGTAGTATGTCCGCCTCTCTTTCAACAAATGATCAACATGCAAACTGAAACTTGCAACATGAGATCATTTCCTGTCGTGTTAATTTTGACACATTTACAACACCAAACTTGTAAACTATGCATGAGCACACAAGAGAACTATAGGACTCTAGTCTACGCGATCTGAATGTAGGCAATGTTCATAAGTGGCTTTTGTGAAACAGGTCTCTGCAAAGCATGTGGTGTTCCTAAAGCATGTCAGGACTTTGAATTTATGTTTTTTGCAGACATTTGAACAGTGAACATACACTCGATGACAAGAGCACAGCACAGTGTCGTGTGCAGATGCAGGTGGTTCAGCAGCTGGAACTGCAGGTATGTGTTTGATTTATTTTCTTATTTTTTTAATCAAACAACAGACAACCAACTGTTGATGAATCAACATCAGTGTGCTGTCACAAAGAGAAATTGCTTGGCAGAGTGAGGCATCCTGTCCTCTTTCCTGTCTGAAAACTCTTTGAAAGGGAAAAGCTTTCAAAGAGTTTCCAGAAAAAAAAAAAAAAAAAAGGAATGCCTATTAAATGTGTGCAGTGGTGTTGTGTTTTCACACCAAGCCTGCAAACAGAAGTGATGTCTTTAGATAATTACACATCTCAGGATGCCAGGAAAGACGTCGTTCTCACACTGAGTGTCATTTAACTCAAGCCGTGAATTCACCACCTCTCAATTTCTATTTTGGTCCTAACACAGCTGAAGAAGGACAAAGAGCGACTGCAAGCAATGATGGCTCATCTGAAGTCCTCTGAACCCAAACCCGCAGCACAGCCTGTAAGTACCTGCCATGACTGTTTCCTTCAATTAAAATAAATATTGCTTTGCTTGTAGTTACACTGACGCACTCCTGACTCCTCTGTTTTTTTTTGTTTTTTGTTTTTTTTTCTTTCAGGTGAATCTAGCATCTAATGTATCCTTCTCCCAGGCAACATTGCCCAAAGGCCCTCCTCCTATGAGCCTGTCTCAGAGTGCCACGGCACCATCCACACCCCTGACGCCGCTGTCTGAATCCCCTTCAGTCCTCACTCCCAATAGCATGTTCACTGGAACCCCTGTACGGAGGCGGTATAGCCGGTCTGTGAGCCAAGGTAACAGTGAAATCATGAATTAGAAGTTAATTAATAGAGAACTGTTCATCGCCGGTTCAGGCTGTAACATGCTTCTACTAAGATACACTTAAGCATAATTTCATAGCGACACAGTTTGTGTTTACAGTAGCTCATAGCGGCTCACAGAGGTGCCGACATGCAAACCTCCAAACTATGTGTCAAACAAACACACCTGTTTGAGCAGGAGAGCATAAAAGGTGGTATAAGAGCGCAACCCGAAACTAAAATATTAAAAGAGGCACGCAAGTCATATATTTAGTTCTTATTCATAATTCTTGTGTATGATATTTCTTTAAATATTAGTTCAATGTTTCTTCTTCTTTATATCCTGTATTTTACTGTGCATGTGTATGTAATAAAATGGCTCATTATTGTCTTCCCACAGATATAATTGATAATAAGGAGTTCTACTTGAGCACAGAAGTCAGACCTCCATTTACATACGCCTCTCTCATAAGACAGGTAAAGAGTACTTTGCTTATTTTACACAGCTACAAAAAATATCGTTGACAATCTGAATGTACTTATTTGCATGACAACCCTGGCTTTCTGAGGCAAAATGAAGCAGATCCACATTTGTTTTTTTTGTTTATTCTCCTTCTCTTCTTTCATCTCTTACAGGCGATATTTGAATCCCCTCGCAATCAGCTGACATTAAATGAAATCTACAACTGGTTCACAAGAAACTTTGCATATTTCAGACGCAATGCAGCAACTTGGAAGGTATTGACTCGATTCCACGTTAAATGTCATCGGCTATTAATATATGAAACAGGGGCAAGGTCTCGAGAAACACATGATTTATTTACATTTCAATGCAACAAGGTTATTACTAATTTAATACTCCATGAGAATCCTAATTTATTCTATTTTTTAATCTTCCAGAATGCTGTCAGACATAATCTCAGCCTCCATAAATGCTTCGTACGGTTGGAAAATGTGAAGGGAGCCGTGTGGACAGTAGATGAGATTGAGTTCCACAGAAGAAGGCCTCAAAAGACTGCTGGTAATGGGTAGGTGTACTTTTAACATGCAGCCTTTTTGTGTTTTCACATATTGCTGGAAGTGAGACGCTTTACATCAGCGTACTTGACCTTTTTAAGCTCCACCTCATAAGTGCACACATTAGATATACTGTAAACAAGTCTTTTGAGTTTTAAAGGCTTTAAGTGCGCTACTGACAAAATCCAATTTGGCGAGTTCGCACAAGCAAATGCAGGGCTTTGCTAACAACATTAAGTGCCGCATTTGTTGCAGTTTGCACAAACCTGCAAAGCTTAACTTCTACACTTTTTTTCCCCCTGCTGTCAGCAATTGGTCAAAAATGTCTTGTTTCTGGTGCCATGAATTGAGACGATGACTCATTTGTGTAGATTGTGCAATACAAACAGTGTCTATATTTTTAGTTACTCTTGATGCCAGCAGTGCACATACTATTTGCACGTTGGCTCCATGTCTTGGTGGAAACAAGCAATCCAGCTGATTTTTTTAATATCCTTTGCTAAAAGGCTGAAATTCACGTCTTGACAAGTTGATGATCCATGTAGCAGGCATGTTAGTCATAGTTTTGTAAATGTGAGAAAGAAAGATGTAAGATCGGACTGTTAATTCACTCTAACATGACCCTGTTTGTCTGAGTAGCAAACTGATTTATCTTGTATTGTTCATATTTTTTAAGGGTATGTTTCACTTTTAACACTGCACAGTGCATTTGATGAATTCGGCTGGACTTGCTGAAGCAAGACAGGCTAAGATCTGTAGCCTCTGTTACAGCAGATAATCACACTTTATTCTTCTGTTACCCACACTTGTACTCTTCTGCTTTTGGTTTTTAAAAGGCTAAAAAAAAAGGCACCGACCCTGAAAACTCTTTAGAAACAGTATAACTGTCAGTGCAGCCTCATGCCCACTGTTTAACAAAGTCTGACAGGCCTGTATTGCCTTGTTATGGTTGCTAAGATATGGGAAAGGGATTTAGCAAAAAGCCAATCTCATGTGCATCAAATTCTGTACTTTAGTATGAAGTCAGCACCAAAGTATAATGCTTACCTCAGGTTTTACAGATGTTGACACTAGATAAAATATAACCTTCTGTTTTCTCTGCACTAACAGATCTCTGCTGAAGAACTCTCAGAACCGTCAGAGCTATCCTGGGTCTGCTCCTCAGGTAAGAGAAATCTACTATTTGAAGCTCTATGTCTGAATAATACATTATGAATAAAATGAGTCACACTCTATTGTGCTCCAGTACTATATATTGCAGCAGCCTGAAAATGTTAACCACTCAGTTTATTACATGTTGATATTAGTGACAACTGAGAATGTTTTTTTTAGACTGGTGGTCTAGACTGCAACTCTTTCTACAACCCAGCCACTATGGGCAGCATCCCATTACACTCCCTGCCTCACGTTCTCCAGGAGCAGATGAATGGAGCCCTCGCCAATGGATCTGGATACCAAAGTGACAGCAGTGCGACGCAGTCCCCTCCCCAAGCTTTGTAAGTGCCAGCTCCGGGGACCGAAATGGGCCCATTACATTCCCCCGACCTCCAGTGTAGTTGACTCAGCTGTGATTTAATGTAATTATGTGATCACAAGTCCTAATTATGTGTTGTTGTTTTTTCTCTGTCTGTTTATCAAAACCAGCATCAAAGAGGAGCAGGAGGATGAGGAGATATGTGAAAACTATCACTATGAATCTCCAGAGAGCACAGATGAGCACGAGATGAACCACGATGAAGACAACGGCAGCCCGGAGAGGCCCAACCTTCATCTCGATCGTGTGCCTTCTCTCTGACTGTGAGGTCCAAGTTCTCAGATTCGAGTCCGCCTCGCTCACAGCCTATGTGACTTTGAAAAGATTCCAAAAACAACAGCTTCATCTACATAACCAAACACTCTCTTCTTGAGGATTTTTAATTTATTTATCAGCAGTCTTTTTTTTTTTTTTTTTTTTTTTTTGGTTCTTTAATCTAGCTTTTAATTCTTTCTGTACAGTAGAGTGAGATCACAAAAACACATATGTGAAACTGTTCATGATTTATCTTATTTTATATCTGTATACAGAAGGACCATGATGAGCAGATAGGCCAAAGCAAAGGGAACATCAATAGTTAGCACTTCACAATGAAATTGTCCCCCCTCTGTGTAGCTACTTTATGCTATGTTAGGGCCACACTACCTGATTTTTTTTTTCTTTTTTTTTTTTGTTATAATATATAAAACTTTGTAGAAGAAGTAAAAATGTTGCTTTAAAAAATGAAAAATGTAAAATGTTCACTGCCAACATGATCTGATATATTTGTATTTAAGGTATAATCAACTGATCAAAAGAATGTGTGACTTCTTTATACTTGTTGGTCTTTTTCACCCCCCCCACCACAAACATTGCTGAATTTGCTCTAATTGAGCTTGTAAGAGTAGACAATATAGATTTACCATTATTGTAAACCAATGCATCTCTATAAATAATAAATTCCTCATGATAAATGTGGATCCTGTGTGTGTCTTTCATCTAGCTCAATGATTGCCTTGGCTTTAACGCATTCGTCACTCACGAGATGAAAATAGGGCCTGGCGCAGTTTTGACAACAAGCTCCACTTCTCTCAGTCAACAGTAATGACTTCTTAATGGAAGGTAATGGTGGAAAGCAAATGGTCTTTCCACTGCGGTATTGTGGTATGTCCATTTTAACATCATATAAAACCACATGTGTACTGTCAGCAGATGTGGAAAAACAAGCGGTTTACAAAGCCAGTGTGGCGTTAAAAGCGCTGATTTAGACAAGATAATAAATTATGGTAAGATCATTTTATTTTAGTGTTGCCTGTCTCGTGATGCTAAATATAAGTATTTGATAAGTGGCTTTCCCTGACAGAGCTTTTATATTGATGCCATAATTGAGTGGATCCTACATGCATTATGCCTTCACAGATTTGCAGTTCTCCCTAATTGGCGAGTATTGATCGTTGTGGAGTGTGCTCACAATTTGGGTGTGTGCACGATGATGGGAGGTACTTGAGCTCAAACTCAAAGAGGTTGCAGATGCTACGGTTTTACTCTGTTGGATTATTTACCAGTACAGACAGGTAATCTTTAAAGCAATTCATTAAGGGACCATGTTAGTCTAATTTTAGGAGTGTATAAGTATTTCTTGCATGATTTATTATACTTAACAAAAAACAGGATGTTGCAATAAACATTTATTGTTATAGTCTTGGTTGGAGAGGTTATTTAGGCTGTTTTAAAGCCATTATTCAAACAGTGCTTTGCATTTTTCTCTGCATGTTTATTCTCTCCAATTTGCGCTGCATAAGATGTCAGCTCCCTCAAAATCTCCTGTGAATGATCATGATTGTATCCAGATTGAAAAGCTAAAGGACTTTGATGGTATGTTAACTTTATGTCTTATATGATTAAATACTGCTGGGATTAGGTTCATTTATTAATTGCATAAAAAAGTGAAGTTAAAAATGGTACAGTGATTTAGCAATGATCCAGCTTGAGAAACTAGGGGTCTTGGGGTGATGGTATGATTACTCAGTTTACTTTATGTCAGATATGATTAATTACATCTGGGATTAAGTTCATGTTAACTGTATGAAAAGTCAGGTTAAAATAGTCCAGTGATTTAGCAATAATACTGATGTAGTTCATGCCAGTTCAAGTGTTGGTTCGCACAGTATTTATTTTCTTCAGCTCTATTCAACACAGGATACACAGATCCAAACAAAAGCTTACAAATCAATAGTCTCTCCTTGCTGAAATTTTATTGAGCTAGCTTACTACATGGCACACTTCAAGTCTCACCTCCTTGGCATAGTGCATGATTAGAAAAGGGGTAACTCAAACAGACACTGAGCTGCGTGTTGAACCAGTGCATATGAGAAATATAGGTGTAATTCATTTAAATGCAAAATCATCCCTCTATTGCTTATTTCATTCTTTTAAAGGGAGCATCCACAAGCCAGTAACAGTCAGTCCACCTAGAAAAATGACGGGCAAGTGGATCAGTGAGGCACGCAGACTGAGCACCATCTCCGAGCAAGAATCAGACAAGCCGGACCTTGATTCCACCTCCCATGATGCCCTGGTTGGTAGTGAATGGGGTGGATCCAGTTTCTCAATGTGTTCTGACAAGTTTAAGAACAACAGTAGTCATTTCTCTTCTGATGACTCATACCAGCCAGACACTGGAGGTATTGTTTTACTTCTCTGACCTATTGTTAATGATTAACTCGACATTATCAAGGTTGATCAGTGTTGTTACAACATCAACAAGATTATGAGGTGGTGTAGTTGCTTTGTGGTCACACTGGTTGTTACTTTGAGTGGGTATAATTTTACTCCCAGTGTTGATCTTCTTTTATTCTACCTTCCACCAGATGACTGCGCAGGACTTCTGCTCGCTTGTCTGTATTGTCGTTTCTATGAGTTACTGGTCCTGCTACGGGATTCATGTGAGAGGGCTGTGAGCCGTTGTTTCCCCTCATTCAAATACATCAAGGCGTCCAGTGAGAAGGACCAGCAGGGACTGGACTGCTGGAGCTGCAAACTGGAACTGGACTGTCATCTCTGCGGCTCTTCTTGTAAGGATACAGCAGAACTTCTAGAGCTGGCTATGGAGATGTCAGAGGTGTGCCATCGCTGATAAAAGCCTCTTTTTGTATTTAACCTCTGTCCTGCACGCACAATGTTAAAGTCAAACAAAATCACTCAAACTCATCCTCTTCAGAAACTAAATTGCTTAAAATGCAGCATCACAATTGGATTTCATTGCTCTCTTTGGGCTGCAAATTCAATCACATATACTGTATGTAATAAATAGTCTGCACAATCAAAGGTGGTGTTTTTTTGTTTTTTTTGTTGGAGTCATGAGGAAACTTTCATTGTTTATTTGGTGCTAGCATTTGAAGGGAACTACTGCCACCTGTTGATATAGTGAAGAGTTGAAAGAAGAAAATAGCCCACAGGGTATAATGTGTATGTGTGTCAGCCTGCTTGTTGTTATAGCCACACTTATCCCACAGCATAGCAACACAATACTGACATGCAGAGAGTACAGGAGTGCAGGGAGAGCATGGTAGTCATGGTCTTCATTGACATCCTATACATTTGTTACGTCACTCCACATGGCATGACAGAGTTGGCTGAAGACATTTGAGAGACGGGTAATCGGGAACATGCCTTCAAATAATAACTCCAGCCTTTCACAGCAAACTCAGTCAAATCTGGTCCAAGTGAACGGGACATGGACCCGACAAACTGAACAGTCCCAGCCGGCAGAGGGAAAGTTATCAGATGCTAAAATGTAAGTACTGAATGGAAATAGATTGATATTATTCTGATATCATTGATTATTATGGATGAGAGCCCATTAACTTACAGCACTCCTATAGTCATTATCTGTCTGTCTGTCTGTCTACAATATTTTTGTTTTATTTATTACTTGTACTGTATGTTCACTTTACAGTATTGTCCCTGGTTATACTGTATGTTCAGTGGTATGCTCAATGGAGTAGGGTTATGAAATACCGTTCTATTTTAGGCTGAGGACACTCACATGTGAAACAAGTACAGCAGTGGTAAAGGAAGTTATGAGGAAGGATCGTGTCACAATTTTTCAAGTCTGTCCTATAACAGCAGACAGGTTCCCAAATGAACATTGACACATTTTTCTTGCTGTAATCATTCCTCCCATTCATACTGAGCTTTAAGACATCCTCTCATCATGTACTTTCATTTTAAATGATGGGGGACAAAATCTGTAGTCCTCTTGCCATGCATACATGTTTTTAAAAGTTTAATGAGGCTTTAATTTGGGGTTCAGTTGTCTAAATGAGTTAAATCAATTACATATTTGTTTTACAGTCTTTTTAGTGCCTAATTTCCTCTTTTTGTGACAATCCTGCCAGCTAAACAGGAAACACTATTAGTCAAGATAAAAAGAGATTCATTTTTTTCATAAAAAGACTGAAACTGTGGCAGATATCCACTTTATCAGTTGCATGAAGACTCATAATATGTTCAGATTAATGTTTAATACATTTTAGCTCAAGATGAGGACTGCAGGTTCGGCCCCTATCACTTAACATATAAGTGAAATCTATAACAAGGCATTAAGTTGATCTTTTTTTTTTGTTAAATAAAGCTGTTGAATAAATCTTGTGGAATAAAAAGTATATTTCCTGGTATGTAGTGGGGTAGATGTATAAAGTGGCAGACAATGGGAACATTCAATTAAAGTACAGTTGCCTTGAAATGTCACTTAATTACAGTAGTTGAATAAATTACTATAGCAGTGTGTTTTTTCTGTCCCATAACAACTTACTATTGTTTTTCTGCTCCTCTGTTGTTTTATTGTAAATGATCTCCAGCTATGAGAACAAGTCAGAACATGGAGTTTCCTGGACAGTCGTCAGCCCCATTGTATTCACCTATAGGGTCATTCAGTGCAAAAACATAATGGATCCCAGAAATGACACATTGCTCTGGGGTCATATAGGAGATGAAGACCTTAAATGCACCATAAGTAACTCCAAACCCATTAAACGTTTTGTTGTCATAGATGACACTGTTAATCAGCTGTACGGCCCCCAAGTCACTAACTACTTTGCAGCCAGAGAAGTGGTTTACAAAATTCTCCCTCTGCCCACCACTGAAGAGAACAAATGTATGGAGTTAGTGACCAAGATCCTGGAGGAAGTTCACAAGTTTAGTATTGATAGACGCTCTGAGCCGATCATAGCCATCGGTGGTGGGGTGTGTCTGGATATCGTGGGTTTGGCAGCATCTCTCTATCGCCGGAGGACTCCGTACATTCGAGTGCCGACCACTTTTCTGTCCTACATTGATGCCAGTGTCGGGGCAAAAACAGGGGTCAACTTTGCTGGTGGCAAAAACAAGTTGGGGAGTTACGTCCCACCAGTGGCCACGTTCTTAGATCGCTCATTCTTCCAAACTCTCCCACCGCGCCAGATCTCTAATGGGATGGCAGAGATGTTGAAGGTCCTCTTTACTGCATGAGCTTTGACACAGAGAGTGGTTTTTCTGCATGTGGAAGTCCATGAACAACAAAGTGTATGCAATTCACCTTACTACCAACCATTTTTGAGAGCATGTTTTTGACTAATTTCTTGACTTCTAGACATTTAGGAGGTTTCTGTTTATACTGGTATGGTAGAGAAAAAAGAAAATCATTTTGTTGCAAGCAGGGACTAACTTTCTTTTCTTTAAGATCAAATGTTATATACTTGACAGCTGGATACAGACAAGCCTTGCATTGACAAGCTGCATTGTTAAGAAATGAAAACACAAAAAAAGCCCCAAAACCAATAAACAGCAAAAAAAGCCCCAAAAAAACAAACTCTGTGAATTTGATTCTTTCTTCTCTTAAATATTGAGTGGTTGATTTGTACACATAAACTATTATCTTGTTTCTACAAGATAAAAAAGATCTTTCAGGACTTCAGGCACTCCAGAAGTTTCCCTTCAAGCACTTGAACGCACTAAGCAGGAAAACACAGTCAAAGGAGTCTCTTCATTGGAGTGTGTTAAAAGAAATAGAAGTAATTAAATTATATCATTTCAAGTGTATTCAAGCTGAATTACATATTGTACTGTGCAAAGGGTGCATGCTGTACCAAAAACAGAAAAACAAACAAGAAAAAAACTTGTTTTCTGAAAGCTAACCGAGCTGACTCTACAAGCTACAGCTTTCCAAAGACAGAACTGACAGAACTGACAGAACTGCTGTCTCACAACAACCTCAGTTTAGAAACACTGAAGAATTGTAGAAGTTTTTGTAGATCTGTTACTTCACTGAACATTAAACTCGTCTTTCTTTTTCTAAACAGGTTGTTACATGTATAATTATTCCTCTAAAGCCAATCATTATTTGAACTTCCATGCCAGAGCAAAATATGGCTTAAAGTTGTGACCCGCCTAGTCTATTAAGGCATGTTGTCATTTATGTATAAATACTTACTGCACACATTGCACTACAACCATCCAATGCATGCAGTAGTTTATAATTAGAACATTGTGACAGTTTAAAATATGCTGTAAGTATTTCTCTACCAGTTATTTCCAATTAACTACTTTAATTCTTTAAATATACCTTAGATGGCCTTGATGAAGCATCGTGGCTTGTTTGAGTTGCTGGAGGCTGAGGGTAGGATGCTGCTGCAGTCCAAGCTGCAGTCCTGCGAGAGCAGCAACAACTCTGAACAAGAAGACAGTGCCACAGCATCCACCCGCATCGCCATAGAAACCATGCTGGAAGAACTGGCTCCCAACTTGTGGGAGGATGATCTAGATAGACTGGTGGATTTTGGTCACCTCATCAGTCCTGAATTAGAAATGGTCAGAAAGTAGCTTCAAATGATATGATCAATATTTTTGTGATGTAAGGTCATGAAAAGTGAACTGTGCAATATCTTATTAGGTTTTTTTGCCTTGATGCCTTTATAAATGTTTTCTTTACACACAAAAGTATAACTATCTCTATTTCTTGTCAATACATAGCGAGTGTTGCCAGCGTTGCTTCATGGGGAGGCGGTCAATATTGACATGTCCCTCATGGTATATGTGGCCCACCAGAGGGGGCTGCTGACAGCAGAGGAGAAAGACCGCATTATCCAGTGCATGCTGGGCCTAGAGCTGCCTGTGTGGCACCAGGACTGTTCTCTAGACCTGGTGCAGAAGTCCCTCAGGGAGCGTCTGAAGCATTCTGCAGGCTCTTTGAGGATGCCTCTTCCCACAGGACTGGGACATGCAGGTGTAATATCAAAACTAAAATTAAATCACACGTAAATCACAATTTGTCTGTTACTGAAATTATTTTGTAATTGATTTTTATAGAAATCTTCCATGACATGATTGAAGATAACATCCTTTGCCAAGCATATCAGAAGTGGACGGATGAGCTTGCTTCTTCTGGGAACAAATAATAAAAAAAACCCACTATATGTGCAGCTATAACTTCAAATACTGTATTAATAAATCTTTAAGATAACAACTAAGCATTGGAAATTTTTGATTCCATCTAATAACACCATTTTAAATATGAGGCAGAAAAACACTCAAAACATTCGAATAAAACTTTTTTAATATGTCTCACAACATCGTTAGGTACCAATGAGTTTTTGAGTTGACTAATCTGAAACCAGTGCATACAGTAACTATTGCTACATTCATCTCATATCAACGAACAGTAGCAACATCAGCAGAGAATGTGTCTGTATGAACCACAGGAATGAGAATGAGCACAGAGGTCTACATTGAGCTAACATGGTTCTTCATTAGTGGTATTCCCATAATGTGCCATGATTAACAGCTGTATGATTCATTATGAGAAATCCGTCATGGTGATGGCTTTGAAATTAAGTGCCAGCACCACCAGTTGTAATGCTGATGTCTATTCTAACCAACACTCACATTTCCGGGTTTAGATGATTTATATACTCCATTAAAAAAAGCTGATCTGGGTTCAGTCAAAGGGCAATATTACAGGCTTGTGTATAATGCACTATTAAGGCTCAATACCTGGGATTTGTATAACCATAAGGGCTATTTTGTACTTCACTTCACCTATTATGACAAAATAAAAAAAAATAAAAAAACTTAACTCAATCTCCACTTACTAGCGTTTTTAGACCTTTCAAAAGCATTGCACGGCCCTTATCAGTGGTTATGAAGAAGGGAGAGAGATTGTGCAACCACATACAATTGTGACCAAAAGCCCATACTTAGGTCAAAGAGTGAACTCCATCTGCTGATGAAGACTGTGAGATGATAGTTGAAAGCTCCAGAAAATGTACTGTTTGGTAGATCTTGAGTTACATATTTGTTTTGGGTCAAATTATTGTTTCCAAGAATGAACTATCACAATGTACTTCATCACCATCATTAGCACTTTACTTATTGCCTGATTGCCGTCAAGCTCCTAAAACATTACTATTTATATCTTTATAAAAAACCCACTGTATATTTCATTTTGGCAACACATTTTGGCAGTCAGCACTTTGAATTGCATTCAGGCAAACATATAAGCTTGGGATCAATGCCTTCAATGTAAAGGTCGACCTAATAAAGATAAAATAAAATGCACAACCAAAACATATGGAGGTGCAAAGTGTTCAATATCAAATAACAAATAAGACATTATGAAAGAAATAATAATAATCATATAAATAAATAAAGTAAGATATAAAATGCAACTAATAGTTTGTGAAAATGATGTTTATGGAGTATTATTTCAGTCTTCTTATTTTTATTGTAAAAGTTATTGCTTTTATTTCAGCTTGATTTTCTACTTCACAATAGTACTTTCCTTAGTTACACTTTTTATTTCAAAATTTCACTTTTCATGACAGTGAATAGTCTCCACCTCTTTACTTTTCAGTCAATCACATGTCCCTAACCAGGCTCAACAACTCTAGCTAGCCTGTCAGGAGGATTGGGGTTATCGGCTGAAGGGTGAGGAGGTGTTGACAATTTTGAGATGAAAGGGTTATTGGGGAAAAGTGCTATTATGAATTAAAAACAGATTCATTTTTTTTTAATAAAGGAAACTTTTACATTCAAATGTCTGTACTAAAATAAAAACAAATAAAAGTGTGTAACTGCTGTTATTTAATAATAATTTAGAATTATTATTTAGATCATTTATACAATTATTTCAGATTTTCTATTTATTTATAGTTTTTGTCACATTATTTCATAATGCCTTACTTTTATTCTGAACATTTTCCGGTTCCATAAAAACAAACTCTTTCTTGTGGTTCTTGAGTCTGAGAGGCTTGTGTTATCTCATGCTGACAAAACGGCATTTCCTATTGCTTTCAAAGGTATTTTGGCACCCTTAAGTTATTCCATGAAGCACCAAACACCAGTACAAACATTAACAAAAGGCTGCATCGCTATCTACAACTCCTCTTACAAACACCAGGGTAAAAGAAATGACTGTAAGGCACTTAAAATCAATTAAAAAGAGAATCACTTTGATACTAATTCATAAGGAAATCACATTGTCAAGACATGATGCTGCTCTACAGGCACAACTTCAACCATTGCATAGTTTAACCAAATGGAGGCTGTGCTGTAACAGGGCTCTCAATGTGTGGCAGGTAGTTATTAACAAAGGCATATTTATGCATGTGCTACAACTGTTGAAAACAAACTGCTCAAATATACAACAACCGTACACCATAAAGAATCTACAATCTCATACAATATTGTGTATGCATTTGAAAAGCCAAATACAATAGTTAGTTAATGCTTAGATAAAAAAAGGCGAACAAACCACGTTTCGATTTACAGAGGTCATTCCAGTGTTTTGACAATGTCATGCATTTTATACAAAATCGCAAAGCAGTCTCCTTATACTCCTTGACAATATAAATGTTCACATAATGGAAAAAAAAAACATCCTGAATGTGAAATGTCACCACAGTGGTGTTAAAAAAAAAAGAAAAGAAAAACGCAATAATTTAGGAAATGGATGGACAATAATAAAAACTGAGCACTTGAATTGACACAAGAATTATTAAACACTGTGTGTGCTGAAATAGTAGCAGTTCTACCAGTTCTGATCACTATAGACAAGAACACAATAAAAACTGAATTGATTCATCTTTCTTGCATCAACCACATAACAAAGATTTATAGAATTATGTCACAATATTCAGATCTATCGAGTGAAATCAGCTTCTTGTGCGCGTGTCAGGGCCGCTATAGCTTTTGTATTTTTTTGATTTGAGCTACAATTAAACAAGTTTTGAGACTTTGCGTTTAAAAAGTTTCTTTGAGGTTTGTTGTTTTAAAAAAAAATTGAATTGAAATATTTCAGTGGTTTTGGCAGTGAGGAATGTATTGTTAATATATCTAGTACACACTGCTGGATGGTTAAAGGATGAATCAGTGTGGTGAAACTTGACATTTCTTTGTTACTGGATTGTTGTGCTGCCTCTTGCTCATTATCACACTGAATAAAAACACAAAAGTTTGCCATTATCAATGATGACTTTACTCATTTTAATCATCTTGAAGGAGGCATTTTAGTTTCGGGGTTCTTTTTTTTTAATGTGCTTCGATTTTTATTATATCAGGCTCTTTGAAATGCCTTTTTATAAATTATTCTTTTCAGGGGAATGTATACATAAAGTCCTGTTTACATAGATACATAAATAAGTTCAAATCTACAAATGATTAATATTTGTCAAGAAGGAAATTTCAACTGGAAGACTGGCAAAGACTCAGCTAACAGCCAGAATATGTGCATAGCAATACAACATTGATGTATACACATCATAATAAGGCATTGGCACATTCAAGTTCAATCTAAGACACAAGGAGTGTAAAGCACTATAGTAATAAATAGATTTGTTTTCTTCTATTATTGCTAGTGATTTAAAAAGCAGTGTTCATCTCACCACAAAATATCTACATTTCTGACCATGATTTATAATTTCCCTAGATTCTTTGGAATCAATAGAAATAAACATAATCTAGCCTCTATCCAAAGATAAATGCATATTTTTTTAAATATAAAAACGTCTATTTTTGTAACTCATTGTCATCAAAGTATTGATTAAAGCAAACATACTTTAAAATCAGTCCTTGAAATCAAGGTTGAGGGCTTGAAAAGACAAAAATATCACAAAAAATACTAACAAAACAAAAAATAAATGAATGGAAAAGGTTCAATACATGTAAACACAGGTAGGGGAGAGAAAAAAAACATAACAAACATGAACAGGAGGAAGCCTCTCCAGCAGCTGGGAGTGTGTTAGCTACTGACAGGAACTCTTGCAGCAGGATGGAGGCGTTTCAGATGATGCAGGCGAGGGGGTCTTCCAGTAGGGGGTGCTAACAGCCCTGCTCATTCTCATCCATGCTTACACTGCTCTTGCGACTGCTGTCCTTTGAGGCGTCTGGGGAGACAGACGAGAGCAAAGGGTCCCCTCCTCTCACCGGTGATAAGGTATCTTCCATGAGGATGTCGTTGAGTTTGGAGCCCGGCTTGGTGTGAACGCTGTAGTGGCCCTCGGAGAAGTTAGAGTGGCCTTCGTTTATCTCCAGGGTGACGGGTGGTTCTGGGGTGCAGGCGGGGTGATGTTGGTGATGGGGGTGGAGTGTGTACAGGTCCTGGTGACAGTCCTCCAGAGAGGGTTCCTGCTTGATGTTTCGGGAGCTGAGATCAGCAGAGCAGAGTGCTGAAGATGTGATCGCCAGGCCATGAGCCCTAGCCTGCATCTCTAATTCCTGCAATCAACAGAGAGAAAGACGGACAAGTTAGTCAGACCACACTCTTCTTCTCTGGTGTCAGGATGACCTCACTCTGCTGTTTCACCTGCCCTAATCAGCAAAGTACAGCATACAGCTTCTCTAAAGAAACTGGTTAGTTGAGATGGAAAGTGAAAATAAGTCTTTTGCTTGACTGTGACTGATAGCCTTGACTTTTCCTTCTTGTAAAAAGTTATAAGACAATGTAAGCAATCAGTCAACGTATGCTGACTCTCACAGGTCCTGACGCATCTTGTCTTGTGATCCATTAGTGTCTGAACAGTTGCCTCCCAGCTTAAATATGCGGCCTTTGTTGTGTGAATTGGTGCCTCTGTTCATTTTCCCTGGAGCTTTATATATTTCATAAAGTTCTACTAATGTCTTCTGACGTTAGCGAAGACACTCTTTACACCATTAGTTATAAACGCAGCTTGAACTAAGTGAAAGAAGGCCTTCCAAATCCTCTATTGACAATCTCCACTAACCCCCCATACACACAGCCCAAACTGTAGTTATCTTTTGATTATTTTGCCCCTGTGACTCCCCCTTCCAAATTCATGACAGTTCATTTACCTGTATCCTCAACATCAGATGTCGATTGGCATGTTCAAGCTTCTTCTGACGACTCTCCAGCTCCTTGGCCCTCTGTTGTTCCCGCTGCAGCTTCCTGATGTAGTCCACTGATGCCTTGAGGATGGTGCCTTTATTCCAGCGCATGTCCCTGAAAACCACAGAGGAGCCATTATTCTTTAATTCTACAGTTTCTTAGAACTTATAGTTTTAATGTCAGGCAGTTAAGATAATGGGTTTTTAATAGACAACAAAAGGACAACGCTGACAATGCTGAGTTTAATCAGTGACTCCAGTTTCTATAACTGAACACTACAATTAAGGCCTATTCAGTTATAAAAACAAGAGACAAAAGAAAATAATGGGGAGGAACAAGGAGCAGAACTGTGAAGGAGGTCATAGAGGTGACCAGCAGTCAGGAGTCTTTGGATGACTTTGCTGAAGTGAATTCTAAATTAAGACTTTATGCACGGGAGGTTAACAGGGTCACAAACAGTCATAAGGATGACCCTGAGCTCCCTGAAGGATTGAAGGCTGCAGTTGAGGTTTTGCAGAAGTAAAATTGATCTTTGCTGGGCTTGAGCACAGATGGAAAACCCCTTATTACATAAGATTCATAGAAGCAACTTGTAAAAAATTATGCCGAAAGGAAGTCCACAGTTTTTTAGTCTTAAGTGCAGACATTGAGATGTTTTTTTTTTCTTACTGCATTGATTAATTCAGTTTTAAAATGAGTCTTTAATACTGATAAAGAAAATGTATAATCCTAAAAGAAACCTTGTGTTATCTACAATGATAACAATTTAAAGTCAAGTCTATTTGTGAAAGGCTGTCAGCTGTCTTATGTTTATGTAGGTATGTGTGGGTGGAGCACCCAGCTGGGGTTAAGCAAAACAACCATGGGTGGAAACACATAACAAAAGGAGCTGCTGGGATCTTCCCAGAAACACAGGCAAGGTCAAAGGGCAGAGGAAAGGAAACGAGTAGACTTTAAGTGGTGCTTTTAGAGTGTCAATACATATAATAAATATGATTAATGTATCTAAATATAGTAGTCTACAACAGACACATCTGTAGGCCCATTGTTTAAAGGATAGGTTCACATTTTTTCATGTCTGTCACCAACAACATTCACATTCCCATATGCATGTTAAAATAGCACAGTGATAACTCCTCTCCATACTGAAGAGTAACAGCAAAGTAAGAAAAGAGTGACAAAATCAGCCATCCATGTTTTATGTAGAAATTAATTCTACAGTTCAGCCAAAGTCAATATGAGGTTTCAGCCGTCTCGCTAAGTCAAATCAACTCAGTATCTTTCAAACTTACAGACTTTTTGGTACAAAGTCGGTTCTTTGTGTTTCCACAGACAGTGTTTCCTTGATTGGCTGCCATAAAGAGATGGTTACACAAAGAGGGGATTTTGTACTGACAAGGCAGTAACTTTGGAAGATACTGACTTGATTTGTCTAACCCGGACGGCTGAAGCCTCATATTAGCTTCAGATGAACTTTGGAATGGATTTCTACAAAAAATGAGGACTGTAAATTTTGTCCCCTATCTACTCTTAACAGGATCTATTAACAGCCAGCATTAAACAGGAGGAACATCAGATCCTGATCAGAGTGTTATCAATCCATGTATACCCTTGTTTTTGTGTTTTCCATGCTGTATCCTTTTTTTTATTATCTCATCTGTTCTGTCCACACAGCATCTTCTGCATGTCTGTCAGTCCTAGAAGAGGCATCCATCCTCTTGCGCTTGTACTTCCTGAGGTTTCTTCCATTTTTTTCCCCATTAAAAGTTTTTTTGGGAGGAGTTTTTTTCCTTTTCCGAATCAAGGGCCTAAGAATGAAATATCTTTATTGCTTGTATTGCAGATTGTTAAGCCCCCTGAGGCAAATTTGTGATTTGTAATATTGAGCTATACTTAACTATAACTGACTTGACTTGAAACAATTACAGCGGTCACTAATGTTCAAAGGATGCTGTTTTAAGACTAACTTGAAAAAGATATAAGCCTATCCCATCAACACTTTTATAGCTTTTTTTGTGTCTGAACCAATGCTTTTCCCATGATTGTTGCATTTAGAAAGAGAACTGTTGGTAATTACAATGATTAAATACTCCATCCTTTGTTCCCAGCAGATGGGAGCAATTGTAGTGAGAGAGTAAAGCTGTTGGAATCATTTTTTCTACCACAAACATTTTTTTTCCATTAGATTCCTTAATGATGGGCCTTTTTTATGAAGGACATTTTGACATGTCAGAGTAGGAAAAGCACAGCTGTATATAATAACATTAATGACAGATGAATTCCATTTAGCTGGGTACACTGAGAGTTTACTGGGACACTTTACCAACACCTGTGCATTTCTTATTATGACAAGTCAAAATGTCTGCAGTGATATAGACCTATATTTTACAGATAGGCCACTCATTCCATGTTACATGCCTGGAATAGGTGTTAATGGTAACAATTAAATATGGCATAACTAGCGGCTGAATAAAACAAGTAACTTACGGGTCGTTGGACTTTGGAATTAAAGTTCCCAATTCCTTGATTCGATCATTGATGTTAAACCGCCGTCTTCTCTCAACTACACAAAAAAAAACAGAAGAGGAAAATAAATTAAAAACAACATCTATAACTAGTTGAGAAAACACAATTTGATTTTTTTTAATTGTTTTTTTTTATTTTACCACAGTTTAAATTTTGTGAAAATTCAAACTCACTCAGGTTATGGTTGTCCTTCTTCTGTCTCTCCTTTGCCATTGCTCTGACCTCAGCTTCTGAATCAAAGCATTTTTGTTAGTGATTGAACATAACAACACAGTAGAAGTATCAAACATGTGCAGCACATACAGTAGCAAATAACTAACTTCTAAATGTTGTATCTAAATAACCACACGTACCAACAGGGAACCCTTCAGGCCTTTGATAGTTGTCAAATTTGCCACAGGATCCAGACTTGTCCAGCATATGCATGATGGCCGGGGAATGTGAAACTATATGACAAATAATGTTGTTTTCAATATGAAAATGTACAGAATAGACTCAAACACACTGGAAAAAAATATGTCAGTAATGTCATTAATCAGGTCAGTTGGTGAACACTTGTTCTCTTATTGGCTCTCTTAGACCCCCACACAAAGGAGGATTACAAAAACTGGACTAATTATAAAATGCTACTTTGTGGGCTGCACAAAGGCCTGGAGAGTAGAAGTGTGTCTGTATTGTTAGAACACTGATGTTTTCCATGCACTATAGCAGCAAAATAGAAAGTATGGTTAATTTTCACAGCTCACGGCAAACATTTGATAGTGACACAGATTGCATTGCTTACCTGAGTATTCCCTTTTGATGTTGGGCAGGTTGGCAGGGCAAGAGTTGCTGATGGGAAGACCTTGCTGGGACATACCCTGATTACCATACATGTCCATGAGGTTAGCAGGCACGGGGATCTGAGGGGACACAGTAAAGCCATTAAACAAGGATCACCCCCCCCCTCCCCTTATATGCTAATCAGCATCACAGGATAAGCATGATGGGAAGGGTGGTGACATAAACAAATGTTACAATATGCAAATAAGCATGACATCACCGTTAAATTTTATATTGTTTCTGTTCAAGATAGCACAGGAGAGCTAACTTTAACTTTCAAATAACTGTAGCCGTTAGCCTTCTTATGAAAGGTTTTTTCATTAGTTTTCTTGTTGTGTAATAGTTGTGTTATAACAACATTTTCAACCAAATACACAAAATTGAACTCTCTTATGTGGTGACCTTTAATAGCATGAAGTGATTTGTTGCCTGCAGGCTCAGTGTGGAGGAAAAAGTGACGTAAACACAGACACACACAGACACACACACATACCGTGTTAGCCATCTGAAGACCTGGGTCCATAAGGCCGAGGATATCATCACTGTAACTGGACTCCAGACTAATAATGTCATCAATGACATCATCCATCTAAAGAAAGAGGACATACAAGATAAATGACACATAAATAAGTAAAATTAAATTAGTAAAATATCACAAAAAGGAGTATTCTGCGTAAAAGTCAAAATGACAGCACTCACCTCTTTCTCGCAGTTAGAGTTCAGGGTCAGTAAGGCCATAGGGCTGTTGGGGGCGCTGTTGCCCGGCCCTGGCGGCATGCCCCCGTGGTCAGAGGACTGGTTGGGGCAGGGCAAGCTCAACACCTGAGAGCCAAGCTTTCCCAGGTACCGCTTCACCTGCTGCTGCTGAGACCTCTGGATGTGGTACTTGGTTGGGTTCTCCAGGTGAGTCTGGACCTATTGGTGGAGAGAGAAGAAAAGCCATGATGAGAGCATGGTAGAAACGTAAAGAATTAGAAGAGTAGACCAAAAAATAAAAAATATATATCAGTGGCAGGAAATATATCTGGGGAAAAAATATTACCAGTTGTTGCTCGTTTAGAAATAAATGATACAAGCAAACAAATATCACAAAGATGAGGAATCTAATCTGATTGTAAACTGCTCTGTGCTTTTACAAAATCATCTTTTACTAGATTAACACAACTTTAAATACACCTCCAAGTCTTACCTTCCCTTGTATAGTAGAAGTACCGACCATTATGTAACAATAACTTGGCACAGATTTCAAAACTGTGCATTATACAATACATGTACAATACAATACAATACATTATGCATGTTGACCTCAGTGAGGCTGTAAAGAGTTGTTATCTCAGAAAGTCTCAAGAGGAAATACTTTCTGCATGTTCCTCTTAAATGTAACTTGTTTTCTGCATTTCCGCATTTACAGTCCACATTTTTTTACATTAAAAAAATGACATGCACATCCATCATTCCCCAGTTATGGATGAATTAGTTTTCTGTGTATCATTGATCCCCACGCAGCCTTAATGATTCAGAAAAGCTACTTCAGGCATAGAGACAAACAACGTCCAAAACATATTTTAAACAGAGCTGTGCTGCTGTGTTCAGTCTCACATTTAGAGGTCTATATTTAAACCTTCCTGCCTTTTGCCTCAATTTTTAATGGAATGATACAACAAAAAAGATACAGTAGACTTTGTCCTGATCCTATGATGTTATTTTCCATTTATAATTTATAACACACCTCAAAAAAAGATAATATTGATTTTAAACATACCTCATAAGGATGATATCCAAGCATCTCAAGCATCATTTACAGTTAATTGGGATGTCCAAATTAGAAAGCAGAAACTTAAACCTCTGTGTTAAATTAACTAAGACGGATAAAAACTAAGAAGGACTGTGGCTGCTTCCTTCTTGGCTGCACCAGAGGACTAAGCCTGCTCATATGAGGGCATCCACATCCAGCTCATCTTTTAAAAGACAAGACACGTAATTAGTTATGCATGTTAGTGGAATCTTAGCAAAATACAATGAGCCTTTTCAAATTTGTGTTGTTTTATGTAAAATCTGAATTTATTCCTTTATGGTGTATCACTTGATGTCAGGATGTGGTGCTAACAGTTAGTGCCTTTGTTTTGCAAGGCCACTTCTTTTACTGAAACTTGCCCGGGGCTGTTACTTTGCCCCATCCACTTTTTTAACCCTGTGGATGCTTGGCATGCGTTCCCAGTCCCAGCACAGCACAAAGAATAGAGTCTGTTACACTCTTAGGCTTGCATCTCCTCGTGTCTCTAAAATGTCATTTTTAATCGGGAACAACAGACATACTTGGTCTCATAAACCAATAATTATGCACAATTATGAATAATAGTCTCTGCTCCTACTTTTTTTTTTTTTTTTTTTTTTTAACTTAAGTGTTTGTTCTGCTTAAGCCCAGGGGATTTGAGTTCATTAACACAGCTGAGGAGGTCACAGGCTCTAAACGAACTCTTAGCTACCTCTGACATTTCTTCTGCTGCTGTGAAAAACTCCCTGGTCTGCACTCCACAGTAAAAATGATATGGCTGCTGAACGGATATAAAAAAATGATATCCCACTCCACAAACAACTTGTTATCATGACATGTGGAACCAAAGAAAAAAGTGCAGAAAAACACAAAAAAAACCTATTATCCACTTCTATGCACTCTATGCATTTCCTCTAAGCACTGCCTGTTGGTACCTATGTCTTATCGGAACTGAACTTAGCTTTACGGCACTTATTCACGCTGTTCTCTCCTGACTGCATTTTACTTATGTTGCATTAACTCTCGTATATCTTTGTATAAAAGTGTTCATCTTATTCATCTGCTCATCTGTGGAAGCTAATAAGTCCACACACTCTCTCTTTACCTGGCATGTCTCTGTATATTTTAAATAAATCAGTTCAGGTCAGATTATCTTTTCTGTGACAGTCAAAATGTTCTACTTCTCTAACAGAACAGAAAGTCTTTCAGTGTCTCTTTTCCATGATTTGACACAGTATCACTGTTCTGCAGAGGATACTCATGTGAGGTACATTAACATATATCCTGCAGGTACGCATGAGATCACCTTAGGTTACAAATTGTCACTACAGGGTTGTAAAGCTGACATCATGGAGGGGGGCAAATTTATAGCATGTCAATGACTTATTAAGAAGAAACCATATCATCATGCTCTGGGCCAAAAGAATGAGATTCATTACCTTTACTAATAGAAACCTTTAGTCTTTATCTTGTCTCATTATTATGTTTAACACTAGTGTAATATTGTTACTATCACTGATAACAGCTTAAGAGGCATTTCCACTGTTATCACCACCTGCATTTTTAAGTCACGTCAATAAAAACCCAACAATTTGTTTAGTTTTATTAACATTAAAAGCCTCAGTGACGTTGATCCTGTAAATAGACTGAACACTAGTACAATAAAATAAGTATTTAGAAACCTAATCCAGATGGATATACTTGAGCCGTAAATGAGGAACCCAATTATTTGCACTCACGTGTGTAAACGCAGGATAAACAAACCATGAATACTAGTTAACTATGCCACTTATCAACTCAACTGTGACTGAGAAGCTCAGAGCCAAACAAATCTCTTCAAGTATTTTCTATTTCCTCACTAGTTATTGAAATGATTCACTCTGTCTGTATTTTAATGTTATTGTGACATCTACTAAGTGATGAATCATTTGGTCCATAAAATGTCAGAAAATAGTCAAATATGCTCATCATAATTTCCGACAAGCAGCCCAAAACCAAAAAGGTATTTGGTTCAATTTCATAGATGACAGGCAAATATTCACATTTGAGGAAACTGGAAGTAATGATTCTTTTTGCATTTTTCTTCATCATTTATCAGAATAATGTTACTTATTAACAAACAGCAATGTAGAAAACATTTAGGTAGACATTTAGCGAAATACTGAATCAGTAATCTGCCTGAAAAGTCTTATATGTATCGTGTTATATGAATGTCAGTCTATGAGATTTAGTTCTTAAATATTGAGCAATTTACAACTTTTGTTGAAAGCCAATTGAGGGTCAAACCTAAATAGGTTGAATAAGGGATTTAAAAGGCTTGATAATAAGTAAATCTGGTGAAGTGTTATAAATATTTAACCCTCGACTGAATACAAATATATGTAATCCAAACAATACTATTACAGTGTTCCTCTTCTCCAAGTCGCTTCCTTTGTTTTACAGTCTGACAGTTGCAGACATAATGGATATACATACTAGCATTAGTTTGTGTGAAAGCATATATAAGAGCGTGCTTAATCCTGTCTGTCTCATCAGTTGGTTCCCGCCATCGCTGCAACACTTTAGGTGTTCTCACTGACCTCGAGGATTACTGAGTGTGCTATCCTCCCTGTGTGGGAACCGCAATCATTTTATAGCAGCTGCTTTTGAGAAGAAAAAAGAAGTAACCAGGGCTGTTTAAGTAACTGCAACATTTGTTATGTAGCCTGCTCTGACTGCTCTGTGAAGGTCAGGTTAACAGGTGCACCATCCTCAGAGACTTTTAATTCATAAATTCAACAATTTCTGTGGCCCACTCAGCTACTTAGAGGTTCATCTAATGGTAATCTGCTAAAATAATTAGATCACAAGTTACCTTCACAACATGTTATAACACTTCCTGATGTGTTTCTTACAGTTTTGTCTAATAATGGCCTGTTTTCTATAGATGCCGGTAATAAATCCAGCCAGCCAGCAAATGATGAAGACATAGACATCAATAGCAGTAATAATAGTGATATCACATAGTAGTATTTTCACTCCATTCATTTCTTGTGTGTTTCTGTACCACAGACCATCATGAGCTGTATGTTAGTGGCTCCACAACCATTTTGGCTTTAGACTCCTTAAAATGAATGTATTGAATGTAAAAACAACTCTAAAAAGAAATGTAAATAATTCATAGCAGATTATTTTGGGAATGTTTTATCTAGTGTCACCCAGATTGAAAAATATTGCTATATGCATACTGCACATCTACAGCAAGATTTTTGTTATACAAAGACCCACTGACTTGTCTCATGTATATTCACATGCACACGAACACACGCATCCACATCACTGTCCTTTTGCTGTCTAAAAATAGAAACAAAGATACAGCACAAATGATTACTGTAGGAGCCCCATACAACTGCCTCTCTCTCTCTCTCTCTCTCTCTCTCTCTCTCTCTCTCTCTCTCTCATACACACACACACACACACGCACGATCCTAAAATAGAAACAAAGACTTCATTAAGGGCATTATGTACACAAGACGAAGTTAAAGGTGCCCCGATAAAAAATGTGTACCACTGTATAAATGTTATGTGAATGTGTACACTAATGCAACATTTGGGTTTCAGATTTAAAAAGTATTGATTCATTTTCCCTCTGATTTCCTCACTGCAGAAATTAGGTGTAAATTCAAACGATTACTCAATTAACAGATTAGTCTATTGACAAAAAATGATTGAAAAGAATTGCCAATCATTTCCAGCTTTTCTTTGTCTCATATATCAGTAAACTTAATACCTGCAGGTACTGGACTGCTGCTCGGATAAAACAAGCACCCTGAATATGTCACCTTGGACTGTGGAAAATGATACATTTTATAGACCAAACAGAAGCTAAATCAGTTTTGAAAATCAATTTGTTTGTTCTAAAGTTTGTTCATTTTTATACGTTATCATGTTGTCACGTTGTCATGTCTAGTCCTTTACATTAAAATCAGTATTTTTTTCAAACTTGTTTTTGTCCTCAGGGTTTTCCTAAATTATCACGCATAATTATATGATCTCACTGCTTTGAGTTCATTGAAGGGCCCTGGGGCCACAGACCTCAGACTGGAACATCTCAGTCTTGTCAATACATACTGTAGCTTTTGTTATGATGAACTGGTCTGAGGGTGAGAAATGTTCAAGACCCAGATGGGTGAAAAATGCTGCTTGTCATGGTGTGTTTACAAAGTGGACACATCTCCACAGACTGGACTTCTACAGCGTCTTTGTTATCCAACGTAAAGAATGTATAAGGAGGAATGTATATGATGTTGTTCCTATATAAACATTTGTCTTAGTCCTACATACACTGTGATACATCTCCAACACTAACCATTCAGTAGTCAACACAGAAATGAAATATATAGTGATAACTTAGTGCCAGCAGGACTTGAAGTTAACTTGGATCATATTCATTTTGTACGTTTTCCAAAATACACTATCTGTAAATGTGCAAACTGCTAACTTACTTCCAGCTTTTGCAAATACAGCGAACAACACGGCTTGTTGTTTATCAGCTCGTTTTTAGCCATCAGTGAGCCTGAGGGCATCGGCAACATAACCCCCAAAGAGTCAGAAACACTCTGCAGAAACATGCACAAAGCTCACTGCTGTACTGAGAAAGGACGCAGGGTGAGGGCAGAATGACAAACACTGATTTGTATTTTTTTTTTTTTTTTTTTTTTGACTTGCGTGCTGTGGGCATTCCATGATGGTCCTACCAGGATACATTAACAAGAATGCCCTATTTGCTATGCAGAGCAGAAGAATAGGCCATTTGTCTCACAGTTAAGCTGCTAACGGGCTTCATGGAACTTGTAGACAACAACTGTGATGCTAATGTGAGCAGCTACATCAGAGCAACCTGTGGTCTTCTCCACCTCTGACGTATTGTCATGCTATTATGCAAACGCCTGGCAAATTACCAACGTAATACAACCCATGATTCTTTAAATGGGCAATGTTGTGTTAAAATTAGCATAAAACATTGTTTTAAAAAAACTTTATGGCCGAGTGGATTTCAGTTTTATACACTGATAATGTACAGCTGTGATATTTAGAAAGCTTGTTTTAAATTACTGTGATTACAATTACTGAGAAATATTGATACTGTGTGTTTAATATCATGACACATTTTTTCCAAATATAAAATATAATGTGTTTTGGCTTTAAATGTGCATGGCTTTTGAATGTCTTGTTGCATTCATTCATGACTCAATTTAAATGAAACATCTGTGTGGCATCTTCTTATACTTTCTGATACATACTGGTCACGAGCTACAGTGACTGTATAATCCAAAAGTAATGTACATTTTGTACAAGGTTGACAAGTACTTTGTTCTTTTCATGCCACCATAAATCCTTTGGAGAAAAAAAAAAAAAGAATTTCAAGAAATCATATTTTAACCCTTTTAGGAAGTTATCCTACATAAATTTCAAAGCAGTGTTTTTTTTCTCTTAAATATGCCATGGAATGAAAGCAGTGGGGGCTAATTACGAGCATTCTTCACTGAATTAACGTTCGGTGTGTGGTAAGGCTGTGCTCGCCTTTGTCTTGATCCCTAAACTGATCCCTTACTTATTCTCCAGAAGGTCAGAGGTCACTTGGTTAATTAAGGGTCCAATCAGTCTTTAGATAAACTCATCTGAGCTTAATGTTTGCACTTTTTGAGGTCCAGCAGCTCTGCCTGGTACCCCTGAGCTTTGTGTGGACTCTGCTAATCTATCCACAGACAGGAGAGCAGGTTAACCCAGCTCAACAGCGCCAAGCTGGAACGGCCTTTTCATTTGAGGGCTTCAGTCAATGAAGAATGTCTGTAAGCTCTCGCCAAACCAGAGAAATTATTCTAACTTGATGTATTGTACACAGGGCGAGGGTTCGGGGTGGGGGCGTCCTAAACCTCTCAAAAGAGCTGCAGATTATGGAGAGTAAGTAATGTTTATGCTGCATGAAGAGGGTCATGTTTTCAATGGATATACTGTATTTGTCCTTCACTGCTGGCCCATGCCACACATATCCAGGGTGATGAAAGTGTGGCTGAGCAAGTAACCATGAAATCTCTGAAAGTGTTGTGGATGGATTTAGTTCAGCAAAGATTATTCAATAGCTCTCAGTATATTTGTACTTTACACTCCACACCATGAGAGGTTACTATACTGTTAAAACTTTGATGTATCCTTTCATCAAAGCTTTTCCATCAATCTCAAACAGTTACATTCAGAGGTAACATTACTTTTTATTTCTCCCCTTGGCAGCTATTATTACGCCACTATACTTGAAGTTGTATAAAAATCAGGTTTTGGTAGGTAAGTATTTTAAATTTATAGATATTGAGATTTTAAAATAAATGCACAAATGCAACGATATATATATATTTGTGCACAGATTTCCTCAATTGTCATATATATATATATTTTTTTTAATATTAAGGCTTACATTTATGATCGCACAGCTGCAAAAATGAACGTACTGGAAAAAACAACAAATCAGTGACAAAACCAAAAGCTCTCTTTCTTGGAGAAATCCAGACTCACTCAATCATGTGGAAATGGAAATAAATACAATACATACAAACGCCTGGCAAGAATATACATACAGGCATGCGCCCTCATAACAAACTCCACACATATTTCATCGCCTTTATAACGATGCAAACACACACATTTCCAGGAAAATGCAAGTGCTAAACTGAAACAGGAGCAACTCGCTAAAGTTAGAGAATCTTAGTATTGTGTAAATCTTTCTAAATCACAATCACACAGCAAGTTTTTATACTATAAATCACTGAGTTAAAAGGAAATGTACCAGAAAAAAAGAATCCACAGATAAGCGTGCTCACCACCATGAAATACAGTACAACACTTTTCTATTAATATTTCATAAATATTACCAACTCTCTGAAAACACATGGAAAAAAAGATCAACTTACCAAATTGCCTTGTTAAAATGCACCCACAAACACAACGGTCTCTACTCGTACAGAAAATCTTAAGAGTCTCCTGTCCCTCGGACTGCCAGGGAATCAAAGCTATGAAAAGATGTGAATGTAGCTGAGCAAATAGGATTAAAGATGGCTAAATCCAAATGGCTGGAAGCACAGCATGCATTAAAGAGGAATTCTCTCAGGAAAGATAATCCCCATATACGCATTTTAGCACACTTCACTCACTCCTGTGTTTTTTTTTTTTTTTACACACAGTCATAGTAAAACCACGATTGCCTGACTGTCTACACACACACACACGAGTCAATAAAGCCTATAAATACACGCACTGCATGGACCACTCAGACTGCAACAATGACGCATGCAACTTCTACTTCCAGAGGTGGAAACTTTAAGAATATACTGTAATAAATTTGACAGCTTACTAATTATACGTGCAATATTCCCTGTTGTCCCCTGCCGTTAGAAACCAGAACCGTGGTCTCTTACCTTCAGCACCTCCATTGGCACCTGTGCAGCAGGCGGTAGACTGACTGGGACGCTGACATTGATGGCCGGGGTCTGTGCCGCTGTGGTTTGTGGGTACTGGGAGGCCTGCTGTCTCTGCTGTTCCCGCCGCTCCTGCTCCTGAAGCTGCTCCCGCATCAGCTGTTGCCGCAACAGGATGCGTGATGTCATGGCCGAGGAGCTCAGCGGGGGCTTGGAGGAGCCATGCTGGTCCGATGGGCTGCTGCAGAGGGGAGAAACATGCCAGATAAATGAGCAGATATGCAGAGATAGAGAGAGAGAGAGAGGGTGGTGAAGGAAGAGAGAGAGAGCAAGAGCAAGAGGAGAGCAGGTTGGAAAGGTGAAAGGTGAAGAGAGGCTACAAGACAGAAAGTGATAACAGAGAGAGGGTAGAGAGAGGTCAGACGATGGAGAGAGAGGTCAAGCAGAAGAGACGAGGGAGATTAGCAGGAGTGGAGAGCAAGAAAGGTAGAAGACGATTGAGGGAAGGCAGACGGAAGAAAAGGTTAATATGATGAAAGGAAACTGGCACAGAGGATGACTGAAGGGGTGGAGATCAAAAGGAAAATCTTGCGGGTAGTTCAATTTTTTTATTTCTCAGAAAGAATATATACTACAAATGAAACCCTTTAACTTTTAAAGCATACATTTAAAAAGAAAAAGATGAAGTATCTGTCGCGACAAAGTAGCTGCAATCACAACGTTTTTTTACACCAGCAGAATTAACCGCAACAGAAAGAGGAACATTTTTCATAACAGGTTGCTTCAGTTTTCCCACTCTCTTAAATTTAGACGGCTACTCCCCAGACACAGTCCTGCAGTCCTAAAATAGAGAGACTCTGCTGAAGCAGAAGTTGTCGGGCTGAAGCCTTCATCGAGTGAGTGATCCTTTTGATAAAACTCAGTAAAACGTCTGGCCAATCCAGCTGTGCAGTAATCGCACTAATTAGCCAGTGGAGTCAAACACAGCTTCGGTCTACAGCGTATTCAGTGGGTGTTGAGCCCTCAACATACCATAATTCTCCCCCCAGCGCTGCATATAATCTCATTGTTTGATACCACACCCACTGAAGCATGCACAAGAGAAACAATATGCTACGACATATAAGAAAAGCACATTTATGACCATTGTCTACATTGAAATGAGATAATATTTCAAGTTTAAAAGAAAATGTATCATTCATTGCTGAAGAAAATACCAATACAGAGTAGTTTGTTATTGATCTTGGATTAATGAATCAATTAACTAGCAGATTTAAGGAATGAATGAGAGCTGAACAAAGACTTGTTCTCTGAAAGTAAAGCAGCAGTTTGGGTCTCTCAATCCAACAGTCATTTTTTGTCAAGTTTCTTTTGTACTTCACCAAATACAGAATCAGGTTTAGTGTTCATATGCATAAGTCCTTTGTCTGTGAGACTTTGGGAGATTGTGTTTCCTTTCATCCCACAAATTTCAAACAGAAGTCATTGGATCTAATGTTAAAACTGCTTTTTTTTTCTCCATTTGCACTGCCGGGACTAAATCCTTTGATTTTTCTTTGTTTCTTTAATCTACTTCTCTGTTTGAGAGTTTGAGTTTTTCAGGGCAAATTTCAAGACAGCAGTTTCATTTCCTTTTAATTTTCTACACTTTTGAATTTATTTACTATTACAGGCAAAATTAAAAGAACATGTTTTGATAAAACTCAAGTTTAAGCAATGAATAGATTAAATAGCAACAATTGTGACCACTTATGAATCCCTTTTAAACAAAACTGCTACTGGTTCCAGCTCCCTAATGTTTTCTAGTCCTCTGTGGTGGGTTATCTGGCTTTTTTTGGTCAGTCAAATCAAACAATTTGTAGTTGTTCTCTTGGGCTGTGGAAAAATCTGTTTTTTTATAGACCAGAAGTTTAATTGAGTAATCAAGAATCTTTTTTTCCACTCCTTGAAATTTGAAATGGAACAATATTATACATGTTTTCCACATAAAGTATTTTCAAGTTCACATAATGAGAAAGAGACACTTTCCCACTCTACTGGTTACATTGACAAGAGACCTGCATTAAATGTGCATTAACATTTAAAGGGAACATATGATCCATATTTCCAGGTCTATACTTTTATACTCTGGCTTCACTGAAATAGCTTGCATTAAGGAAGTGACCAAGCTGACAGACAAGCAGGCCAAGTACCTGGGTCTGCCCACCGAGGGGCCCTTCAAACCAGACCACTATCGCTACTGCATTATTAACAGTTCAAAAAACATTATTTATCTTATACTGTTCCTTAACACAGCCCCTCAGCTCAGCCTGTGTCCCAAACAAGCTGTTTTAGCTCCTGTCTCTTTAAGGCTGCATTGTGGGAAAAACAGCAGTCCTCCCATTCATTTGAATAGTAGTGCGTTTAGGCTTTAAAAAGGTACACACATGGAGTGCCACAAAAGACAGCAAAAGAAGTTGAACCCAAATCAACTTTTGCAGAAACATAACCCGACATCACGCTGTAGTGGCAAATCACAAAAGCCAGACTGATCAGAGCTGTACAACCCTGCCTGTACAAGCCTGCCATGAGGGAGGACAAAGACATGACTAAGACAAGGGGAGGACATCTCTCTTCATTTGATAATGTTTAAAGTAAAGTTAAGCTTTGATGTTAGTTTCCCCAACTCATTTTTAAAAAGGTGAGAAAAAAAAGAGAGAGAAAGCTGAGAGCAGGAGGGAAAAACAGAGAGCAGTGGTGGTTCAGTGAGCTACAGAGTGAATGAAGAGAGTGAGTGGTGATAGCAAGAACTTCTCAAACACATCCGCCCCAAGCCTGATCTCAAATATGTGAGCAGACAATGTGAACAACCCATTGAACAACCTTAGCAACAAGCAGTACAGAGCTGATGACAGCTTGTGGGCATGCATAAAGAATCTGACGTCATTTCGATGGGGAATTAAAAGTAACTTTGCAAGTGAAGAACAAGCTGAAGCCCTGGGTTTTGACTTGCAGGCAGCATTTTTACATACGGTACGTTCACCTCAAGTTGTTTCAACTTTGACAATTTTTAATATTCAGTTACAAAAATACCAGAAAATCACAAAGAGGCATTAATTCCCCTTTAAGCTACCCTGTGGAGTATTTTTAGTAGCAGTATTGAGCAACGTTTTCATACATATTTTCCTGCTGTTGGTTTCATGTATTGCACTGATAGACAGCTGGTGGAAGTAATGCCCAAATAGATGTAACCATTAGTCAGCAACAGCAGTAAAAAAGAAGGCTGCACAGTCACACTAATAAACTAATAAAAAACTAAACTAAAACTAATAAACATGAACAATTTAGAACATTCAAAATATCAACTTTGCTAATCATTCATATAAGGCAGTGCATTCAACATGTTTGTTAGACTTCAAGTGTCCAAAAAATGAGTTCTGGTGAAAAACATTTAATGTAAATGTAACTGCTGTTTCTTTACATATTTGCACTTCAGGATGTTCTGGTGAGGGACAAAAGTGTGACAAAAATATAGAAATGCTATGTCACACACACACACACACACACACACACACACACACACACACACACACACACACACACACACACTAATGTTAAGAGACTGCAGACTGTGTCAGACTGTCTGGAAACTCACGCAGATACAAAAGACCTTAATTCTCAGTTACTTCTCAGTTATGTAAAAATGTGTTTAAAAAAAGGTACATATGACTTTTTTCAGATCATTGGAATGGGTGCTTTGTCACTTTTCTTTGCATATTCTATTTGTTTTGACACTAACTAAAAAAGTAAATTTGCTAAACTGTGTAAAAATAACAGTAGAGGGAGCTTCTTTAACAGCTTTATGTCTTAAAGCACACAGTGACAGCTAACGCCCCAGAGTCTTACAGTTTTAACTTGAGCTCTAATAATCTTGGCAATGGCTCTTCTGATTAAAAACTTCTTCACACCCTTCCAGGCTATCAGCGAAAACACATTCTTTGTCACCTCAAACACAACAACAACCTGAAGGTGTAGCAGCGCTCCCAGGCACGAGAGAGGATACGCCAGTTTCTGTCTCCACCTAACGAGGCTCAAACAGACACATCTGCACCGCTCCATGGAAACGAAAAGAAAGGTCAACCGCGTTGCTGGAGGACACATCAGCAGAAGTGATAGAAGGAGGAGAGAATTTATTTTACCACTCGACTAATTTCTTCATATATAGACTTTCATTTGAACCAAAATCATCATCAGTGCCTCAGTTGTTGTTTTTAACCACATGAACCGCAGAGTAGCTTTAAAATTAGATAAAACTGATTTGCACGCTGCTTGGCAACATTACAGATACAATATGTAGAATATACTAGACCTGATTGTTTCAATGACTCAAAGAAGTTAAACTGTATCAGTGCTGAGTTAAATATGCAAATCCAAGATTAACTTGCTGCACCACATCCTGTGCATCATTTTCCCCTTAAATCACTATTATATATATCTTTGGAAACTTTGACATTATAATCAGACCAGTACTAGGGTTTTGTGGCCAATAGTATCTTGGAATGAAATAGAAATATGAACAAATGCTTTGGAAATTTAAGGGAACAGTGGAGACTCAGATACAACCAACCATGTTATTTTTCTATTAATGATGTTCTGAGTCTTTTTAAGCAGAAAATTTAGTTTGGGGCCTTTCAAAAGAAATTGTTAAGTGACTTATTGGATAACGCTTTTATTGGCGAGGAAAGTAAAATCAGAATATCATAAAACCAGGACAAACTCACATTATACTTTTTTGCCACAGCATAGCATTTATTTTAGGATATTTCTACCATTTTTTCCCCATTTTTGGAGAATTTGTTTAATTAGAGGGTCTGAGGATACAGGGTGTTGCAGTGCTGTACATACTGTAAAACCTTCTTGGCAAATTTGCGATTTGTGATGGGTTTTACAAATAAAATTGACTTGACTCAATATATAGGCTAATTTGATGACATAAATAGGTATTTTTCATAAAGATGTGAGCAACATATTTAATGAGAAGACTTTAGAGTTAAAAAAAATGAGCATGTCAGTGCTCTCTGGTGGAGAAACAATGTAATGGTGACTAATATGTCTAAATAAACTTTAAAGCTGCTATAATTCATATTTTTGTGAAAGGATTGCTCATAGTGGTAAAACTCGGAGAATCATCACCAACCCTGCACCTTGAGAGTATTTCATATCTCAGCTTCAGTTGGTTTTCCATCCCACATATTTACTGTTCTGATTCACTCTAACAGCTCTAATAAATCCACTGTATACTATCTGCCCAGCACCAAATGACAAACATGGTTAGCAACTAGCTGGTGAACATATTGGAGGGTTTTGCAGCTAAAGAGACTTCACAATATCACCTTAAAAGATGTCCACACCTTGTTTCAGCTGCCCCCAAGAGGCCACGAAAAAACCCATGAATGCAGGTTTGAACATATGCTTGGTAATTCTCTATCACAATTTCTTCTTGCTTATCAGTCGACAACACTGACATATCTGTGATAATCTAATATAAAGCCTTAATATAAAATCAACCATGTCGATGCATTGGCTGAGCTACATTTGACATCTTAATTAGAATTTGAAATAAGTGTCACAAAGTTTAAAATATCGACCCCATCAATGGTCGGCAGTTGAAGAGGTTTACACTTGAATAATTACAGGAAATTAATCCCAACATGTTTCCAAATAGTGGACAATGGTTTTAAGAGCTGAGATCTGTGAGTTGTAGCGCCTCATGATTTTCTTTAATACATTCCTGATCATCAGCTTGATTTATGTGTGTTTGTATGTGTGTGTGCATGAATGACCAGAAGCCTCTCTACAAAGCAAAGCTCAACGTCTAGCTCAGTCTGTTTTTTTCCTTTTGACTGTTTGGTGGCCTTTTGCCAAACAGACCACTGAAACACATAAAAAGCTCTTTTGTCCTTTTTAACTTTTTTCACTTTGTGTGTGTGTGTGTGTGTGTGTGTGTGTGTGTGTGTGTGTGTACGCATGTGTGCGTGCGTGCACACCTCCTCTCATGTTTGTGTGTATCTCAAAGAAGAAAAAAAAAAAACAATGGCTGTACAGTCTTGAAGAGCCCCACCCACCCAACTCATGATTCCTCTGATTCTGCTCACTATGCTACTCCATCATACTCATTATTAGTCAAGCAGACAGAGCTTTGATGCAGGTTTAATGACTGACAGATAGCTGCCCACCTGGAAAATGAAGTAGCTTTGCACTCAGAGAGAAGAGAAGGTAAGCGACAATGTTCAGTTGAGCGATAGAAATCTAATCAAAGCAAAAACACTGAGCTGCTTAATGGAAAGTAATATATAAAACAGACCAGCTGCACCACCACCAGTACTACTGCAGGTAACTGACTTCAGATGGTAAAAAGCTTCCACCCACTTTGGAAACCTAATGACCCTTTTGTGGCCAAAGCATAGCTACTAGATAATGTTGTTACAACAACCTCATCTAAACATCAATGTCATTACATTTAGAATTCAATTCAATTTTACTGCTAAAACATTTTTTGTTATTAAGTTTGTCAAATTGACAAAAACGCAAATCAAGTCTAATTGCAATCAAGTCTATGCAACAAACCCAAAGTATTCAACACAAAACACAGCATACGGAGCAGTCTGCTAATATCTATGATTGTATGTACTTCCAACACACAGCTGTGTGCACACTGTTCTTCATTTTGCACATATACTGTTGAACACACACCAATACATTTCAAAGTCAAACCTTAATGCATGCCAACAATATCACAGATGCTGAGGCACCATACTCACAAACAGTCAAATGAGCAGGGTCTGTACACTTGCACTCCTACAGCCTCCATATTTGTTTGTTTTTTCCTGAAGGTGCACCACCCGCCCTTGGAGAGCAGTGAAAGTCATGCTGGTGGTGCAGCACTGAAAGTGTGTCAGAGGGGGGAGGCTCCGGGGCCCGGCCTGGACTCTCCAATCGCCACACAGAGTCCCAGGCAGAGGACCAGCCCCTGTCCGAGCATACCTCAGCGCACGAGCAGAGCAGAGGAGAGCGAGTGCCTGCTAGAAACACACTGTCAGTCAACACGCCGCTTTAAAAACCACATAGATACTGTTTCACTTAGAGACAAGTGTCACCACTGCTGAGTGGATGAACCACCAGCAAGATTTAGTCACTGTGCTGTGAACACCACGTATCTGTCAACTTGTCATGAGCTAAGAAAAAACAGCTTTTCTGCCAATCCATTTTTCTAATAATCTAATGAGTTTTTAAACAGTTTATTTAGCCTAAGAGGTACAAGAATTTTCTCACCCCCCATATAGAAACATAATCCTTCAAAATTCTAAATCAGTAACATGGTTTTAATGGCCAGCAACATTGTGCTCATTATAATGTTTAAACTACAATTTACAGATTACAAACCTCCTCTGCAGGTTGTGAAAATTCTTCAACCTTTTGGCAAATTAGATCTTTTCAAACCAGATTAAATCAAGTCAAAAATGCATCTAGAAATTTGGGAAATGCACAAGGGTAACTGGTCAACCCCATAGCAGCACAGTCTCTGTTACTGATTCAACTATGTTCAGAATCTCTGCATATAACATACGTATATAATGAAATCATAGTCAAGAAATAAACATTTCAGTCGATTTGAAATGAAAAAGGCATTTTTAACCTTTTAGATCACATCCCCTCACATCATCCTGTGCAACTATTTAACAATATGTGCCAAACAAATACCAATATCAAAATCAAATCATGTTTTCTTCCTATAAAACAAAATATGACATGTGCAAGCTTGAACCAACCAATTTCAACCAATAATATGACAACTACCCATCATTCAATCATCATTTTAGTGGCACAGAGCTAAGATTCATTTAAACACGGCCACAATTCAATGTTCAAATCGAATTTCCTCCAAATGTAATGTCCCTCCTGTCTGTCCTGTTTCACTTGGAAATATACCATATGGAAGTTAGATAGTCTCGAAATTCATCTGGCTTTGAAAAATCCCTTCACAAAAAAGTTCTTAACCACTCTTCCATGTGAGGGCGCTCTTTCATCTCCTAGCCCACTTCACTTTCTCTGACATATAATACTTTTGTAATTGCTTTTTCTGGGGGGAGTTAAAGTGGGGGAGCACCATATCACATTAAGTATAAAGGGAATGTAGTGCGAGAGAGAGAGAGAGAGAGGTGAGAAGGCTCAAGGGAGCGGTGCAGAGACATTGCACTGCAAAAACACCTTCCTTCAAACGAGCTGCATGTGACGATGTCGTCCGTTTGACTTTCTCTACACCAGACTGCAGGTGCTTTGCTCACAGAGTAGATCCAGACCCTCCTGCAGGACGACACGACCTCTCTGCAGGAGTACAGCTCAGTGATTATGACCCTATATGACAGTACATTGATCCGCTCGAGCTCCCCTGCTGTTCACAACACCCCTATGTGCTGCAGCTGGTCTCATCCCCTGGAGTCACTTACTAGCAAGCAAATCAGTGATATTGAGAAGCGTTTGTATGCAAGTGTTAGATTTAGAGGCCATCAGTTTTGTAGACCAGTGTCACACACGGTTTAAAAGACATTTTTTGAAAAAAAAAGAAGCAAAAAAGAGAAGAAAACAACTGTACAAACACAAACAATTAAGTGAACTAGTGGTTAAATGCATGTACTTTGGTATTATTGTTATTAGTATTTAATATTATTTCAATTTTTTTCCCCTTCTCCTTTTTCCCTTGTAATAATTATTGTTGTAACATATGTGTAATACTTTTTTTTAAAAATCAATAAAGTTCCCTTTAAAAGTAAATAGCTGTAGGTGGAAGCTCTGTATTTACCCGTACAACTATTTAAATACAGAGCTTCTGCTTAATAGAGGGTTGACACTTGAACGTCACAAAAAAAAACCAACAAATATTATTGTCACAATATAAACCACAAGAAAACGTAACATCCCACAGCTGACAAGCCAAGCCAATATTAACTTTTACATTTAGAGTTGAGACAATTAGATTTAAATTAGCTTTATTCTAAATGCACGTATTCAGCCCTATAGATTATAAATTCATTATAAATTATGTTGTGAATTTTTCTGTCTGAAGGACACACTTTATTTTAAGTCCCCCTACTCAGCAATTATAATCAGTATATAAACAGTTAGTTAATGTTTGTAGAAGACTATAATGTAGTTATAAGCAAATGTAAGTGTTTATTCATGTCCTCTGGGCCCCAATAAGTGGAGGCTGCCGTATAAACAGACAATTAATGACAATATAGTAAAACACTGTTGTAATATGAAATATGTCTTAATAAGAGAACAACACCTACAACTGTCCTTTTATCTGCCTAATACTAAAATACGGCTTTATAAACCATTTATGAAATGTTCATATACTGCTTACAAATGCTAAATAAGGGGACTTCAAGTACAATCTGATTGGATTGATTCACGCATACAGCTGAGAAACAAACCAAAATACAGATATTAATTGAAACATTTTAAACTTTTTTCTCCAATAAGAACCAGCAAAGTGATCACCTTGTCACAAACTATCAAGCTACTATCCAAAAAATGTCAAATAACTATCAAATAACTATCCAAAAAATGGTGTGAGCTCATTCTCTCAGCTGCTAGACAAAGATTCATATAAGTTCTGACACCAGGGCAAAACAAAACTCTGTAAGCTGTTAAAGCCTCCAAAGAGATAATCAGGTTTTTTGCTGTGGCATTTCCAGGAAGCCAGGAGCGGTTGGGATAACCTGGACTTGCCGGGTCTTATTTCTGTAATTAGGTTCTGTGCCTTCCATAATTCCCTTCAGTTGTTTCCAGGAGGACGGCAGGCTACTGCTCTCTCTCTCTCCTCTGTCTGTCAGACACATTGCTATAGAAAGTTGAGTCGGTCCACAAAGGTTTCAAGTTAAGTAAATAAAGATGTTGTACAAACATGAAGCAGTTTTTCTTGTAGCTCTTAAGGCAGTGAAGATGACAACAGGCGACTAACACATTATCCTATTGTGAGGAAACCACAGTAATTATTCCTCAGTCCTCATTTTAAACACAATAGCTGATTTTATTGATTTTAAATAAGATGATTAGTCAGTTTTTAAAAAAATCATTTTTCAGGTAAAAATGCTAAAAATTCACTACTTTCAGCTTCTCACTTGTAACGTTTGGCTGCTGGACATAACAAGCAATCTGAAGCTATCATATCAGGGTGTATCATTATTCACTATTATCTGACATTTAGACCAAACAGTTATTTGAGATTTATTCCTTCTATATATAATTATTCCTTCTGTACTTTACACCAGGACTTATGATGAAACTACTTCAGGCCACAGTGTAAGGGTCTGAAGATGTCACCTGCTGTGTAAGAGGTGATGTTTTCAGTGTTGTTGCATTTCCTACTGGTCACCAAAAGAGGTTGACAAAGATCACAGATTACTTTTATTAAAAAATGCGTGATGCAAAACAAAAAAAAAAAGATCCAAACTAAATGAAGATTTCCCAAAGATAGCAAATATAAAACACACATGTGCTTCAAAAAGCCACCAAAGACGATAAGATACAGCAAAAGTGATCGTGGCCGCAGATCAAGTAGTTGTGCTCCCGCCACAACACCTGTCTGTGTCACTTAACCCTTCAGTCCGTCTTAGATCATGGATGAAACTCTTCGGCCTCTCTGGCATCTCTGTCTGGGACTCCCATCGGGAACAAGCTGCTCCTTCCACATTCAGACTCAGCTTTCGTGCAACGACTGATCGCTTTCACATCTTGTGTTCTATTCTATTCCCAATTTTTATGAACACAAATTTGGTTTGTAGCCAATCTGCAACATACTGCACATTACAAACTAAATAACCCTTTTTTTTAATAGTGCATTGTTTGATATTGTGATAGGTGAGCCAGCTATATTTAACTGTATCTGGGTGTTTAACTAAACTCTATTTATAGCATAATGTCAAGAAATCTGACATTCAGTGTTTGATCAGAATCTAGTCTTCTTTGTCTATTCTTTCATTAAATATATCTTGACTTAAATCTGAATTTTGCTAAATTGCAAAATGTATCTGAATCAGAAAACTTGCACCAGTCTTACTTACTTACACTTGCAAAATGGGGCTTATATTAAATGAACAATAGACTAGACCAGTGGAAAATATACACACTGAACTTTCTAGTGTATCCAAACATTACCGGTACTGTATGAAAATGTTGAAACATAGCCAAACTATGTCGACCCATAAATTAGCAAGCATAACTTCAGTTTTTATGACTTTCAGTCTCATTTTGACTGTTGCATAAATATTTTAGGTGATTTGTGTGCAAAAAAAAATAAAACATCCCCCCCAGCTCTCAGTTTCAGATATAACACATCCACTGCTAAATTTATACAGCTTATTTACACTGCATAGATTCACCGCCTGTCTCACATCTATATTAGGCACAAAGTCTGGCACATCGTCTGTGGCAGCCGGGTTGCTCTGTCAAACTGATACGGCCGCCGCTAGAAAACAAAAAGATCTTGCGAAAGCAAAGATGACATTTTGTCATTTCTTTTCAAATTTAAAAACGGAGCGGGCAGCGTGACAACGCATTAAACAAGTCAATACTCAATCAACTAATTATATCCATTTTGCACAACAATGTCTCACAACACAGTCATCGTGACTATTATTAGCTGTCTGCTTTACTCTTTTTGGTCTTCTATCCTCTTCAGCTGCTTCATGAGTCGCCTGCTGTCTTCTGTATAACTCTACATGTTTTAAAGTCTGGTCTAACATCTGGTCAGGGTACAGCAGTTTAAACTTGGCACTTTTATAGTGATGTTGGTTAATGTGCATTGTCCCTATAAAAAATAAATAAACAGATTTATGCTGGGTCATTCTCATGTGGTGGGAAGAGGAAGTGGGATACCTTCAATCGAAACAACTGTTCAGAGAACTTCCCCTAATCCAAAAGAGATGACAATAAATGAAATAATCTGTTATTCCCCAAAACCAGTGCTGGTACTTCAGTAATACTGAGCCTGACTGCCGCTACTGCACTGCCAGCAGCGGCTCAACACTGCTTGGATTCAGCCCATGTATGTGTAACAGTGTAATGACATTTCACTAATGAAGAAATTAGTTTAAAAACTCAGAACTGGGTTAAAGGTTAGGACTGTCTGAGATGACAGTGTGTCTCCCTAAACTGGTGTTTTGGCTGAATTGAGAGAAAAGGAAACTGGAAGATCTGCAACAAAATGTGAAGATCCAGAGGGTGAAACAAAATAACAGGCGTCTACCAAAAATGTCTGCAATAAGAGCTCTGTCTCAACACAGTGGTGTACTGTCCTCTCAGTGTCTCACCCTTACAATGAGGCCATGTATTACTACCTCTAGACAGGAGTGGGCACAAAATACAGATAATCAGACAGCATTCTGTTAATAGAAGTATTGACGTCATCATCATAATCCTCATTGTCGTTGTCAAAATCACACAGGCACAGTTTCTTAATTTCCTAATTGTATCACAACTGAGGTGTTTCATTATCTATTAAGATCACACCGAGATAAAATAATAAATAAAACTGGTTATACAACAATTCTTTAAAAGTCAGAAATGCATCACAACCAGTAAGTTTCTGAGATCATTACAGATGTGACTTAATGCACTGTTTCATTTCCTTAAAGGAACACTTTGACATTTTGGGAAACTAGTTAACTAGAGTTACTTTAGAAACAAACAGATGTATCAGAAAGCACACCCACTGTGGACAGTTCTCCCAGAAAAAGGGTGAAAGGTCAAATCAGACCATACAGACCTGACTCAGCTCAATGTTGGTTGTTTGGAGAGGCATCAATGTGCCAAAGCTGAGAATAGCTTTCTAATAAGTCAGTGCTGCAGAGTGTTGGTGGTTTAGTTGACGTCCTGAGACGCCATACTAACTGTTAACTTTTATTATATGAACAAGGTTAGCTTTAGGAGACTTTTTGAGCACAGCAACTACTGCAGTTTCAGTTTGTCAGCTCCTAATAAACAGAAAGGCCAATACTTGATTTTATCTCTTAGAGCCACTACAGCTCTATTCAGGTATGTTTTACTATGCAAAAAGCTTTTAGCCAGTTAATAATGAGTGTGGCTTAGGCCCTATTCTGTTGCTTGGCATCCTCTTCATAGCAATCTTCAAATATATGTTAAATCCATTATGAATCTGTTGAACTGTTCGATGCTGTATTCTGTACACACAACATCTATTGCATGTCTGTCCCTCCCTCTGTTGCTCCTCCTGAGGTTCCCCCCCCCCCCCCCCCCCCCCCCCCGTTTTTTCAGGCAGTTTTTCCTCATTTGAACCGAGGGTCTAAGAACAGAGGATGTTGCTTTGCTGTTCATATTATAAAGCCCCCTAAAGCATGTATGATTTGGGATATTGGGCTTTGTAAATCAAACTGACTTGTATATTAAAACTGTAAACTTTTTATTACAATAAATCTCAAAAACTCTCCACTACAAGAGGCTGTGCTATTTCAACTACAGCTGGCTTTTAGGTATTGAACTACAACTTACTAGACTAAAATTGTCATACAATATAACTTATCATCCTATTGATAGCCAATTTCCTCATGCCTACTGAAATGCTGAAAATTATATAAGATCATAAGCAAAACCTTACAGGAGAAGTCAAATAAAAACCAGTCCACCCTTCTACTTTAGCAGCCTGCCAAACCATCAACACTAGTGAGTCTGAGCTGCATCAAACTCCTGACCTGTCTGCTCCTCTGCAGGCTAATATTTGAAGTTGATGTTGACAAGACAACACCCAAGTGTTGCATAACTTCATGCAAGCTGAAAAAAAAACATAAGGAATGGGAGGCAAGTTGAATCCCAGTGCAGAGCTCCGCGCCGGGACCCATCCTCCTGTAACATCCCTGCAGAAGCCTTCATACATGCACCGGACTCCGGACAACACTCAGCAAGTCTGCAGCCTAATTATCACCTAAACACCAAAACCGCTTCAGCGTGGGAAATAACTGTCCACACTCCAACAGCAGAACTGACCTGTTTTTCAAGGGTTGACTCTTCAATTCGTAATACGTTTTTGGTTCCTCTTGAAACTCCTCTCCAACCTCGAAGTCGGGAACTATTCCCGATTCGGACTGCATACTTGCAGATGTCAACTTATAAAAACCGTTAAACCCCTTTTAACAAATGACAGACTGACTGGATTTTGTGCCGCCGTACTTCGCTTAGTACCGACCGCTGTCAACTCGAGCCGCCTCTGTCCAGGACCCGGAGCTCTGTAGTCCTCCACAGCAGCAGGAACAGAGTCGATAAAGGGCCGCAAACGACGCTCCGACTACAACTACCATGATGCACCTCGTCTGTCAATGTCAGCATGGTTTTCATTGGCTGCAACATCCTAGGGGGATTTTTTTTTTTTACACAGCCTTATTTGCTCACATAGTGAAACTACAGTGCAATAAAGTTTAATATCCTTCTATAGTAATGATAATTCATTGTTTATGGCAACGGTTAATGGTATTTAATAGACTGATTTTGAATTATTAAAAAGGATGTTCATCTAAAGCCTGCAGTCTCAAGAGACATCACATTAAACCTGACCATATCGCAATGAGTCACATATATATATATAAAAAAAATATTAATGTCAACTTGTAAACCTGTGCAATAATCTGATTTAAGGGGAATTATCTGTGAAGAATAACAAACAAACATGCCGCATACATGACTGTCATGTAAGCTGTAGTAGACTGGGGAAGCCCTGATTTTTGCAAGAGAGGACAACATTAATGCATGGTTAAGTATTATAATAACAAGTTAAGCTCAAGGTATCAAAGTCCCAGAGCTTATTACTCGCAGAGTGACCTTGAAAAACCGCTACACGGCGAATCATCCACTGATGATGGCATGTGCAATCATAAAAGGGATTTCCATTAAGACATACATGAATGAAAGTGTAAAGGATTTTTACTCCAAGTAGGTCGTTTTACTCACATCAGTGATTCAAACACCAGATGTCCACCACCACCACAACAGCACAAAAATCAATCACAAAGTCATTCCTGCACAGCACAATTGTTAATAATCTAGAAATCTTCCACTTCTCTTACCGTCTCAGCGGGTCAATCTGTCATTTGTAAATCATGCAGCTATTGCACCCAAGTTACAACAAACCTGGAGACTCTGTCGACCCTCATGTCTGTGTTTCCCTCCTGTGCAGACAGTCTGACCTGACTTTGCTGCTCGTCTCCTAAACCCAGACTGTGCTCCGCTCACCAAGTTGGATCTGCTCGGTGAACTACTGTCAACCACTTGGGGGCAGTGTATAGCTAGGAAAGTTAGAGTTGTGTGTCCACGGGGGGCACTCTCTATTACAAAATGGAAATTCAAGTTCAATATTTGCATTCGCCTCATCCTGCTGAACTGGTTTAAGTCTGAATTTTACCAATGCAAATAACATGCAAATGTGCCTCTCTGCTGGAAAGCACTGACTTAAATACCTAAAAATAAAAATCTTAACTGACATGATGGTAATTTCAAGACAGACTTAATGAGACACATAATCACAATTTATTCATATTTGTACAACACTTTTTTTCTTGTCACAGTAGTTCAGAGACTCAGTTACAGTCAGAAGAGGAGACACATGCAGGACCTGCAGGGTTTCCTGATCAGTCAAAGAGGACAGCACCAGGCACACAATAGAGTAGACAACACATATTATTCTGCGTGCTGTTGTGGGATGAATAGGGGCGCTGATTACCCAGGGCCTCCAGCTGAGGGAGGCCCCCAGAGTTTGCAGAGTAGACTACAATACCCTTTGTGATTCCTCAAGTGAATATACTATAGTGTATAAATATTTGATACTGTTTTTTAAAGAAAGAAATATCAAATATCATAGTGGTTTTAGAAAATACATCACAAGAGCTAATTTACAGTTTTTTTCTTAAGTTTTTGTCCTACATACTGATCTAAGCTATGTCAGCCAAATTGCACTCTACAGGCAGTGCAGAAAACCAGATCACGTTGCCTGTGCATACAACCAATATAACTTCCCCCCGCTTATGCCAGTAACACATGCCATGCCAGTACAACATGTGCATGAAAGCTGCAACACACAAATGTCAGACAGCAAATGCCCAACACACTGGCCGTGTGCCATGAAATAACTAAACACATGAACAATAATAGTAATAATTACAGAGACACACCATCATTGTTTACACAGTGTTGTGCAGATTCAATGAGTAGTGACAGACAAAGCAAACACTGCTGGCAAATAACACAAAGCATGAACTGAAACGTCTATGCTCAGGTGTGAGGAGACAGTCTTCACTTGTTTTCACTCACAGCTCTTTAATGCTGTCAGCCAGTGATCAGTGACTTGTGACTGCTTGCCATGACCACTTCCTGAATGCTGGAGTCAAAACAAGATCCTGGAATACGAGCCAATGGTGTCCGGGTGTTCCAGGACATTATGTGTTGACTGTCACCCACTGATCAGTTTGTCCTGCCAGGGGACTGAAAAACGGTCAAGAAGAAGGTCCACTGAACATTAACCATTAGATACTCATTGCTTAACAGAAGATAAAATGATCCTTATATTAATTTCAGTGAAAACTGCTGTGTTACATTTAATTTATCTCCCTTATTTGGCATTTATAAGCAGTAAACATGTAGTTAATAGTTTATAACACACTATAATATAGTTAGAAAAGACCAATTGTTAATTAATGTACAGTCAGCAATTATAACTTCTCCTATGAAGACATATTTTATATTATTAAGTTTATTAGTATATTGCCATTTATTATCTGTTTGTACACTAGCTTCCAGTTATGGATGACCACAGAAGCAGCTGTAGTTGCTGACAATAATAAACACATATCTGCTTGCCTCTGATTTATAGTGAGTTATAAACAAGTTATTAGTTTGCTTATAAATGCTAACTGCACGGGACCTGAAATGAAACCAAGATACCATTTATATGATATCTTTAAGGCAGCAGGATTGTAATCAATGATCTTTCAAGAACTATAATATAACTCAAAATGTGCACCTCCAAAACCACTCATTTATGCATGTCTGATGGGCATCATAACTTCAGATTGTTTCTTTTTATGTTGCTGTTTTAACATTTTTAAGTCCCGTGCATGAGATTATTTTTCCATTTACTAATAGATGTTTATTTAGAAGTTATGTACTTAACATTTGCATCAGTGTTATTTAAATACTTTCTCTACATATGAGAGCACAACTCATTCTACTTTGTTTTGTTGTTCATGATGTCAGCTCTTTTAGTTTCTGTTGCTGTAATGTGTGCAGGATGTATTTGCATAAAGTGTCTGCCAACCATCATTTGACAATGTTTAGAAAGGGACTTGAAGGCATCATAAATTGCATTGTTATCTTGCTTAGTAGTTATGATGCCAGATATTGCATTTTTAATTACGCACAATGACTTTTCTCCTCTAACAACTGTGGATTTATTAGTTGCTAAGCAAAAACTCAGAACATTTGTGCAGCAGATTTAAAGTACATTATAAGTTTCACATACATTACTGCTGATTTTATGCTAGTTTTGCAAAATGTACTGAAAATATTGCTGAGTCTGCTTAGAATTATACATGCCAGCTTTTACCCCAAATTCCCTGAATGTATTTAACGTATAGTCTGCCATTGACGATAGAATTAAACACCTAATGAGGGTAACGAGGGCAATGAGGGAATCCTACTCTTTTGTTTATGAGAGCAATTTCCCTGTAAGGAGGAGACTCACTGGGCAGATGGTTTTGGGGGATCTTAATGAGATACTTATTCATGTCTGATGTCAGAAATCCAAGAGCAAAGGGGGGGTTGGGGAAGCCTCAGTCTGCTGACAGGCTATTGAGTGCACAGCGAGGGCATACAGTAGTAGCAGTGTAGTTCCTTAATTTATCAGTTGTCATACATAGGCCTACTAGCTCAATATTCATTGTTGTTTTGGGGACTTTAGCAAGGCTACTGCGCTGGGTTCTTTGGAAAATTACCACCTGAGTACCAGTAATGACAGTAATGAATATTTCAGCAGCACTGTCCTGAGCAGGAGAGAATATCACATGTGAAACACACACCAGTAGTCTGGTTCAGCCATACTGTGTCTTTTGTATTGCACACGTCAAAGATGTTAACTGATGTGTGAAGAGACATGAATATAATAGCTGGCATCCACCAAACTGTTATTTATATTAGCCCTGCATATTCATTCATAAGAGGCCAACAGCAACAATTAAACAACAAACATAACAACAATTGATTCAGACTGTTTTTGGTTGTCAGCGTTACAGTCACCAGCTGAACAAAGTTCAACCTTTCTGTGCCAAAGGCTGACTTTGACCTACATCTCGCTCTACAGGTTAAGCTCCTTTGGATACACAGAAAGCAAACTTGGGTGTCTGTGTTCATCAGTGAACAATCTTTGCTCGCAGCTGGTGTTCATCATTCAACAGCGTTACCATTTCCTGTGTCTTGTCAGTTATCCCACACACTAACTACATCCTCTTCAGCAGTTACTTAGCTCCTGTTTACTGCCACAGGTCAATATGGGAAGGGGGAAAAAATCCTTTGTGCAAATACAGTACACCAAAGTAGGTTAAGACACACATTTAAAAAAAACAGTTAACCGGATTAACATTACTGGGAGTCTATTCACTGAATTAAAAGACAGAAAAGTGATGGTTAATAAAGGATAGTGTGCAATACTGCAAAGACAAAGATACGGACCTGCAAATTAATTGAGATTTGTTACTATTTTTATGTTTCACTGCCATTTTATTCTGTGTGTTCGTACATCACATGTTTGGTTTTTTATTATCTGTATGCAGTGAAGGTGTAAATATTTGTTTATGGATCCCCAGAAAGAGTAGTTGTTGCCAAGGCAACAACTAATGGGCATCTAAATGAGCAGTAAACTGATATGAGGATACAAAAAGGCCTGTATAATTTAATTATGGACACAATTTTCCTCTATATGCATGTTGTAAGAATATTGGAGATTATAGAAAAAACAATTTTGTGATAAAAATCACATTTGATCAGAGTAAAGAGGGAATAATAATTGTATTTAAGGTCTGTGATGAGACAATATGTAGCCTATATATAGGCCTAGTGTATATTAAACATAAATCATATAGATCTGTCTGTTTGCTCTCAACAGGGCACTTATAAAGCAGTTGAGAGGGAAGGGATGGATACAGCACACAAACACACACACACACACACACACACACACACACACACACACATACACACACACACACACACACAACCTCCAAGCTACCACACTTCATTATTATGGGGATCCAGTGTGAACCAGGCCGGCCGGCAGCTGCTGGGTGAGAGAGAGGGAGGGAGCGTCGACTCGAGGGAGGGAGGGGATGCGGGGCTTGTTCACATAATAGCCGGCGGGTGAAGGCGTGGTGAGTGGCTCAATACGAGGCGAGTGTGCGCTACAGCAGTACCGGAGGATGAACATGGACAGCGTCTGCACGGCATCTCCACTCCCTGGCAAAACCAACCGGGAAGAAAGCTGAACGGGGTGATCAGTATGCAGGGGAAACCCCATCTTATCAATACCTAAGCGGGATATAAAGCGTCAGGAGCGCAAAGGTAAGGCGATGCATGATGTGATGGAGCTGATTCATCCCGCCCTATAGAGAGCTCTGAGGAGACAAAGTAGACCGAGTCAGGCACGCATGTGATTCGGGGAGAGCATCAATGAAAATTACAACAGCATGGGTTTGGCTCTCAGCAGCTAGTAAAACAAGCAGGAGTGAGGTTTTATTTGGCACATCTGTCTAGTCATGGGGCTCAGGTGGAAACCACCCATGTACAGTACTCTACAGTAGCACATTCATTGTTCTCTCAGTGGCAACTGGCCCTGAGGTGGGCTGGTCTCATTATACAGGATACTGTGGGCAATACTGATTGTAGTGGATAAAGCAAATATAAAACGGTATTTTAGTGTGTTTAAGTTAAAAGATAAGTTAACTGGATTGGTTTAATTAAATAGAAGCAGGCTGTATAGCTAATGCATTGATTTAGCAAGTGTGACTTGATGAATATTAAAAATGCTGGATGAATCATCATTTTACCTTTTTGGAAGCATTCACCCTGCAGCACTGTGGATCCAAGGTATTATTTAACACCTGGAGATTTGTATGCTTTTTGTGCATGTTCAGTTTTCATATGTATGTGATTTATGTAGGAGTGACAGTGGTGAAAATTGGGGACTCAGGCCAAACATTTTTAATCAGGATTCACAAGGACATGTCTCCAGTACTTATGGTTTTAGTGGAAGCCTTGTTGTGAGCCTTCTTTTCACTGTATTGCTCTGGATCTCTATTTTCACTCTAGTAGAAAAAAAAGGATGAGCACAGGAAAGGTTGACACTGACCTATACTGATGTTATCTCAGAGTTGACGGAAGAAACACAAGTCTGTGTGTATTTAAAGACTTGGCATTGTAAACAGGAATTGTTGTCGTGATGGGTGCGTGTCTATGACACACGTGTCCAGCGTGAAACTTTGGTGCTCTTCCTATTTGTTTGAGAGGATGTCCTGTGTCGTTTATCACTGCAGTGGACTTTTTGATGGCCTTTGAACCCTTTGAAAGAGCAAAGGGTCACTTAAATCATGTGAAGCTCCTTAAAGGGACTGAGTCAGAACTCAGCACAAAATTCAATGTATTTTTTCATGACCTCCCTCACTTGTTTGTCAGTATGGGAGTCTAACAAGACAGAGATGCTCCTATATATCTCCTTGATGCTGCTGAGAGATGTCTCAGCGCTCAGTTGGCAACCATCCATTTAGGAATGAAAGCCTCCTGAGACTCTCTGAGAAATGTGCTAAAGACAGAGAGGAGAGATCTATTTTTGGATGGGCAAGTAATCTTGTATTCATACACTTAACATAGAGGGAATAGATCTGATGTAATCTGGTAAATACCTGCAGTACAACAGAGCAGCATCATTGGAGCGAAGCAGGTTAGGGTAGAACTTACAGTCTTACACATGTGCAGCTGTCCTTTAAATCATTACTGGATGGATCAATGATTCCAGTTTTAACATAACAGCTTAACATCCACAGTATGCATCCAGTTTAGGTGAAAATAATAAATATGACTTGATTACATTTTTGTCAATATTGCTATGACACAGTATTGAGGATTTCTCAGGGCTGCGGACACTCTGATGTAATTTGTTCATGTTCCACTTTCTCCACCCATTCACGTCCGCGCCTCAGTACCTCGTCCCTGGGCTCTGCAGAAAGTCACTGCAGCTCTTTGTCATGAAACTCTGCAGTTTGTGATATCAGGACTGTCAGTGGGGACAGCTGTAAATCCCTGAGAATGAGGGCAACTGGTGGCAAAGCTTTCAAAATGGCAATTGCTCACTGCCTACAGTCTGTATGTTCTGAATCAGGCCTGTTGTGCACATAAATTCAGCACTGAGATGCTGCATTTAGATAGTTCAGGGATTTAAAAGGAATCTGTAATACAAGGATGGTGAGTCATAATAACTCTTTAACAAACGTATCAGTTAATTTAAGAAATAATTAAAAACACTGCATATACCTTGGATCTAGTTGTTTCAACATTAACTTCTTCATAAGGATTCAGTTTGAATTCAAGCAGTTTCCCTCCACTATCAATATAGTCCGCAAGTCATTTTGTATTGTAGGTCCAGCTGTCCACCCATCCACCACTTTGGTATTAAGCAAGTCAACAAATAGAGGCCAGAATGCCAGTAAATGCAGCACAGATATTCATGATTTCTAAAGGTGTTGGTTTGGTGACCCTCTGACCTTTCCTCTTGCATCATCATCAGGTCAAATTATCCACTTTTACACTAGACTATGACTAAGGGGTGCACTGCTAAGACATTTACTGAGTAGCTTTCCATTTTGGAAACTCAGTTTTCAGTTGCACCATCCTCAAACCAAAGTGTATACTTTCTCACAACTAGTAATACTAATAAAATAAGCAGATAACAATGGATTGAAGGGCATAGTCATACTTCAAAGGGCTTTTAATATACCATGGCTTCTGTTGATGACATTTTGTTTAACTTAAGCTTTTTCCAAATGAATGTTGTATAATATGTCTCTTCAAGTGCCAACATCAGGACAAACAGTTGTAACCTCATACACTAGTAGACGGCTCTAGCAGTTATAGTCAGTATAGTGTTGAGTACTGTTGGGCACAAATGAACAATAAGCCTCTAGGGGTCCCTGTGCTGTTTAAATATTTAGTCTCCTTACTGTAAGACAAGACACAGTAAGAGATATAATAGATTCAAACATATGTAAATTTACCTCACGGGTTAATGTGATATAATTTAACATAACTGTTTTGATTAAACCTTAAATCAAATAAAGCATGCCAGCAGTGTGGCCCTAGGGATTGCAATGTTGGTCTGTTGGTTAGTCAACAATTTTGGTTCAGACTGAAATATCTCACCAACTATTCAGTACAGGCATTCATGGTCTGTAGAAGATGAATCTGAATGACTTTCACAATCCCTTGACTTTTTCTGTGGGCCACCATGAGGTTGACCCAGCCTCTGGACTTTGTATTTAGTGCTTATAAGCAAACATGTTAAACTAAGAGAGGGTGAACATCATATCTGCTTAATATCAGCATGTTAGCATTGTCTTTTGTTAGCATTCCAATGCCCTTAAAGCACTGCTGGTAGCATGGCTATAGATTCTTCTTCTTGTATTGTTTAAACTCAACTAATAATGAGTAATGTTTTATGCACAATAGCTAAAAAATCATGTTGCGATGTCTGTGCATAATTTCAACATTTTGAATTTCTCTGCAAGTACTGTAACTGGCGTCTGTGGTTTTCACAGGCACTGAGCAATGAGTTTAGTCATATTCTATCCAAACAGCATAAATGAAAAATATAACCACTAAACCGTTCTCTGATTATGTAGCTTTTCTTCATTTTAACACACAGTCACAATCACTCAAGGTCAGTTCTAACGAAAGCAGCTGAGCGTCTGTCACTTCAAGCAGTATGAGGATCTGGAGAAAACATGGTGATGGATACTTTAATGTAACCTAAAATGAATGATCTCAAATGTTCACGAGAATATGCGTTTTTATTTAGCTTTTCTACTGCTTACATTACCGCCCTACAGGGACTGATATGAGCTGACAACCGCTGTCACCATGGCTGCTAATAAAATGTTGCAGTTGCAGTTGTTAGTACAGCCACAAGAACATATATCTCACAATGTTGTCCTGCCCCTGTGGACATCCTTTTCAGGGTGGAAATAAGGACTTGTACTGCATGATGACATCATTCACATGAATCACTCGTCTGTGATGCAGACTGCCTTGTTGTATCAAGGAGGTACAAAATTAATAAATCTCCCAGGTTATAATTTTCAATAATATCCTGAGTCTCATTGTGTTCTTGAATTTCCCGGATATCAAAACAGGCAGACTGCTTCTCTAGGGGAGATGATGGTTGGCAAATACCTTTTGACTGCTGACAACATGAGTCATGATGAGATTTCAGATCAGGGATATAATCCTGGACTGTATCCTTCAGCCCACTACCTCTGCAAGTATGGCTTCTTGCTTTGTACTTAGTAGTAGTCTTCAGTGTTTTATTTAATGTTGGACTTTCTAATAGACATTAATTAAGTATCCTGTCAGTTCGATTACTTGGGCAAAGCCAAGACCTTGCCAGAAAAAGACCAAAGCAAATGACAAAATCACTTATTTCATCTCAAAAAATATATTTATTTTAAATCTAGGGTTGCAAATAACAATCATCTTTATTTGGCATTTAACTGACATAACTGATTCATTTGGTGTCGATTGACGAATTGTTGCAGCTCGGTTTGAATCAATCCATGAAATGTGCCGATCCCTGTGTCAGAGTCAGGTATCAAAGGTGTCAAAGGTCAGCTACATCTGCTACATTCAATTGTGTTATAACATCACAGAGGAACTGTAAAATCGCCTGTACCCAAACACAGAACTTTGTGTGTTTCCCTTAACCATTGCAGCGCCACTGGATGTCACGTCCTGTTAGGTAGTCTGTTTGAATTCACAGGAAAATTATATTTTGGTTTCTTGGTTCCTCTTCTCTTTGTCTTTCTGTATGAATCTAGATAACTAGATTATCTAGTGTTGGATTAATCTTTTGAAACTGGAACAAGCTTGCTAATTTGCAGAGAAATTTGGCACAAAATTTAAAGTTGTCTGTGAATATGTATTACACACTAATTTCCAGGTTGGTGCTATTTCAGTGGGTGTCTTCACAAGACCATGTAAGCACGGAGAGCAGACACCGACCTGTGTGTGATACCAGCCTACATCAATAATGCATGAAAACGGGAAACTGAGATAAGACAGGCTGCAGTCTGGACATGACATTTAACCAGTGTGACGTATTAAACACTACTGGCAGCCAGTTTACACAGGAGACAGAGAAGCTTGCTTATTGTATAACTTTCAGTCTTCATGGTGTTATTTTTCATTGTTGTGGTCAAAAAAGTATAAATTTGTCCTGCTCTGTAGTTGCTCATTAACAGACGGATTTGCACTTCTACATCTCTCTAGTTTATATATCATTCTAATGAACATCCTTAATATGTATTAATAGGTTTAGCACCATGTAGAAAAGAGGCCACATCTGCACCTTCTTCAAGTATCCATTGGGATATTTCACTGTAGCTCACATATAACGAGCTGTCTATATGCCAACCCCAGGCTCCAAAGGAGGGCCGAACCTGTACCCTGTGGGTTTGGCTCTACTTAATACTCCAAAAGCGCCTGTCCGGTCTCTGGAGACACAAATACAAAGACTGACAGTTCTTTCATCATTTCCCTCTGTGTGTTTTTTACATGAAGATTCGGTGCTTGTCTTAACCTCACAGGATCTAAGAATGGCCTTTTACTGAGGCTGAATAGGCTGAATAGGCTGTGTTTGCAGCGTTGTTTGCTCTAATGTGTGGAGCTACACAGGCCTGACGCATGCATCATGAGATATCAAATGAAGGTGCACATGGTAACCACCTGTTATTGTGTATTTGTAATTACTGTGTGCACCAGTTTCAAATCACAGCCTGCACCGATCTGGAGGTCACTTCTGTCTGAGCAGTGTTTAATAAAGAGTCTCTTCTCTGCATTGCCACTAAGAAACTGCAGGGTTAGTCGGGGTTGCTGGGTTGCACAGTCAGATATAAATAGCAGTTCTTGGAGTGATTATAGGTCTCGGATGATTAATGGTGTAGATTCCTAAAAATCATTGCTCCTCCTCCCACTCACGTCATTTATATTGCATGAGTAAGCGTCATCCCAGCTGAATTTGATTCTCGACTGCTTATCAAAACTCTCCAGTAGTGCATGCTTGGTTTAAGAGGCCATTTTCTCCACATGAACTTCTTCTGCACACAGAAAAATAATAATCCATGCACCATCTAGTGGTTAGACTGAAATAATGTCATGCTTATTGCAGAGACAAATTGTGTGACCCCTACAACAGTGCTGTCATAACTAAATCAAGCTCTAATCAATGTAATAAAACTGCACCACACTCTAAATTAATTGGATTTATTGAATGCAGACTTTTAATTTAGATCACGAAAGAAAATTTATGGCTGTTGTGATAAGAAATACACATTAGTCAGGGGGTGTAATTGACTAAGTGCTCGTTAAAACGATACAGATGGTGTCATTTAAAGCAGTACCCTCTATTCAAGACACAGGGGAGTTTGTTTAATCATTTATTAGTGCAGTATGTATAAAATATAAATGAGAAGTATAGTGTGTGGGATGTAAGGTATCTTTGTTTCTTAGTGGGAATCTTTCCTGCTTCCATAAATTAACTCAGTTCAAATGTACAAGAAAAGGAAGCAAGACAAACCTGATATTCATATTCAAACCTCATCTGCCACAGACGGAATAAGGGGTCAAATTTATGACTCAGACATGCTTAATCACTTTATATTAACTAATTGTGTTTCTTGCTCGACCCATATTACTTATTAAGAAGTGGTAAACCCTAAACTTTGGTCAGGTGTCTGGCCTAGCCTGTGCTCATTAAGTCAGCTGTGGATTTCTCACAATGTGGCCACTGTAAGCCTTCACTGCACAAAGCTAAAGGCTGCTCAGTCAATAACCTAGATGGAACAGGTTGCTGGTTAATCTTGATCGACTGTTGCTGCTCAGAGCTCACAATATATGGTCTGGATCCAAGAAGAAAGGATGATGTCTGATCAGGGATGTATCTGCACCTGCACTCTCCCCGGGCAGATTTACCAGGTATTCAGCAGCTGCTCCATTCACTCCAAGTGTTAGAAGTTTTGATCAGCCTCATTCTGTCACATGCGGAGGCTGTTTGGATCTACTTGGTGTGTGTTTTTTTTCAGTTTCTGGGCCGGTTTTTGTTGTACAACTGGTTAACCTCAATATGTCATTTCTTTTACTGGGTATTCAGTTTATCAAGTGTGCAGTGTTTTCAGTGTCTCTAGGTAGGTCAACCTGATTCTATCATAAGAGGCGCTGTTTGAAGGGCATTGAGGTGAAAGTGATTTTGCACAAGCAAACATGATTTCCTTGTTATCATGTGAGCATGAGTACCAGAGAAATGGATTTAATGGATGCAGAATCTGAAATGAGCTTGTGGTTTATGCTGCTATAAACAGTTGCAAGCTGGTTGGAACTTGATGCATAAATATTTTAAGTTACAGAGTGAAAAGTGGAGAAGATAGTTGTTTATTCAAATGCTGAGAAGTTTGATAGAGTAAAAGTGAAACGTGAATGATTAAAATTGGAAAAACCTCAAATCTCTCCTGTGGTTACCATGGCGACAAATCCTTGAGACAATGGTTTTATTGTTATTAACAGCGTCAGTGTTTCCTTGGAAAGGATCACTGTATTTACCACCGTGGCCTTTGCTCAGCATGGATAATGATAGTAATATTTGCTGTATGTTAACTGTGTAGAAACCTGAATCTTTATTTTGCGATTTCTAGATATTGTAGTGTTAAAAGACCTATCGTTCCTCATGTATAATGTAGTGTCATGGTGCTAAAAACATTACCAACTCACAAGACCCGATGTCATCCTCCCTTGTGATGATGAATATAAAATCTGTGTCACACGTCTTGAACTTCCTTTTTTCTTTCTCCTGCAGATGACTGAGGGCAGACTGTGTCAGGTGCAGCTGCTGGATGACAGGAAGCTAGAGCTGCTGGTTCAGGTATGAATGATCCTTTAGTGGCTATAATCCAGTTTATTTCATGATAACAAATAACTATCACCTAACTCGATAGTTCTCCACATCTCTACTGCATTTTAGCACCTTTCACCTCATTTGGGATAGAACTTAGTCTCATACATCTGCAGCTGTCCTTTTAATCATTAATGAATGATCCTTTAGTGGCTATAATCAATATTGTTTGTAACAGAGAGTTGCTCTACCTGCTCTACAAACCTTACAGCTCATTGCTTTGGTTTTCTGGCTCTGCAACTTGATTGTTTTAATTCACTCTCACAGTTTTCAAAGTGTCATTTTCAGCAGCTGTTCAGTGAAAAAGACACTCAACATGCTGCTGTCATACTGTCACTTATTTTGAGGAAGCACAGTTTCACAATCCATGAACAACTTATTAACACAATATTGCATTTAATAGCAATACTGAACATTAGTATTTTAGCCAAAAGGCTTTAATCTCAAGGGTTAGCTGGTTAGCTACCATGGAGTTGATTATTTAACATTAAGTAAAGAAAGCTCACACACATATAGCTACTGTCTGTATTCACACTGTTTAGTTCTTGACTCTTTGTAAAATATCTCCTTATATTCATTCTTTATTTTGGAAGGCCACATTTCAGTAGTACATAATTGTTTTGACAAACACAATAATTTAGCTAATATTAAAACTGCTGATGCCAAAGTCCCTTAAAATAGGAACATTTTGAAGCTCTAAGTAATTTCAAATTCATTCAAGTCATGCAGTTTTATGGGGAGAGTTGAGATTAGTTATTCATACTTTATCTGGAGAGCCAAATATTTCCATCAGTTAACAAAGACTAGAAACAGAGCTAAAAGAGAGTGGATATTGGACTTGGAATTCCTCAGGCGGACACGAACATGACCCCAAATGAATACTAGTATTGTTCCATATTTGCTGGATGTGTAAATGATAAGACATCTTGCTAACATCACCAAATCAAGTTAAAAGATGAAGATATGTCAGTGCTATTCCCCCAAGTGGCCAAAAAAATAATTGCAGGTTTAAAAATATTAATGTAAAAGAAATGTTTCGGTAATGACATAATGTGGCATGTTTTTGGTGGGAACATTTTTTCTCTATGGGATTGGGCATGAGCAGGAGGTTAGCTTAGTAAGTAGCAAGACCACCTTTCAGGAGAATGACCTGGGTTCAAGTCCCTGTTATTACGAGTATCTGCACTGTTGAAGTGTCCTTGAGCAGGCCACTAAATCCTCACTCCAGAGCTGCTCTTCTCTAGTTGACCTTTCAGTCTGACTTCTTGTGGGAAGGGAAGGAAACAGGAAAAAAGATATTTTCCAAAAGCATCTGCCATGTCACATTTATCAAGAAAATTATCTGAATTACTTCACCAGGGATGTTTACCTGATGTGTTGGGATGACAGTAGGTTTTCCCACCAAAGCTAATACTGAATCTAAATCTTCCTCCACAGCCTAAGCTGCTGTCATACGAACTTCTCGACTTGGTATCCTCCCATTTCAACCTCAAGGAGAAGGAATTCTTTGGACTTGCTTTTTTTGACGACAAGTATGTAAACTGTGCAAGCTTATTACTTTCAGATGAGTGAATATTTATGGTGCATACGTGTGAGTGTGCAGATGTGTGCAGCTTCAGTCTGTTTGCTTTTTGCAGTGGCCAGTGTAAGTGGTTGCAGATGGACCGCAGAGTTCTTGAACATGACTTTTCAAAGAAGCCCGGGACCATTGCCCTCAACTTCCTGGTCAGGTAATAATTCATCTCCTCATGCAAGACGCACGCTCTCCAGTAGAGAGCAGTCCTTTATTAGCATATGTATGATACCTTGTATGATACCTTAAACTCACATGTTGCAGCTGTTTAGAAAATTATAAGTGATAAAACATACTTATTCTGGTCATCTTGAATAAATATTCATGTGTCCAACTGATGGCTGAAAAACCTGTGACTGTCTTTTTGGTGGTTTACAGACTGTTGCACATTATCATAAACCATGTATGTCACTAGCACACCCAACACCTCATTCTGCTTAGGAAAGCACACTGATAATAACTATCAGCAGCCATAACTAAGTCACAAGTTCTCTCAGTTTAACCTTTAATTTATTGTTTGTGCTTTATTCCTCTATAGGTTTTATGTAGAAAACATAACACAGCTAAAGGACATCATAACGGTGGAGTTATTCTTCCTGAATGCAAAATCTGCTGTCTACAATGTAAGTGTTTTAGCTGTTGTCTTTCCGAAGTTTGAACTAATGAAAAATGATCCCTCATTGTTTCTCAACTGCTCCCCGATGATTCACTGTCTCTAGACCCTTGCAGCACCTCAGCTAAGCAGACAGTGGCTGCGGGGCACAGTTTTCTCTCTCTGCTGGCTGGAATGCAAAGCAGAGAGTCTTCAAAAGTAGAAAAACACAAGGGTTCATTTTGAGAAAAAGCAGAGGTTATTATAGGGCAACACAGAGAAGATTCTATGTTTGGATCTTGCAAGCTTTCAGCACATGGATTGCATTTTCTGCACGCTACTTATCTTTCATTCTCGTCGTCTATTATGTTTCTCAGGGGATTATAGAAGTGGAAAGTGAGAACTTCTTCAAATTAGCAGCAAAAGCTTTGCAGGTAAGTGCTTATTAATAACCCCATATACATACATTAATTAGTGCAAGGCGTGTAATCTAATAACATGTTTGTTTTTTATCATCAGGAGGCTAAAGGAGACTACACAAGGTAAGAGTATTAACCAGCTGTGTAGGAGTATTTAACAGCAGCAGGACAACTTAATAGTGCACTTTTAGCAAATACATTCAATAGGTCACTTGTTTCTCCAGAGTGCAGACAACAAAAATCAATAGCAGTGTTATGTGAGGCTCGCCACAGAGGCCTGAGAAGCTCACACCAGTCAACTAATGAATCTCACAGCACTGATAGAAACCAAGTAGAGACTTTATATTACATCTGTTCAACAGAGCTGCCTTTTGATGCTGTACATGTAGTGTTCAGGAGGAACGAAGTGGGTCATTTCCTCTCCTTTTTTTCTGGGATTCAAGTGTTTACATTCTACAATTAAAACACAACACATGGTGGACATTTCATAAGCTGTTTCCAGTGTCTTTTTAGACTCAATATATTTAAATTTGACGGCTGGAGGGCAAATTATGTTAGTATTTCCCAACCAGAATTTTGTTCTTGACATATTTGCATATCATGTCTCAAGATTGTCATCACACCTAATTTTCTTTTCTGTTTCAGTGATGAAACTACTCGAGCTGACTTGAAGAAACTACCGACTCTTCCCACCAAACTACTCAAGGAACACCCATCCCTTGCATACTGGTATGCTCATTGGAAATGCTTATTTGAAATCAGCAATACATATACCCCATACATGATCTGCATGATCTGATAATACACAGCTGTTTGAAAAGTGAAAAGGTGTCTTTTTTTAATGTGACATTGCAGTGAGGATCGAGTAATTGAATATTATAAACAGCTGAAAGGAGTCTCCCGAGGACAGGCCATTGTGCAGTGAGTATTGGAATTAAAATAGAATAAAACATGGATTTACTGAAATTAGATAAACACTTGTAATTGAACAGTTAATGTTACTGAGCTTTGAGTTCATTAATCTTTCTCTCACCTCCATTAGCCCTCCACTCCCTCCCTCGCTTTCTCTTTCTGGCACTCCTTTTCTCATCATCTGATAGAAATCAATAGCTCCTCTTCTGTTGCAGTCCAGTGAATCACACTGATTCACCGGATCAGATTCCTCTGATCAAATTCCCAGTTATATCTTTTCACATTTTTAAGGTAAACCACATGCAGATGTAGAAAAGCAGCTGATGGTTTTAATAAAAATTGTTTTCGTTCTAGGTATTTGACGTTAGTGGAATCATTGCCCACGTATGGCGTACATTATTATGAAGTTAAGGTAGGTCTTCTGCTGTGATTAATATGAAATATCAGCTGTTTAATCTGAAAATATAATCAACCATCAAGCTGTGTTCTTGCCTTACAGGACAAACAAGGAATCCCGTGGTGGCTTGGAATCAGCTATAAGGGCATCGGCCAATATGATTTGCAGGACAAATTAAAACCTCGAAAGGTAAATATTTCAGTTGTCCAGCTGCACAGTCTCTAAAATGGCTGCTGCTGTTTCACTGCTTCACTAATCTGACTGTGGACATGACAGCACAGGGCATGGGGAAGGATTGCTGCTGTTGCACATAGCGTGGTGATTCACCACCTCTAATTCATGCATCATCTATTTCACTGCAACAAAGGCTGGGCTACAGCTGCAGCAGACGAGGCCAGACTTGAAAATTTGAATCAAATTGTCAGTCTAGAAAGCTGAAGTCACTGTGGTAAAATCACTCTCATAAATAGGAGCAGTTGGCTTTGAGAATCATACTCACACTTTGAACCTGCTTTTCTTGTTTCATTTGTATTGTTTTAGCTTGTGAGTCGATAGGAGAAACACCCATGTGAGTGATCTGTAAGCTATGTTGTACAGTTTGACTTTTGCATGTGCAGCTGGGTGAAGATATACAATGCTGTGTTAAAAAAAGAGGTAGGAAGTTGAGAACAGTTCTTATTTACTGGCATCATTTTCCTGTTAAAGCCTTGTAACCAGCATGACATGGTGCAATCCAACTTTATCTGCTGACTTCCAACATTGTGCAAGCGGCCAGCTGTGCGTGAAGCAGCGGTGTGCTTTATAGAAGAGGAGAGGGAGTGAGCTGGTGATGTCAAAGGGAAAAGGGGGCCGGATTTGGAGCGTTATCATTCTATGTTCTGAGAATACCTGAGGAGACAAGTCAAGAGCTGACAGGAGACGGAACAAAGTATGTGTTTGTGTTGACAGCAAAGCCAGGGAGGATTTTATAACTTCAAAAACAGGACTTGTGAACATCTTTTGTACTGGTAAGACTGAATGCTACACTTCTCCTTTTGGAAGGAATACGGCAATACCTTATATATTTCCTTATATTTCTTAAATAACATTTACCAATACATATGTTAATTTAAATATTTATTTTATTGTATTGGTTTATTTGTCAGGGACATTACATATCAATAAACATTATGTAAATATGTTAGAATTAGCCCAAAGTGTAGTTTTCATCCGTTGTCCCGGGCCAGGTGTGAGTTGGCGGCATAAAATCAAGAAACAAATTTAAAACAGTTTGTAAGACATGACATGATTGTTGAAGCAATCCTCAAGTTTTGAATTGTAAAGCCCTAATGATTTTAACTGTCCATACTTATTACTGAATATTTACCATGTATCACACTGTGATGCAAAATATTCCCCAAAGCTGCCACATGTAATATAATTTTCTGTGCGCTGTCTGTTTAAGTTTGTGTCTCATTCAGATCTTGTCCAGACATTCAGTGACTCAGACCCCTATAGACTGTTTATATCAGGGTCTTGTCATTGAGCACCTGGGTGAAATGCGAATGGCTGTGATGAGCCATGGAAAACTGTGTACCACAATGAGTCTTAATGTCCCCTTGTGGCATTCATTCCCTCTCTAACACCTGCATTATTACAGACTTGGCATGCTAGGCAGCCCAGACTATAATGACAGTTCATGTTACAGTCTGCCTTTTTTTAAATGACTGTGGTTGAAACAGGCTAGCCTAAACATCTGCGCTGTTAATTTTTTCTGGTAATAGTTTATTTACTATCAGTCATGATGGTCGCGGTTACAGTCTTCTTAGAAATTGAACAAAAGGCTGAAAGTGTTTACAGTGTCTCTACAGTTGCTCATCTTAACACAATACAGGTTGTGAATTACAGAGTAAAGAATCTATTTCCCTAATCAGTTAATGTTATTTCTCCATTTTACCTCCAGCTTTATCAGTGGAAGCAGCTTGAAAACTTGTACTTCCGAGAGAAAAAATTTGCTGTAGAAGTTAATGATCCACACAGGTGAGCAGTGGGAGACATTCTTCGTTCAAGGCACATTTTGTAATTCATAAACTGGATATGTGTGGAAGTCATTATAATTACAGGGTTGAATCTAACAATTATTTTTATTATCAGTTATACATTAATCAATTAGTTGTTTGGTCTATAAAATGCCAGAAAATGGTGAAAAATGTTGATTTCTGTTCTACAAAGTTTATTTTCTACAAATGTCTCATTCTGTGCTTACCAAAAGTCTACAACTTGAAGATATTTAGTTTACTTTTATTAAATATGACTTGAAATAACAAATAGTTCTAATTGATTAGTTTTTTTGAAAGGTGTCCCATCTATAGCTTTAATTTGAAATGTGTTATTTTGTGAATTGTAACTCAGCCTTTGATTGTCACTTGCAACAGGAGAGCTGTAACCAAGCGCACCTTTGGGCAGACTGGTTTACTCATCCACACGTGGTATGCCAGCCATTCTTTGATCAAAACCATTTGGGTCATGGCTATAAGCCAGCACCAGTTCTACTTGGACAGAAAGCAAAGCAAAGTAAGTGTCAGTTATCGGTCACTATGTGTTTCTTTTATTACATAGTTATTCATCCACTGATCTTTGTTCCCTTTCTCTTTTTCATTCTTTTAGGCCAAAGTAGGAACAGCAAGAAGTCTGGAGGAAATTGCCATGGATCTCACTGAGCACGGAGGGGCAAAAATAAACAGACTTGGAGACACAGGCCTGAAGAATAACTTTATAACGGCCAGCAATGGGAGCCTTGTGTCTACAGGTTATTAACAATTATTTCAGTTCTTAAAACAAAAATCATTATTTCAGATCATGTAGGTGTAAGTTCCTGTGACAAAACTCTGAGTTACGAACACTGAGCTGTTTTTGAATTAAACCGCAAAGGACGCATGCTGCTCTAGCTTTACTAATGTCTGTATGGAAAATTTGGGACATAAAACTAAAATCGTCAGAAAATTGTTTTCACAGGTTCTGCAGACTCTGAAATGAGTGAAGAACAGAAGAAAGAGAAACTCTCTGAGCTGAGAAAAAAAGAGCAAGAGATCCAAGATATTTTGACCAAGAAAACAAAAGAACTGAAGAAGATTTGCCTGAGAGAGGCGGTGAGAGTTGGTTTTGTTTGTAGTGTTGCTATATTTTGCTAGGCTCTATTTTTTAACTCCTTTAATTAAAATGTGTTGCTGTGTGGTGACTGGACTAATGGTTTCTGCTGTTCATTTAAGTATCAGTGGGGTGTTTTTGTGTTTTCAGGAGCTCACTGGCAAGCTGCCAAAAGAGTATCCCCTCTCTTCAGGTGAAAGACCGCCACAGGTCAGGCGGCGAGTTGGCACTGCTTTCAAGTTAGATGACCTTTTCCCCTACAATGAGGTCTGTATTTAACTGTTTTACTTTAATCAAATGATTACAACTCTTTCCTTGTTTCCTTGTTTTGTGTTTAATACTGTTTTTCTGCACCATGTACTTTAAAGTTAATAGATTTAACTTTTAAAGGAGAAGTCTGTTGGTATTTAGTTTAATTCTATTGGTAATAAATGCCACTAAAATATCAATACCAGCAATGAATTCGTCTTGCATGTATTTCTTGCATTGCTGAGTCATTTTTGCTGTAAAATGATTAAAAAACACATTATTCAGCCACACAGGTGACATACTCCTTCCTTATAATAAATATGAACACTGAGTCCATCCCACATACATCGGCCCAGTGTAGCACATGTTCGCCCTAAATCTATATACATCTATATTTACTCCTCTTTGAGTAACATTTGCTAAAAACTACAGCACCTGTTCAGACTTTTATATACTTTTAACCCTTTTAAAGATTTAAATCTTTTATGGGAACAAATGGGTTTGGGACTGAGAGCCACAGACAGCCACAGTTGGGGAAGTCAGAAAGTACTGAAAGAGAGACTGTTGGTTTTGATCTTTTTGTGGCATTTGTCTACAATAATAAAAATAGATTATCAGCAGTTCTATCCTTTATATATCTATATATCCAGCTTCTAATTTGCAGGACATTTGTTTAAGAAAAATATCAATAAAATCCATCTGACATGAAAACTTAATCAGATCTATTCTGTAACAACAGTCATTGTTATCTCTGCTGCTTGTGATTTGTACAGGATCCCTTCCTTAGAAACTTGGAAAGCAGATTTGCCCTGCAGCAAAAGATTGTGGAGGCGGCGAAGAAGCTGGCAAACGAGTCAGAACTGTGTAAGACAGTCAAAAAGAAGAGGAGGAGAAACTGTTTGGATGCCATGCACAAACTCCAGCAGATAGAGGATGAGATGAATCAGTACAGAATCAAGAAGGGAAAAAAGCCAACCCAGCGAGCCTCAGTGATCATTGCAGGTATGGTGCAAGTTGACGTGTGTTACTGCATTAGTCATTCAGCTGTACTCACAGCTAACATGGCGTTATTCCCTCCTTCATTAGATGAACTTGTCCGCTCAGACTGCAGCTCCCTGTCTAGTCTCCCACTGGACGATGGTGAGTCAGACAGCAAATGTTCTGGTGAACTTTGACCCCCAATAACATGGATGTCTCTTTCTTATTATGACTGTTTTTCAAAAAAGCAAGTGTCAGTATTTTTTCCCGTTGGTTTGTGTTTGCATTCAGATGACTCAGACAGTGTCAGTCAGAGGCCACGGTCGCGGTCAGTCCAAGGTTCCCCTCAGCTCAGTCCGATGCTGTCACTGGGGCCAGAATATGATGTGGAAAGACAAGGATCTCCGAGGGAAAATCACCGCAACAAAAACCACAGCAGGTAGGGGAACAGATATCCTGAGCAGATCTATTTGTTGTTTCCATGAAGTCTAGTGTGAAGTGGTAAACTTGTTCCACAACTCTTGATTTTACTGAAAAGCTGAACTGTTGGATTTTTTTTTTTTTTTACAATGAAGCAATGATATCATGTTTTGGCAGGGCTTGTGATATTTGCTGTGTCATGTTTGCACCTTCATTCCTTTCCTCACATTTCATTCCTGTTTTTTTTCCATCCTCTCCTTTTACCACACCCTTTTAGATTAGCATTTGAAGGCCAGGAGGCTTCCCACTACTACCAGAATCCAAGAGAAGTCTCCTCCACCCACACTAGCCCCTATAAAACCCTTCCCAGACCTCCTAGAGATCCACGCAGCATGCCTCCCACCCCAGTTATGACCCGCAATGCCTACAGCAGCAGCCAGCTCAGGTGTGATTATGGTTCCCCAACACTCCCAACCCAATGTCTGTCCTTCTCCTCAACAATAACTTTACTACAACCTTATCCCTACTCCCTACTTCCCAACTCCCAACCTCAACCCAAATCTCTCATACACTCCCCTAACCTTTATTTTAACTAATAAAACCAGAAATATTATCCATCATCATTCATTTTGTCATTAGATATGTTTAAACAATTCAAGTTGTGTTGCTTCTCCAGGTCCGAAGGGTCTCCTCATTGCTTCAGGCATCGCAGTGGAAGTCTCGAGTCGCAGCCCCAGCTAAGAAAAGACACAGACTCAGAGAAGCCAGTGTTTATCTTGTCACCAGCCCACCGCAGCAACAGCACAGAGGTGTTAGAGGATTGCTCCTCCTACACTAGTCAGTCCAGTCTGGACTACTGCGGGGCAGCCAACTCCCACTACAGTACACTGGACTCCCGAACCTCAACCATGCATCGTCTCCACAGGAAAGTGGAAGTGTATGGAAATACTGGGAGCATGCCCAACTTGGTCCAGCACCATTCTGGTTGTAGTTACACATGTGAGACCTCAGCACACTATGCACCCAGTGCCTACTACGTCTCCGGCTACCCCTGTCCGGACATGGAGCCTTACGCTAATGGTGCCTATGTGTATGAGAATGAGGTAGAAGGCCACTACAACGTCAACCCCTCCTATCAAATTAATGGGTACCACGGACATGACAGGTTCAGGCATTACAGCAGTGACCGAGCTGATGGTCTTTCCCAGAATCCCTACGCAACAGTGAGGCCTCCAAGGAGTAGGGAGGGACCCAGAAATGAGCTGCTGGCCAAGAACATGCAGAAGGCCATGGTGGCAGAGCATCTGAGAGGCTGGTATCATCGAAACCGAGGCCACAAGGAGGGGGGCAGGGGGATGTTGGCTGGATATGACTTTGACAGCGGCTCCCAGCTCAGTTTGGGCTACCAGACCATGCCAGCGGCTTTCAGCCACTCCAGCCGAACCACTTCCTTCTCATCAGGTAAGATTATTTCTTGAGGCCGTTTTCAAGTCAAGTCAAATATTGGTGTGGAAGAGAAAATGATTTCATAAAATCAATTTTTGTCTCCAACTAAATTATAGTTAGATATATATAGATATCAGATTTCTGTCGGCGGTTTATTCCATATTAGATATCTGCCAGCTGTATGGTTATCTCCCACTGCTATCTAAGCATCCTGCAAATGATTTTATTTCCATATCCAATCCATACATTTTATTGTTATTTGTTGTTATTGTATATTTATGATTTTCTCCCTAATTATGAATTCCTCCAACATGCTTTAAAGAACTGCTAATGTACCCAAGACAGTTTTATTTATGTGGGTTTCAGTGGAGGATTTTTACATGTTGTGGCCAAAGCTTTTCTAGGCCGCCAAGAAAAGAAGTCTGGGAGGAAATTAGCCCCAGTTTGTATATTACTATTACATCTGAGATGTGGCAGTGAGATCTTTAAATGTATAAGAAACATTTGCTCTCCCTGCCTTTTTGAAACTTGCATTAAGATGCATTAATGTTTTTATTAATGTTTTTTTTTGTTATTGTTGCTTTGATCCTCAAAGACCATCAAGATTAAAAACTGGGTCTGGTGTACAGTGAAAAAGATTTTTAACCTGTCTCCCAAGTTGCAAATAGCCAGGCAACTGATAATGATATATGAATATATATAAACATCAATGAATATATAAATAGAGTAACATAAATATAGACCAGAATAACTGATAATAAAACATTTCAATTTTGGTTGTACAAATTGAGCAAGGAAATCTGGCTTCCATTAATATTAAAGGAGAGAATTAAATTGATTCACTTGGTAAAGGGGTTACACTATGTTATGTAAAGTAATCATAATATATCAGAGGCACCAGCTGGTCCTAGTAATTAATTAAAATGGTATTAAAAAGTATAATTCAATTTTAAGATATTGGACCAATACACTATTTTATAACAATTAAACAATTAAACAACAATTACTCTCAATTAAAGTTGACAATTAAACTCCTTTGCAAGTTTAGCCTATATTGTAACATAAAAAATGAATAATACATAGAAACGTTCCCATGTAAGCTGCTAGCAACACTACTGTAATCACATGTTGCCATAATTTGTGAAAGATAATTGTTTGTTCTGCAATAGTGACGTTTAACTGGATTTAGTGGTGTTTCCAAAAACAGCAATTACCACAGTTACACACCAACATTGCAGTGTTTTTTTGCATTTCTTCTTTGCAGTGTCCTCAGTGGAGAGCGCAGGGAACTGGCGCAACCAGCTGGCAGTCGGCCTGACAGAGTACGATTCACCTGACACACCTCCGTACGCTCATCCGGGAGCGCCTGCTTCTCCATACAACCACAGTCCCTCACACAGCAGGCAAGTGTTGCCCAACAAATTAACTAATTAATGAAACAAATTTCATTATTAGTAGGGTTTCATATAAAATGCTGGTTGCCAGAATCTTAAGAATACATTAACCTGCTTAATGTCTACCTGTTGATGCTCAGTGGCAGATAATGATACCAGTGCCTCTACTGTTTCACTCAATGCATGCTTTTAGCAGCTTAAAAACTGTCTGGCATTTGGAAAAATACCCTTATCCGCTTCTGCCTTGATCGATACCACTCTAAAAATCTGTGTATGTAGCTAAAGCCGGCAGCCGGATATCTTAAGTTAGCACAAAGACTGAAAATAGATGCTGGAAGAAGGATACAGTGTTTACCTTCAGACACTCAGGGTAGCTGTTTGCCCCGGTTTTCAGTGTTTGTGCTAAGCTAACCAACTACTGGCTGTTGCATCATATTGAATTGACAGATAAGGTTTCAATATTCTCATTTAACTCTCAACAAGGAAGTGAATTTCCCAAAATGTCAATCAGTTCCTTTGTTCTGTGTGTTGCTTTGTCCCTGAATGACTTTAGATCTAGTCATTGCATTCTCCTTGAGTGACCTGACCCTATTTATCTCATGAAAATGTATTCATGAGAATTTCTTTCTTTCTTCCTTTCTTGACTTATGATTAATACTCATGTGTGCAGATTTTCTCCAGAAAACAAGGTTTCGGGGTCTGACACAATGCCTAAAAAATCTGAGTCAGTAGAAGTGGTTGGTGCTGAGGCCAATAGTACAGATGAGCCATCAGACAACCATTCTAGCACTTAAGGGTGAGACCACTACAGCAGGCTGCTCTGTGTCGTGTTGCCACACATCTCCATTCTTCCATTGTCATCAGTGTGTCACTTCGTTATGGCCCATTTAATCGACTCATCCACATTTTTGTAGTGTATTTTGTGGTGTTTTTTTTTTTCTTCAGCATTGTTCCTGTATTTGCTCAAAAATGTTTCACTCATTATCTTGATGATCCTGAACACAAAGGACATACTTTATAGTGTTAATCTCATGATTACAAAGTAATAAGACTAAGAGTTTGTGTCCTTGCTTGCGGCTCTGTGAGGCACTCAGATGCGGCAGTGCGTTGATGCTAACATCAGCATGCTAATATGCTCACAATGACAATGCAAACCAAAGTTACTACAGTTCATTCTGTGGGAAATATGTCTGCACCAATCCATCCAGTAATTATTGAGATATTTCAGTTAGGACTTAAGTGGTTGACCTACCTACTAAGGGTGTTGGTAGACTACAATAACAAATGATCATCCAGAATGACCAGAATGACGACTCTATCTACCCACACTAATCACACCATGAGGGGAAATGAACAGACTAAACAATACAGGTTTAAAAAAACTGCCATAGAGACACAATATTAACATGGATAAGAAGAGGGAAGTTTCCTTTTACTGCATGAAGCCTCAATCATGTTGTATGCCCTCTAAAAGTAAGGTGTACCACATGTAAGGTCTCTACAGTTCATTGCATTTCCATTTCCATTCCTCAGTTTTATCACAAGGTTCAGTCATGTGTCCCTTTGTTCTAAAACAATTGAACTACAATGGATTTGACTTATTCTTGTCACTTCTTGTGCAGATTTCACCTGGATGGAAGCTACATGAGCATCCGCTGAAGAGGACCAAACCAAACGTTGGCACAAATAAAGCCATGGCCAGCAGCACATGAAGGAGAGGAAGTTGGAAAATGGGCTGTACACAAACTTTTTGCTGCCATAACTCAATCTTGGGAGATGTTTTGTCCAGAAGGTTTTGGCAGCAGTCTAGGTGTATGCTGTCCACATGTTAAAGTAACCTCTGAACACAGTGATGACACTCTTGAATGACTTTCCCATGTGCCTTGGATTGGATGGATTGGATGAAATTGTACAGGCTGGAAGAAATGTGTCAAAAAATTATGAGACGTTGCACAACCACACTGACTTCAAACCTTATTGTGTATTAAAGATGAAAAAAGAGGCAACATTTGTTTTTACTGAATCCGACTTCATGTATTTTAGCAGGAACTATCTACTGCCTTATACAAAACAGTAGATTAGAGTAAAAATGATTTTCACCACTTTCATCTCATTAAAAGTATGATAAAAATGGTCTTAAATATGACATGGAAATTGAAAACAAAGTTTGAAAATATTCACAAATGTGACCTGATATGACCATTCATTAGAGCAGACTGTGTATTAGATGAATTTCCATTTCTTCCTTTCTTTAAACATTGAATCAGAATGTATTATGTCAATATTGTTTATAGAGCCATTTGTCTTTGTTGGTGCCGTATTGTGTTTTAAAATGCATGTTAATATCGATTTTTGATAAGAACTTCAGTCCTTTTATATCAACAGAAGACCACTGCCGTAAAAAAAAAAAACATATTCATGTCTCGTTGTTTGTTTCCTCACATATTTGTACAGTCAGTGTGTAGTTATACGTATGTTGTTAGATGTTGTCATAAAATATTTTCCACCGGGAACAAGGATGTGAATAAATACATGTGTGACACTAGGTGGCTGCCGTCACTTTCTTTCAAAAGGCTTGAGTGTTGGAAAATGACTGGTTCAGGTTCTGTCCTTGACAGAGCCTTAAAGGAATAGTTTGATATTTTGGGAATTATGCATATTTACTTTCTTGCCAAGAGTTAGATGAGAAGATCGATATCACTCTCATACGTGTGTGTTAAATATAAGCCAGCAGCTGGTTTGCTTAGCTTAGCATAAAGACTGGAAAAAGGGGCAAGTGATACATCAGCAATTCTTAACCTCACTAATCAGCCAATTTGCCAAAATACTGAACCACTACTGTAAGATTTGATTGATTTTTTATTTATTATAGAAGTGTGTTATTTTTGAGGCTGTGAGTGAAAAGATATCTCGCAAGTATCAAATTATGCTTTGAGTTATGATCTAAAAAAAAATCCAGAGAGAATAAATATCATCTCTCCAACTGTGTACCATACCCTTTTTGAAAAACTACCTCCCTTTGGCTCAATCTCATGTGCTGTTATGCTGCACTTCAAAGTTTATGTCTTCTCTAGAGCCCTGGGATGGGATAGGAGCTCTGAGTGCAGGGGAGAGTTAACCACGACCAGGCCTGTGAAAATGGTCCACCTGCTGCTGTCAGTCATGCACTTTCATTTGCCTTAAGCAACTGTCATCCCAAAGGATCCTGATGGCCGAGCCAGCTGGGAGAAGGGGGCTGAAAAAAGAATGTTAGCATGTCTTTCCCCTGCTTGTACCTTAAATATCTTCCATGCTGTTCACAGAGTTTAATTTTAGACTCCACATGAGACAGGAGCAAACCGTTTCTAGCTGAAATCAAAGTCAGAAGCTTCTCATTTTGCGCTGTCGTGAGTCACAGATTGGACAGACATTATCCTTCCTTTTGATATCATTTGAAGCAGCAAACATGTCCAACGATAAAGACACTGAGAATCTCAGTGAAGAAGAGATTGATGAAGATGAACTCCTTGCTATGCTTTCACCGGAGGAACTTCAGGAGCTACAGAGTGAGATGGATGTTATTATCGCCCCAGATGAGACTGTACCTGTTGGACAGAGACAAAAGGACCAGACAGAAAAGACTCCGACAGGGACGTTCGACCACAGATCCCTGGTTGATTACCTTTACTGGGAAAAAGAGTCCAAACGTATGCTTGAGGAAGAAAGAGTGCCGGCTACTCTACTGCCCAGTGAGGTAAGAGGTCAAACTCCTAAAAGTTTATGTACAATATCAATTGAGAATATCCAACATTTGCTTTAAAAACTAAAAATCTTAGAAGTAGTGTTTGGAAGCACACAGTTTTAACTTTGTTGGTCTGATTTGTTGACTTCATCAGAAAACTTTAAGGGAGGAAGTTGAAAAAGAAGAAGAAGAAGAAAAAAAAGAAGATGGGGAATATGAAGTGATAGAAGTGATAGAGGAAGTCATTGAAGAAGAAGCTGTAGATGGTATTGAAGGAGAGGAAATTATAGAGGAAATAATTGAAGAAATTGTTGAAGAGGTTGAGGAGAGTGATGAAACGGACAAAATGGTTGATGTGAAAAAAGAAGAGGTGAAGCAACCTGTGAAGACAGATATAGACAAACAAGTAGATCTGTTAGATAACAACAAAAAGGAAGTACCAGGAAACAACACAGATGACAACCAGCCTATCTCAGACAAAGAAGAAAAGACTGAGAGCTCAGCCCCAAAAATCAGCACATCACAAACTGGAGAGAAAGAGGAAATTAAAAATACAGAATCTTTGCTTCCCAAAGAGGCCCCAGAGGAGCCAAAGATAAGTGAAACAGATGATAAACTCCCACAAAAAGAGGAGAGAAAAATCAACAAATTAAAAATTCCAAAGCTGGCACTCAATAATATAAAAATGACATCAAGACCATCCGGAAATGAGACAAACTTGGATACGACTCTTGACAAGATCCGCAAGAACAACCCCTCTATCACTGAAGTAAACCTCAACAACATAGAAAACATTCCCAAAGACATGCTCTTGGACTACGTCAACGCCTTGAAGAAGAACAAACATGTGAAAACCTTCAGCATAGCCAACACCGGTGTCGATGAAAACATAGCATTCAACCTGGCCAACATGCTACGAGAGAATCGCAGCATTATCACTTTGAATATCGAGTCCAACTTCGTAACCGGAAAGGGGATTGTTGCCATCATTCGCTGCCTCCAATTCAACGAGACTCTCACAGAGCTGCGATTTCACAACCAGAGACATATGTTGGGTCACCATGCAGAGATGGAGATCTCACGCCTGCTCAAGGCCAACAACACCCTCCTGAAGATGGGCTACCACTTTGAGCTGCCAGGGCCCAGGATGGTAGTGACCAATCTTTTAACCAGGAATCTTGACCGACAGAGGCAGCTGAGGAAGGAGGACCAGAAACAGCAGCAAATGAAGGAGCAGAAGGAGCTGATGCTGATGTATGAGAACAGTCTAAACCTGCCTCCTGGTTTACTTGAAATGCTGGGGTACGTACCATCCTTAGAACTCCTGCAGAAGCATGGGCTCATCCCACCTTCATCAGATCTGAGCACCATCCCAGAAACACAGCATCAGACAGAAGAGCCAGAGCATCAGAAACAGCGCAAACACAAAGGCATTCCCAAACAACCCAGTGCCGAACCAGAAAACTCATTAAGGGACGTTCAACTGAAGAAGACTCCCAAGAAACGTGACCCTTTCCTGGAGATGGACCCAAGGGATGACAGGAGATCAGATAGGGCAAGTTTCCAACTTAGGAAGACTCCCAAAGTGAAGGATGCAGGGGTGATAGACGAGAGACCTAACCTGGGTGCAGTGATTAAGACTTTGAAGCCAGTCCCTCGCAGACGACTTCCTCCAAAGATTGATCTCACACCCCGTGATCACCTCCTAAGCGAGATCAAAAAGAGTAATGTGGCCTATCTCAAATCTGTGAGTATCCATTAATGAGTGCTATGAGAGCAATTGAGTTGGAATCCTGTGTTTAGTACTAGTTAGAGTTTTTAATCACTTAAGTTGTTGACAGTATTAAAGCTTTAAAAACAGAGCATTAAATGATCCTGATTGTTTTACAGCCTACATGTTATCTTGTATAATTATCAGTGATTTTACACTATGTGCAATGTCCTAGAAATCCAAGTAAAGACATTTTACATCATTCTTTTTTCTTTTTTGTGGCTGCTTGCAGGTGCCGCTCCCAAAAGCCCTGGAATCAAGCGAAACGAGTCTCTTCTGAGGCTGTGACTTCAGCTGCTTGTTCTCTTCACCATACTGTATGTTTACTTTATACATATTTGCTATTAGTCACTCAGAACTTCCTCAAATGAACTGTGCAGATGAAGAGTGAACTATGTATAAATCGCACATGAAACAATATTGGCTTGTTGTACCACAATTGTGTTATTGTTTCACTAAATGCTGTTGTCTTTAAGAAGTCATAAGAACAAATACATGAAAATTAAAGAATAATCTATGAATTTTCATTAAAATATATAAGCTCTGTCATCATGGTAGCATGGTAAAATGTATAATGATGTTGTATTGTCCACGTTAACTTTGCTTTAAAAAGGATTTGTAGAGTAACAATGATAGATGAGGATTCATTTTGAAGCAAACCTGTTCCTTATATTTGCATTTTGCTATAAAAATAGTATTCCACTAATTGCCTCAGGATTATTCTTTTTAATTAAAAAGGAATAGCACTGTGTGGAAGTGTCAAACTAAATGCAATCATCAGTTACACCCAATAGTTTTTGCTTTTTGCTGCTGCAGATATGAAAAATACATTTTTTTAAGGTGAGGTATATCTTTCCATATGTTGAATAATATAAATTTGGGCTTTTGCATCACACAGTAAAATGTGGAAAAATCTATGATGCACAGGTAACTGAGTGAAATGACACTGTGTACAATTCTGAAGGTGCTATTCATTGATATATCATCTGCTATTAGCCTCTTAACGCACGCTGTTCCGTCTATGGGACGGGACGGATGTTAGGAGGTAGCCACAAGTTCTTCTGAATGTTTTAAACACCAACCCTTAAACATATATATTCATGCCGTACATCGTTGGAAAGCTTAGATTGTCCTGATTCATTCAAGACCACTCACGAATTATATGGTTGCTCACAGCCGTAATAGTATTAGCGATTAGCTCGGCTAGCCCCTGAGCTAAGTAAGAAAAGCTATAATGCTACATACCTTCAAAGTCTTCCCTTTATCCACAACGATCATCTTATGACTCAGGACTTTCTGTACAGCTCGCCAAATATCCATTCTTGTGAAATATGAAATCCGTTTCCATAAAACCGGAATACTTTCCTCAATATGTCCATGTATTTAGTCCAACACGTAACGTAATAACACAAATAACAAACCATATACGGTCCGTTTACGTCATTTCCTGACCTGCGCGTCCATCTCAGAGTACACGTGACCATAGACATATAAAGATGATCATATAAAGATCTTTATATGTCTATGCACGTGACTAGATGTTTACGACCGTGAGCCTCTTCTGCTTCTGACGACACCACACACAAGCCAATCGGTGTTTAGGATTAGGCAGTACATGTCTCCAAAGCCAATGAGGACATGTGACCGACAACAATGACGACATGGCTTTGATTGACTGCTGTTCCAGCCTATGGAAATATTCGGTGAAATGAAGTTGATAACCTTTTAGCCAATAGTCAGAGGTTTCCAACGGTGTATGACACTAAGCTATTAAGTCTAGCTGTCCATAAACAGTAGATAGATAGATAGATAGATATGGCCAAACAAAAAAATATGGTTATATGTAATAATAATAATAATAATAATATTAATAATAATAATAATAATAATATGGCGTCAGCTTTCATTAGAGACCAAGATTTTGATTGTAGGCAAAGGGGTTGTGAAGTTATAGGTGTTTGATTGCGGTTATACAGCTTTGGTAACCAAGTGTCCACTTGGAGTCTCCAAAAAGGACCTGAGGAAAACGCATGGACATACCTGTTGAAAAATAATTCTGAAAAATTCATCTTTTGGTCTTTTGACTCCCTGAATGTCTGTACACATGTCATTGTAAAGGCAAACCTATGGGCGAGTAAACAACCCCATCATTGTAACCTCTGCCACTCTTTGTCAGTAAGTCACAGAATCACACAGACACTTTTACAAGAATCCTGAGAGTGTTTCCTTTCCAATGATACCAGACACATCTCTGAGTCTCAAACTATGTGGGATCTGTGCTGCTCACAACTTGGGCATGTCGTTTAGGCTAACAGCATAAAAAACAGGGGCGTGTGTTAAGTGGTTAAGTTGTTTCAGTAATAGTCAATAGACAATTTTCTTCATTGTTTGGCAGGAACTTTCAACCCAAATAAACTGAATTTTATGATGAATAAATACTTCTATATATTCACACTGAGACTTGATTGGAAAAAAAGACTGCAACATAAATTATGTTAACTTTATTAATATTATCATAGAGCACAGCCATGTTTTACTTCCAGTCTGTGATTTCATCATCACTATTCAAGAATGAAAAAGTCACATAAAAACAGAGATAATATATAATATAGCATCCATATAGACAATCTGTCCCAACTGCCATTTGTGAAGGTAGCATGCACAAACTGCAGTCAATGTGCTTGTTTGAAAAGCAACAGGAAACAACTGCTCTTAATCTCAACTGCAGAAAATGAAGATTTAACATTACAGATAACAGATATACCTTCTTTAACAAGGAAAAGGGATTTGATCACAACAGAGAGTGGGAAAATAGCATGGGGTGTCTCTAGTTGAGTATTTACTAAGAGTAACAATATTAAAGGTCAAATCTAAATTGAATCCAAAATGGTATACTTTGTCTCCTGCAGCCATGTTATACATTTCTACATGCTATATTATGAAAATAAAGACACATCAGAAATAACAAACGTGTACATACCATGACAGAATAAAGTTGCACTTGCCATTCATTTTTCAGTATTGCATAGCTGTGATCAGACGGGATACACTCAGGCCAGCCTGTATGCTCAGGAACTGTATGCACATACCTTTTAAGAATATCAATATTTCAACTCCAGAAATTATTCAGGCCCCGCAAACCATGAACTAGAACTAGAAGCAAAATGGTCTCAAATTGGTATTCATACAGCTCCTAAAGTGACAAAAAGGGAGTTATTGCTGTTTAATAAGCAGACAAGAGTTCACTTGGTGTTGAGTCTGTATTTTGGTAATGTGGCTCTACATTTGTGAGAGGAAAATTAAACATGCTTGTTTTGAGGTAGCGAACTGAACGGATCAGAAATGTTTTTTTTGACAACAAATACATATATTAGATATTGTGTTCAGACATTCTGCTTTATTTGGCTGAAATAAATACTTGGTTTTCATGTCCAACAAAAGTGCACTGTCAGCAAGGGAAATTCAGTTTGTTTTTTAAATTTTTGGAAACAGGAATGCTCAAACCTTTGATAACCTTTGGTGTGTATCGCCTTTCAACATCCAATCCACAAGGTGATTGTGCAAATGTTGTTATAATCTTGTTGTTGGTAACCATCTGCACACTTAAAATGGAGTGTATTAATACAAATGTACAAAAAAAAGCAAAAAGCAAAATGGATAAAAAGTATGGGAATGCAAACATCAGTAACCTTACATGTATGGGGGGGGGGGGGGGGGGGGGTAAAAACATGATATATGGGATGATGCTACGGACATTTTAATCCATACATTATGACACTGACTCCTCTTGTCACACTCCTGGCTAGAGCCTTAATCTTTCAGCTTGCTCTCAATGAAATCCTGAATTTTGTTCATTTTTTCCTCCTGTTGATCCAGGAGGTCCATGATGACGCCCATGGGGGTCTTCTTCAGCCCAACACCTTCAATCTTGTTCTCCACTCTGTTCTTCATGTTGCGGAGTCTCAGAGAGGCATGGATTAGGATTACTAAAAAAGGAGACAAAGGGAATTATTTAAATTTTTTTCAAATGTGAAAAAAAAGAAAAAGTTTAAGGTCCCAAACTTGATATCTCTGGAAAACAACTTGGAAAGTAGGAAAACAAACACTGTAAGCAGAAAACAGATACTCTCTCTAATCAGACTTTAAAGCAGGTGTAGGGATTGGCGTATCTTTTATTCCCATGTCAGGCGGATACTGAATGCATGACATCAGCCAGTAAATGTGGTTGTGTCCAAATCAACAACCCATAGCAACCCGTCAACACAGACAGCAGTGGGTAGGACTCCTGGGAAGCAATCAAACTGACTTGATCAGCCACAACGTTAAAGCTGCAACATTTTTTTTTAACGACCAACCCGTCAATTATCTAAAACCACTTTGCTGACAGTCTGACTCTAAATATATTTAGAGAGCTGCAGTAAATCCAAAACTATATCTTTAATCCACAGTATAGCTGGCTCTGTAATGTGGTACACTCTTATGCTTCAATTTAAGAATCTGTGTCACGAGTAAGTGCATGTCAGTGTTACTGCACCCGATGTTCAATCCCTACAGTGAGTCAGGATGAGAGAGCGTGTTTGGAAAAACTTGCTCACTCAGAGGAAAACCTGAGCTATGAATCCCTGAATGAGTCACCACTCTCTTAAACAGTTTTCGTATATCATTAGCCAACACGTGTTTGCAATATACTACCGGGGGAGCACAAGTTAGAGAAGGCCTAGCACTACATTTATGAATATAGTTAATGTTTTAATAGTTCTTACAGTTATTGAGACAATAAATATTATACCTGTCTTCGAATTTCTTTGTCAAATCTGTTAAATTGAGTGCTAATTGAAGCTAGCTGCTAGCAAAATAACCAGGAATAACAGGAAAATGTATCTAATGGCAAAAAAGTTAGCTTCTTCTTTTACATTTTCACGTCGAAATCACTGTGTTGAAGAAGATACATTTTATAAGATTTAAATTACAAGAGGGAGTGTTACTAGGTGGAACTGAAAGAAAAGTCAAAAACATCTCAAAGCTGATTTTTTTCCGGCGTTTTCTTATTGTGTGCTCAGAAAGAAAAAGGTCAACCACCTAGTATATAAGAGGGGATGAGGTCATTGTTAGAAGAAAAAGAGAATTAAATCAGATTACTGAGAAAATCTGAATTTAGATTTTAGTTGTGCTAAAAATAAATCCAAGAAGATCTCTGGAATATTACAATTAAGTTTTTCACATCACCACACACAGTCCACTTTGAGCATGTGGCTAGTTTATACAGAAGAATAAACATACAACTAAACAAAATGCACTGTATAAAAATCAAGATGACAATTACACTATGCAAGAGACGTGTTGTATCTTAAGATTTATAAAGACTTCCAAATTGAGATGTCATTGGGAAGCATCCAGCATGGCCTGGAAGTAAACAGGAAACTGTGAGGAATAAACAAAAGACTCACACAGCAAAGGGAAGGTGATTCCGAAGATGAAGACCATGACGCCACCGCACATCGACAGCACAAAGTAACTGGTGACCATGACCCCGATGACAAACAGGGTGGGGTTCTTCCTTTTGAAGTTCTTGATGGTGGCTTTATTTTCTCCTGCCCACACGGAGCCCATGAAGACCAGAGCAACCACACCTCCGCCCAGAAACATGCCAAATGGATTCAGGAACCTGAATATAGGAACATCAAAATGACATGTGGTACAAACTGTATATTCTACTGGGTCTAGGCTATTAATTTATAGGCTATAATATCAACAGACAGTATGACTCAACAACATAACGGTAACAGAAACAGTCCAGAAAGGTCAAGCTGCACCCCATATTCCCCCATAAGACTTTTTAGCTTTTAGTCCCATCATCAATCCATCATTGATTACAGTTCAGTGTCTATTCTCAAAGGCTTTTATTATAGAGAACGTTTTGTCTTTCATTAGGGTTAGGGTCAGGGTTAGGGTGAGTCAGTACAATATTGATATCATGATACGAGACTAAATATCATCTTAAATTTGGGGTTATTATAATATTGTGATATAATATAAGTATTTTTTGCAACAATACTCATGCCTACAATGCTGATATCGAGGTATCTGGTTAAAAATCTAGAATAGGCCTCCACAATTGGATGAATTCCTGGACATTTCCTTTGAGTACAGACTTTTTAATGTGGAGAAACACTGTAAACTTCTCTGTACCAGACTGTGGCAGTAGGAGGAGCGTCCTTAATCTATTTCAAAACATTTTCATGCCAAAAGTAGCAGTTTATCATGTTTACATTTCAGTGTAAAAGTGACACACCCTTAGCACTCAGAGGCCTCCTTCTTTACAAAAAATATCAGTAACTTCTTTGATAACAGATAAAAAAAAAAAAATCATGAAATGTATTTGCTTTCCCGAAAAAAAGAAAAGAAAATAATTCCCTTGTTCTTTCTAACATTTGTTTTTTCAATAACTGGTGTTGTGTACAACCTGTGAAGAATTTCATATTGTGGGCAAAAATAGTTCAAACACAATCCTCCTCTTTTTCCCCCCAAGTCATCCTCTATTCATTCTCCCATTTGGACTGGATACTGGCAATGCAGAGTGACTTCCCAGAGTGCAACCATGCAAAAAATAAATAAATAAATAAATAAATATAATAAAATAAAATAGCACAACCTGCTGGTGGTAACAAACATCAGCTGACATCCTGTGCAGGTTAGTGTACTGTAAACCATAAGTGCAGATACCAGCAGCAAAGGCCTGCACTCATAATTTCCACTTACTACATCATCCTCTATTCAGAGAAAACTATCACATGAGTTTGATGTCTGCAAAATCCCAATGAGCCAGCTGGCAGCAGTGAAATGTGACTGTGGGAGCTTCCGGAAGCAAATGAAGCATCACTGATCCTCAAAAACCTGAAAATGCGCAGGATTTGAGGCTGATCTTTAACAATTTGGAGCAATTGGACACTATTTAAGACAGCTGCAGCGTTATTCTTGGATATATTAATGCGCAAATGTGTGTTTTATAGACTCATGTAAGCAAGGAAACGTCAAATGTCTTCATCTTAAAAGCCGGAAACGACAAATGAATGCGTTAATCGTTGGCACAGCAATGCCAACCATTACTGCGTGATGATGATGATGATGATGATGAGTGTGGATAAAAAAAAATGGTGATTAAACTAAAAGTCAGTGATGCTAAGCTGTGTTTAGCCTGCTGACAGCACTTACCCAACAATGACGAAAACCACCACGGCCACGGCAAAGTAATTGGTCTGGTAGTAGAGTAAATTACTGATCACTCTGTTGTTCCACTTTGTTAAATCTCCAAACTCTGGTTTAGCGAACCTGTCCGCTCCAGGGAAGAAATCATCCCACGGTCTGAGAGGTGCAAGCTCCATCTTGGCTGCCATGACTTAGCTCAGAGATACACAAACATACCCGCACACACGCTGCGAAATATTTTGACAGGTCAGCTGATCCCAGTCGGAGCTCCGAGAAGAGGAATCAAACAACAAGCCGTGCTCTCGGGCGGGAATATCGCGAGAGTTTGATTCTTTGTGCAGTGTTTGGGGATTACGTTTGCGTGGTATTTCTCAGCATGCGCAACAGCATTGTTTTAGAGTTTTATTGAATATTAAAGTGCATGGAGACGTAAATAAGGAAAGTAAGAAACTATAGTTGGATGCCCAGAGGAAAATTAAAATATAATTACAGCACGAAAAACCTCTTTAGTGTTAATTTGAACACCTATAGCCTAAAGCTTTACCAGTTAGCATTTATGAATGTCTGTTCTGGCACTACTAGATATCTGATGTATCTGATGTGTGATGACTTTGTAATTGTACTGGAAGCAGCAGAGAAACATATTGCAGTAAAAAGGTTAAAAGGTAAAGGGGTTTGCAGGAAGGATCAGGAAAGATGAGACAATAATATAAGACTTCAAGACTTAGACTTGGACACACTGGGCTGAACAGTACACTACTCAAAATAGGCAAAATTAGGCCTAATAACGGGAGGTGTCAAGTCAAGTCAATTTTATTCATATAGCACCGAATCACAACAAGTTTCTGTATCCCAGGACATTTTCCACAGGTCTACACTGTTCTCTGGCAAGTAAAAGGTAAAAACTGCCCTTTAATGGGAAGAAACCTCAAGCAGAACTGGACTCAAGGTGGGTGGCCATCTGCCTTGACCGAAAAAAGGGAGAGGACACATAGAGAAGCACAGCAACAACAAAAATAATAGAAATATAATTATAATGAATAATAATAATAATAACAATAATAATAATAATAATGTGAATACTGTGGGCAAGAAGAAACAGTACCCTAGAGCATTTACACTGTCAGAAATATGAGGCAGAAAGAAGGCAAAACCTCAAAAAGATAAAAGAACATTAGCTAGATAGCCTACAAAAGAACTCAAGAAAAAAATCATATTTTCAATAATCGTTTAAATATGATTATTATTATAGGGTTTTTTTTTTGTTTGTTTTAATGAACTGTAAATACTAGATAGCCTATTCTTGTTAGACATTTTGATATAATAGATAGCGTACAAAAGAACTCAAGAAATGAGTGTTATCAAATCCTTTTTTTTCAGTATCTTGGACTAAATAATTTGAATATAAAGATTATTAAGGAGGTTTTTTTATTTAAAAAATGAATATTGTAAATGCCAGGTACCAGACAGTGGCAGTAATGCACCAATTGGTTGTTAGTCTACCATCAATAAACCCCATGAATGAGCCGCAGACCGGCAGCAGCGCAGCTTTGACGTTCCTGAACGCAGCAGGCAGACTCGAGGACATGGGACCGTGAAAGTATGGCGGATGCCGAGGAGCCGTAAGTCTCAATGGACGAAAAAACACAATATTATCGCAGTTTATCTCTCATAGTTTGACGTTAACGTGGCATTCCTCGACTCTCTTTTCTTTTTTCTTTCCTCCAGGGAGAAGAAAAGAAGGCGAATAGAGGACCTGACTGAGAAGTTAGTGACTGAATGCTTAATGAAGGTCTCTGACTGCTGGGCCAGGAGACATGAAAACAATGAACATTTAGAGCAAAGGGACCAGTTTTAATAAGCCAGTTTAAATGTTTGTCCAGTTAAGCCATAAACACTAAGTATCCATTCACAGTGTTAAAGTTCATGCAGACACCCTGCACTGTATCCTCCTTGCAAGACAAACAGGGAATAAACTGCATTTAATATTATGTGTGAGTGTGACATCTTCATACTGACTAATATGGGACAACTAGACTCCAGTGCATTTATCACTTTTTCTATTCAGTTATTTTAAAGCTAACTAGTATATGCAAACTGTGTACGTTATATTGTGTAACATTACACATGTGAACATACAGGCTAGTTTTTTAACCTTTCTAATGAGAGAGCAAAAAACAAACAAACATAGCCTGCAGGCAGAACGTGTTGGCAGATAAGGTCGCTTTGTATTAATCAAAGTATTTCTAAGCCTAAAAAATAGTGTGCCATTTTACAAAATCTACAAATTCTGAAACAATTTGACACAAGGGACATTAATATATGTGCCATTTTCCTTTTAGAGTACAATATCTAAAAAATTGTCTTCTGATTAAACAAAGAAACATCTCAGCAATTCCATAATGATATTAGGTGTTGATATAATGTATTGGATTCATATTTAAATATGGTTATCATAATGGTCCCACATTATCCTAATCCACCCTACATACTAACTAACTTAAAGCAGTATGTAGTGTGCTCATAGGAAGAAAGTGATAATTAAGTGCTTAAAAAAGTCAATAATGGAGCCTATAAGTCAGAAAGATCATAAAAAGTAAACACATTTAAAAAATAAGTCATAATAAAGACATTTTAGTTTCTCTCTGTGAAGCTAAATAAGAGAGCAGCCCACTAACTGTGGGCTATAAAGTCTAATGGGGCATGTATTGTATCATTTCCTCTTAGTATAAAACAGTAAAGTATGTATATTTCTTGTATACTATGTGCAAATGTTGTGCTATAAATATGAGTACATGTATGTAATTAGTATGTGTAGTATGGAAGTGAGATACAGCATATGTTGACATCTTGCTTTTGTTCTAAGTGATGAATTAGCTGCACTCCAGTTAGTGGAAAGCTGTTTCTAATTTTAACATGTCTAAGAGTATTGTGGCTATATAGTGATTTTGTACTCACACTATCATTTAAAGACATTTTTGAAAGGCCACAAGAGGCAAAATTATACTGTATTGAACTAGTTATAAAGGGAAAAGTTGGAATAATACAAGTTTTTGAATACTTAAAGTGTGTTTTTAACATTTCCTTTTAGTTTTGAGCCTCAGCTACAATATTTCCAGCTAAGTAGCAAAACTACAGAGCGAGTACAGGTGTCAAATCAGTGTGGCTCAGTAAGACCTTTGGTAGTTAAGCTGCCCATCAACCTTATTAATTTAACCAACTGCTTTCTTTCCTACATTTATATTCATTGTAATACATATAATAAGAAATAAGTGACACAATTAAAGGGATATGTTGGAAGAAATGTACTCATTTAAGTTGTTGTACAAGTTTAATGTATCCTGTTGTGCTGTGTGTCCAGAATGGCTGTAGATGGCGGACACATGGACGGAGACTGGGATGGTCGGTGGAATCATGTGAAGAAGTTTTTGGAGAGACCTGGACCCTTCACCCATCCTGACTTCGAACCAAGCACTGAGGTGAATTTTATTGAAAAGGAAAATGTCTCACACGTCTGTCATATGGTAAACTGACAGATGTGGGATTGGACCATGGCGTCACTATGCACATAGAGTTCTAAAATGCAATTGTTAAAACACTTGAATGCCTTTTTTCATCTCAGTCTCTACAGTTCCTGTTGGAGACATGCAAGATTCTGGTCATCGGTGCGGGAGGACTCGGATGTGAACTCCTCAAAAATCTGGTAGGAAATATTTTTATTATACATATATTGATGTGCTTAATGAATTTCAACAGTGTGAGAATTGCCTTTCCTGGTTGTATCTTTGGATAAATCCTTACATACTCTTATTGTGCTTCAGGCCCTCTCTGGGTTTCGCCTTATTCATGTGGTTGACATGGACACTATTGACGTGTCCAACCTCAACAGGCAGTTTCTATTCAGGTAGGTCTCACCTTTGTATTTCCTCAGTTTAACAGTAGTTTGATATTTGATAAATACAGTATTTATGAAAAATTGTTATTAGTTTGGGGAAATATGCATCAAAGTTGTGAGTATGTAGTTTTGTAATATTTCCTTTTAATAATCTACACAATGCTCATCTGAGATTGTATATAACTAAAAATTATTTTCTCAAGTACTGATATTATTGTCTAGTAACTCCATTGAAAATGAGTGAAGCAGTAGTAGTAGAGTATTTGCCGGTTGGTAATTGTAGGGCTGCATCTAACAATTATTTCATGATCAGACTATCTGTTATCTGTCTTTGCTTGATTAGACATTGTTTGTATTCATAAAATGGTGAAAAATATCAATAATTGTTTCCCAAATCCCAAAGTGACATCCTCGAATGTCTTGTTTTGTCCAGACCAACAATCCACAAGCAAAATATATTCAGTTAGTTATCATAAAGAAACTAAAAGAAACCAGGAGATATTCACATTTAAGAAGCTGAAATCAGAGAATCTGGACATTTAGATAAAAAAAAAAAAAAATCAATTATCGTTAATTATAGTTGCCGATCAATTTAATTGATAATTAATAAAATAATTGTTACAGCTGTAGGTGACTGCAGTACTGTAATAGCTCCAGTGTGATATAATCAGATCATCTCATGCGCTCTGTAATTTACACTTTTATACATCCTTTAAGGCCCAAAGATGTCGGACGACCAAAGGCAGAAGTAGCTGCCGACTTTATCAACAATCGCATCCCTGGATGTAAAGTTGTCCCGTATCCTTTTAAAGCAACTGTTATAAATAGTTATGAAACTCAGACTTATAATTGACATTTTATAAACTACCTTGATCATAATTTTTATTCCTTATCAATAACATACACAGTCACTTTAAAAAGATCCAAGACTTTGATGAGTCTTTCTACAGGCGTAAGTGTATTTTTCTCACATGATCTACTGATTAGCAAAGCTTTCCAAGTAAACACCTCAGAGCTTTTATCTGTTTTAAAACACTCGTCTCTTTGCAGAATTTCACATCATCGTGTGTGGACTTGACTCCATCATTGCCAGACGTTGGATGAACGGCATGTTGGTAGGAAACTAATGTTTTAATTTATTTCATTATTGTCTGTCTGATGGACATTTGCATATCAGAAGCGTACAAGCACATATTTAATTAACTGTAATCAGTGGTGAGTTATGATTGATGTCGCCTGCTCAGATATCCCTCCTGAGCTATGAAGATGGAGTATTGGATCCCAGTTCCATCATCCCGCTCATCGACGGAGGGACGGAGGGCTTCAAAGGGAACGCTCGTGTCATTCTGCCCGGGATGACAGCATGCATCGACTGCACGCTAGAGCTGTACCCGCCGCAGGTACCGCTCACTTTTTCAACAGCAAATTTCTATTCTAGTGTCACTTCAAAGAGTCTTATAAATAGATGCCAATTTTGGGTGTTCTTGATGGATGACAGACATTTTTTACAAAGGCTGTCACATTTTGAAGATGATTTTTCATGTTATCATCTGCAAAATTTGAAGAACTGGGTCATAATCATAACCAATAATAGCTATTAGACTGAATGGACAGAGACAAAAATGCTACCTATTGAAATTACTATAAGTACTCAATAGAGTGCAACACCAGCATAGTGACTATTTGTACCAAAGATCTCCCCAAAATACACAGAAAATTGTATATAGAAATAAAATAAAGTACAGATTGTGATCATTACTAAGATTACATTTTCTTAAAAAGCAGTTATTGTAGTCATAGTCTTTTGGACATTTTTACCACATAGAACAGAAAGGGCATTTCTCGTGGTGTTTAAAAGCTGCTATAATTAATATTTTTATATTAATAGCGGATCACATGACTACTTGTGTGTGTTTAAGGGGGTTGCTGGTAGTCTGTCAACTCATTGTTTTGACTGTTCTTATTTAAAATCACTTAAAATCACTCATCAGGTTTATTTCCACTTATAGCAAGCAGCTGTTTCCAGTGACAGATCTAAAAAAAACCCCACTGTACGCTACCTGTCTGGCACCAAATAGCACACAGACAAAGTTAGCGACAAATGTGATAAATATGGTGTGAGAATTTAGCAGCTAAAGATCCAGATATTTCCCTCATGAGTTGATGTGGAACAAAGCAGGTGGCCAGAAACATGACTTTAAATGAATGTTAATGTTGCAGGATGTGTGAAGAGGCAACTATTTGCTGACAACTTCACTACATGTCACTGACATGTAAGATGATGATATGTCAGTGGTGTGTTCACAGCTTATTTTAGCTACTCCAAAGTGGGTTGACATTAATTTAATTTTACTATCCACAGATTAATTTCCCCATGTGCACCATTGCGTCCATGCCAAGGTTACCAGAACATTGCATTGAATATGCACGAATCTTACAGTGGCCCAAAGAAAAGCCATTTGGAGGTAAGTTTAAATATACATCTTTTTTTTTTTTTTGTACTTTAACACATCTAATCTCATCATTTAATCTAAACCTCATCATTGAAAACTAACCATGTTCTTCTTCACTAGAAACCAGCTTAGACGGAGACAATCCAGAGCACATTCAGTGGGTGTTTGACAGATCCCAAGAACGAGCTGCAGAGTTTAACATTACCGGAGTGACATACAGACTCACTCAAGGTGAACCTGTGAAACAACACACAATAATTTATTCATTGTTAATGTGTTAATGTGGTGCATCAGTCAGGTTTTTGGAGGTGTACCTTTTTTTTTACATTTCTCACCTTAATTGACAGCTGTCTTGTTCAGAAATACTGATACCTATGTGTTGCAAATGATGTCATGAACATTTTTCTACTGCAGGAGTTGTGAAGCGGATCATTCCTGCTGTGGCATCAACTAACGCCGTTATTGCCGGTATGAAGCTTTGACATTATTTGAAGTTTGAAAGATTTATTTTTCGGTAGTGGCAGAGAGGTCGAAAGGAAACAGTGAGAGAGAGAGAGAGAGAGAGAGAGAGAGAGAGAGAGAGAGAGAGGGGCATGACCTGCAGCAAAGGTCCGAAGGAGTCCAAAGTTTTTGAGGCAGTTCAGGGATGTTAACAGAAAGGACATTTTTTAAAAGAACACCATTTAATATCTGGTGAAATATCACAAATGCTAAATCACTGAGTCTAAAGCTGCTTGTTCCAGAGGATAAATCTAATTATTTTGACAAGATTTACCCCAATCCAATACAGAGAAGCACATTGTTAATCTTCACACATTGAAAGATAGAGAGAAAGATTGTTCTAACATAACCTATAATCTATAATTATAGCTAATGTTATTCTAATGATATGCTTCTTGGCATTGTATGTTTCTACTGTAGGATTAGAGCTAGTTGTCCAGACATGCAAATGCAGCTTACTTTAGGGCAGACAAGTTTAATCCATCCCTCAACATTTTTCTCTTTTATTGTTTTTTTTACTTTATTCTACTACAATTATTCAATTTGGGTAACTAGACTTATTTCTGCTTTTGTTCTCCCTAGCTGCCTGTGCAACTGAAGTTTTTAAAATTGCAACAAGGTTGGTGGAAGAAACACATTCTGAAGATCTCATTGCAATTATCTGGTGAAAGTTACTTAATATCTGATTTTATTTTACAGTGCATATATTCCTTTGAATAATTACCTGGTCTTTAATGACGTGGATGGACTATACACCTACAGTTTTGAAGCCGAGCGAAAGGTTTGTCATAGTCAGGATAGTCAGTCTTGTTGGATATGTAATGACATTTCTACATTTTCACTTCCAGAAGAATAGTAAAGTTTAACCAGCATCATTCTTGTCTTTGTTTGATTGGCAGGAAAATTGTTCAGCATGCAGTCAGGTACCTCAGGATCTCCAGTTCCCTCCTTCTGCTAAATTACAGGAGGTTTTAGAGTACCTGACAGAGAACGCCTCTCTGTGAGTATTCAGAAGAAGCATTTTAATTCCACTGTAGGAAAAATAACAATTATCAGATTAAGATTAAGATTGCGTATGAATGTTTTCCAGACAAATGAAATCCCCGGCTATCACCACAACTCTGGAAGGAAAGAATAAGACGCTGTATTTGCAGGTAATCAACACTATTTAATCACTGAGAATGCTGTGTTGTGTTTATCTGCATTTTATTTTAAAAAAAAACTAAACTGTGACTACAATTATATTCCAGTCTGTGAAATCCATCGAGGAACGAACTCGGCCAAACCTCTGCAAAACTTTAAAAGGTAATAAGAAGCTGTTATTAAAATCCCAGTCTATCCAGAGTGACCTGGAACTGTTGACATTCATAATACACATATAATATGTTTTTGGCTGGACCCCAACAACAGGGCCAGCCCCCTGTGAGTATCTGTCACTGACTGGGTGACTCAATGACTGAATTCCCAGTGTCAGTTTATCCAAATAACATCTGTTTGAACATTTGCTCTGACATTTTCTGAGATGTTGAGCATAATTACATAGCAAAGGGGACTGTCGAGTGACATTTACACGAGAAGAGAGCATCTGTGCACCAGTGTAACTTCCTGTCAATTTCTGCATGTTACATCTATCTAGTGTCTTCTCAAAATAAAGCCCTTCCGTTTTCATAAATGCAATAAAATATGGCCTAAATCAAGATCACTACATAGTCTACACCCAAAATCTGATTCAATGCATTTTGAGTATTTTTCTTTAAATTATTGTGCACAGTGCCTTTAGTTACAACTACTGTATGAAAAGTACTATACGAATTAAAAAAACATACATAGAAGCAAACATGCTTAAAGGGCTGTGATGTCCACATCTGGTAATCAGGCGGCATACAAATGAAAAATTGTCTAACGTTTTATACACAGTGTAGTCATATTCAAGGTTTTGACCTCGTCTTGTTTCTTCTGATGCAGAGCTGGGCTTGTCAGATGGACAGGAACTAGCCGTGGCAGATGTCACCACGCCCCAGACGGTGCTCTTCAAGCTCAATTTCACCGCCTGAACATTCATTACACCACACAGCACTGATGCGAAGGTCGACTGCTTCTGAATGCAAACTGGATGTTACATCACAAGGTTTTTGTGACAGCACGGTGGTGTACTCGATATGATAATGTATATATGATGAGAAAGGTTTAACTTTTGGGATAGGATGGTCATATGACCATGCAATCAGTTGACGACATTTTTTCTATCAGTCATGTTTACTCCTTTGTGTATTTGTCTCGTGTCGTCTTACAATGTAGCTCTTTTTCTGTCAGTCAAATGAGAATAATGATGTGCACTAAGCTGTAATAAAGTTTTATTATCATGGTTGTAGAGGAAGCTTAAATTGCAATTTTCACCAGATTTGTTTGGAGCGCAGGGCAGCTTTACTGTTCATCTTCAAGGACTTTTAAGTGTATTGAAAGCAACTACATCACATAAAAATAGGAGATGTTGGAAGACTGTTAGTAAGATTAAAATATAATGATGTTTTATGTGACAGTCTTAAAATGAAACTCAACAATTAAAAATGTTTTAATATTTTGTGGAATTCACTTGGTAAATTTTAAAGGGTCATGGGATGATGAATGTGAGGGGGAAGAAGAAGGGGGGGGGGTTGTCTTCTTAGACAATCTGAACCTATTGTTGAAGTAAAGGTAAATGCACAAACTCCACATATACAGATCCATGACTGGTGTCAGATGAAGACCCAGTTTTGACTGACACTGGTAGATTTGCAGGTAGTCATCACGTTTCCTCTTGCTATTGACTACTACTTGTTTGGGGGCGGCTTTAGTTACTTTTCCCCTCAGCTGAAACAGTTCTAGAGACACCAGAGCTCTTCCAGGGGTCAAACATGCCCGTGCTGAGCTGTAGCTCCTTCTGGGATGTGTGCTCAAAATACTGAAAGTTACACAGACAAACACAGTATTTAAGAAGCGTAAGATAATGTTATGTCTCATTACTGGCAGTACTTTTAAAACTGTACTGTAGCTTATGTTGATTTAACACAGTGGTTCCCAACTTTTTGTTATATGTTATTTTGTTAGCAGTTCAACCAAAGAGTTTTTTCTCAATCTGACTAGTTTTTGGAGTCCAGAAGAATTTAAAATATCTGAACACAATTTCTTATCATTTATTCATGCGGTGACTGGAGGGGTCTCAGCCTCCAGGTTGGGAACCACTGATCTCACAGAAGTAGCTGATGTTCCTGCCCTCCATCTTCACTGTTGCATTTTAACATTTTAAAAGGTTTCCAAATCTTAGTTTTCTATTTCACATACAGGCAACATCTCCAACCAGTCTTGTTCAACTGCAGAAAAAAATACAAATGCAATTAGCCAACAAAATGTCCAAAATGCCTTTTTGGCAAACATGAATATCTATGTAATGTACTGAACTATGTTTTATTGAAAACAGTTCTTGATTTGTAAAATGTATGGTTCTTTGATATGCAGTAATCTCCATATATCAACCATGTTTTTGTTAAGCCTCTCTAACTTTAGGCTAAAATAAACTATATTGTATAATCATATTCAATATTGGGGGGATTTGCAGCCAAGGTGAAAAACAAGGGAAAAGCTGGACTGTGGAAATGATCATGTTTGACCTCATGCAGTATGTATTTTAAGGCATTTTAACACCTGTTCAGAGGCCAACATATGGGACATGGGAAATGGAATTCATACAAGTAGACTGACAGTATAGTATAGACTGATTAATGCGGGAGGCTTATTATCACCTTACTTCTTAAAGAGCATATACTGAAAGTGATTTATGCAATAAGCCTTTTAATAAGCTTATATCATTCATATTTTTTGCATATTGTAAATTAAACATGTTTTAGGACCATAAACTGTAATATCCCATAAAAGATTATCAATGTTGATAAAGTAGATTACCTGTCCATGCATAACAGGCCTGATGTCAGGCACATAGGCCTCTGGGTAAATATTCTTCAGGTACTAAGAGAAGTTCCTGCACTCCAAATAAATTCTGATTTATAACATAAAAGCAATATATCGTGAGGTAGGTCAACATCATAAATGTGAAATGACTGACTCATAGTCTACTGTAAAATTGAACAACCCAACCTCTTTAAATATGGAAGAGGCCTTTCTGTTTGCAGGACAGAAGATCTATTTGTAGTCGTCCATCCAGACCTCGGCCAGGCGGACCAGGTTGCAGGTGATCATAGAGACGCCTTTGGGGAAAGTGCGGGCATTATATTTGTGGAAAATGTGCCCTACAACAGATCAAGAAATAATCTCCAGCTGACCTCCACATTGCCAGGCCTCTAATAGACAAGACACACAGCACAAGGTTACTGAAGGTGCAAAGTGCATTATAAGTACAGTATATATAGTATGTCTGTATATATGTTTTAAACAAACATTAGGTACACAGTAGATATTAGGTAACAATTAGTGAGCTTTAGAGGTGCTGAGAGGCAGATGTTCCCTTTAGGCACAACCAGGCTAACAATTTCCACCTGTTTCCAGTCTTTATGCTTCACTGAGCGAATGTTATGTTGGCTTCACCTACATATTTAACATAGAAATATGCAAATGGAATCAATCTTCCCATCTCACTGCAATAAAGCCAATAAGCTTTTTCTGTAACTAGTAGGATATGATAAAACTAGTCCCATTTCAGAGAAATTTGCTAAAAATAGGTCATATGCCATGACTGAACTGATAGGTGATTCAGTGTGAATAAAGGCTGAGTAAACAGTTTTCACATTTGTTTTCACCACTACTCATTTCACCCATTCATCATCTAAATAGGTGTATCACATACAGTATTTGGATTACCTAAATGTCAAGGAAGGATGGACTGATCAAAGATGGTACAGCCTCATGAAATAGTACATAAATGACCATAACTCAGTGGTTATGAGTCTGACTCAGTTGAAATTCTGCACAGTTCATCCTTGCACAAAGCCCTAATATTCCTTTGGTTATGGTTTATTCCAAAAATGATGCCTACTATCAGCCAATCAGAATAATTGTCACGTACCAATACATGTACTTGATGCAGATTTGAATCCAGATGCATATAAAACATTCTATCATCAAAGTGAAGATGATCCAAGGAGGATTTTGCAGCATTGATGTATGTGCTTTCTGGATCTAATCAATATATGCATGTGTATTTGTATTTACCGGATAGGGTGTTTTTCCTTCTGCCTTTGCTTCTTCTCCTCCTCAGGGACAACATACCATCCAAATTTGAGATTCAAGTCAAAATTCCCTCAGACATGATGATGGGCTTTACGACATGGTTTACTGAACTTTAGGTTATCTCAGTCAATAATAGTGATATGTGGGCTCACCACAGCAGTTGGCTACTCTGCTATCCGAGATAAAAGAGGCTCCAATCATCCAGGGAAGCATTCACCTGAGCAGGGATGCAGTGACATTTGTCAGTCAGCTGGAACGTTATATGGGTCAAATGAGGTGACTCTTGGCCCTCTTATAGTTTTTTATGTTTCCTTCCCACTATTTAAATCTATTATGTGCCCTATAAGACATTTGCTTCTACAGAAATATTTGTACACTGCAGTGCTACATGGATATAAAACATCTTCCACTAATGATGTTTTAGAAGTCTATGATGTGCATTATGAACAAAGATACATCAGTCTGTGCATGTGAATCCATCTTTACTATGCGTGCAGCACTTTGAAGCTGTGAAGCTCTCACCATCTGTGCTGGCATCATCCACCAGTAAGATCTCTGTGAGCAGGGCATCAGGAGCTGTGTGTAAGACACTGTAGACGGTCCGCAGCAGAGTGGACCAGGCCTCATTATGAAACACGATGATCACACTGGTGTTAGGGAGGCCAGGACAATGCCAAAACTCTAACTTATTTTACTTAGTTATCTGTATTTATTTAATCATTTATTTTCACTTATTTTATATACATTTTTAAGTATTTTTTATCATTGTTTCTTTTTTTTTTAATTCCTTTTTTTAAATGATGATTTTTTTTCACTTGTTCTGTCTTATTATCAGCTTGTCATTCAACTACACTAGTCTGTATGAAAGGTGCTATATAAATACAGTTCGGTTGATTGATTGATATGTTCCAAGCAACAGTCATGGCCAAACTGAAAGTGAAAGGACGGTTCACAGTTTTTGAAGTCTGTTTTAAAATAATAGCCAGGTGCCTGAATGAACACCGAAACAGACTGTTATTGCTGTAATCAGTCCTCCTGTTCATACTGACCATTAGAAGATCAATGTATAATGCACTTACATTGTAAGTGCATTATACATTGATCCAAAGTACACTCCATCTGTACAAAAATGTTTTAGTTTGTTTTTCTTTTTATCTTTGTGGTGATACATGTCTATTGCTGGTTGCACTGTATAGCTAGATGATCTGTCTTTACCCTGAGTCTGCCACCTTCCTTAATACTTCTCCACGATAATACTTTAAAGATGGACTATCACAGCCAGAACACCTGCTCTCATCCATTAGCTGTTAGAAACATGCGTCACACTGAATCCTCCACAGTTTGGATATTAATCTGTTCTGTGTCTGCAGCATCATCTTATTGACAACCAAGAGGCTATCTTGTGTTTGCATCAAGGGACATTGATACAATTTATAAATAAAGCAGGCCACGTTGATTTAAAATGTGGCATAAAAGACAGAAGGTAGTTAGTGGTTAAAAATAGGAAAACACAATAAAGACTTAAGATTAATATCATTTTGTCAGAAAACTACTTTAAGATAGAATTCAAATCTTTCACTTAAGGTGTACTTCTAGTATTTAAAAGACAACAAGGCTGAGGTTGGAAAAACAACAACAACAACAACAACAACAACAACATGGCAAATGCGAATTTTGAAATTCTACACCAAAATGCCATGATATTAATATCATCATGGTGTAGAATACCATGATATTGAGATATGATGGTATAGATCATCATATATCAATATCATGGCATTTTGGTGTAGAATTAAAAACTACTTGTTAAGTTTACATCTATTTCTGCAAAGTCTATTAGATGCCAATAAATTTGACACACTGCATCTTTAAGTGGGGGTACCTCAAACTTGTGTCTGAGTATAGAATAAATATACTTAGTTACTTTACACTGCTAAAATTAACACGTCCTTTATTTCACATTGACCAACTGGCAGGCATAAATAAATGGGTGTTTTTATAGATGGTAGTTTTACTTTAACAAAAATGAAGCATATCGTGAGAATAAAGAGGACTAGTCCTCCTTGAGACAGGCTCTATCCCTTCTTTTCCACAGTGTGACAGCCAGGATGTCAATACCCACTGTAAGCTTCTTAGGGCACTAATGAAAGTGGCCGCATATTGTCCGAGAGACAGATGGTTTCTGTCTTGATTAAGTTTTAATTTTCCTGACGGGAGAAGCTGACAGGCTCTGTTCATCGGAGTTATCCCTTAAGTGTTCACAGAGCAACATTTCTCACATCACATCCCACCTGGTAAGTGTAACTCCAGGGAGAGGAGCTGATGTGTGAAAGTGCAGGTTTTCACTTCAGCTGGCGTGTTGTCTGTTGTGTTTATCAGCGGGAGTATTATTTAGAAAAAAGAAACGTCCGCTTTTTTTCTTTTTTTTTATACTGCTCAATCGGGGCAGAAAAAAGTCAGAAACTGGAGGACGACGATTACTATACAGTGTGCATGATGTAGACATCCGTGGAGGCTTCGGCAGCGACGTGTGTACACCAATAACACGAGCAGAGAAAGTAAGTAGCATATTGCATATATTTTAGATTAATTACAAGCACTGTCAAAAGTCTGATTTTAATGATGGTGATGTTGTACAACACAATATAAATATATGAAAGAGGCCTACATTATATAAAATAGCATGCACAGGCTGATGGCTCAAATGAATGATCAGCTATTGATTGAATGAATAGTATATCACTGAATATTAATGTGGAACTGCAAAACTTAATTGTGCAAAAATGGGTCGATTGATTGATAAACTGATGATAGTTCATTTATTTTATATCATTGCAGGTAGAGTGTTGTTGAGTTACTGTTGATAAAACAAGCAAAAAAAATGAAATGAATTAATAAATAACATAACACAAGGAGAGAAAAACAGCACTTGACTATTCCAAATTAATTTGAAGCACTGTCAAAAGTCTTCACTGTTGAGGTAAAGATTCAATATGTATTGTTTATTAAGGCAGCCTGTTATTCATCATAATGACAAAGCAAAGCATAGTGTTGAAGTTATGTTCCTCACATGGATAACTGGCTATTGATTTGAAGAGTGATGTCTGTATCACTTCATATCAATGTTCAGCTGTAAAACTTTGTTAGAACTAAAAAAAAAAAGTTTATCTTTTATCATTTTTCAAATAATTTCTTAAGGAAAAAAATCCAATCCAGCCAATCCTTTGCTGACTCCAGCCTCTAAAATGAAAGGATTTGCTTTTTTCCTCTTTTTTGAAATCATTGAAAGGACTGTATTGATTTTGGACTGTTGTTGACAAAAAAAATCTTGGGCTCTGGGAAATGATGAACATGAATCAATAATGAAAATAATCATTAGTTGCAACCCCAACTTTATATAAGAAAGGTTAAGTGGCAAACTAGTGAATTAATCCTTCTGGTTTTACTTAATGTCATGTTTGTTTTGAATGAGTTATTGCTGTAATTTGACTTAAAGGTCCACGTCCCAGTTTTTCTGTAGAGTTGTGTGCAATATGACTTGTTTTGGAGGGCGAGTTTAGCTTTGAGACATGTTTACAGCTGAAGGGATAATTTGACTCAGAAAATGTGGACCCAATCTCATCTGCCTCCAATTGCCTCTGATCAGGCTTTTATTGGCATTTCTTTGATTTGCCGTGCTTTGCTTGGTGATGTGAGAGTCGTAATTGAGCAAATACATGCAATGATCTTTTGAATCACATATCGGGTGTCAGGAGGCCTCAGGAGAATTTATGGTCACGTGCTTAGGGGAAAACTATTGGCCTGATTCTGGTTAATGTGTGTGATCCTCTTTTTCTCTACAGGCAAGATGAAGCTGAACATGTTAGCACGGCCTTTACACTGGGGCCTCCTGCTTCTTTGTATAGTAAGCCTCTGCAGCCCGCTAGTGTCCACTGGCAACCGAAGCTCCAGAGGACAGACAGGTAGGTGCCAGACCCAGCCAGACCATTTGCACACCCTGTGGGACTCATTATGGCTCCTGACTCCTGGTCATCAGTGTGGGTGCCTGGTAAAGAGTTCTGTTTAAGCAACAAGATCCTGAAAATCACTCAGCTTCTTACATTAAACATACATGGAGGAAGTAGATTCTCATGTTTACTCAAAACATTCATATTAAAATGCTGTAAAAAGGTTTGATTGATCATGCACTTTGACTATTGTCACTCAAATGGCTGCATAATATTACTATACTCCTGTAGCATTAGCTGAAAGAGGGGGCACATTTGTTTCATTACAGCAGGAATGGAAGAAGTATTAAGATCTTTTACTGAAGAAAAAGCACCAATACAAATATGTTTAAGTATTCAGAATTCCACTTCAGTGAGAGTACAGCGAACCAACAGCAAATACAAAAAAGTATCAGAAGCAAAAGTGGCTCTGCAAGAAAAAGCCCTCTGTAACTATTAATATGAATACGATTATTAGATCATTAATACTGATGTATACCACTTATAACCTTTAGATAGTTTGATCCATTGGTTTGCATCTGAGTGGTGAGGCAACTTCAAAGGATCACAATAAATCTAAAGGGTTGTTAGATCATTAATAGGAGAGGAAAAGAGAAAAGCTTTATTTTTTTCTCTAAAATGTTTGCTTTTTGTAAAATATTGGATTGTTGTATCTCTTTGAGCCTAAACCTCTGACTTAATCCTTAACAATGTATTGAATTTGCAACCCTGTCTCCTAAAACTTTTGTTTACATGTGATGCCAGTCAAACGTTTGGACACATTTTCTCACTGAAGTGAATGAGAAGGTGTGAAGGTGCCACCCTCACACAAAGAACTGATCTCACAGAACAATATTACTAATCTGTAGTAATGGCAGCAATATTAAACTGTATGTGGTTATTTAGGCACTGACAGCACTTGGTTTGGGTAAGGAAAATGGGTTTGCTGTGAACATAATCCAGGCAGTGATTACATTTGCTAATATGGTGTAACTGGGAAAACAATTTAGTAGCATACAAACAAAATGTCTAGGAGACAGGGTTGTGTATTTCATTAGCTAATTCATTCAATGAGTAGCTGTTAGATAAATGTAGGGAGTAAAAAAGTACATCTCAGACTGAAATGTAATATAAAGAAGCATAAAATGGAAACTTTCAAGTAAAGCACAAGCATCTCTAAATTGTGCTCAAATTACTTGAATTAATATACTCGGTTACTTTCCTCCACTGCATTACAGTTCCTCAGCAGCAACCTCCCACCTTGAGATGTGTCTTTATTTTCAATAATTGCATGTTTCATTGTTGGGACTCTGCTTTGATTGTAGTCTGATTGAAAAACACAGCTTTAATTATGAATTAACCTCCCAGTCCTGCAGGTGTTGTTGTTCATGCAGCCAGAAAAACACCTCAGTACTCTAAATTAGCAATATGCATGCATGAGTTTTCCTCTTCATGTTTTCACTTCTGATGTTTCTGTTTATGTTGTTTCAATTAGAAGTTCACTTTATCAGTGTGAATCATCAGTAGAGTAATAATCATCAAAAGTAAAGCGTTTTTATTTCTCCTTCTTTAAAAAGATGCAGGAAGTGTGCAGGAAGTGTGATGTTTCTGTTTATGCTGTTTTCTCTGCATGTTTCTGTTCAGACAAATTCTCAAACATGACATTCAGTAGCTGAACCTTATCAGTGATAACTTAGATGTTAGGATATTTGAATATTTCTTTCCTTGACTGAGTTGACCATGAGTACTGATGCTTTTCATCCACTTGGTGGTGCTGTTGCTTCAGAAACATCCAAATTAGATCTGAAGTACTATTCCATTTATTTTATGTTTATAATCTAATAAAGCCATGAAATCGTTGCTATGTGACATGCAGCCATCAGTAAGCATTGACGGCTACTTACATACAAAACTAGTATGAAAAATAGTCACCTATCCCTCCAAATCCTCTTCTTCAGGGTCATCACAGGAGAGGACGGGGACTTGCGAAGTGGTTGCTGCTCATCGTTGCTGCAATAGGAACAAGATTGAAGAACGCTCTCAAACAGTCAAGTGCTCCTGTTTCCCAGGACAGGTAGCAGGGACAACAAGGGCTCTACCCTCTTGTGTTGAAGGTATTATTACTGGGACCTTCTCCTCTGGAAATATTCTGACACGAATATATTATTTGTCAAAGTAGAGTAAGGTCAGTCAGTTTCAGTGATACTGAAGGACTATCAAGGATCAGAGTATGACATCAGATTGAGATGTTTTTTTCCAAACAACTCTGTTTTGAAGTCCCTCCATCTAAAAAGTGACCTTCTGTTATGGCATATTTTTCTCCAGCCTCTATTGTGCGTCAGAAGTGGTGGTGTAAAATGGAGCCGTGCCTGGAGGGGGAGGAGTGCCGAGTTCTCCCTGACCTTACTGGCTGGTCATGCATCTCTGGGAACAAAGTAAAGACCACTAAGGTGAGGAGTGGGCCTGCATTAGTCTGAGTCAGTGTGGTACCAATACTCTACAATAGACATAACACAAAAATGCTTCAGTTTAAGGCTTGTTATTTATAGATACGTAAAAGCAGCCATATGGTAAATTTCCCCCTTTTTTATTGCATTGCTCTTATGCAAACAGGGGCCGACAGACTTGTGAAACTCACCATAAAGCTTTATATAAGTAAGTTGTCTTTGATGGTGACAGATTCCACAATCAAGCATAATGAAGGCTCCCACTGGCCATATCAACCTTCTCTGCTCTCCACCAGGCACAGTGGGCTCAGAAAACCTAATTCCATAATCTGGTGAATGATGGAGCCATGAGGACAAACATAAAATAAGCCGTAAATTAATACTGAACGTTAAAACCCATGTAATTAAATCTGATGGCCAAAGGGAAGTCAGCTACATTTAGAAATGCACTTTTACACAAGTTGCCTTTATATTGAACTGTTTTATATGTATGATTTCTGGGAGGGAAGCATTTTACAGTGAAATGGGAACAAATGAGCACTGTCAACATGTAGCCCATGACCCAGTAATCATATGACCCATTAGATTATACAATAAAATAGAAGAGAATACAAGTTTTTGTTAGTTTTTCCCTTTAGTTACTGTTACTATGCCTGTAAAGCTTTCTGATTTTGAGGGGCACATACAAAGTTAACACTGTGGATTTTCCACTTATAATTTGCAGTAATTCTTCCCTTCTTCCCTTAATAAACCAAACAGGCTTACTACGTATTGCCACTATAAGGGTTATGTCATCTGAAACTGTTGCTGACAGATTTTGTCAGCTGTAGGGAGCAGTAGCTAATGATATTGCTAATACACCAAGAGGTGGTTAAAAACTGTCTCCTGCTGACTTTGAACGCTGCCAGCTGACTCGTTTTATTTAAAGATTGCTGAAAGATGGTGTTTAAATATGTACATGATGTCTACATACAGCAGATGACATGATGTACTGTACTGAAGTCCTGAGCAAACAGTCAGCATCCTCACCAGCTGATGATCCACGTGGAGCATCGAAATCAAGGAGCAGCAGTGTTTCTGTACTGCAGGATAGAGCTAAATAGCCCCATTATTATAGTACAGAATTATCAGTAAATAGGTATTAAACATGTAGGATTCGGATTTGGATGCTCATTTTAGAAAAAAAACATACTTGAAATGTATTCTTTCATTTTATTATTTTTAACAATATGCTTTGCTCTTACAAGAAGAAAGGATCTGAGGAATGATGAGTCTTGCAAACATTGTCTAATGCCTCTTACACAGAACTAATATTTTCAACAGTTAATGCAAGCCTGGTACGTTTGCATTTTATTTTAGAGATACATATAGTTGAATCCATTCCTTACAGGTTTGCTTTTGTGTTTTTTTGCTTTGTTCAGTCTAAAAAAAACCACAATACCCTCCAAACTCTATGGAGCATTGCTCTCACAGCTTACTACCCACTGCACACCATTTTGTGTGAAATCAAAAGCTTGACAGGGCTGTTGTGCCTAGTGACGGTTGCTAAGCTATGGTTGGTTGCTGTTCAGGTACTGGGTTCAGCAGTCAATAACAATCAATTGGTTATGATAAATCTAAACCTTAAATGTTTGAGCTTCACTGTGCAAAATGATAGGGAAAGTTTTTCTGTGTTCACATATAGAGTACTTAGGACATTATAATTAGTTTGGTGTCAATCATGAGCCAGTATGCATCGTACACTTACTATGTGTGATGTGGAAACTCAAAGCTTTCAGTGCACAGATAGTAAGAATTTACTTTACAGAAGTAGGAGGCATCTTGTCTCCAGCAGTTAAACTTTTGAAATGGAAAAATATTTGCATATTCATAGATTCTGAATTTTTTAATGAGAGAGGAGAAGATTTTAATGGTTTTAACGAGATATGTACAAATGTGTGTGGGGAAAAAAAATCTCATTATCATTCAAAGTCTAGTATTTTATATACATTTTAAAATATGTTTGGAGGGGATATTTAATTCATTGTGATGGACATGAACTCCAGATTTGTGAAATTTTGCACTTGGATTACTATTTTGTTCTTGTTTTTAGGTGGCGCGATAGCAAGACGGAGGCTTCATCTAATCAGGACGTGCCCGTCTGGTCTTTAGTGGTCACTTGACACTGGACTTTGAGGACAATGAATGCCTCGCCAGATAGAGCTAAGAACAATATAGATTTAATTAGATATTTCCTGGCTAAGCCTTAAATTGCAGGAACTCATTATTTTAATTTTCTTTTTTCTTGAACTATTTTGGTTGGGGATAATCCCGTGGAATGGACAATCTATTAACAATTGACTCAAGATAAAACGATGCAGCACCCTTTTACAATCCAAACATGCAGCCCCTGCGAAAGACTCTATCATTGTTCCAGTGCTTGATATGCCAGGCACATTGTGATGCACTCAATCAAAGGTTGGATGGGCCTGCTGGCAGACACTTAAAAGAGATTTTGTGGATTTTCAGCAGGCAGAATGTGAATCCAGTCAGTGGCTTGTGACTCTCTGCCGATCAAAGCAGAAGACCACAAATACTGAGAAATGTATGTAGTATTTGTAGACAATGCTGTCCTACAGAGTTATTCTGAGTTCTGTAAAGAGGTCAGATCCCTTTGGACTAGTCCTTACCACAAAGAGGTACTCTCACAAACACACCTGCATGCATGCACACACACACACACACACCTACACACCTACATCTACACACACACACACACACACACATACACACATCTACATCTACACACACACACACACACACACACACACACACACACACACACAGAAAGACTGCTTTTAAACTGGTTGGACAGTCCACCACCTGCAAGGCTGTGATGGCATGCACACAAGCATGAAGCTCTGATGCAAAACAAGGACTGTTTGAAATGCTAATCATGGGGAGAAAGGGGAGAGAAGAGAGGAGAGGAGCTTCTTCACTGCTGACAGTATTTACATCATGCTTTTGTTTGTCTCTCTAAACTGGATGCTCTTGTGGAGGGGGACTCCTGTTATAATAATGATGGGAAACATTCGAGATTCTTTGCCTTGAAGCGAATTGTAGCCACTAACAGAACTGAATGTTTACCGTTATTACCACTTCATCAGCTGTCTTCTTCATATGAATATTTCTTCCAGACCCACCCTGATTGCCTTGTCTTTTATCTCTTGAGTTCAGCCAGACATTTTTGCATTTCACCATTGCAATGAGGAGACATTTCATAACAACACAAATACAGTGGCTGCAAATCATCCCATCTGAGGCATCAGACTTGTGTGAAAGCCACATGCTGTGCTAGTTGAAAGCAGCTGAATTCTAAGCAGTTTTCTCAACATTTACTTAACGCAATTAAGCGTTATGAATGTTTTGGTAGTGACAAGATTCTTCACTGAGCTGTCGTGTGGACCAAGGCAATTTATGCATGGTTTTGCTTTGTAAACATTCAAATTCCAATTATTATTTAATGTTAGCACTGCTGTTAATGTAGTCAAAACGATAAGACCGTGTAATTTTCATATTGAAATAATTATATTCTAATGTGCTGGATATTTTATAAATCCCTCCCCTAAATCAATGATATCTTTTGAGTGTTTGAGGTTAGAGTAATATGCCTTTTGTGAAGACTTATATGTTATAGCAACCCTGTCACTGAGAAATGACATTAACATACCACTAAATTGCAACAGGAAATACATTTTGCTAGAATGAAAGCAATGGCTAAATTATATTTTCTCAACATAATGAGTAGAAAAAAAAGAAAATTAAAGTATTTAGCAAGTTGTAAAAATATTAATAGTGACCCAAAATATCTGATCTTGCAGTATAATATCTGCTAGTACTAACTTAAGTAATATTAAACTTTTTACATAGTGTCTTGGTCTCATTTAGTTAAATCACAACATGTTTATTAAATGTTACTTCATTCATTTGTTGCCTGTGGTGATGATGACCCAGGCAGCGATAACATTTGACAAAACATCATGATTTGGAAACCAATTTGGTCATAATTTCTAGATGACAGGCTTGTTTATAGTTCCATCATAAGCTGGTAATGCAGCTGACCACAGTATTATAAAAATGATGAAGGATCAGTCAGATTGTGTAGAATGATGGTTCTTTCAACAATACTGTTTACATAGGACCTTGGCTGTATTCAGCGCGAGAGCTGACTTTAAAATGTCTTTACAAAAGGGTGAAAACAATAATAGGAAATCCTTAGAAAATATTGCAATTCACTCCAACAAGGCCAAAAACTAAGGCTTCAAAAATGTAATTTAACTTGAATCAACATCTTTCAGTCTCAAAATTATTAAACAATATAAGTTTTACAGCTGTTCTGTTGTATTTCAACCATTTTTCTGACAAAAAATGCCAAACATAATCTCAACTGTGAGGATTTGCTGCTTCTCTTTGTCTTATCTGATAGTAAATTCAATATCTTTAAATTGGATTATTGGTTGTACATAACATGCAATTTGAAGCACCTTGAGCTTTAGGAAACTGTGATGGGCATTGTTCACAACTTTCTGACAATCAATTGGTTTATTAATCAGGAGAATAATTAGAAAATGAATCACCCATAAAAGCTCTTGAGAAGTCATCAGTTTTATTTTGTCCAGTTTCAACTTTGTCAATTTGAATGCAGGCATAATCTTGGTAATGGTGTGTACCAACTCTGGGAATAAAGGGTTTTTTGACCTCTCCAGGCAAATGGATTGAGATGTGTATATTGTTTTAGATGTTTTTCATTCAGATTTAACATATCATTGCAGGTTAAACTCAGGAACTGACACAGATTCTCTAGAAGTCCGATTGTAGTCTCATCACCTAAACTTACTCACTGAACTATTCCCCATCTTGTATGTATGTATTCGTTTATTATAAAGAAATACTGAGCTCACAGATGTTAAAAGTCCCACGATTTCTTGACTGTTCGTAAATACCTGAAACTTGGACAAGAAAGCTTTGGAAAGATCAGGAACTCAACGAGCGACATTTTCTCACTGAAAGAAGAATCCAGTGGGAATGAGCAGAATAAGTAGATGTGTGACTTTCATTTTATTACCATACTTACTTTCTATTTTTATGTTTATTTTTTTTACAAATATATTGACATGCTCTGTATACACTGTAAATAAAATAAAAAATATGATCTGCAACATAATGTCCTGCCTCTTTTATAGCCACATTTTGTCATATTTTTTCAAGATTTCAACAAGAACTAACTTTTTGTAATAAGACTTGGCAAAGTAAGGCAAAATCCTTTATACCCCAGTGGGGTTTATGTCAACGATGACAGTGCATATCCTTAAAATTTGCGCCTATATTCCTAAAATACCAGCAGCCCTCACAGATTTCTTTTTCTGACTCATTTTCAAAGGAGCTGGTGTGACATTCATTAGGTGACTTTCAGAGGTGTCTTAGATAAACTCTGTGATTCACACTCATGCAGGTTCTTACAAAAGTTTAAGAAATCTGTACGGTAATGCTTGATTACCTTTTATCTGAAAAATAACCTTAAAGCCAGTCAAAACAGCTTTATCGCTCCGCTTCTGTACAAATTGAGCAGAAACCCTCCTGAGTACCTGTCATAATTCGTGGCTTTGAACACAAAAATCATGTCATGAATTCAAAATGAAAGCAGCCAATATACAGGGTAATTAAGGTGGGAGTTATAGGATCCTCGCTGTTTGCTGGAACTTGTTGCATGCAAGAAAATGCTTCAAGCCAAAATAACAACACAGCAGGAGATTAAATAAATGTATAATTTTCTTAATGTCAATGACAAAAATGTGACACAAATAACCTAAATGTAGAGATATCATTCAAAGGGAAGGACCATCTGAGCAATTCCTCAGACTAGAGTCTCATAGTTCATACCAGAATCACAAATAGCACATTTCTGGCAGCTTATTTGATATCAGTTTCCAGGTAATATGTGGTAGGGAACCTTCCCTCTACTGTGACTGTCTGTTGGGGACAGTAGTTCATGTTCACTAATAGAAAAGAAACTGTCCTGGGGCACATGAAAAACATAATTGAACCGCTGTGCTATTCCCATTTAACAACTTTTTCCTCATCTAGAGTTGACACTGGTAATAAAAATTGTAAACACAATTCTCTCTCTCTCTCTCTCTCTCTCCCTCTCTCTCTCTCTCTGCATATGTGTGCGTGTCTGGAGTGAATTAGTCTTCTTTTACTGCAGGCAACTACAGTATATAGGCGACTCAGAGCAATAGATTGTAGTTTTGTCATGGCTCAGAGGTTGCATCTATTTGCTTTGTCATTATGCACACATAGAAACAGAGATTACATTTTCTGCTTAATTAAAAGAGAGAGCTGAACAATTACACTTTAATGAACAAACATTAATTGGACAATATTAATGTTATCAGCTGTGTATGATGTATTCATATGCATCCATGCCTCATGGCTGCATGTCAAAGTAATGAAACAGACACTATATTATTCACCCATACCAGGAGCAGAGGCTTACACTGTCAATACTGATGCACTCACAATCACTTTGTATCTTACCTCATGTGAACATTTTATAAATTCATTGTTTAAAGGATTTTCTTTTGTTGCTAAAACAAGTCTAATGGGTCTCATTTTGTCATTGCCTTCCTCACCAAAGTGATAATAAGGTTTCATTTTACAAGTTTCCCTTTTTTTTATCGTAAAGGTGAAAACTTGAGAAAATAATTAATTTTAATTAGTTTCATAAAAAAGTAAAACTAAAAGACTTCTGCAGTCTGCCTCAGAAAAGACAAGCTAAAGTCACTCCTTCCCCTTCAGAGCTTGAAATCTGAACAAATTATTTAATATAGGGTCATAAAGTTTGCCACACATTCCCAAAAACATAACAAATAAATAAATAACATAAAAAACAATGCTAAAAGGTTTTTGAATACATATTTAAAGAAACAATTCAATATTTTAGAAAACATGCTCTTGCTCAGGATTACGTGAGAAGATCGATATCACTCTCATGTCATGGTTAGCTTAGTTTAGGATAATAACTGGAAAGCCTCCAAAGGTTAAAAAATTCAGCTTATCAGCACCTCTAAAACTCATTAATGAATATGTTGAATCTTGATTTTTGTGATTACTTTGTGCAAAAACTATAAATGACATGTTGTGGTTTTATTGACAGGGTTAGGTGAAGTCACTTTGGCAGTAACTTCTGGCATTAACATACATCTCGGGTGATGTGATCACAAGTGGACAGCACTAAATAAAATAAAGTGCTAGTGCATCCAAATATGTCATCAGTGCAGGATGTGGCAGTTGTTTTGGTAAAAGCATGCCAGTAGTTGGCAAAATAGAGATGAGTACAGATGTATGTATTTGAACACATTAATATTGGACACAAGTGGTCAGCTCAACATGCACTATAAAGACAGATGTTGTGACCACACTACCCGAGACGCATGTTGATGCAAGGTGTAAAACATTACTCTTTACTTTACTTTAGTTACTCAGCCATTAGCTCCATCAAAGTTGCCCACACCATATGTTGCATCTTTTGTATTTAACACATGTAGACAATGAGATGTTTGTGCCTTAACAAGCACACAGGACACAGTTCAGAGGGATAGGATAGGTTAGTGTAGCTTCAGTGACTGCACACAGCACACCAGTGGTCCTGACCTCAGCTGTGCAATTGACACAACCTCCAATTATGAACTAAACAGGCGTTAAATGACTGCAAATGTAGGTGTACCCAAGACTAACATTAGCAAGCCAGCTATAGGAACAAACAGCATGTGAATAAGACCGCTTTGCAAATACCACATGCAGTTTGCAATCTGAACACAGAGACATACACTGATATCAACCCTGCATTAATCCCAGTACGATAGCGAGCACACCGAGTGTAACCAGGATACCATAATGTATTTACTGAATTTCAAATTTAATCCCTAATACAACTTGTTACTGTTGTTAAACGTAATCACAATACACTGTAATGTGAAGCCAGGGAAACTATTTTCCTCTGTTTTCAGTCTTTATGCTAAACTAAGCTAACCATCTTCTGGCCCCAGCTGCATTATAAACAGACAGCACAACATAAAAGTGATAGCAATCTTCTCATCTAACTTTCAGCAAGTGAGTTAATAGGCATGCCATTTTTTCCCAAAATGTCAAAGTATTCCTTTAAAGTATGAACAAAGTCGAGCACTTTTTTTATTTTTTTCTCAGATGGATGAACCTTGACCTTCACACTACTTAAATCATCTTTCATTAACATCTCAAAGAGTATCTCAAAGACTTTTGATTATATTTACGCCTACATTTTAAACTTTTTAGCATTTTTTAACCACTTAATACACGCCCCTATTTTTTATGTTGTTAGCCTAAACGACATGCCCAAGTTGTGAGCAGCACAGATCCCACATAGTTAGAGACTCAGAGATGTGTCTGATATCATTGGAAAGGAAACACTCTCAGGATTCTTGTAAAAGTGTCTGTGTGATTCTGTGACTTACTGACAAAGAGTGGCAGAGGTTACAATGATGGGGTTGTTTACTCGCTCATAGGTTTGCCTTTACAATGACATGTGTACAGACATTCATGGACCTCTCAGCGGGATATAGACACAATGAGGCCACAGCCACATGTCTTGGCTTCATGCAGCCCAAATTTGGAGTCAGAAGACCAAAAGATGAATTTTTTGGAGTTATTTTTCAACAGGTATGTCCATGCGTTTTCCTCAGGTCCTTTTTGGAGACTCCAAATGGACACTTGGTTACCAAAGCTGTATAACCACAATCAAACACCTATAACTTCACAACCCCTTTGCCTACAATCAAAATCTTGGTCTCTAATGAAAGCTGACGCCATATTATTATTATTATTATTATTATTATTATTATTATGATAAATTATATTATTATATATAACCTTTTTTTTTTGTTTGGCCATATCTATCTATCTATCTATCTATCTATCTATCTATCTATCTGACTGACTGACTGACTAACTATCTGACTGACTAACTAACTAACTAACTGTCCATCTATCTATCTATCTATCTATCTATCTATCTGTTTATTTTGCTATAAGTCATATGTCAAGTCGAAGAAGAACCAACCGTGTACCAAAATGCCGAGTGCGTAATGATATATGGTTCAACTCTTTTACGCACCGGGCGCACGCCGGTTACGCTTGGAGTTTGTTTATGGACAGCCAAACTTAATAGCTTAGTGTCATACACCGTTGGAAACCTCTGACTATTGGCTAAAAGGTTATCAACTTCATTTCACCGAATATTTCCATAGGCTGGAACAGCTGTCAATCAAAGCCATGTCGTCATTGTTGTCGGTCACATGTCCTCATTGGCTTTGGAGACATGTACTGCCTAATCCTAAACACCGATTGGCTTGTGTGTGGTGTCGTCAGAAGCAGAAGAGGCTCCCGGTCGTAAACATCTAGTCACGTGTACTCTGAGATGGACGCGCAGGTCAGGAAATGACGTAAACGGACCGTATAGCCTATGGTTTGTTATTTGTGTTATTACGTTACGTGTTGGACTAAATACATGGACATATTGAGGAAAATATTCCGGTTTTATGGAAACGGATTTCATATTTCACAAGAATGGATATTTGGCGAGCTGTACAGAAAGTCCTGAGTCATAAGATGATCGTTGTGGATAAAGGGAAGACTTTGAAGGTATGTAGCATTATAGCTTTTGTCACTTAGCTGAGTGGCTAGCCGAGCTAATCGCTAATACTATTACGGCTGTGAGCAACCATATAATTCGTGAGTGGTCTTGAATGAATCAGGACAATCTAAGCTTTCCAACAATGTACGGCATGAGTATATATGTTTAAGGGTTGGTGTTTAAAACATTCAGAAGAACGTGTGGCTACCTCCTAACATCCGTCCCTGTCCCGTAGACGGAACAGCGTGCGTTAAGAGGTTAATAAACCTGTATGTTTTCTCTCTTAAAATGTAAACTCATTCTTGCTTTGCAGAGTGTGTCCAATATTTTAGGGACAAACAAGGACAAAAGTGTAAATGTGGGACTTGACCCTCCTCTTCTGAACTTTCCAAATATGATGTGCCCTCTCAAAAATCCTCTGCAGTGCGGATCATGTGTTCATGTCTTCAACCTTCAGATTAGGACAGCCTAATTTCCTAAACTATTTTTAAAGTGTCTTGTATGGGTAATTGTGATTTACTGTCATTGTCCATTAAAGTCAAACGTGAGGTTGAGGCCAGAGTGGCGAGGAAGAAAATAACCTACAGCAAGACACCACAGTCAGGGAGAATGATTGGACACGAGTCGAGCCGCTGTTCATTTCACGTCCTTCATTTCAGCAGATGACGCCCACATTGTGTCACTGTCTGTCATGAAACAAACAAATAAACCTCAGATTGAAGAATATGACAACAGTTTCCTCACGATGAACACACATACTAGTCCTTCCACTACCTTCTAAATTCACAAACTTTTTTGTATTTTCAAGATTGAGACATTTGCAACCAAACTACCAGTCTGGTCAAAATGATTAGTATTCATTAGAAGCACCACTAACTTATGTTTAGTTTTTTTTTTTTTTTTTTTTTTTTTTTTTGCTTAGAGCCAAGATTTTCAGGCTGCAATTCAAATATGCCAATAATAAAAGCACACAACCCTATTTGCTCAGCCTGGAGGCACTTACATGTCATGGTAAGTCTATTCACCTTCTCCACAAAGCAGTGCTATTATGCCAAACCTATTTTTGCATACCTGTAGTTATTGTGTGCTATATGCTGTGTTGTTCACAATAGCTTGACAAAGGGGGAGCAGGCAGGGGGAGCTCATCTTTAATTCAAGGCAGGCTTTCTCACACAGAGATAAATCCCCTTCCCACTTATATGAAAAACAAGCCTCCAAGTATTCATCTCTCTATTCAGCAATTATTTAGCCTACCAGTATCCTCTGCAATTTCGGAGGGATTCAATTTTATGTTTCTGTTAGGTATTTAGCTGATACTCTTACCCAGAGCGACACTGTGCCGCTTAAACTGATCCTCTTTCACAACACCAGTGTTCCAGCCCACAACATATGGCCGACACACTCGTGTCACGTTCATTTTCAAACAATTATGTCAGATTTGCAGCAGGTCACATCTGATTCAAATTACCACACCTGGAAACCAAACATTTTGTTGTGTTTTTGTCTTCGTGATGCTTTGTGATTCTATTATAAAACCATTTTTAGCCCTCTGATTTGATTTACTCCCTCACATTTGCCAGCTTGAATATCTGTAAAAGATGTCACGACAAAACGTCATCTGAGTGCCTCGACATCGGTCTGACAAAACATGATAGAAGCCGGTGCAACAGACAGGGTGTCATGTCATTGTAAAGTGTCCTTGTAAATCTGTCTACATTTGCTTTGTGTGATCAAGTTGTTATTCCTTTGTGAGGACCTAACGGCATGAAAGGCCTGGTGTTCTCTGCATGAATCATTTAGATGAAAGCCTGAGGAGGAGGGGGGAAAGGAGTACGAGGCACCTGATGTCAACTTTAATTAGAATCCAGTTTGGGCCGCACTACCTTGACTCTGAAATCCCAGAATCCTGCAGGTGCAGTGGAGAGAGTTCTCCGTTGTAGGATGTGATTTGACTGAATCATTTTTGCAATTGCTTGATGCCAGAAAAAAAAAACAATGGCAAAAGAGGAATTAATATACTTGTTATATGTTTTATTTACGCTGACTGCATATGTACAGACCTAGCAGTTTCGTGTACAGGTATCTGGTTTAAATCAAGGGTTCACAGTTTGCCAGCCATGCCGTTTATTTTGCTAATAAAAAGGCATCTTGAGCATTGATCTTCACTCAAGCAGATAATAATCAGTGGGTGTGGATTTGTCTTGATAGGAGTTATTTCACACTTTAACACACCTTATCATCATACCCTGTTGCTTTAAGTTGTGCCTTGATATTCATGGAAACAGCCCCGACTTCCAAGTGCAGAGACTGAAGCATGACTAGACTGTCTGAGTATTTTGAATGAAATGTGTCTTCAGAAAAAAAAACCCATGGGAGCCTCAATTCCCAGGACGTCCCTGTGCGTCATAAAAAGAAGTCAGGGCACATCACCATCACTTGTGTCTTATTTCTCACAGTTCTGTAGCTTGATGTGAGACATCAGAGCCTACAGCAGCGGCCCAGAGAGCCATTCTGAAGACTGAAAATGGGATTCTGCTTGCTGCCATCTTGCACACATTATGCCCATTTAGCAATCCCATGTCAGACAGGGAAAATTATTTCAAATGCAAGTTCAAAATGATGGCAATTTAAAAAAAATCCCAAGACCTAAACAGCATTTTCATGTATTCATACAGCCATATGTAGCATCTGCTGCCTCAGACAAATGTTGTAATTTTGGTACAATGGATGATGGACAGTGTGCTATAATTTGACATCTGTGTTTATGCTGCACAATCCACAAAGCAGATGGAGCCAACAGACAACACATGCAAAAACAGAGACAGCACAGAAAGTCTCAATACATTCTGATATCTGTTATTTGCAAAAAATCCTACAAATTAAACAACCACATATAGGTCGATTGTACCTGTGCTCCAATGCAGTGTTTCAGAATGACAAATAAAATGCTGCTTTCTGAAACTGTTACAAATCACTGTTAAAAAAGAATTATGTTTTTAGGTGTGATAGTGCTGTGGTTGAAGTCTGGTTAAGGTTAAGACAAACATGATTATTAGAGCTATAGTACACACTAATATTGTTGCTATGTTTTTTTTTTAATGTCTTGACCCGTGATTTTAAACATGAAAGTGAACAGTGGTCTCTTGCAGCTAGGTCCACCACAACCATGGATGCATACAGAGAACAAGATATAACAGACCCCTTTCATTCCTATTACAGTTGGAAAGTTGATTTGGTGCCAAAAAGCCACATCTCACTGTAAAGGAATTATCCAGATGAAAACATACTGTGCATGTTCTAAGGCCACATGCTCCCATGCATCATGCTCACTAGAGACTTCTGCCGGCTGAGATGGCTAACTTCTGGTTTAGCCTTCCAGCTAACTTAAATGGGGATAAAACAATTCAGTCATGTGTCTCAGTCTCAGACTGAATAGATCAAATTCTGATCATTTTATGGGGGCTTGATGCTTAAAAAAAAAAGATCCACTGATTTACAGATGTCTCTTTTACAATGTTAGACAATGGGAGAAAGTGTTTTTGGGCCAGTGTGCATCATGTGACATTGTATTTGCTATGTCAAATTGGCTTTAATGCCCAGTGCTGTTTGTGTATCCAGTTCTCTTTATTACCCCAACATGCCTCCTCCTAATGAGGAAGTCACCTTATATTGATCATTATTGTCATCTGAACTGCATCACTAATTACTACAGTCATTAGATGTACTATAGGTCAGATGAACTATAGATATACTATAGGTCGTTTTTCTTGGGACAACAGGCTCGTTATTTAACCATTGATCACTAATGTCTTCCTACTAATAACACTTAGATATGATTGTCTCTCCTCATCTATGTTCTTAATTGAATCCATTTTACACTCCATATGGTAATGAATGGGACTGAAAACAGCTTGAAGTAAGGAGTCAAAATAGGCATAACTTCTGAGGTTGACTTTAGTTGCTCTTCAAATTAGCTCATCATGTGTTTCATTAGTCCCTTTCAAACATGCACCTCTTTACATGTGATGGCAATTTTCCATGTTGGTCTCATTTATGAATAAGCAACACTCATACATAATAGTCACAACAGTAATCTTACCAGCATTACAAATATTTCTGTAACATTTTAAAAATGACACGTGTTAACTTAATGCCATAAAACACGTACAGATCCTATCACTATAAGAAGTGGGTCAGGAAAGTATCATCTGCTGTGCTGTGAAAAAAATAAAATCAGTTTAATAAACTTTGAAATGAAACACTTTGATTCCTCTCCTGTCAGATTAATCAATAAAAATAATTGTCCCTTTGGTTGCGGGGCAAAAGAGGTTATTAAAAACTCTTGTACAACCACAGTAATAATCAGACCAGCTGTCTCCCTCCTCATATTCTTCACTTGCCATCATGATAACTGAATAGATGGGTGAATATTCAGCAGACACTTATAATAGAGCATATGAGCAGCATGTGAGCCTAATACCTAATAAATAACAAAACTGATGAGAAAATTTCACAAGATATCCACTAGAAGAGAAGAGGCGAGTGTCCCTCACGCTGATGTTGGTCATTAATTAAGATTTCAATAGAAAGATTTTTATTCAGATTTAAAGGAACCCATTTTCTCAATCAACTTCATCATTCTGGTGTTACATGAGCACCCAATTTCATTCCAAATTACAGTGGAAACGGCTTATAGTGATCACAGTTACAGTGATCAACCGCTTATATAGATCAAAATGCTTGGGACAGAAATAGAAATGCTGTTGAAATAATTTGCTTATAGAAACCAAGCCTCACAATAACCAATCTGGTTACGACTGGTTACGTGAGGCTGGTGCTGCATGCACATTGAAATCATGATGCGAAAAGAAAATCATTTTCTTTCAATGAAAAACATAGTCTCCTTGAAGCTTATGAAAAACTGCCCAAAATGAGCCAACGAGATGCAGCAGCAACACAGATGTTTGAAACAGCTGTATTGTATTTTGAAACAGCCAATACAATTCAGTAAATTGCGAAGCTGTACATTTAATTAACTTTATATTCATGTAATTAACACACAAATGTCAATTAGATGGTAATCTGCATGAGAAATAACAAAAAATAAAAAAATGCTAATAATTGTCCACTTATTGTAATCAACTTGAACTGGACAGATGCAATCATTATAAGCGGTTTCCACTGTATTGATTATTTCTCATGTGGGATTTCAGTCTGTGCTGTTACATACTCCCATACACCAATCACCAATCAAAATCTGATGCCAGATGTGAGGTTATGTTTCATGGATGAATTAGAAGAAGAGAGCTAGTTATGGTGTTGCCTTGCTGCCAGTTTTTTCCCCCAGTGGTCACTCTCAGTATTGCAGTGAAAAAAATCCACAGTGAGGACACACATGAAAACCCTGGGATTTATCCATATCAAGCAAGGCCAAATATTACTGTTTCCATTCTGAATTATTTTTGGTTTTTGGTATTATGAATTTTTCAACCATGAAACTTTTATATTAATAAAAGTTTCCCTGAACTTCAAAAAGTGACGTCATCACAATGTAAAGTCATGTACCAAGCTGGCCAAAAACACTACTACGCATATTTACCAGATGGACCATTTTCATTTTGAGTCCAGTATTCATTTCCAGTAATACATCCATTGTTTGCTTTTGTTGCCAGCCGCTGTCAATCAAATCTGATCAAACCACACCCAAACAGACCTGATTGAGCACAATAGCTGAGTATTACATTTTGATGAATAATACCCAAGGGTGTTTTTGTCCCCAAACTTCATGTTTTTTTTTCCGTTGTTGTTTTATTTCCTCATGAATATTTATTTATTATTGAGAGATACTTAAAACATGACACCAAGTTTTCAGGGACTTTAAAATCCATCAGTGATGCTGTAGCCCAGGAGAAAACAGACAACACTCATTTCATAAAACTTTCGATTTATCACTTTTGACAGAAAGTGACACAGCTCTGTCTCATGCGCCAGGTGCTAAATATCCTGTTATCATGTGGCTCTTTCTGTAGATGTCTTGTTATCATGTGGCTCTTTCTGTAGATGTCTTGTCATGTCTGAGTTAAGTAACATTTACATAAAAGTCACATGTCTGAATGACAAAATGTCATCACTTTATTAGCTTGGTGAAGCCAGAAAATGTTGTATCTAAAAGGGGCTATTGAGAGCCAAAGTGTCACACCACCTCCTGGTTAGTTTCTGTGCTTTTGTTCGGTACTTTTTCACTAAAAAAAACATGATACTGTGTTTGGGGGTTTGAAAGTACTCCTAGAGACACATAAGAGCTGTAGTTGTTGAATGCTACAAAATTAATCACTGTTTAATCTTTGTTAAAATGACATTAATGGGTTCAATTGTAGACACCCAGTATTACATCATATCAGAGGACAAACTTTGTATAGGCAAAATAAATTCATATTCACATTTCATAAAAGTGGGAACTGGCGCATTTGGATGAACAGACAAATGGTGCTTTCACACAAAGCTGAATATAACTGGACAATGTAAAGAATGAAACAAGTGGAAGGTCCAGGAAAAACTTTCATTTTTCCAGATGATGGATGATACCCTGCACAGCGCCACCAGTCACCCAGAGTTCCTCCTGGAACGACTCCCGAGGGCGATGGCCAGTATCCCACTGTGATACTTCATCACAGTGCTGTAAATACACGAGAGTCCTGTTACCCGTTCATCTGTAATTCTTCTTAGTCTTATATACCTGTGTCTACCAGGGCTGTTCCTGGGTATTTGTCTTCCCTAAGCGTAATTGGGCATGTTGCGAAACTATACAGTAAACAGTGTATATTACACTATAGAAGTAACTATAGAATAGGCAAAATAAACCCACAATCAATATGTGGAAGTGCAATCTTCTTCAATGTTACCATTATTGTTAAAATCAACAAATAAATACAATTAAGAGTAACTGAACTGTACAATTAGTCACATATAAGAGAAAAAAAGTCACAAAAAGTCATAAAACTATAGAACAGGCAAAAAGCAAGCAAGCAAATAAAAAACCCATACACAAATATTTGATGGAAGTACTGTATTTGTATTTGGAAGTGCATCATCATCTTCAATAAAACAAACTAAAGCATATATTTTCATAATCAGTGTTGGGGACACTACACTGTATAAGAGTGAAGTTACTGAATATTTAAATTACCCAAAATTATGCAGGACAAGGACATTTTTCCAAACTAAGTGTTGCAGTATGACCAACAGGAGACCACTCGTGTGAAGTGATTTTGGGGACACTATTAAAGGTCAAGTTACTGAATATTTTTGTTGCATCTCCTTTCAGTGTTGCACATTTTAGACAGTCCCTGTGCACTGTGCTCACAGCTGGCTGTACGCAGACCAATGCTATTAGTCCAGGACAGAGGCGCTGTTTGTGTTTTAACAATGTTCCACTTATGATTTATTGATCCAGGAAGTTCGAATCTGCAAATTTATTTCCAACTTTACTGAGGTGAAATCTGGTTTCCCCCTCCAGCACGTGATGCTCCACGCACAGCATAAGATGCACATGTATGTAATGAATGCAATGATGTGCACAGAGGGAAATAGTTCCTATAATTAATAACTAGGGTGTTGAGCTTGAAGATGCAAAGTTGAAAGGGGTGAATAACATGCTTTCTGTTGAGATAATTATGATTAAAGGATAAGTCTGACTATTTTCTGAGTGTTTCTTATTGTCAACCAATCTCATGTGCAGAGCCAAACCAACAATCAAATCTTTCTTACTTAAGTATTGTGTGTATCTAAAGCCTGATATATATCGTATTGCGCTTTGTTGTTGACTTTCATTGTTGTCCAAAAACACATCAATAAACCACATGACATGTTCCTTTCCCACAAATTGTTTTGGGCATGTTAGTTATTACGAAATAGCTCTAAAGACCAATGAAAGCGACTACATTTTCAGTCCCCACAGAGTACTTCTGTGCTAGGGAGATACCATTGCACATACATGGGAATAGCTCTGCTAGCTGGTTTTGTTACATAACACAACCTTTTAACTTTGTTCTTATGTTCTTTGAAAAATGAACAATGTAGTACAAAGTCAAGAAGTTGGGATATATGGCACAACAATCTTCAAGGAATTACTGTCCAGAGACTGAAACTATGATCGCTGTTACTCATTGGAACTATTTCTAAATGAACTCACATGTCTGTAATCATTGTGATAGAGAACCATGTCACTCAGTGCTATAGTATGGCTCATTGACGTTTTGGATACACACACAATACTACACAAGCGCTAGAATGAGTTTATTGTTGGTTTGGCTTTGCACGTGAGACTTGTGGACAATAAGAAAAATATTCTCGCCAACTATATCCTTGAAGTATGAAACAGCCAGGAGACAGTTTAGCTCATCATAAAGACTGTAAAGAGAAAGCCTGCTTTTTCTAAAGGTAGGAAAATCCACTCATCAGAACATCAAAAGCTTGCTAATTAACACGTTAGGACCAATTTCTCTCATCTGTACAAAAAGGGACCTTCTAGAGTCTTAATATCACTGTGAACTTTTCCGGTATCCAGCTAAGTTAAACCTTGCCTGGCTTCAGCTTCACAACATGTACTGTACAACATGAGAGTGGTAGCGATTTTCTCACCTTACACTCAGCAAGACAGAAAAACAATGTCCAACTATTCTTTTAAAGCAGTGGTTTGGATCATGATATGGTGCTGATAACTGACACATGAGGACAGTGGCAAAGATGCATCCACATTAGTTACAGGAACAATGACTTTAATGAAATCAGCACATATCAATAGATGGCTTCATATGTACAGTATCATCATTTTAATGATTTGACACAAATAAGGCATTTCAAGTATCGAAAACAACCTACTGGTATCACATTTTTGGTGAATCAATCATTTTCAGGGTAGCTGACACATTACCATGTTGGACTGGTAAAGTCATTTAAGAGGTGATCAAAGGCATACAAGTACCATACAAACAAATGGTAAAAATGTACAGTATCAAGACACACAAGCTATATGTGTAAAACATCTCTCGCAAAATTCATCCTTACATCTGTTTCATGTTAACATCACACCTGTGAACTCTTCAAACTTTGGCTGTGTTGGGTTTTGTGGGTAAGAACAGGGAAGATCAAGACTGCATTCAGGGACTTTGAATGATCATTATTCACCATCACCATAAATGAAGTACACGAGAAAAGACAAACAATTTATGTACAGTATTTTTCTTCATACAATGTTCTTTTAAAAAAGAGAAATAAAAACCTGAGAGCTGTCAACTATTTTACTTGTTCATCTCATGTCCTTTGATGTATTCCTCTCCTGCTTGGTGCTTCATGACACATGTCATCTGAGGAGGGACGTCAGATGCTCTCCAGATATTAATCCAAATGCACAGACATTCACGTTCCATCTCAGAGTTTGAAAAAATAATGAAAATGTATTCATTACAAGGTTATGATTAAGTTCCCCGCAGGCAGCTTGGAGCGTCAGTATTTTCAGTAGCCTTGAGCAGGATGTGCTTTATGTATTCTACATCTTTTTACACTTTAATCTGAGAAGTGCTTTCATAAAGCAACAATAGGTTCATTGTCCTTGTGATAATTGGTCCTGTGACAGCACTGAAATGAGAGAGAAAGACATTTTTAGAGTGATGTAAATCTTTGAATGTAAATTGTACTGCACTTTACGAAGCTTAGCAATTAAAACTGTTAAGGAAAATTAATTAGTATACCCAGCGTGCTAGTATAAGTGATGAGGCTGACCTGCAAATTAACCTTTGCAACAGAGGCGTTCCCTTGCATCCTTTCCGCAAAGTGTTAATATGTTGATGTTGTGTATGGCTGAGTGTTCTGGGAAGAAAAAAGAAGCAGGAAATTGAGGGGTTAGACTATGCTGTTAACAAGTCAATTTGCAGTGAAAGTCAGTCTCAATAAATATGCTGTCTTTTGTTGAAAAGCCAGTGTGACACTGCGCTGTACATTTCACTCCCACTGTTTTGCTGTAACGTCTTGTTACCCGCGGTCAAGAGAGGTTATCTTACCCTTGTGGTTTTGATCTTGTTGCCGGCGTAGCACATCCAGCCTGAGTTGTCAGGAAGCGTCTTGCATTCCTCCCCCTCCAGGCAAGGCTCCATCTCACACCACCACTTGCCAATTACTATGGATGCTACAGGCAACAAAGACAAGAGAAATGGTGATGCAGGTACCTTCACCGTAACAGAGTGTAAAACCAGATAGCACAGCCCGGTGGTTTAGACATGGATGTCCATTAGGTGGAAGTGTCTTATCTGAACTATCAAACACGTCATGTAAGAAGTGAAAGTAAGCAACCCTGGCTGTTTATGTAACATCTTTATGTTTCAGACAACTTGTCACAATGCAAAGCAGTTGACTATTACCATGCTGCTTTATTAGACGCAGTTATGCCCAAATGCAAAGGGTGGAAATGAGGCTTTTCATTGAGTGACTGGATTGGATGGTGTGACTGTGACTTTGACTTTAATGCACACCACATTTGTGCCGTCAGGAGAGAAAATTGCCTTAAATACAGGGTAAGTAGACAGTAAATGGTTATTAATGTGTGACAGAGGAAAAGAATCTGTCAGAGCAGACATAGAAAGACCTTCAATTCCCCCCAGTCCGCTCGGAGATTGCAAGAATATTTGCAAAAGGATTTCAGATAAAAGCCGCACGTGAGAGGGTTTCCTAAAGCCAATATGTATTTTACTGTAGGTGTGTCAGAGTCAAGCACTAAATCCATTTCTTACAACGGATTGAGCCTGTGTACCATGTATAAAACCCATCATAAAATAAGGTGCATATGTAATCAACGGCAATTTCTCTCCATCTCTTTTTTTGCTTTAAGTTATTCTTTATGTCTCTACTCTTCCCTGAGGTGCGCTACATTCAGCATTTGTGTTTTTCTGTCTGCTGTTGGAGCGTAGCTTACCCCTGCAGATACCTTCTGCTGTCAGCAACAGAATTTGGATGTGACATTATCCCAGGTAATGTTAATCTTATCTGGGACAAAGCATTGCTTGGGTGACAAATCTGTATCCGTATCTTTACAAAACATTGCAGTTTTATCGGGCAGGGATTTTACTTTATGTATAATACGGTGCATATTTAGTTGATTTCAATATAAATATGGAAATGATTCATTTTCCGCCCTTCATGCAACCTCAGGACAGCACTGGAGTAAAACCTGATATTTTAGTTTTGCTTTTTCTGCTTTAATACTCACCATCAACACATGAAGGTCTATTTCTGGTGGTTCCAGCCACCTTCCCGGGAAGACAAGAACACTTGACTGTCTGTGACCGTTCCTCAATACGATTCTTATTACAGCATCTGTGAGCCGCAATTACTTCACATGTGCCCCCCTCTGATAAGGAGAGAAGAAAAAAAAGACTACAGTAAGTCAGCATCTCAAGGGTGATCTAACAGAGCAACATTTTGCTTTATCTGAACAGCTCACTATGTGGACAATTTTCACATCCATATTTCTGCTCCTAAGTTTGAATACTTTGAAAATGTATTTCAAGGTAGCATATGGGCATGCAATTTCCATATTCATAAATTCACAGGTTTATATCACGCAGTAAAATAACTATAAAACATCACACTCGTCTGCCATAAACAAGGATAACTATTCCCGTGCTTTACACTCTTTGAGGACTTGAGACCCCTGCAGCTTGTTGAATGTAAGATGATGATGATGAAGAGATGTGTGAGAGCTGGCAGTTAAAAAAAACTTCTATTAACAGGAGGAGAGGCCCGCTTCAGGGTGATCATGAATATGAACACTGACTCCACCATGCAATTATCACCAAACTACTCTCTGTGCCCTTAAGGATGAGAGGACTGGACCGAGCGGACTCGACCCACCACAACCACTGGCCTCTCCCACCCACTGTGTTCAGACTCTCCACATATGAGAGTTGTGCAGCAAAGGACCATCTGACAATTACACCCGTTAGCATGACACAAGATCAAGGAGGTTTTAGAGAGAAAGATGAGGGAGAGAGGGTGGAAAACTATCTGGTATATTGCCAGCAAAGTGATTTGAAGTAATGTTTGACAATAAGCTGTGGGTTTGTGAAATGTGTCATGGCTAGATTTGCATATATCACTTGTCTACATTTGAATATTTTGGTCTGTGAGACCTTTCTGATGCAGAGCAGTTTCTCAGAGGCAAAAATGTATCCTGGCACACTCTCCTAAGAGAAAACCTGCTGTAGCGAGAGCAGCAACCAACACTGAATCCTTGATGTTCAGTTAATCATATATTTATTAGTATTCTTATAACATAGTTGTAAGCAGATATAAATAATTATCAATAATTATAGGTCATCTCCTTTTATGAAGCATCCATTGCTGCTATAAAAGCAGTGTTTGCTTTGCAACACAATTGTAATTAAATATAATAATAGGTTGTAACAGTAAGTAATGTAATTCCCTTTTTTATCAAATATAATGACTAATGCTTCCAGATTCTCATAGTAGCCTATATGTGAGGGTGTTGCTGCTTTTTTGAGCTTTTCATAGATTGACAATTTATTAATCAAAATAATTATTGTCAGATTCAGTCGTTGCCCTGAAGACATTTCTTCAATGACCGAATGTACATTTGTATAAACAAATTATTTATGCTCTATAACACACTGTAAGATTTGTTCATGTGTGTGCATCATGTCATGTATATTATAATGTATGATTATAGAGTATATGACACAGGGTTATCAAGCATTCATTATGCTTCATAGGGGGAGTTACAGAGTACAGTGGCACATCACAAAACGATGACCTCATCAACAGTATAGTGAGTCATAAAACCATTAGTTAAGTGTTTATATACTGCTTATAAATGCTAAATGGGGCGAGCAATTTTCAGACATGTGGGGAAAAAATCCTGTCCTGAGACCGCTACATTATATATAATATATATTTCAACCCACAAACCAAAGCCGAACCAAGTCATACAGTAGCTTAATTTAAAAAACGAGTTCTCTGTCAGTTTCTGGATGTAATTGAGCCATCATGTGAGCTCCTGTGGGAATTAGCCAACATGGCCACACTTGACCTGCTGGATAAAAGTAGTTCACTGGGCTCGTCTCGCACTTGATTCTCTCATTTTTACTGGAGTACATTACAGAAAGTGATCATCATCTCCTCTCACGTGCATAAAACCTCGAGAGAACCCAGCATTATATGGTGATAAACTTGTGATGGCGCTTGATTAAATTTTCAGTGTTTCTCCCAGGTGGATATACAGTATGAATAGTATTAATGCATGGAATGAGTGCTGAGATCAGATCAGATCAAGGTGGTTGAATTTGGAAAGGCAGTTGTAACAAACCAAATTAGTAGCCAAATTTCTATCCAAGGGGAGGAAACAATTAAGAAAACATGTCTTTTGCCTGCTTCTTGCCAAGTCAGTTGACTTTCTCTGGGTTATCATGTCTTCTGGCTTCATATTTCAGAAAACATCAACAGCCTTTGGTTTAACTGAAAAATATCCAGATCTTGTAGCCAGTCTGGGAGAATGTTGCCTGCTGTCTGATGCACTCAACAAAAGGGCATGTCTGCACAGCGTTAATCGTGATGTACCAGTGGAAGCAGTGGGGCATCATTTGAAAACAACAGCCCACAGGGGTTTGTTCTTCTTAATGCATCTCCTTAATTGCATAAGACAGCCCCAGATTTCCTCTTTGATCTATTAAAAACACACTACTCAACAGAATTAACTTGCACTGCTTGTTGCTAGCAAACAGAGCAAGGAATCGGGATATATTTGGAAATCATCACCTCCGAAGAATACATTAAAATCAAATAAAAATGCAAATCAGCGTGGTATTTCCAGCTGCCAGGTGCACTGGGTACCTTTAAACAAAAGGTATGCAACACTGACGAGCGCTCTTGAAGTTCACCCATGATTTCAGCCTTCAAGTCCAACACGCTGCATGCTCTAAGATCCCATCTTTGCATCATAAATATTTCAAAGGGAGACGGAGAATAACATGGCTGGAAATGAATGCTCTCATCAGGTGAAGGCTGGAGCTATGCAAGTGTATAATTGTTTTCTCCATTTCCATTTCCCCCCATTATCAGTGACTATGAACAAAGTAAGTCTCCTAAATGACAAACAGTGTGTGTGTGTGTGTGTGTGTGTGTGTGTGTGTGTGTGTGTTGTCTCTCTAACAACATTTTGATTGACAGGGAACAAGGGTCACATAGCATTTGTCATTCGTCAGGTCAGAGGTGACATTGAAGCAGAGGGTCTCAACTGGAACTGTCCTGTTTTTGTTTCCATGCTCTGTGCTTCTGCCTCGTCATTACGTTGACCCTGAGAAACAGAGGCTGTCAGGAAATGAGGTGACCACCTACAACCTGAACCCAACAGGGCAAAGCTCATTTTTAGGTCCGGAGGAGCTGAAAAAAGTCATAACTTTGTGCCCATATGAGGTGAAGGCTGCTCTGGCTGTTTTCTGGGCTGATTTGTTCCTTGTGTCATTTGGTTTCATATGTTGATTTATTTCCTGTGGTGAGATTTCCTTTGTTGCTCTGTTCTTGTTGTGGGGGGAAAAAAATCGTTTCTAAGAACAATGAACATCTGTTATATTTAGTGTTGTGGCCCACAGTCAAAATTTCTCTGCAGTCTGGACCTTAATATCAATGGGAGATTTGAACACTGAAATAGTCTTCTTCACTTTGTTTTCTGCATTTTGATCTTAGTGTGACAAAAGCTAAACAGTTCTTGTTAAACACATCTTTTCATTTCTTTAATTATGACACAGTAAATGCATACATATAAAAGGAAATATATATTTAGTTTTAATTTAGTCCTTAATCTGCTTTCTTTTTACTTTGGCCATTCAAATACTGTGCTTACAGTAAGCACATCTTTTGTCAGATACTTGAATATTCACATTTTATGCTTCTTTATACTTTTGCCCTACAACATTCCAGAGGCAAATATTTTCACTACATTTATTTGACAGTGGACAGTAAAATATCTTAGCATAATATGGGTATTGAGTGGTAATATACCAGAGATGATATTGTTATTGCACAGATTAAAGTGCATTTAAAACATTGCAACATTAAAAACATTTGACCAGCTGAAGAATTGTTATAGATTAAACTATAACAGTATAACAAAATTAGCTCCCTCTCAACTAGTTACAGCTTTAAAAATGATTATCACGGGGCACCAGTAATAATAAAAGGAGCCATTCTGCATAATGATGACTTTGGCTTTTCATACTTGAAACTGAATTAGCTGTGGAATTTTAAATGCTCGATATTCTTGTTACAGATTTGTTTGTTTTACAATACTATTACTTAAATCAAAAATTCCTTCTCATTAGTGACACCGGTGGTTGTTAAGTGAACTGCACGTCTGCTCGTTCAGCGGCACAAGACTATCGCAGGTGACATTTCTCATAATAACATAACACGTGAGCCCTATACCTCACCCCTCTCCGCATTAATCAACCCCCTGAACCTGACCTGACCCACAAACTGACAACTTTTTTTTTTCCCAACCACATACACTAAACACTGGTGGGCTCAGTGAGCTTCACCCGGGGAGCAATGTGTTGTGAAATGTGTTCTTATTACCACCTTTGGACTACAGGTAAGCTATGTTCTGCAATCACTCTGGAACTTGTTTTCTGCTCCTTTGTTGAGGAAATAATGTTGTTTTAGCTGTGTGTTTGCTCAGGATTGGGTGGCTTGTCATTGCAGAGGTGTTTTGTTGTGAAATGTGTAGTGGTTGACGGAGGCGGCTAGTGGTCTCATTAGATGGAGAGCTAATACCTGCAGGGTGTTTCTACTCGGATAGCACCGTTTTTGTTGTGTTGTGTTGTGTTGTTGTGCCGGGTGTTTGTTGACGATAGCGGGAGAGAAACAAGACACTTGGGAGCACATAAAAACGTCACATCCTCTGGACTTCTTTTTTGGAAAATCCAGTGAGGGTCCTTCATATAGAAACCAGTCAAAAGGATCTTACAGACAACTGAGACAGTCAAGTAAGGTCTCATTTTTTACAATACATTACAGCCCATTCACTCAGTGGCTATAGAAAATGATTAATACACGTAATGCTTCACAATTCTTATATATAGGACCTTTAAGTAAAGGATCTTAATATTTATTCCCACCCTGCATATACAGTTCAAATAATTGTCATCTTTTTTGCTAGTTGAAATAAAATATAAGTCAGTGATGTCATTTTTTAAAACACATTTTTACGTTAATATTAACTTCTATAATTAAATGACAGCTGGGCTAATTCCATGTGCTGATGAAGATTATGTGATGTGATTGAAAGCTTTAGATATCAAGTTACTAGTGATGACATTGTAACTGTATTATTTATATAGAAAAGATCAAGAATAAACTCTGATCCTCAGCAGTGGTGTGTTTTATTCAAACAAACTTGAATATCAGAACTTTCTCATGGTTTCATCTATAGCAGCAGCAAGCAGTCTGACTCCATTATGGAGTTTTTCCAACCCTATTGCAGAATTTCACATCAAAGGATTGATTACCATCACACAGTAACATGGCTTGTACATTCAATTGTATTTTCCAAATTTTGTGAATTGTATTGTCCCCTCTACAATATCATGAGGCTCAATAATTGAGCCCAAACTATAATAGTGCAACAAAACAATTATGGAAAAATGTTCAATCTGTCTTGGTCTTCTTTTATATTCTATTCACTGCCTATGATATCTAATGGCTTCTTTTATGTTTGCAAATCAAGACGTAACAGTGCGTTGAGAGTTACTGTAAAATGAATTTAACAGTGAGAGTAAAATGTCTATTGTGAAACCTAACAAACCCTCTGGCACTATGCATAACTTCTCACAGATGGATCCGCTTTGTTCAAGTTTACCACATGGAAATTTGTCAGAGTACTTAACTGTAATACTGTTTTCTACACATATGACAACACCTGGCATCAGCATTGTCTCAGCTGCTGGATGGAGACTGAGTACCATTGAGTCGACAGTCTCCAGCAACAATAAGTCACACCGGAAGCCAACAACACTGCATCGAAATCTGATGAGTTATGGACAAAGCCTGCATGAAGGCGAACGCTGTCAAATCATGCATGACGTGAACACGTAGAACAGATTCAGATTTCAGTGAATATGCGGTTCTGCTTGCCTAATGAATGTGAGCAGAGTTCATGTGGGACCAGTAAATGGGTCTTCAAACGTGATGAAACAGCCATTGCGCAGGAGAAAATGGTCAGTCTATCACAATAGAAATGTCACTACGCAATAAGTATGCAATGACTCGCTGTCTACTGTAATGAGCCCAGACTGTGTGGTTGTCTCTGGAGACGCTGATAGCAAGTATACTGTCTGAATGGCAACACTTCCCTGCCATCTGTTCCAGGCGTTCATCACAGTGTGCAGGACTTGAGTACATGAAAAAATATTATGTGCACAATTTATAGGGGTATTCTGAACACCATGTATCATTTGGGTAAAACTTAATAATCCAAGTGAAATATGTGGATTTAATGAACAGGACAAATGACTGAGAGGAAAGCGCTGAGAGTATAGTCACTGTTACGCTCCATATACAAACCACATCGAAAGCCTAAGGGACTCAATTTAGCAGGTAACCTGTCTTTTTCCCGGGGCTTTGGATTCCAGTGATTGGCAGCCAGTGGCACAATGTGTACATCCTGTGCAGAATGTGCACTCTCACACACACATTTAAGTGCCAAATCTTGATAGTTTGTGACATCTCCCTACTAGCTCAGAGCCCATCTTACATGCAATTCTCTGTAAACTCAAAATCTGTTTGACCTGTGCTTAATTATTTTGTAGCTTAAAAGTCATTTACAAGAGACAGCAGGGCCTGATCAACAAACCACAGCAGTCCATGTTTTAGAGCAGCATGCCTGTCACCTTTTAATGGGAAATGCATCCAAGGTGACCCATAATAGGCTCCACTTTCTCTGTGTATGCTCTCTGCAGACGTCCAAGCCAGCAGGCTACAGCAGTTCTATCGCTGACAGGAAATGGGAGCACCAGATTAGAGAATGTCAAATTAATGCAAATGGAAGACAGTGAGAGGCACAAAACATGTGACTGCATGGTGTCAAATTGAGTGACTATTTTCTTCCGTTCCCTTCTGTGAAAGCATCTGAAGTCACTGTAGTAATGTTGTTATTCTAGACATAAATACTGGGGTGAAAGTGAGCGACATATTGCTCAATAAACTGAAAGACAAATTTGTTTCCAAACTGGAGAAAATGTAGAGGACTTGTGTTGGTGCAAACTATTGAGAAATATACAAGTGAATAGGAGACTTTAAATTGATTTGGGAATTAATAGTGCTCGGGGAAAGCTTCAGATATGAAAGGTGTCAACACATGAGACATTTTTTTCCTTTTAACGTAGTGGCTCTCTTTTGTATATCTTTTGTTTATGTTTATATGTGCATGAGAGAGAGAGAGAGTGCATGTGCTTGCTGGAGAGAGGAATCAAAGCAATTTACAAGCAAAGAAATCTACTGAAAAAAAGCATTGTCCATGACAAATAAAAGCACAGAAAATTCATGAAATATGGCTGGCGGTTCTGACAGCATGTCACACAAGGAGGCCATAAGATTGGTCCTGTGCAGTGGGCCAAAGATGGGTGATACTTTATTGAAATGCAAAATGACTACTCACAGTGCAGAGCTGCTGTTGTTTTAAGATGCATGAAAACTGCATGAAACAGAGGAAGCAGCGAGTAGGGGAAGGAGTTTTTCATTTGCATGTGAGCCTCAAAGCCTGTCGTCTCTGTTGTCACATACAGCACAGGCCCAGGACACTGCAAGACTGGTACTGATCAAGGACATTAAATGATGTTCTGACTCTCAAGGAGAGGGACCCACACATGAAAAACGCCCTTGGTTATTTGGTTTTTGCGGTGGAGATGTGTGGCTTGTTGAGCATGACAGAAGTATACTGCACAATGGCAATCACACAGCAGCTTTCATCTCCATTAAACATGTGTAAACAAAAGCACCCTATCAGTGTTATCCTCCTCTGGCGCACGTTCACTTCTAGGCTTTTTTGAAAAGGGGCAAAAAGAAAAATTACATGTAAAAATGTGTCTGCTGTCAGTGTGATGTCATTCATTTTTTAAATGTCAAGCTGTGCCTGTCCTTCTATCTAGCCCTTTCCCCAACTGGCAAATGTCCAGAACTGGTATTTCATATTTTTAGATCGTCTGCTCTGATGAAAGAGTTACATTCACAGAGAAGAAAAGGAAACAGAGATAGAGCCGAGTCAGAGAGCCTTTAGAGAACAGCTGCTCGGCTCTGATGTGACTGCTGGTCCTCTCACTGCCAGGCAAACAATCTTCGCTGGGTGCCAATGTGCCTGCAACATGTAAACTATGTAATAATGAATAATACAATGGCTAAATGACCTTTCGTGCTGTATGACATGTACTCTGAAGGGTCGGTGGTGATAATTATTCAAGACCTGCAAGCTGATAAGGCATTGGAAGGGAGGAATCTTTACTTATTCAGTAACAGCAGATTTTTTCAGAACACGTCTTGGTGTGATGCTAAACCTTTTCAGCACCTTGAAAACATGCTTTAAATTAGACACCGTGGATACAACATAAAATGTATGAAATATACTGTTTTCAGTGTAATTGAATTCATGTCAGTCATGCAGGACTTGACATTTTTCAGCCAATCGCTCCATCGTGTTGTCCACATTTGGCAATATGTATTTTCTCACTTTTGTCCCCCATTTTCACGCATACAGACTCCAGTCTTTTCAGCAAAGGTAATTGGATCTGTAGTGTAAATATGCCAGAAGACTTATGGCACACAGAGGAGATATTAGAGCAGAAAAAAAACCTGAAGAAATCTGCAATAGAGCCTGATAAACCCAATATTAATTACATTGCTTATTTCTCATACTACCCTCCCCCTTGGAACCAATTAGTAAGTTGAGATGCTTCTTTTCAGTTTAATGAGGTCTAAGTAATGATAATGAATTTCATATTCCTGCCAAGCATTTAAAATAGGCTAGTGAAACCACAAAGGCAACACCATATGAAATAATCTTTTGAGCACAATTCCCATCCTGCAAGAAGAATTTCTTTCTTGCTCAATTCAAGCAAGCTGTTATTCAACAACAAAATCAAACCTTGATTCTTCTCTACCTCTTCCAAGTTGCTTTTTGTAGCCAAAATCTTAGAAAAGGTGGTTGCTAAGCAGCTCAAAACTGCAATAGATGAGCATAATATCTTTGATTAGTTTCAGTCTGGCTTCTGCCAGTTGCACTCAACAGAAACAACTCCTCTAAGAGTCTCAAATGATATCTTGATAACACAGGAGAATGTTGAGTGTTGGCGCCATTGGATTTCAGTGCAGCTATTGATGCTGTGGACCACCGTATCTTGTTTGATACGCTCGGATGGTGGGTAGGTATCTCTGGGTCAACCCTACAGTAATTTTCCTCCTACCTGTCTGAGTTTCACAGTTTCTTTTGGCAGCTCAACATCTGTAACTCTGTATTGTGGTGTGCCCCAAGGTTAAGTCCTTGGTCCTATTCCGTTTGCCTTGTACATACTTCACTTTGGACAGATAATAAGGCACTTCAGAAGTATCTCCTATCTCCATCTCATGTAAACCTTAAAACACTGCAAAGTCTAACACTATAAATAACTGGAAGACTGATATCTTCTTTCAGTGAAATGCAGACAAAATATAAATCCTTATTTCTGCCCCTTCTAGTCTTGTCCTTAAGATAAGGGGTGGTCTTGGGTCCCGAACATCATCTGTTAAATCATCCCGAAGAAATTTAGGTGTCACTATGGACCATGCTCTGACTCTGGTCCAACATGACAAGTGTCTGATTCACTCTTGTTTTTTCCAGCTGAGAAACACTGCAAAGCTGTCATCCTGTCTTGACTACTGTAACTCGCTTTTCACCTGCCTCAGCAAGACATCCCTAGATCGTTTACAAGTGGTTCAAAATGCTGATGCAAAGCTCTTTACCAGGTCCTCTAAGTTCTCATATGACACTGATTTTGATTGCTCTTCACCGACTCTCCATCAAATTCAGAATCTAATTGAGAGTTCTTGTTATCACCTATATATCTCTGCATGGTCAGGCACCTGATTGGGGCTCTATTGCAGCCCCATGTCTCCATCAGGTCTCTAAGATCCTCTGATCAGGGGGTGCTGGTTCCTTGATTGAGGCTTAAAACTGAAGGAGGTTGTGACTCCTAAAGTTTAGAAATCTCTCCTTTTGGACTTAAGATCTGTGGATACTGTGGACATTTTTAAAAAGCAGATCAAGACCCATTTGTTAAGACTTGCCTTTGTGTAATTGTTCTATTATCTATTTGTTTTTTATGTCTACGCTTTCTTCCCTCAATGAAGCACTTTTGTGATGTCCCAGCTCTTGAAAGACGCTATATTAATAAAGAGGAAATCAAAAAGGAGGAATTCATAGAAGTAATTTGTCTTCACAAAGACATTTATTTGGTATGGTGGGGTGTTAGTCTCAGTAAATATGAAAGTAAAGTCAGTTTTCTTTTAGAGCAACTGGGTCACAAAGTTTTCAAAATGACATCTATATTTCACCACAAAATGGCCAACAGTGAACTAACAAAAAAACCCTGTTTATTGTTTAAAGAGCAGGGAGGGCCTGGGGGTTGCCACACCTTGAAAATCCTCCACAAGGATAAAAGCCAGAGAGGCAGCAAACACCTGGTGACAAAGTTGCCACCACTCTTGTGTATGTGTAAAACATCTCGACACTTCCATAATGCAGGTTAACAGGAAAACTAGGCGGCAGGGTAGCCTTTTACCTCAGCAGGGGAGCATATTTGCCAGAACGCTTGCTCAAACAAACCTCAGCACACACAAGACAAGAAGGTCTGAACTCCATTATATAATATTTACAAACAGTGGGGACACAAAGCTATCATTAATTTAGCAGTGCATTTTTTTTCGTGGGCAAAATGTTGAATTAAAGAGGAACATTGTTCACACATGAACCCTCACAGGCTTTTGCAACCACTGACATCAGCAATTACGATGAAGTGTGGTGATGGCAAGGTCCTTTCCATTGTGAGGACTTGTTTGGATTCTCTAGCAGGGGAACAAAAGATAAAAGTGGTGGGATTGATATATTTTTCATGTTATTCATCAAGAGAAATATGAAGTGCTGTCACTGCATTGGGGCTCAACATTTACTGTAGTCTGTTATCCTGTAAGTCTGTAGGTTTAATGGAGTGAATCAAAAAGGAGGAAACCCAGGGTTAAAAATCTACAGAATCCAGTCATGGTGATTTAAGTGCTTTGGATTAGTGGTGTTCGTTCTCCTATCCTTGTCTAATGCAGATGCACAATTCCCAGCAATTAAAGTTTAATACTAATTACACATCATTACAGATGAATTAATATGAAAAATGAATACTCTCCATTAACTCTGTTAAGAAGCCACTAACTGATTTTCAGCTACTGATAGTTCCAAATATTCAGCAGGTCCAGTAACTTCCCAAAGCATTGTTTAATATGAGTGAAACACTTATTTATTCTGCATTTTCTACAACAACCAAACGAATGGGATCGGTAATAGCTGCACTTCTGTTTTGGGCTATTTCTGGATTAAAGCAAACTGAACACTTTTATCAGGATGCAGGGTTTCAGAGTCAGCTATCCCTCAGCTATGTCAGCTGTCACAACAACAAATTTCTTTTATTATTTTTTTTAACTGCTGCGAAGTACTAAATGAAACAAGGGTCTAAGACTGTTGTTAATGACCCCAAGAGGATTCACAGCGTCTTATACCCAACAGGGACTAAGTGCTTTGAAATAATCGACTAATACTGCCATTCTGAGGCGAAATATGTTCCACTATTTTCAGCATTTATTTAAGAGCAAATGTCTCCTTAGTGAAAGACTTTTCATGGACTTTGAAACACAGATGCTGCAAATCTGGTAGCAGTGTTCTAACACAGATATATTTAGGGTGTAACAGTACAAACTGTTTATTAGTCATAAGCTGTTTGGAGCAGGACATTTGGTTTAGTACAGAAGTTGTTTCAGTTTACTCTGCTTTATGATCCAAATAATTACAGTCCTTTTACTTCAGTACAACCCACTGACCATTTACATCTTACAAATTGTGTAACATTTATGCAAGAATCTGAATCCCACCCATAAAAATTATCAGTGTGTCAGTCAGGTGAATGTTAGATCTTAGCTCATATAGTACTGATTAGTGTTTACTTGGACCATTAAACCATTAGATTTAACAACTTTAAAGGTCCCAGGTTGATATTAAACCCTGTATAATGAAGTACTGTATTAACCCGAATATAAGAGGATATTGTATTGGATAATTTTGAAAAGTGGGGGTTATCTTATATTCGAGGACTAGACAATTACATGTTGACAACATCAGATACCTTTTCAAATTGAGATTGTGCCAGTGTAAGACTGTCTTCTACAGAGTGTGTGCAATATGAGTTGTTAGCTTTAATGTGTCTAGGCTAACGATTGTCTTCAAGTCTGTTTCTGAAGGCTTGTATAAGGTGTTTGTTTTTTCCTTTGCGAAAGAAATAAATTTATGACAAGTAAAAACAAGTCAACAGCATCTTCTGGTGACTGTATTGCAGAAACCGACCAGGATCCGTATCATCTGTCAAGCAGTCAATAATTACTGCTGTCACTGATCATGAAGAGCTCAAACAGACAATGTTAACTGAAAGAGAAAACTATTTTGACTGCTTTCAAGAGACAGGAGAGAGCTATAGTGTATGACGACTTTTTTTTTTTAATCGCACAACATTTGGGACTTATGTTCTGCTTTGATGGAACTTTTACGAGATGGGATTATCGGTATCTCAGGGATATTTTCCCAACAGAACAGGTGTGAAAGTGTGTTTATCATGTGCCTCCACTTTTTTATTCTTGCCATTTTCTGATCTGGGACCTCAGTACCTAATTTCTGTTCCATGTAATGTACCAGCATGCTCTGAAATGACATTAAACATTATTTACAAAAAAATAAAAAATAAAAAAGTAGGATGGATTGCAATGGAATTAATTATTGTTGTGAGCATGTTAGCATACTGGCGTTTGTAGTAGGCTACCTTCTTTGATTTCAGGTCCCATTTGTTGCTTACTTTGTCATATAAGATAGTATTTGCAGATGTCATTTATAGAAAAAACAATTAATACATGAATCTAGATAGTAATCGTCAATCAATAATACATTACTGTAAGTTGCAGACCTACACAGCACCACTGTGACTAAATATATATTTTACAAAAGTTCTTCTGTTTTTCTATTAAAAGCTTGTCAGGTGTTTAGAGACATACTGTAGTGTTATTTTTATTATAGATAATAGCAGGTAGTTTTGTGTTTGACCTCATTTTGTGTCACTGATGCTAAGAATGAATGCAAACACAAGAAAGCAAAAAGGTTGTTTATTATATCTCATTGTCACAGTAATGTGTGAGGTAGTACTGCAGAGTAAACTATTATTTAGTATTGGAGGTATATATAGTACAACTCATGATGAGGATTATATTATATATCAAGTGATCAGTCAGTTTTTTTCATTAACAGAATTGGAGGACATTGCTAGCTCAGTGGTCATGAGCCTGACTGTAAAATACATCACAACCATGTTACAGTGACCACATGAGCGTGATTTGTCATTGCTCTGCTGACAAATTTGTATTTTAAAAGTGCCTGTCGTAAAATATTACAATAAGTAAACATATTGTATAGCTAGAATATTGTAGGTTACATTAAAAGATATCAACAAGTTCTGAAAATATCATGTTGTCATCTATAAAATGGGTAAAAACACATTTTCATTTTATGTGTAGATTACAAATCATGCTATCTTCATTAGTAGCTCACTCTGTGGTGAACAAGTGATAGGTTTCTAAAGTCCTGACATATGTTATTTAACACCCATGCATTTAAGGATTAAATAATTGTAATGTTAAGTAATTGTTTTGTTGTTTCCCTCAGGATATCAACAGCAACTGTTAACCCCGACATTGCAATATATGTCACGTAATGAACTTTGTGCATTTTTAACACCCCTTTTATTAATGCTTTGGGACTAAGATTAGAAACAGCTGGCGTAGTCATGAGACTGAAAAAACTGGCTAATTAATTAAGCTGTGGGCCAAAGAAATTCATTTTGCATATAAGCGTTGTGACCACAAACCATAGCCCCTGCACAGAATTGGCTGAAAGACTTCAATTAAACATGCTGTTTAAACAAATATCCACAAGCTTAGAGAAGCTCTCTGTGAATAATTCATAGTCTGAAAGAGGAAATAAATGGGAAATACTGAAATATGTAAAACCTATTTGTAGCTGTGAGCATATAGTAATAATTAGGGCACTGATTGTCTTCAGATTCATTTACTTAGAAATATATTTTTCTTTCAGGCTAACCAAGGAAATGTCGGAAATTGTTTATTACTGGTAAAATACATGATAGCACCACCCAAACAAGTTTTGCCTCTCATCACAACAAAGCCATTAGAGCAAAAAAAGGAAGAAAAAAAAAAGTCAATTTTTAAAGCTACAGAAGAAGTTTCTGGTGCTTTGCAGAGTGGTCAGTGGTCATTCTACATAGCAGCATGTGTTTCAACATCAGGGCAAAGTGGCTTTGCTGAGCTCCAGATGTGGAGAGGCCTCGGGCTGAGGCTGCATGCCACTTCCCATTGGCACTGCAGCGGAGCAGTGATGACACTAGTGAGAGCATGGTTGAGAGGAGGTCTAGGGGAGGAGTAGAGGAAGATGTATGTCAAAATAATGTGCCTCCAGGATGCATTATATAAGGCTATTAAATTGTCAGTGTCTAAAACAGTGCATAGAGGATACAACCTTTGTTTGTGACAGCCGAAAATCCATTTTTCATGTTTGTTTCATTGTGAGCTTTACCAGCGAGTGGTTTCTTTTGTTGGAGCACATTGAGGAAAAAAAAAAGAAGTCCTGATCCTCTATTCCTCACTAAAGCTCATGAAAGGGAGACATGTGGGATTTAAATGGTATTTTAACGCCAGAAAGAATTGAAACTTTGGGAGCACTCCATATATTAGCAGAAAGCTGATATTAAAGTTGCTTAAAATTAGAATGATATCCAGGCTGAAAAAGTACATCTTTAAGAGGCACTGTCAGAAGGGAGGGGGTAACTATAGCTGCTATAGAAGACTGTCATAGTTGGTAACAATATGAGGGGAGAGGAAGACAGTGGAATGGATATCACACAGAGTAAAGAATTTATGACTTATGCCTGAATAAATTATAATATACAGTGGATACTTACAAGTGAGTTACTTATGCTTCTCCTGCTCTGCATATCTTATCTCGTTGTGCACATTCACTTGCAGCTAAACATTTACAGCAACCACAAGGTAAGAGATTGGCCGCACCATGTTGAGAATCGATGACCTCCCCGTTATGAACAGTTTGACCCTGCAAAGCCGACGGTTGGTGGGAGTGAGTTCATGAGGGAGCAAGGCCACCTCAGGCAGCCACTATCTACTCTTTGTCGTACTCTATGCTAACACCTCCACATGATGCTCTGCATCACCAATGGGATATTTTCCACTGGTAACAGACTGCTGCTCAACACATTCAACATACCTTTGTTCTTGCCACAGTGAAACATATAATTCAGTATTTACTAAAGACCACACAAAAGCTGAGTTGTTGCCACTGAAAAGGTTCCATTTGTCCCACATGTAAATGATATATTCATATCTTTGTCACTTGAATTAGCTTTTTTATTTTGTTTTTGAATTGATGCAATAGAAGGTTATTTTTTTGTTTAGCAAGTCAATGTTTCAGACAAGTAAAATCCTCCCTCTGCTGTTTCCTCCGGACATGTTCAGAGGTTGAGAAATGCTCGACCCTAAAAGCAACATCTCTCCCCGGCACTTTACAGATGCACGACAAACACAATCTGTTCTCTTTTGTGCACCGTTCACGCTCTTTGCACCAAATAAATACAGCACCTTCTGAATCATACAGCAGAGAGCAACACTGCCTGTACCAGGAAGGCAGAGAACAGCCCTAAGCATATCTGAGAAAGTGGCAGGCAGCAATCTGTAAGTAGAGCTGTAGGGTGGAAGGCAGTCCGCCTTGTCCGAATCACTGAGCATACACTAGCACCTACTCAAGGGTCATCCAGTTAATGGACTTCTGAACACACATTCTTTGCAATAAGGCTGCCAATATGTCGGTGCAGTTGCCCACACACTGTTGAAAGAAATTATTAATAAGCAGCTCAATGCTGCTGATAAATCTGTAAACTCCCTGTCTGTTCACAGTATATGTGTTTTTATTTACAACTTTTATATTATTTTATCCACAATTTGTGTGTGTCATGAGAGGATATGAAGATTAGGTTACTATCTGTTCTCAAAGTCTCTGGCACGATATGTGATTGACTTGGTTTCCAAAACAAACATCTCCCCATGGATCTAAATTTCTATTGGCAAGGACACATGTGATCTCTCGCCCTCTGTAATCTCGATTTCCTCTAGTAATACCAGTCACCGTGAACTTGTGGCATTTCACTGGCTTTAATAATTGGCCCAATGGTCTGCAACCACTGGCCTTCTTGCCACCAATTCATGACCCGTCAACCTCAATCCTCCCACCAATCCAACAGGCACACAACACAGAGCACAGAACAAATGTCCCAGTGTCAGAATCAATCCAGACAGGCATCCCATCCTCCCCTCATAAAACTGGCATCTCATTTATCCAGGAGTGAGGACTAGCCATACTATGGTAAATGAAATGACAGGGCATTTACACTTTTAGTAGCAGAGGGACCCAAAGGATTCAAATTGTTTGCTTTGAACTTGTTTTCTCTAAAAAAGGTACCTGAATGCACATTTGAAATATTAATTCCATCTCCCTTTTGTTGACACAAGCCCACTTTCTGGAAGATAACCTATTCATGTGCCTTTAAAAAAAAAAAAAAAAAAAAAGAGGACCTTTTTCTCCTCCAATATACCTGTGGAGACGTGAGTAATGAAATGAAGGTGTTGGAACAGGAAGTCTTCTGACTCACAATATTGAGAGTATTGAAAAGACCCCTTGCTGATATGCTTGAGGTGCACCAACGCATAGAGGAAATAAGAGACACCAAGGATGTGCACACTCATGCAGCTTCTTCTCCCTTTGAAGTTCTGACAGAATTTGGCTTCCTCTCCTCTCATCGAATCCTGGGATCATAATTATTTACCAAAGTCGTGACTCACATCAGCTTGATGCAAACAAAAGTTTGACCGCAATGTTTCGATCATATTCTATTCAGTTCAATTTCACAGGGAACACAATCGCACAGATCAAATTGAGGGGAAGCAGTGTAGCATGAATATCAACTGTAATAGCTTGAGAAGGAAGGTGCAAAGGCATTGACTATCTGTGTGATCTTCAGTGAAGAAATTCTAATGCTATCCAGGCCAAATCTTAATGAAAAACAGCAACTGCATAATGCGGCTGCTAAATAATTGGTTGTGAGTCCAAGCTTAACTACTGATATACAATGCTAACGAATGTAATGACTTACTAAAATCAAGATAGAAATATGAACCCCAAGCAGAATATGGTGTTACTTTTTCTAAGCTTTTGTGCTAATGGCAGCAAATCCTTGGTTCAATAACTCAATAATCAACTTAAAAAGACAAAACATTTTCTGCATATTTTGATGCTTTTATGAAACCTGACATAACCAGAGTGGGGGCGAAAGCACTGAAAGGACTCACCAATCATGTGAATGGTGGTTCGTCCAGGCCGCGTCCCATGATGCTGTTGGATGGTGTCATAGAAAGTGGCCTGACACTGCTGAATGACAGTCACGCTGACCCAGAGGCACAAGCAGAGCAGCCAGGACATGACAGGACACATCTGCTCAGGACCGGCAGAGGTGGAGTCAAAGTAAAATAGAAAACAGTTTTTAACCTATGACCTCACCGCCCTCAAACACACACACAAACAGACTCACATACTTCCAGAGTCATGAGCAAAGGGAAAAAAAATCACCATTTTATACGAGTACTCTTGTTTATAACTGGCTTTAACACCCGTCAGTGGAGTCTTTTAGTCATCAGAATTTATCATTAGCATGATTATATAAGTATGAGCTCTTCACTGTTTGTCTTCCTAGTTTGCCCTGTCTTGTCCCTGAGCCACAACGCTGCAAATGTGGAGTGATCCCTGGGGAGTTTTTCCCATGCAGCAGAGATTTCCCCTGACAGGCTGACTCCCTTCAACTCCTGAGCTGTGCTCCTGCCTCAAAAACCGAAATCAAACTTAAAGAAAGATAAGATTTTGTGAGCAGCTGGCTGCCAAGGCTTTTCTGTATCTGTCAGAATAATGTGACAGTGACACAGCAGTAATAGGAATCAAAAGGCTTGTAATGTTTCACCATGCTGTTTAGATAAGAAGAAAAAAAAAAACAACAACAGCGAGGAATGCTCCTGGTCATAAAGGAAGGGTGGCTGTGAAGAGATTCTATGAAGAAGAAGATACAAAATGTGTCAGCTCTTAAATTGATTCACAAAAGCTTTATTCGCAGCAGCAACCTGACAAAATGCATTATTATAATCTTTTCGAATACAGTACTGTATGTCTGATGTATTATGTATTATGTGTGATGCATTATGAGATATATATGGATTTTCTTTAAGATATGATTTTAACATGATATTGTATTTCTTTTTCAACTGCATCAAAACTTTTGTCAAACCTTAGTAATGAAAACAAGACGTTTTTCACATCAATCAGTACTGTTAAAGCCAATTAATGGCTATAAATGAAGTAGATGTCCAGATTCTAATTTGAGTAAAATATACTTTGTGTGTATACTTAATGTCTATTGTGCTTTTCAGCATATACATTTGTAATAAACTAGTTCAGAAAACCAAAAAATTGCTAAATGAACAGCTTGCATGAAATAGCAATTATCAGTGTAATCAATATGAAATCATTGATTGGAATAAAAGAAAAGAAAATGCATTTTGGTTTGCTTTTATTTGAGAATATGAATACAATCATAGGTTTCATATGTTCAGTTTTCACATTATTTCAGATTTTAATTTATGATTTGCCAGTTTCATGCAAAAAGCTTAATCTCTTTTTGTTTTTCCCCAGAATAGAAAGACAAAAATCTTACCTGAGCAACCCAACAAAGAGTGTTTAAATATCTCTAAAGAATGACATAAATCCATCCATAATGCTGCTCATGTTGATCCCATCCAATAACTCTGAATTTGGCTCGAGGAGGGAACTCCACTGACTCTGCCTCCCTGCTCCACACTTTGATAGCAACAGTCCAGTGATTCAGAAATGACCGTCAAGCCGTAGACAGGAAATAGATTTACAGCTCTTTCAATTCCACCTTTGAAATATCACTGCTTCCCCTTGAGGAGCTGCTCCCACTGACACTGAATTCATTTGCCCCTTCGCATTTATAGGCACGTGCAGAGTGCTCCTTAATTAACTGTAGTGGAATCTCTTCTTTCACCGTCTGCATCCTTCCAGTGAGAGGCAGCCTCTGAGCAGCGGCTCTGGCTGAATCCCCCTCAGCGAGTACTAAGAAACAAATGTTCCCGTACAGCCTGGCTGAGTGGAAAGACTGTATCACATGTCTTAAAGCCAGACTGCCGCTGGATTAGATGGCATGGTGGGATTCCACCTGATCATATGCTTCTGACAAATGCAAATCAGGAAAACTGGCACCATTCACGTAGCTGTGACCACATGATTAACAATTATTTACATTTAGAATGGATTTCTTCATCTCCTGAGGCAACATTTCCTTTCATTCATTTCCTTTTCTCTCGTCAGTTTCTACTCAGCAAGTAGCTGCCCTACATAAGGAGAACTAAGAACATCCTTAATGTTTTTTCAAGCGATGAACAGTTATTCAGGGGTAGAGGATGTTTTATTACCAGGGCAACAAGAAGCATGTAAGGACAGAAAGAAGTAAACCCTCAGTCCTTAGCTCACCTTGGTGTTGTTAGTGGAAGGTGCATAAAAGGAGATTAGGAAAGAGCATGTTTTCACATGCCGAGGAGAAAAGAAAATTGAAAGAGGATTGTGTTAAGAAAAAAATAATGTCTATTCAGCTGAAGGTAATCTTCACCTACAGTGGGGGAGTTCTTTAGTCTATGATGGAGACGTAATGGTGATCAGAGCAAAGAAGGGGAGGTGAGTGCTGTTATTTGGAGTAAATCACCACCGATCTGTATGTGTGGGGAAACAGTTCGATCCTCCCTGTTCCCCGCCACCTTTGCTACATGGTGAGCTGTACTTTTGCATTGTCTGTATTTTTTATCACTAGCATGCAGAACATGCCCAAGGCCTGCATCTCACCCTGCCATCTCTACAGCATAAAGACTTCACATTTTATTTGGATGCGTGCTCAGGAAGACAGGGTGCATTCCCAGTTCAGGAAGGAGTGAAGAATACCCAGAGTGAGAAGAGCAGCAAGAAACTGCTTGAGATGGAGGCACACGACAACACAGCATTAATGTCTGAGGCTTTGGCAGAGTCAACTCTGTGCAGAGGGGATTTGGGACATATAGGAAGAAGCCAAACGGCATTAGGACTCAACTTTATTCAAGCCATCTGTTTCACGGGGAGTTTGTTCAGAAATATTTTTGGAGCACATTTGAGGCGGTGTATCTTGAACACAGGACCCTGAAATCAATAATGTCATTGATCTCCAGTCCTGCGACACACACAGACAATTATCAAGAACACACTGAAAGAAATGTGTGTATTGAATACAATATTTGTGTAACTTTTACCTCTAAATTGCCAGCAGTGGGTCTCCAGATCCCTGTGTAAACACATTAAAGGTCTGTGATAAAGGTGCACACACGTAATGGAAAATGTAGCCATTGAAATAAATAACTCCGTCAATTGCTGGGAAGAGGTTAGAGCCCAGTGAAGTGCAGTCAAGAGGTTCTTTGCTGTGCCTAAACTGCTCCAAAATAATGAGGCATTTTTTGTAAAATTTTACATTTATATCTGGATATTATGCATGTTGTCGGCTTTGTGTGGCCACATCATCCTAAAATTCACAAAGCTTACAGTCAGTCATGTTCTCTTAGTATTATTTCATTCTTAAAATAGTGATCTTCGTGTTCATTAGAAACTTGTTCTTTAAAGGATAAGTCTGGCGTTACATTTGTCTTGTAGGTATTGTCAACTAATACCATGAAAAGACCAAAATCAACAATGTGTTAGTTTACCTTTTTCTACTTTGTGACTTTAGCTCTCAACCCAAAGTTGAATGGTTCCTATAGAAAACATACATTTTTAAAAACAGGTCACAAATATCTGCTTTCATTAAAAAAAAAAAAAAAAAAAAAAAAAGGCAAAATGATTTCCTAAAACAGCCCGGCACTGTAGTTTTTAACAATAGGAGTAAATAGTGCTTTTGTTGGGGACTATATTCAGTGGCAGATGAATGGTTTTTCGCAGGACGGTGTGCGATTGATCCATAATTCATGGAACAATCATTGTTGTTTTGGCGTTCTTATGGGACTTGTTGACAGTAAGAAAAACAGAATATCATCAGATCTATCCTTTAACTTCAGTGGAAAAAATGACCCTTTAAATAAATATAATACAAATCTATTCCTTCATTTGCTTGTTTGTTTGAAGTTCATTTTAACTAAATACCCCAATACACATGAAAGATTTCCACTCTTAACATGAACAGCACAAGTAAACTTTACAAAACTGACTCTACCCTTGAAAATATGACAGTGTGCCCTAGGGCCAAGGTAGATTTGCTTTTCTGTGGTACCTTTTTACTTTCATGCATTAATGTGAGTTTCAATGACTCGTGTCAAATTAAATACTGTTTAACTTACAACAAAACACAAAGTTCCCCAAGAAATTATCTAATTCCCCCTGAAATAACTATAAAATACTCCAGCAACTACTCTGTATCTGTCATCTTTGCAGTGCAACAAACCAATCACAAAAGAGTTTTTCTGACTTGCAGACCACCAGTTTCTGTCTGAAACAGGTTCATGCACTGCTGATTCAATGGGTTCCTCCCTGAATGTTTCTGACGGCTGCTCTCTGAAAAGTAACCCTGAAAAAAGAAAGATTTTTGTAAGAATGTTCACAGGAGTTGTCTCCTGAATCTAAGATTATGGGTACAGATATGGCCAGGAAGCAGACAGCCCATAAGCTTTTGTCCTGAATGTTATATACCTTCAGTGATGGGCTTCTCAGGCACATGGACACAGCATTGCACTTCTCCTTACAATTGCAGACAGACAACATAAAATCATTTATTTACAAATAATGGCAGCAATATGGGTTTACTCTTAATGCCTGTCTGGTTCTCTATCAAATTTTCTTTCTAAATGGCATGCCTATAAGATAAGGTGTTGGTTGCTTCTTTGTGCCGAGGGTGGCTAAGCAGAGTAAAAATGTCAATAAATCGTTGTATTTTGCTCAGGGTGGGAGAGACGGAGATGTCTCAGGAAGAACTATGGAGCGGTTTTCTATTTAGCTTCCCCCTCAGCTGTGCCGACTTTTATCATAACAGGAATCACTAAAGGTTTTTCTGCCCTGGAAAAACATGTGACATTTTAAGACGATATTACTGCTGATTACAATGACACCATGCCCACAAGGCAGATTTCTATCAGACATGGAGAACATGTCATACTGTAGATCATGTCATGCATCACCACGCAATGCTTTTTGAACGAGAAGGGAGGGAGGGTTCTTGTAGATAAAAGTCATATATTTCTACAGGCATTCTTGCTATAATTTCACAAAAATTCCTCACATGCAACTTCCATTCGCACAAGATGTTTGGCTGCATAGCTGTGACACAAAAAGAGACAAGTGGTGTGAAAATAGAGAGAGAGAGATTCAATAATAGAAGAGGATATTATCTTGCTGTTGGTATAACATCTCAACTGTCTTTTCTCTGAGTTCAATAAATCACTGCCAGTGAATTAGTTACTGAGAAGGTACAGCGAAGTAGTGAGGGATGCCTTTCAAAGGATTCATTTGCATTTTCATTGAGTGTTTTTGTTTTCTGAAGCATTCTCTGCTCCTTTCTTGAAAGGTCAATGGGAAACGGTTGGTGTCTACTTTATCTGCATGAGCCAACTCTCAAGTTCAGCCAAGTAAGAAATGAGATTATCTTTATAGAAGGCAGTGTGAAAATCTGGCCTTTGAATCTTATTCAGCAGAGTATTAATGTCTTAGTGGGTAAAATCAGCATAATCTGCTATTAAAATAACTGAAGTCTTGAGTGGGATGTTTTTCAATTCGACGAGCCCCTCATGTTTAATGGAAATTGAGTGTCTCACCTTTTACATCAGTTGATCTTAACATTTAATAGATTCTTTTAAGGATATTAATCTTTTCATTTATACCTTTGTCATGGAAAAGATTGAGGCATATTTCTCTTAGGCGGAACAACTCATTAACTTCCCAGACATAAACCTTACAGTACACCTGAAGTGTGATATGAGAAAACTCAGGTGAAAAAGAAGAATAAAGAGCTAATAGCTTGCCAATGTAATGCATGCCTAATCCTGTTTTTTTAAAGCATATAATATAAAACTGGAAACGCAAATGTCTTTCCCTCCATTATTCCCTGAGTCCGATTGACATTTACTGAGAGCTACACTATTTGATCCCGCCATTAAGTCAAATGTCACTGCATGCACATTATGAAATTTTTCAAATTAACAAAGAGAACTACAGTATATTGCAGTGCGAGGCAGAAAAAAAGTAGAGCTAGCACGTAGACATTTCAACATAAGTAGCCATTCTTTTAGCCCAAACTGCTGATGACAGTCTCCAGAGAGAGCAGATGCTGTTGCCTTCTGGCTCTGGGCTCCACCGTTCCATCCCAGTAAATACATCTGTGCCTCATGAGATTTGCTACTGTAAAAACCGCTCTCTCCCATGGCATCCAGGTGAAGAAAAACACTAGTACAATAGGTGGCTTTTTATCCATTTCCTTTTAAAAAAGTGCTATCAGCAGTCAGCCAGTTATCAGGCTTAAGTGCAGAGGGCTGTGTTAATAATTGAGATAAAATATACAGTAATATGCCAAGGCTGATGTGCATTTCTTGCATTTGCTGTCTTTAAGATTGTAGAATCAGATATGAAAACATTAAGCAGGGAGATTACAGTTTCTTTGAAGGATCTTGAAAAGGGAAGAAATCTGGTGAGAAGACATTTTCTCCCCAAAGTCATACAATCAATCATTTTTATTGCCTTTATGGTGTCACCCTCAGTTCATACGGTTGACATGGTGCATTGAAATCGCGTTGGCTCCGTCACATCATTTGACAACCCCCAAAATTGTGGATGTCCATGTAATTGAACTTGCCAGTCCTTTCCTGATGCCTGTATTTATCCCCAGAGATGGAACCACATTTGCCCTTCAAATGTTTACATCAGCACCTGAATGACATGAACATAATCATTCGGTCATGTTCTTGTAACAGCCACGTGTTATGTGCCAGGAATGCTTACACATCAGACTTGTAAAGGAACTGTTTATGTGCCCTATGTTTTAATTGTGGCTGCTGATCCTGGAATATACTGTAAGCTGTAAAGGTATCTTTTCTTTTTCTGCTACTGCCAAATACCAACAACAGATATAAAACTGACTCTCACACAAGGACAGAAAATGTGTTCTTTTTTGTGACCAGCTGGCTGTTACAAGTTACAGAAATATAATTCAGGATGAAATCAGTGTCACATCTCTGCCAGTCTCCTCTGCAGTCTTAAAGGGATTCAGCTGAAATCTGAGTCTAACCCTGCTGACAAGGTCAGAGTATCTCCTGTAACCTTTGGTGGAAAGCACTCAGCACAACAAATGGACCCTAAACTGTTTGATACCTGCTGTTTGTACTCTGAAGGCAGCTCAGTAGAGTTGATTATGGAGACCCACCCCAGCACTCTCCATCCCAAATCATTTGTTCTGGGCCACTGCTGAGTGAACATGACATGAACATCTGGGGGTAGCGTGCCCGGCAGACGTCAGCTAAGACCTTTTTGTAAATGATAATGAAGTTTCTGTTGATAGTTTCTGATGGTTGGATTCTCAAAAATTAAAAGATGTTAGACAAGACCAATCTGCCAAACATGAAAAAGTCATCCTGCTGTTATATTGGAGATACTGTAAAGCAATATGTTTTATCGCAGTTCTTACCTAAGAAAATCTAAATCTAATATTCTCATATCAAAAGTGATTTTTACTAAGAAATCACCATACCCTTAATATTTGGCTTATTCACTTATTTTGTCAACCACAAAGAAAACATTATTGTTTTATGAAATTTTATGCAGTGATAGTTTCCTCCCCTCACAAGTGGTCTCCAGAGGGCATGGTTCCAAATTAAATCGATTGGTGCAATATCTGCAGGAAGCCAGATGTTACATGGTTCATTGTATGATTCACTTCATACATTTTAATAAGGATGCCAACCAAACAGTTTTTGTTCTGTTTTTACAAACCTTTAAAGAAGACCATTTCCCATAGGCCTTAGACAACCACAGCTTAAAAAACACCAGTTCAAAAAAAAAAGAGACAGAACAGGTGAGTCAAGGGACCACGAATGGCTCAGACATGCCTTTAATAACAGCAGGACAAAGAGGACTGAGGGGTTTGGAAGTTTTTAGACAGCAGAGTTTAGAGATAAAAACGTTGGGGAAATGGCAGTTTGTTTTTATTTATGCTAACAAATTAACTAACTATTATTAGTAGATGCTAATGACCCTGTTTACACCTGGCAATAATATGCATCTCAGGTGATGTGATCACAAGTGGAAAATATGTCATAAATGCAGGACGTGGTGGCTGTAAACGGTTGAAAGAATGAAGACGAGTATAGATGTCCATGGTTGGAGTTATCTGAACAGGTGGATTAGCTTGTACGTGTATATTAGTGCTAGAAACATTTCTCTTTGCTCTGAGTTCTTTAATCTGAAGTAAAAATCTGGTTTTGAGTGTTGAGTTAAAGAAGTGAGTGGAACAGTCATTTGCTGTCATCACAAGTGCGCCCATTAAGACGAGAGACAGCTACTGCTAGTTGGACTTTATCCTTTCTCTTTTTTTTCTTAAGATTTATTTTGGGCTTTTTTGCCTTTATTTAGACAGTAATTGGCACAGAGGCTGACAGGAAACACAGAGAGAGAGGGGGATGACCTGCAGCATAGGGCCCTTGCCAGATTTCAACCAGGGACGCTGCAATTATATTGCATGCGTGATAATCACTTAACCACCAGGGTGCTCCGACTTTAAGAACACAGAACTGAGTGTGCAAGAACAGCTGGTGTTGAAATAACATGAACAAAAAGTAAAGTCTAGGAACAAGTGCTACTGTCAGCGGTTATTTGCAATTACTAAATCAAGATCACAAATGACTAAATCGAGAACACAAATTATTACGTTGAAAGCACTTTTTTTCTCCATGTCCCCTCCTGGGCTCCATGTGTCAGAATCAATAAAGCCACTACACAAAGCCAAGAATTAGACCAGTGCATACACCCGTAAACTATAACTTTTACACTTTTTGAACAAATTAAAGTACATACAAGCATTCCTCTGAGCAGAACCAGGTTAGCTGTTTCTCCTTTCTCCCAGTATTTACACTAAGCAAACCATCTCCTGGCTCCATCTTTAATGGACAGATATGTGAGTGTTATCGATCCTCTTGTGCATAACTCTCAGCAAGAAAGACAGTAAGTGTATTTCCCAAAATGTCAAACTGTTCCTAGTTTATTTTGCAAAGGAAGAGAAAGACATCCTATCTTTCTTTTGGAGACACAGTGAAGACAACCTGTATTTGAAGTAATAATAAAAAGTACATGGTAAAATAGAAAATAGGTCTACAAAGCAGGCTGCGCAACAGGATTAGAAGATGATCTGAATAGAAGAATTATTGAAGATTCTTTTTTGAATATTTTCCCAAGCTGGAAACTTCATTTCACTATTACTGTGTTCACAATTTCTCCCCACCTCCACAGGCATAATAGGGAAATAGCTAATATAAAATCTGAAATTGTATTCTTTCCTCTGTAAAGAGAGATGATTGCATATCAAGTTGGCTGGTTGAAGTACCTCCTGTGTATGACTCCTGTGTGGTGGGAGAGGAAGCATTTTTCTTCCAACCAATGGAAGAGTGAGTCAGGTTTATGACTATGGGGAGCAGAGGGTGGCCTTTATTTCCCTGAGAAGAGTCATTATTATTGCCCTGCAAATTTATGGCTTGCTTCTGGAGAGAACCTACCAGCAGAGTGCCTGTCATTTCTCTTACTATCTTATGCATTATTGATAAGTCTATGGTCCTATCATCCACTGTGTGCTATTCCCATAACTCAACAGCAGAAAACAACATATACAGTATACTGTGGATGTGTAGGGTGAACCACTCTTTTGTTCTCTGTACTATATTTTACACCATTGTTTTATGAGGACGTTCACTTGTTAAACAGAAGTTATGGCAATAATGCATGACATCAACAACTTTGACCTCTCTCATAAAATGATAAACATTACTACTTGTGTTATAATAGAGATATTTCTTGGCTCTCATGACTGGAAACTGGACTGTATATGTATTACACACATACCTTAAAGAATGATTACCATGCAGAATTCTCATTTTAAAATATTCCCTAATTGGCTAATTAAATTAAACTCGGTGTCATGAGCCAGTACATTTACATTGGTTTGACACTCAGGTTCACATGCAGGTTGACGAGACCCAGACAATAGCTTAAGACAGAATAGATGTGGGCTGTAATGAGCATGCTAATCCACAGAAAGAAACTCTGGATCAGCCACAAGGGACAGGAGCACTTTCTCGTTTTCATAATACACGTGAAGCAAGGATGGAGAAATGAAAAAAGAAAAAAAAAAGTGATATTCATTAAATCACCTCTTTAAATTATACAAACAGGAATGAGATATTTAAATTTGATAACCACTGCAGGGATGTGATATATTCTCCTCCTCGCAGCGATCCTCTGACTTTCATGTTGATACAAATGTTTCAAAGGAAAACAGCTGCTTTATTAAGCTGAGTAAGAATAATGTGTCACATGACAATAGCCAGAACAACTAATTAATTGTGACAGTCTGCTTCAATTAATATCTCCTGATAAATGGTTGCTATTATCCATATACTCAGTAGTAACACAGGGAGATAATTAGATCATCATGTTGTTAAAGGATAATAAGGATCAGCCTCTTCCAACAAAGGATGCCCTCCTTTGACTCTGTCCTTCACCTGGCCATGAACGCTGCTGCTTTTCAAAGAGACGAGAAGAAAAAAAGAGCATCCAGGCTCAGACACGCTTTCATTTTCTTTTATCTGAAGCGCAGCAAAAAACTGACATCCTTCGACATGTGCACACACACGCACAAAAACTGTTGTATGTATAGTTCAGGCAACACACACACTCACACCACACACACACACACACACACACACACACACACACACACACACACACACACACACACACATACACACACATACACACACATACACACACATACACACCAAAATCACTGTACTGTACTAAACAAGTTAATCAGTGCTGTTTTATTTGGCACCTCCCACATGTGCTGCCTCTTTGTCTCTGTCTCTTTCCTCCAAAGCTCCTCTCACTGAAGGACCCTTCAGACCAGCAGCAATCATCCTATTTAGACAGCTGAGAGGGCTGCTTTTTGAAACATGGTATTGTATAATGCTGCCTGCGCTTGCAATCATGCTCTTCACTCTGTTATGATGAGGTTAATTTGGGGCTTTTGTATATATTTTGCTTATTCAGTTGTTTTATATAAGCTGTTTACAGTAATTCAGCTGTAAAATAAGCTTGTTTTAATTCTACACTATCAGCTTTCAACAGTTTTTCTCACATTTCTGAAAATGATGAGTTGATCACAGTGGCCCTGTTTCTAATTTAGGTTTTACACCCCTTTGCTTGTTGTAAGAATTGACCTTTGAAGCCTTTTTACACCACGTGTTGGATATTTAATTTTTTTCTTCTTCATTCAATTTCAATCTATATATGTATATGTATGTGTGTGTGTGTGTGTGTGTGTGTGTGTGTGTGTGTGTGTGTGTGTGTGTGTGTGTGTGTGTGTGTGTGCATGTGTGTGTGTGTGTGTGCATGTGTGTGAGAGACATTTAAAGTTTCACATGTGGTGATACATCCTGAGCTGCAGTAAAGGAAGATAAAGACTTTACAAATTTGTTTATTAGCTTCCCACTTTCTGAAGCTCAGCCAATCCATCACCACTGAACGACCTTATGAATACATTACAATACATTAAAGCTGATTGGCTGCACAGGAGTCAGTTTGTGACTTATGTTGTTTGTCATTCTGTTGCATTAGCTCCCTCAGGTGATGATGCATAACTCTTTGTATCAGTAAAAGAAAGCAAACAGTTCGATCTCAGTGCCAGTGTGAGCATCTCTACGAAAATATATATCCAAATAACTCATAGGTTTTAATTTTGTACATAAGACAATTTTTTCTGTTTGTTACTTTAGGCTTCTTAGGCTACTTTAGAGGCGTACACACATATTGCAGAAGCAACAAATATTTAATTATTAAATGCAATTGCAACTGTAAGCACCATTCATTAGTCTCGCCCAGCAGGAACAGTAATGACCGGATTTATTTTAAGACATTTGAAGTGATGTGGGGTCTGTATCTGGTTTAAAGACTTATTTAGTTAATTTGTATTTTGCTGTCTTTAATAGTTATAGATCGCATGAAGCACTTCTTGTGGCTGCAGAAGGAGACTAAAGCACAATAATATCTAATAATGACTCTTAGAATCCCAAACTTTGGTCACAGTTGAGCTGTCAATGAATGCAGTCAGTAACATCAAAAGTCAAAGTCTACATTCCTCATGAAGAACACACGCAGTCATATTTAACCTTCTAATGCACACGGACAAAATGTTTACTATGGACATTTTGGAAAATAAAACAAGAAATTACAATTTACTATTTTAAAACAAAAACTAGAACTTTTTTCCTGGGTTTTTCCAGATGACATACAACCAAGGGAAGATAAGGCAGACCTACAATATATGTAATAAGTGCATTAAGAAAAAACAAAAACAAAAATACATGTTATATAATATATGAAAAACTGCACAGAAAACCTTTGATGTGCTGTTTTTAGTTTTAATTAAAAAGTATGTTTTTTAACAGTTTAATTAAAGAATTGCCAGACATGCATTAAACTGAGGCTTTATTGACTAGAAATAGCTGATTAAAGACTCTGTCAGATCTGCTACACACCATTTCTGCATCAAAGTTGTTAAATGGTTTATTTTTACTCCTCACATGAAATAAAAAGTCATTACAGTGATTTTCTATTCAGAAACACCAGAGTGAAGAGAACAGCAAAAGGGGAAAATATGATGATTGACATCATCAACACATGCTGTGCTTCCTTTACTGTGCTCTTTGTACTGCTAAACCACAAGGTGTGCCGCTGCTTTGCTCTTATGTAACACAATGTAATTACATGTTCACTTTTCAGATCATGGGAGACTGTGCCAAACTTCATAGATAATGTCTTTCTAGATAACTTAAGCACCGCCCTCATCGTAAATCATACTTATATATACATATAATGGCTTCTGGGGCAGATATGCAGAGGAGCTTTATGTATGAGATATTATAACAAAACTGTTAAGTGTCAATTCCATCATTGCTACCTCTGCCACAGACGGTCGTTCCATTATTGGTTGAATGTAAAAACCAAACTGTGCTGATTGTGCTGTGACATCCAATGATAAAATGACAACCTCCCATCAATCAGTTTTTCTTATATGTAGATTTTTTTATAGGACTATTTCAGTGAATGCCGCTATTTTGTTGAGTTTTTTTGTTGTTGTTTTTTTCAATCTTAATTGTTTTGCTGCTTTAATTACAGTAGCCTATACCTTCTGTTAGGGTAGAGTTTTCTGTTTTGTTTTTAGCAGAAATAACTTAGATTTTTTTTTAAACTCAGAGGTGAAACTGAAATAGATAATTAAAACATACTGAAGAGTCATTTGGATAATGTGTGGGAAGGATTAATTAGTCATCTAATTAGACTGTCCTCCAAAGAAAAATGACAGCATCAATCATTTCGGTAAATTCCCCAAAATGATATGTCTTAAAATTGAAAAGACCTCAAGCTGTACTGTAGCAATTATGACAGTTGTCTGTCAGGAGTGAATGAGGACATATTGCAATGTTGTTATAGAGATGGATCAACAAATAGTGCCCTGTGACACTTACATTCCCTAACTTACTAATTATTTTAATCACAATCAGGTTGTTTTTGTGTCTAAACCAAACCTTAGATCACCTTCAGACATGTTGTTATGACATATAAAAATGATCTGGCTGAAGTTTAACTGCTGGACACAAAATGTCTCCTACTTCACTGTAAAGCATTCTCAGTGCACACACACTGGAGTCTTCATGTTTCAACCTATGGTTTCAACATCACACTTGTGTAAGTGGCATACTAGACCAGGTCTGGCTTCCAAACTAGTTGTGATGTCACAAATCCTGCTTGTACTGTAGACTCACCCCTTAAAATCAGATTATCTATAAGAAAAACACTTTCCACCTCCAGCAGATAAATGTTTAAAAAAATGCCTTCTAGTGTCAAACTCTGTATATACATCATTCTGCACAGTTGAGCTCAGACATTCAACTGTAAGAAAAGGAAGAAAAACACATTTTTGAGTGACAGTTAGATCAGAGACTTGTTCTGTTTTATGTCTGCAACGGCTGGAACAAATTTTGGAGTCACTAACAAATATGTCATCCTGCCGACACTTATATGTATTGCTGTTAAGGGCTATTGCGAAAAAAAACGTATTTTATAATTTAGTTTGAAAAAAAAAAAGCAACCAACAATGGATTGATCCATTTCTTGAGGCTTGGTAATTTCTTTAAACAGCATGAGCACCGTAGTTCATTGCAAAGAAAACTTGAATAGAAGTAAAATTGCATTTATTGGGGACTATTTTCAGCCGAATACATATTTAGTGCATCAGTCAGTATTTATGGCTTCAAAATGGTGTAAGTGGGATTGATTCAAAATATAACCACAGTACACATGTTCATTACAATGAAGGCACATGTCACCCAGTGCAACATTATGGCTCATTGATAGTTTTTTGACAACAATGAAATAAGCTATATCAGATACACAGTCAGTGCCTGTTCATAGGGTAAATTCCTCATTCATTGATTTTAATCTTTTCATGGAATTTGTTGACAATAATTAAATATCCTTGGTTTGCTAATCCTTGAAAACTATTTTTCAAAATTACTAGTCCATTTAAAGTAAGAATAAATATGTGTTCTGAGTTTGACATACCACAGAAAAGTGTGTTAACCACCCTGCCAAAATTTGAATGATTAAAAAAATCGCCAAATATATGAAATTAGGCTTCAACGTTGTGTAAAAAGCAGCCTCTGTCTCTGCAGTCAAACACTGGGCGTGTCTGCCGAGTTTGCTGAAGCCCCACCCCCTACCAAGTGCACCTGTCAATCAAAGTCACCACCTCATGGTGATGGTGACATGGACGCTACGTCTGAGAGCGTTCTGCCGCTAGCTTAGCTGCTAGCTCGGTGGCTAGCTCAGCTAACTGGCTAACTGTAAACTGTAGTAGTAGTAGTATTAGATATTAACAATAACTTGCCACTAGGCAGTTTAACCAGTGAGGAGAGCAGACTCGGGGTCTTATATAGTAGGGGAGGGACCAAGGTGACGTGGGTACGCCACTCCATCACGGGGTAGCCCTTTTTTGCAGGCTCAGAAAATCAGGAAAAATGAGAGGGTGAGAAACAGTTTAAGGCTCTATCTCCACAATTCAGTACTGCATACAGTAGTTATCAGCCTTTTCACATATTTCTGTAACCATTTTCCAACATGTATGTTTAGAAGTAAATCAATGAATTGACTTTACACAGACTTTAAGAACACTTCAGAATCTACAAAGCAGAAAATGTCTTTCCACCCGTGTGAATATTGACTGCTCCTTTAAAAAATTTGCTCAATATAGAAATCTTGAAAAAAACAAACAAAAAAAAAAAACGCTTATTCGTACTGTGTGCTGTAACACAAAGGCATCCAGTTTCTTTTGTCATTTCCTTCTGAGAAAACCTATAAGCTCTATTTTAAAGACATTTTATTGACTTGTCCATATGGTTTATAGGTTTCTAAGAGGCTCCACTTCTCTTTAGGAAAAGAATGGGAATTTAATCACACACCTTTGGTGGGCTTAGTGAGGCAGCTGTGACAGTCAACAACCTCATCATGTCAGCCCCAGACTCAGGGGAGACTGCCCTTGAAACACAAAGAACACCTCTGAGGACACTGATTCACTTCAGCCACTGTGGCGCTCTTTTGCAGTGTACTCAAAACCCTTTCAATACAGACAAGGAACAAAAAAATGACATGATTCACTATGGGTATCAAACTAATGTCATGAATGCCCATATTTCGAGAGAGAGAGCTACCTTCATCACTGTTTGTCTGTGCTTGTTAACAATTTCAGTTCAGGATAATGATATATGTAATTATTCTAGGTCCTGGCCAGGAATGTGCAGATGATACAATTTGGTAACAGAATCCCAGTATTACAAGGTTCCTTATGTGTAATTACACAGATGTTATGAGTGAATCAGGTACTGTATATGGGCTTGCAGTTTATTTTTGCCATCATGTTTCATCCTGCTTTTCATTTTGAGGCAAGGACAAGCCGATACGCCTCAGTTGCTCTTATAATTATTTCTGCTCCTCTCCCTTTACTATGCCCAGTCTCTCTGTCATGCTCTCTCTCTTAGTCCAGGCCGGGGTGTCGATCCCTGAGGACATGACGCTGGAACGTCTATCTCAGGTGTCTGCAGATGGGGGATTGGGAACTATTTTAGATTCAATGCAATTTTCCAAATCAAGACTGAAGAATTAAATGAAATCTTACAGTGTTATTGCTTGGGTCGAATTGGTCACTCAAGTGTGCTGCCCTGATGGACTGATAGATACAACCCACTTACTTTTTATTATCCACATGCCACAGATTACATCTGAGTGTGTACAATGAGAAGATACAAGCGGGTAGTTTATGTCATTTATTATTTAGCTCTTCAATCAGATTTGTTTATATAGCAGTGTAATTCAGTGTGGTATTCAAAGGATAGATTATAATACACATGACAATCCTCGTATTCTTCCTGTAATGTGCACACAACAGCAAAACCATCCCCAGACATGCAAGCTTTAGTGGTTGTCTGTGTTCACCAGATAAAGAAGAACAATGGTTCTAATAGGCAGCAGAGAGCCTCCACAACCAGTGTTTCGGTGACGCACATTACTTCTCACAAAGGCTAAATGTATTTTGAGTGGCAGATTAAGGATATTGGTCAGGGGCTCTGCATTGTCAACTCTGAAAAGTGGGGTAAATGTGTGTTTGGATGATAATTCACACATTCTTAGTCTTGACGGCGGACAAAAAAGCCATACTGTTATGGTTTTTGGGAAATATGTTTCACAGATTGTTAATTATGGGTAACATAATCTCATTAAGTCCTTTTTGCTTTGCGACTCAATTTCTTTTACAAGCATTAGTCATGATTCAGTAGTTTAGGGGTTTAAGTTCCTCTTTTGTCTGAGTTCAAAAACATCTTCATAACAGCGCTGTTTTGTGCCATTTTGTATTCCACAAGGAAGCCAGATGTCCAGCAACAGCAACAACACAGTTTTGCCTGATCGAGTGTCTGTAATACCAGACCGTCTTGGCCTGGGAGAGACATAAACTTCAGAAAATGGTATTCATCCAATAATTGTTGACTAAACTTAATTTTAATATGTTTCTCACTAACAACCTCTTAGTCTCAGCGCAGTGCAGAGCTTATATGTGCTGGCAGCTGCCCACTTCTCCACAAAACAGTCACTAGTAAATCAGTTATCTGAGTGTTTCTCTTTGGACAGATATCTTTCATCTAATTCAGGCTGCCCTCTAGGCATTGGCGACGGTGAATCAAAATTTAGACTTCCTCTGTTCTTCCCTTAACACATTCAGATGCTAACTGCTTGTGTAGGAGAAAATCAGTGAAATAGAGATGATTTCACTCTACATAAAGATCAAGGCGACCATGGTCGGTGTTACAGTGGCTGTAGATTATTGATTTTGAGAGTATGTTACTGTTCGTGCCTTGTTTTTCACCAAATGATCACAGTAAATCTTGTGCTTTATCAAGGTCGGCAGTCATTTGAGACACACTGCAGGACACATTGTCTCTATAGTCTCTGGGAGGTGTGATTGAGTCCTTGAGAGCTCCTTGGATAGACAGACATAGCAATTGCTCCTCTGTCTGCTACAACATGTCAACATGCCCTGTGAAACCACATTAGATGCCCTGGCTATTGATGTTTATTTTAGACCAGCGATGTGTCATTAATAGCTCCATCCACACGGCTGATGAATAAACTCTTAAGTCTCTGGTATTCACATGACGTTGCCCTCCCTCCGAGTGTAAACATTGTGAAGACAGATTAGTTCTGCCGCTGTGGGTAAAGAAGATTAGTAGAGATTATTAACAAACATGTTGGATTAAATAGATAGTATCACTCCCTTCTTTACAGACATCCCGACCGTGTAGTTAAAACAGAACTTGGGGTGCAACTGCTCAAGCCAGCAGCATGGTTATAAGACCATGTCTCAGCATGGAAGCAGTCATCACAGGGATTGGATGCAGAGCTGCCTGAATTCAATCTTCTTGTTCCCAATTAAAGTCAGATTTACTGACATCAGTCACAGTTCATCACAGCGATTATACTCAAGCTGTTGAGCGAGGAGATGATACAAAGCTTATGGGCCACTGCCAGTAATTGGAGGTCTTTACTTTTTCACTTTGTGTGCTCTCATTAACCTCTTTTCCATTGGAATGGATGTAATGACATGTTTGTCACTCTATCTACATAATTGTATTGATAGTTTTAAATAATGTGCCCATGTTTCCCTTTGGTTGACTGAAATTAAACAGGGATCGACAAAGAAGATCACCCACCCGTAAACCATGCACTTGCACTGTTTATCTGATTTTCAGATAAACTTGTCTAACATTGTAAAAGAACTTATTGATTCACTCACATAAGCATTTTTTGTCCATCTGAAAAAGGGAGTCAATATGCACCTTGCAGGGACATGATAAGGATGGATCATTTAAACATACATTGGTAATAATGGCATTGTTCTTTGCCTGAATGGCTCTCCCATGTATCTGATAATGCAGATGCTCAAGGCTTGGCGCTAAGGGGGTGTAATGATGCGATGTGTTAGAATAGAAAGTTTGACCTGTGGGATGGTGTGACCTGGTGTGAAATCACTGGTCAGTCCTCTGGTGTGCTTGATTTTCATTACATTCAGAAATTTAATCCACTGTTACATATTTTCTCTGTAGTGGTAGAACAACTATACACTGTAAAAAATGTGTGTTATATGCACAGTATTTCTGACTATGTAAAGCATTTCAGTTCTTCTGGCATACATGCAAATTCAATGGTATTATTAAATGCACATAGGGATCCCTGCACATATTTTAAAGTTCAATTCTAAAACATTTCCATAACTTCATACAGAATTTTTATGACTGTACTTAAGTCGTCCAGATCCCCATCACACTGAAAATACTATAGACTTGAAGAATTAATAAAATATGTTCTTTCTGTAAACACAATTAGGGGATTGTGATGAAGGTATTAAGTCAGTAGTCTTTACATACAGATATTTAATTGTGTCATCTTTTAATTGCTGCATCCTTGGTGACCCATTCAAAATATCTGTCAGCACATTAGAAGATCATGACCCAAAATATATAAAGCAATGAAGTAGAGAAGTAAATAACCAATGAGGTGCCTGTTTAATTGCAGTTTAATAGCAGAGATGCGTGGCACCTTAATTTTTCACATGATAGTGTCCAGTGCCATCTAGTGGTCAGAAGATGATAATAAACTGTGGCACCTTGGCTCTGGGTTGTAGGTTACGACTCATTATTTTACAATGGTCCCTCAGGAAAATGACTTTATATTCAGCCACTGAAGAAACACAGGGGAACCATATAAGCTTATAGAGCCATTAGGATAACTGCACTGGAAGGAACAGACACTTCTGGATAATTTATGATTGAAAGCCTTTACAGTTGCAGTTATCACATAGTGTAATAATAACAACACTGTATATAAAATAACTATTAAAATACCATACATTAATCCTCACATATTTTCCAAATGTCCAAAGAGTCCAACACCTGATCCAGGGTAGAAAATCATTCCTAGCAATAGTACCCCATATACTGTCAGGCCTGCAGTAAAAGAGGTACAGTGTCATCTTTCAACATCCACTAAAATAAAATCATATTCAGTAAGTTCATCCGTTTGTTTCATGTACTATGTTATCATTCTGGCTCATTTGAAGTTTTACTGCGTCTACAGAAGTCTTCATCTTCACAGCCACACTCTGCCTCTGCTCCTCGTCCAGTCTCTTGTAGTTGTAGTAGTGCATGATGAAGAAAAATATGCCAGGCACCAGCATAAATACACCACACGCATAGTACATGTACTTGTAATCTCCAAACATATCAACCAGGGCTCCTGAAAGAGAAGATTCATCATTGCTTAGGTGTAAAGACAACATTTTTACAACTTTGTAAATGTTAAAAAATAAAAAATATTAATGTGGCTGTAAATCTACAAACCTGAAAGTGGGGGTCCAAGAAGCACTGGGCCACACTCAATAATGGTGACGAGCCCAACCGCACTGGAGAAGCGATGAGCACCAACAAGGTCCATGAGGACTTCAAAGAGCAGTGCAGAAACCATCCCAAAACCCAAACCAAAGAATACAGCATAGATTGCAAGACCCACATATCCAGATGCCAGTGGGCACATAAGGTGACATAAACCATTGTACGAAACAGCAAAACTGAAAAAATACTGGATTCTTGGTCTGACCAACTTGGTGTTGCCTATGAAGCCAGTTGCTGGTCTGATAAACATGTCCGTTAAAGCAAAAATAGAGAGCAAGAAAGCTGCTGAATACTCATCAATCCCTAGATGTTTGGCATATGGGGCCATAAAAACCACAGGCGCAAAAAAGCCAAAAAACATGACCACATTACCAGCGAGATAAATGAGGAAACCTCGGTGTCTGAAAAGTGAGACATCTACAAATTTATGTATGCAGCTCTGACTATTACTCTCAGTTTGGTTTTCTTCAGGGAGGAGGTTATCTATTTGTGTAGCAATGTCCGCAGTAGCAGCTTCTTCACCGCCGTTACACTCCGGTAGTTCAGCTTTTGGTTTGGGTTTGACATTTTTGTTGACTGGTCTCATCAGAGAACCAGCCACACAGCAGTTCAACACAATGGATCCCAGGATGAGAAAGCTCCCTCTCCAGCCAAAAGAATCAAACAGAAACTGATTGAGAGGAGCAAGAGTGCACAGAACAACCGGACTCCCTGTCATAGCAAGTCCGTTTGCTAGTGGCCTTTTGACCTGGAAGTAGGAACCGATGATTGTCAGGGCTGGCTGCAGATTGAAGGCAAGGCCCAAACCTGTTAAAATAATAAAAGGGTTCATTAATACACCATAAATAATACATTTTTCTGTAAACAATAAAGTAATAACAGAACAGGTGTGATTCTGCTGTGTTATTAGAATTAACAGTTAAAGACAAATTATGAAGCCTTGAGGGTATTACATGAAATAATGAAATAGAAATGTCATTTTTGTGAGGATAATGTGGACACCTGCTCTTTATCAGCAGCAGCTTTAGCAAGAAGATTTTGTTATGCCACATTCAATGTCAAGCAGAATTATTATTCTAATCTTTAACCACTATAATGGCATTTTAACTGGTATAGCAGTTCAATATAGTTAAAGAATAAGATGCTGTCTAAAAATTTTCACAATGCATTAAAACATTGAGAGAGATTCATTTTAGAGAATTACAGTAATATAAATAGTAATTAGATTATTAATTAGTCCAAGGCTGATATGATACATAGCTGTACATTCAAGCAATTTGTGTTGTTATTACTGTAGAGGTGAAACAATTAGTTGATTAGTTAACTAATAGAAATGTTATTAGTAAATATTTTGATAATTGATTACTAGTTTAAGTAACTTTTCAAGCAAAAGGTCCAAACATTTCCTGTTATCAGCTTCTCAGTCATGGGGATTTTTTTTCTTTGCTTTGTCATTCCAACTGAATTTCTGTGGCTTTGAGTGGTTGGTAGGGCAAATTGAGTAATTGTTTTCGTTGGCTTTCAGGAAATTGCAACAAACATTTTTTCACTATATTCAGACATTTTATAGAGCAAATGATTAAAGGCATACTATGCAGGATTTGTCGGTTACTATTCGTAAACACAACATTCAAACTTGGCTGCTCCCCCCGACTCAACATCGCTCTCCTCTCCTTGTCTGTGTCTGAGCAGGTTGAGTTGCACACACACACACACACACACACACACAGTGGACATCGGACCACTGAGTCCACAGTAGACAGAATGAATCAGACCTTAGGTTATACTTCACTCGAGTCAACTTCGACTGCTCACTACTGTGCAGTAAGAGAGACAGTATGAGCAATTTATCAAACTGTTGAATGAGCAGAACATCTGTGCTGTGCCCCACATTATCGTAGCTCTCTCTGTGATGCATGGTTACGATCTGACACCTGGTCGCTACATGTATGTTTCTACAGTCACACACTAATACCACGTGCACTGTGTTTGGCTGGAGGCCACACACACACTGCCCAAAGGCTGCAGCCCAGCATCGACCCGAACACAGCAATATACTAAGAAAATATGAAAATATAGGCAGACCGCAGAGTCTCTGTAGATACATAGAACATACTTTTGAATGAGTTACATTACATTGTTTTAAAGGAAAATAAGAGAAAACAATAACGTATGCCTTTAATTGAGAAAATAATATGCAAATTCATCAGAATTGCAGTTAATCATTTTTGACGCGATATTTTATTTTATATCCATGATGTTCTAATACTTTTTATTCAAGTAGGCAACTATTTCCACACAGTTCCTTTCTCTGTCACAGAAGGTAGTGCATCAATACTAGATTAGAGATTAAGTTTAAAGTCTGATGGGTTTGTTTGCTCACTGCTGCCCGTGATCATTTGGCCTGCCATATGTGCATGTGTGTGTATAGGTTTTCTAAATGCATCAGATTTAGTGAGACATTTAGAAAAAAGAAATTAAGGTTTAACTCAAGTCTATGATTTACTCTAACAATAGTATTAACAGGGCTTAGATTTTGTCATTGCGATTTGGGCAAATATTGACACATTGCACAGAATGACCAACGTTAACCCCACACAAAGACAAAACGAGAGTTTTCCAGCCCTGATAACCAAACAGCTCAATAGGTCACAACTAGGAGATGTAAAGCAAACATTACAAAGAACAGCAGCGGCCTTACTAGTAAAATTCTTCGAGATTTCACCTCAACTAACCTCCGGGATATTTAATAAAAGTGGCTGACATTGAAGGATATTTTACTGGCTTGTTGACAAGGAACAACATGTATTCATTAATGAAAAAAAGAAAATAAATTTACCTCCAATTACTCCAACACAAAGATAGAGATGAATGATAGTAGTGCCAAATGAAGCAAGCACCATGGCAGTGCAAACCATGACCCCACCGACCATAACCACAGGTCTGCTGCCGTAGCGGTTGACAAGTATACTGCTCAAAGGTCCTGCACAGAGAGGAGAAATATCTCACTTTTTGGTAGTTTCTTTTACTGTAGGTGTATCAGACAAAAAAATTGATTCACTCATCAAAATGTTAATAGAATATGCTGTGTGGGAATGATTTTTGCCTTTGTCACTGACCTCCTGCATACATAGAAGCGAGCATGACTGAGGACACCCAGGCAATCTCACTGTAGGAAACCGAAAAATATTCCTGAATCTCCTTAAAGTAGATGGTGAGGGACTTGGGAAAAGCATAGGAGAATCCTATGGAGATGAAAGCGCCAGCAACGATGGCCCAGCCCCAGCCTCCATCTGGTGGGGTGTAGCCTAGATTGGTTGCTGCTGGAGGGGGCATGTTTGATCCACCGGCTGGATATTGGGAACAGGTAAAAGAAATGAACAAAGTATAAGCAATGATACATTCTCAAAGAAATTGTTATAAACAAATAATGCAAACTCTAATAAATACAATCTACATATCATAAGAGCTCACCTCTGCACAATCCTTGAAACCGTGTTGCCAAGGCTATGAACTTTTTGGTTGTGCCTGGCTGTGGCCGTCTCCCTCAGAGAGGCCCAGCTGTACAGCTTTTGATCTCATCACGTGTGCTTCCATGATAAATACAAGTGACCATACACAGAAAAAACAATAACCCTGACAAGAAACTCTGATCTCAGGACATATCTCTATGAGCAGAAACACTAAATTAAACACCAGACTAGGATATATACCACTGTCTGGAAAAAAATAAATAAATAAAAAATATTATTTAAAATGTTCAAAGGCTGTGAGTTCTTTGTACACTCATGTCTGCTTGTGTGTTCGAGGGATGGGCAAAATGAAAACATTTTTTAAATAATTGTGTCAGATGGGAAACATCTGCTTTCAGTTACTTTAACGTTTTAGCTGTACGCTTAGACATGTAGCCCCCACCCAACCCCTTTTTCCCTGGCACGGCACGTACACTGACTTACAGCCAACACCATTAAGTTCACCTATACCTCAACAGGATTTACAGCACACTTTTAAAGTATCAAAATGGTTTCTTACTTGTGACAGGTTGAAAGTGAATGTTGAGCCAATTCTTGCAGTTTCTCAGCAGGACTTTTCGGGGGTTTGTTACTGACATGAATGACTAAGCTCTTTGACTGTGCAACAAGAAGTGCAAAGTTATTAACGAGTTCATGCAGACCCTCTGGCTTGGGGGCCTCCTGAACCGTTGGGCCCCTGGGCCTGGGCTTGTCAGGGCCGTTATGTAAACGACTCATGCACACTATATAAAACACTATGAAACTATCAAAGAAAGTCTGTGGTGTAGATTATATTTACTCAAGGTAGAAACTGATTTTATTGCTTTACTAATTTAACCTAATTTTAATGAACTTTTACTGTAACATTAGCATGTGGTGAAACTGTTGTATGAGAAAAATCAAAACTTTGATAAGGATCAAGGGCAAAAAATGTAATCTGGACATCTCTACTTTAAACTGAATTTAGCCCGGAGACTGCAGTGAGGAATGTTGTAACCATCACTTCAAATAGCGGCTCTGGCCTGAGGGCCCCTGAACACCTGGGCCTGCACTTGTTAGACTCAATACATGACAGCATTGTGTTGTCTTTGGTAAATAATGATAATAATAGATGCACATCTGGCTTGGCAGAAAGTATCGGGATCATTGATCAATTATTAGAAAGCAAAAATATGAGGAAAAAGAAAAAGCACTGTTTCTTTAAAAAATGAGGGCGGGAAATTGGGTATACTGATCCAATAACATTGAGCTTGGTGGGACGTCTCAGCTGTCATAACATACACACACGCCTGCCTCAGCCATGCTTTGTGGTCGAGTGGCTGAAAATATGCGAGTTTTGTAAGAAATTATCTCTCTGAAAACTAAAAAAGCAAATGTGAGTGCGTGAGATACGGTCTGCTGTAATGTTAGAGGTTTCTGTCATCCGGTTTATGTGAACAGCATCAGCAGGAGACCTCTGTTTGTGTTACTCAACTGTACTTGTGTAACACATGAATGGTGGCTAACGTTAGCAGTGACTCTTAGCTGCACCAAAGTCAAGCAGTGTAAGTTACAAAAGCTTATTTAACCAGCGACTGTGCATCTGTTTAGGTAGGTATAATTGCCTGTTAGTCACTTTAGTTGGTCCAGCATATTTTCCCGATGTTTTCCAGAGGACGAGCAAGTTTTGCATCCGGGTTAGCGAGATGGTATAGTTGTATAAATGCAAAGACTGCGATTAAAGTGACGCCTGCACTGTGCAGACATCAGCATCGGACCTGCAGCTCTGGTGTCAAGGTAAAGTCCCTGTTTTTCTGTAACGTGACAATGTATCACTTTATTAATAGCTAATGTACTTTGTTGCTTAATGACATTAAGATTGTATAAGGTACATACTGTCAGTGCAAACAAAGGATTAGAATATCGCTTTAAGCTGTAGCTTAGAATTTAGTACAATTTAATGTAGATTTACTCTACATTAAGTAGTTTGATGTCATAAGTTAGACTTATTAAGCCATATGATAACTATGACTCATTTTGATGTACGATGAGAGTATGTGTATGTACTGTATAGGCTACATACTACCATTACAGTTTAACAACTTAAGTTTAACTACTTTGGTACAGTAGCTCTTTGCAGTTAATTTCTAAATGAAATGTTAACTTTAAATCCTAATCCTTTTTGTCTCAACCATTCACTGGTTTATAAATCCATAGCAGTATTATTTTTTATCAATTATTTTGCAGACAGAAAACCAGAGTAAAGATATGAGAACTGGGGTGAAATGATCCACTTTATTGGTCTTAGTCTTAAAATTTGATCATTGTGATACAAAACAACACGATTTATACATTTATAATCTATCCAATTTCAGTTCTTACTCTATTGTAATGTAATTCTGTTGAACCTCGTGTGTGTAGTATTATTTATTGTTGCCCTTTGATAGGGCAGTGATCGTATAGAAAAAATGAATGAGTACCAATTTAACCCCCTCCAAGACAGTCGCATATTAAAGCAGAACAGTGCAGGGTAACCTTACCGAAATGTTTGGACCAAAATTTCCGATCAGACCGGTTATCCAGAGATGTCTTTCAAGTTTTTTCTCCTAAAAAAGAGCCACCAAATTTCTGATCCATTTGACTTCTTCAATCCAACTGAAACACTTCACTTTTTGTCATTTTTTTACTTGTGAGCTTGTGACATATCACAGGTTGAAACAGAAAGTTGAAGACAGCCACGTTGACACCATTTATGTGCTGTATTTGCTCATCTCCAGGTGTTGTATGATGGGCTTTGTCCCATATGTGTGACGGAGATCCGGTTCCTCCAGTTCCTGCAGAAAAACCGGCCTGGGAGGGTAGATTTCGTCGACATTTCGCTTTCAGGCTATGATGGAGAGAAATACAAGGGTGTCACCTATGAGATGGCCATGGAGGAAATGCATGTGATTGATGAGAAAGATGAGGTAAACCCACATTCATGTGTTAAGCTTGTGATGTGATGTGTATTTAAGGAACCTCAGCTTAAAATAATTCTGGAGCATTTGCCTGTTTGGTTTGGTTTATTTGGGCTGGTATGACAGCTGCAACTCTCATGTTGAGCTGCAATCATTAGTTAATTAATTGATTACTTGCCAGCTATTAAGTTAATCATCAACTATTTTGACAATGTAATAATAATTTTGAGTCATTTTTACAGATTACAGCTTCTCAAATGTGAATATGTTCTGGTTTCTTTGGTTTTCTATGACAGTAATCTGAATATCTTTTGTTTTTGGACTGTTATTGAGAAAACTTTTGAAGATGTCATCTTGTGCCTTGGGAAACAGTGGTCAACATTTTTCAGCGCAGACAAACACACTGCAGTAATGCCATGTCCTAACAGCACATGAGCATCCAAACTATGAAGTCACCTAATGCGTAACATCAGACGCTCACTGAATCCGTTAAATAAACACTTTTGTTATATCATGTAAACAAACCACGTACCTATCAGCTGTGCAATCAAGACTGGAGATGTAATCACTCAAGTAAAAGATGGGCGAGTACTTGCGATCCTACGGTTGTACTTTTACACCAGAAAACACACGTTCTATATTGTGAAATTTAGATGTTTCTTTACTGGAAATAACATACAATATAACCAAGAGCAACTTAACCAGAAACTTCCAGCTAGCTGGTGATCTCTCTGCAGCCAGCTCCCACTTCATTTATGTTTTTGTTGTGAAATGAGGAGGTACCGCTGGAGATAACTCCTCATTTCAACCAAATGAATCAGATGTTTCTCTTCCAGTAACATTTCCAACGCGATCTACAGATAAAGTTAGGTCAAAACTGCTGAACAGCACTATCTCACTCGCAGCCAGTTAGGACACCTCAATAGAAAACAAAGCAATCAAACTGATTATGTCGTTGAAGCTCACTCATGTCGCATTCAGTTAGGATATGGTGTTAAGTGCAGCATGACTTGCTGTCAGCCTAGATTTCCCCATATAAATCCATAAAAGTTTGTGATGGACACGCACATCCAGAAGACGAATAAAGCAGGTACTGGATCAAAACATCAAAAAGTCCCCCCACTGCAGCTCCCAATGCAGCTCCCAGTGATGTTTCAAGCATACGTGTGCAGACTTTTTTCTTGTTTCCCATCTAAATCTATGTAATGCTGATGGTGCGATGACATCACCGAAACTATCCAATCAAGGAGCTACCTGTCAGTACATGTCACTTCAAGCTTCAGCAAAGAAAAATAGTGTTAACACAGACCTGAGCAGAACTAAACTAGGTATTATTTATTTCTTTGATCTGGACCAGATGATAAACAAGATGATTTTGCACTTCCAGTGTGACAATTAAACTTTCACTCTTAATATTTACATCATCAACATCTAAATATGTCTGCATGTCTGTCATGGTAGCAGCATTGAGGAAATCTGATTATGCTAAAAAAAGTAATTATTTATGGTGTTGAACAGCAATCTTTTTGCTGCATGTAATATTTTGCTTGTCTGCTAACCAACCTCCTTTGTATCAACAGGTTCATCGTGGAGTCCCAGCATTTGCAGTCATGTACAGCGCAGTGGGCCTCGGTTGGTTGGGTCGCTTCATGATGTGGCCACCTGTGAGACCATTAATGGACAAGTCCTATACCATCTTCGCCCAGAATCGTTTAAAGTGGACTGGACGTGGGGAGGAGTGCACCACGGGACGCTGTGAAAAGAAAACACCTTGACTATTGCCAGCAGAAAAAAATAAAGTATGTTAAATAAGTAAATTGACTGTGAAGAAGAACTGTATAATACCACGTGGCTGGTCCTGTTTAACCAGCTGCGTCTGTGAAAGTTGTATAATGGAAATATCAGCTGCCCTATTAAATGTTTATGTATTTAATCTATCATGTGATATAGGGTTGTTTTTTTTTTACTTTTAGGACCGTAGGTTCCACTTGACATACTTACAGTTACTTCAGCTACAGTGATGAAAGCATCTACTAAACAAAGATATAAAAATCTGAATTACACTAATAGGGATGTTGATGGTTGTTAGACAAAATGGTAAATGTACTGTACTTAAATAACAATAATAATAATAATAATAATAATAATAATAATAATGCATTTTATTTAAAGGCGCCTTTCAAAGCATTCGAGGTCACCTTACAAGGCACATATAACACAACAACAGTACATCAAACAATATAAATCAGGTGACATTTAGTGCAAGGATATAGCGCTTTTCTAGTCTTTACAACCACTCAAAGCACTTTACATTACATGTCATTCACCCATACACCCACATTCATATACTGATGGTAGGAGCTACCACGCAGGGCCAACCTGCTCATCAGGGGGAAATTTAATCATTAATTCTCATTCATACACCGTTGGCACAGCAACGGGAGCAATTTGGGGTTTAAGTGTCTTGCCCAAGGACCCATCGACATGTGGACTGGAGGAGTCAGGAATCGAAACACCAATCTACCTCCTGAGCCACAGCCGTAGACAAGGCTCTCCACTTTGCTGTAAATGGCCTAAAATGTAATATGGAATGAAAGACACCTATTAAATTAAATATTTGAAGAAATATGACAGAAAGAAATGGTTATTGTTAAAAAAAAAAAAAAAGATTAACTCACCCTGACTGATAACCCCATTTTTTCATAAAGGCTGGGAAGTTATTGTTTCATTCTGCACATCTATAAATCTGAACTTTGTAACTCAGTCTGATGTTTTTTTAACAGTAAGATGACAGATGTGCACCCAAAACAAAGTGCGGATGCTAAAAAAAAATGTTAGCCTGACCATAAGAAACATGACGATGCAGGGAAAGATTAATGGAGTACTGTATGTAACACTGGCAGACTATGACAAATATATACTAAAGCAATTTGTTGTCAATTCCCTGCCGTACACAGTGTCTCATACTGACGTTCATTCATAAGCGGATAGAAAAAACAAACTGTCTGGAAGCTGCCACTAGATTTCATTGTAAGTATAAAATTATATCAGCTGTGAGAGTGAAATTGCTCCTCTGGAATTGTATTATTTCGTAGTCATGATTGATCAGTTCACTTGCTCATATTTATATGAGCAGAAATGATCATTCCAATTGAGTGTTTCCTATAGAACTGATTGAAATCAATTTTTAGCACTGCAGACAGTAAGACGGTAAGAAACAAAACAATGAAGTGGAATAATATTTGAATTACTGTCTGTGTTCGGTGGACAGATATCACTGGAGTTTTTAATCTCACAGGAGCCTCTCCTATCATGAGCTTGTTTCATCAACAATACACTGCCATGCAGAACAGTGTGTGCTTGTCAAAGGTCACATGAGTTGTGGTTATGGGGCGGTGATATTTACACAACATACCTTGTGATATAAGGCATACCCATTTCAGGTTCATTTGCATACTTCTTGTAATTTGCATACTTTGGCTACACCAGCAATCTGAAGGTCGGAGACTCTTTTTATTGTTTTCATTCCCATGGCTGGTCAACAGTTTCTGAGAATTAAAGTACTGGCAAAGAGTCAGGTTGTGTGTGTGTGCATGTGATGTGCTGTGATGTGCTGTGACGCAAAAAAAATGGCTAACCTCAGCTCACTGAGACCCTTGAGTTATCACCACCCCCCCCCCCCTCCCTAATTTTAGACTTGTGCTTCCAGTCCAGCAGTCAGCTGCTACAACATGTGACCTTCCATTCCTGTGTGGTCTTACAGAGTTGGTCAAGCTGGTCCTCCCCCCAAGCACAGCTCAACCAATGAGATTAAGGGCCTGCACCAAAGAAGGATGGAATTAAGTATCAAAACACAGTGAAATGGTGCTTCTGACAGTGTGACAAGTGTGATCTGGATTTCAAAGAACAGAAAATTGGTTGAAGAGGAATTGTGAAGACAGAAAAAACTAGGTGTGTTTCAGGTAAATCTTCAATGTATGCTTTCATCTGATATTTTCTATCAGGCTTAGAGTAGGCATAAGCTACTTTAGTTAATGACCTTCGCCCATCTGAATGAAGAACAACAATAGTAGATGTTTGACTACAGCATACCTGAGCTGTTTGCATTTCTGTCTGTGAAGGCACTAAAGAAAACAGTGTTTGTGAGCAAAGATTAGTGATTTAAATGTATAAATAAATATAGCACCCGCACATCCTTATAGATGAGAGCAAATAAGGACAACTTTTCTCATTGCCGGCATACTGTAGTTATTTACAGGCTGATGTACGCTGATGTATGTTATGAGGTTTCATGTTACATTCCTGAGGGAGCACAGTACTTGGAAACAGAGAAAGCACAAGGTTATAGTGGGACATAATGTTTGTACACAGTCTGATTAGCTCCCAGTGACAGCATGCACTCTCTTTTAAGGGTGACTTGTTTACAGCAGCGACATTGTGCCTGTGATCCTGAACAGACGTGCAGCAGAGATACCTTCCTTATGCTTGGGCATTTTTGTTTATATCCTAACTTTGTTCTTATTGTTATGCAAGGTAATTCATTTATTGAAACATAAGGATTGCAATTAAGTTATTATTATTGCATGTGGTTTTGTTTGTTAATAACAGACATTTATAATTGATGTTTTTGTATTTTCCTAGATTCCTGTTGAATTTATCACTGTGGCATAAATCAAGGCACTCTCAAGAGGGACATTTGGACATTGAGTGATTGCTGCTCACCACATCAGATCAAACATGGGTCGCTACCTCAGCACCAACTTGTGTTCAAGCTCTGCGGACAGGACTTTGAGATCATACTGCAAAATTAGGTACCTAATGGGCCTTCTTAGAAAGTACCCTCGTCTGGCCAGAGCACCACTCTGCATGGACCTCCATGGTTATTCACTTTTAGCAGCTCCTCATCCACCCAGATGTACAAGAAAAGCTACATTTAAAAATGTGAACCACAGTGATACAGGCTCAACCTCACACCGCTTCCTCAGAGATTTTACCAAAGAAAAACATCTCCACATTGTTCGCTTTTACTCATCCTCCAATAGGGACGCATTCAAAGCTGACGCTCCAATTGGGATCATTGATGAGGCTCGGAACAGTTTTCTTTTGAGTTCTCTTGGAGTACGTCTTGGTCAGTCATTTAATCGATTGTCCAAACACATAAATGTTTATTTCAAGAGAAAGGAAATTGTACTCGCTGAAAATGTCGGTCTTGTTGTCACAGCTCCTGAGTCTCTTGGTAGGTCACAGAGGCGTTATCAAAGTCAGCGGGCAGCCAAAGAGAGAAATGTATCTGAGGGAAAAGACACAACACAGACCTTGAAATGTAAAGAAGAACAGGAGAGCTCAGGAACAGGTACTTTAATCAAAGAAATTTCTGGACTGCAGCTATTTCACATCAGCACCTTGGCGACAAAATTTGGTGAGAGCTACAGTTACGTTGCTAATCACATCAACTCAGTCTTTTCTCCGGCTGTGGCAAAAGTTCAAGTTCAGGAGAATTTGGAAACCATGTCCTCCACCAGAAGGACAAACAGGAGGCAAAACAGGAGAAAAATGCAAAATAATTATGTTCTAAACGCTACAGAAACTGAAATATCTCAAGTAAAGTCAGGTGGTAATCAGGCAGTTGTGGAACCAAACAACATCTCCAACACCTGGGAAGAGAGCTACCATCATTTTGCTAGACACATCAATAGATACTTTGGTGCCAAGGTTACCGATGAAATTGGCCATCACAATAGGCGAGAGTCATTTCCCATGGAAAGGAAAAACACTTACAAAAACCTCTCAACACAATCTACCTCACAAACTCAAAGTCCTACATCACAATGGATTCAAGAAGAACCTACCGTCCCTGAAACTGGAGGCCTTTTCCACAGCAGCCGCAATACCACTAACTTTGGGGAAAACCACTTCCAAATGTCCAGTCACATCAATCAGTATTTCAAGGGTCAAAGTGCATTGGATGAGGATATTAGTAGAAATCTGGACCATGGATCTACTACCTCTGGAAAACTGAAGACTGTATCTTTTATAGACTGCCTTCGCCACCCCACAAGTGCCATCCCTGACTTGCTGGGTGCTTTTCTAAAACCAAGTAGCTTGTCTAAGACTAGTGAGCCAAAACTCAGGATTTCACCAGAGGCAATATTGAATAAAAAGGTGAGTTGAGGTTATTTGTTAAGTGATGTCATGTTGATCAAGAATATGAGTAATTAAAAATATTAAATGAAATTACTTGTTAGTCAGGAGAGCTACAGTGAGTCTTTTGTATAAGCAGAGTTGTCTCATTTGCCTGATCTCATTCTCCAACTGGTCACAAAAAGGTTGCAGGTCCCATTAGACAAGTATGAAATGAAATCAAACTTTGATGCAAATGTTTATAGGTCATTTCTGGTTGTATGTTGTCAGGTTGTCTTGAGTCGGAGGCAGGCTGAGGAAGTGATTCTGGCGTTGATCAACAGTCTGGGACAGGCTTCGTCTCCAGAAGCTCTGACTGCCTGTGTGGAGGCGATGAATGAACAACTTATCCGCTACCCTTCACGCAAAGCTTTAATGTGGCAGGTCTGTTGCAAGTCCAAGTTAAGATTAAACAAACTGATCTCAACTCAGCAAATTCTTAAAGATGTTTTTTATTGTTTTGTTTGTTTGTTTTCAGGAGAAAGTTGCAGTAAAATTGTTGAGACAGCGTCGAGCCTACAGAGATCACCAGGCGCTTCAGAATGCTGTAAGAGAAACCTTTGCTCTAATCGGCTATGTGGATCCAGTGAAAGGTCGTGGCATTAGAGTGCTCTCAATTGATGGTGGTGGCACAAGGTAACTGTAAGAGAATTATGTTTCTTCAATGTGCTCAATTTTTTACTTTTCATAAAGATCAGTATTTTGACCCTAACTAACATTTTACATTTTATATTCAGACTGGAAAAAGAATTCACAACTCTTATATTCTCATACTTAATGTACTTACATTCACACAATGCCAGTCAGTTTGGCATCAGTCGTTATAAGCTGAAATATATTAGAGTTATGAGAGTGCATCTTACTGTTTTCTGTTTTTGAATCATTTTCTAAATATATTTTATTTGTCTCTTCCAGAGGTGTAGTGCCTCTACAAGTGTTAAAGCTATTGGAAGCTCAGACAGGCAAAAAGATCCATCAGCTTTTTGACTACATCTGTGGAGTGAGCACAGGTAACAAATTACAGAACAGATTTATTTAAAAGAAAAAAATAGCAAAGTGCTCTAAACATTATCTCAGTGCTTCGCAGGCTGAATCTTTAGTTATGTATCTCACTTTTCTGTCTTTATATGTGTTTATTGAAGGTGCTGTTCTAGCGTTCATGCTGGGCCTCGCTCAGTTTTCTCTTGAAGAGTGTGGCGAGATGTATCGTCGCTTTGGCTCTGAAGTGTTTCGGCAAAACCGTCTGGTTGGCACAATGAAGATGGGCTGGAGTCACTCTTACTATAACACTGAGACATGGGAGAAAATACTACAGTATGCACAGACTAGATTCTAACATTATAATTGTGCTCCACTGATGGTGGTGAATACTTAACATATTGATAAGACAGCAATAGAGTCTGCTCTGAATACATTTTCTGTTTTTATCCTATTCAGAGAGAAGCTGGGCAATCAAATACTTATTAAAACAGCAAGGGATGAGTCTAGTCCCAAGGTAAGAATGTGATAATCACTGTAATTGTTGATTTAATGAAGCACACCACTGTGGTCAGACTATATTTAGCAGATTTTGTTATTTCAAGTATTCAAATTAGAGTTTGGAAAGGTTTTGTTAAATTTTCAAAGATAATAGAGGCTGTTTTTGATGTCTTTTCAGGTTTCAGCAGTCAGTGCTGTGGTAAACTGGGGCACCAGTCCAAAGGCCTTTGTCTTCTGCAATTACAACCACAAACCAGGCTCTCTCAGCCGTTACGCAGGAGGCTCTAGCTACCAGATGTGGCAGGCAGTGCGAGCATCTTCAGCTGCCCCAGGCTACTTTCAGGAGTACACATTACAAAGTGACATTCACCAGGTAGGAAACTACACATGTTGTTGCATTTAAATATCCTCCCCAAGACATTTTATGAGACATAGAAATGCTCTGTTTGAATTTAAATTTGTGTCTAATATAGTTTTTGCACAAAAAGTTAAATCACCTAGTTAGACATTTTTTAAATGATATATCCTTAATGACAAATACAGAATTTATAATTATGCAAATATTGTTCATTTCAAAAGTTTAAATGCTGCACACAAGATGTCTCCTACTTAACTGAAAAGGCAATTTTCAGTGTATAGAGGCTCCAGGTTTCCACATCACATACTTGGAGCGTGATGGGGAAACTTTATAAACCACATCACACGATTGGCTTGAAAACTAACTTCAAAGCCGTAAATCATTAAATCCCTTTAACTCAGAAGTAAGTTGAGAAAAGACAAAACTTTACTCCTTCGCCAGATAAATGTGAAGATATATTTAAGTGTCACACTCTGTACATACATCATTCTGCACAGTGAAGCTCAACTGGCATCCAACTGCAGTAACAGTAAATAAAACACATTTTTGATTTGGAAGGGACTTAAGGTTCTCAGTGGAAATTTAAATCTGGTTACTTTAGGTACAGTTAAGTGAGAGGGACTGAAATGACAGTAAGGCAAATGGTTTGTAAGATCATAACTGAGGGATAAAGAACAAATAATCCTCAAATCATACCCTACAAGCTATTTTTGAGGACAGTTACTTTCCACTAATCCTTTGGAGGGTGGAGGTATACTGCTGTCATCAGGTTAAAACATTAACTTGTCAGATACTTTTATAAACCTGCTGACATTGCCATCAGCCTCAGTTGTACTTTGTGTTTAGTGATTAACTAGCAAATGTTAGGATGCTAACATGCAAACGTGTCTGAAATCATTCCCTCTTGACGATTTAGTGCATTTACCCTCCTCCATAGCTTCATTAAATGGGGCCCTCAAAAATTGAACGCAAAAAGTAGTGCCTATGTACACTCTCTTGTATACTATGTACACTACTTTCTGCTAACAATCCCACAATGCAATGCTCCACATTTTAAAGATGTGAAAATACTGTCATGTGACTATAACTGATGGTGACAACACAAAAACGATTAATCACTGTCCAAAATCTTGATTTGCTGTTCACAGTGAACTATTTACTTTTTATTACATAAGGAGAAGTGAGTGAGTGAATAAGAGAGTGATTTTGGACACAGTCATAGTTGGTGATGTTAGTATTGAGCTCAAAGCACTGCTGTACCAAAGTCACAGCGCTACTAGCATGGCTGTTGATCCTTATTCTTATTAACTAAATATAAAAATCCACTTTTTAATATTGAAAATGCTTTTTCAAATAAATGACTTGACACTTGATTTGTGTCTCCATGTAGGATGGAGGGATTTTACTTAATAACCCCTGTGCCTTGGCTGTTCATGAGAGCCGCCTGCTGTGGCCCAATCAGCCCTTTCAGTGTGTGCTATCCCTTGGCACTGGCCGCTATGACAACGCTAAAAGAGGCTCTGCCACCTCCACCAGCCTGAGGGCCAAAATCAGCAACCTGATCTGCAGTGCCACTGACACTGAAGGAGTCCACACACTTTTGGATGACCTGCTCGCCCCAGATGTCTACTTCCGCTTCAACCCAATGCTGAGTGCTGAGGTGTCCCTGGATGAGAGCCGGCCGGGGGCCCTGGACCAGCTGCAAAGAGACACCCAGATATACTTGGAGAGAAACCGGCCCAAACTGGCCAGGCTCTGTTTGGTGCTCGGAGCAGAGCGCACTGCTGTTAGCAAAACTAAGGATTGGATCAGTGAGAGGGCCTGGGAGGTGAAGCAGAGATGGGTGTGAGGAGATGAGGCATGTCTACACTCTATGTAGATACACAGGCTGTGGACAAAATAATGGAAAACATCTTCATCTCTGACGTCAAAGCAATTCAGTGAAATGTGCAATGTGCAATTTGTTTTGTTGCTGTTGTTGTTGAGACCTTCAACGCTACGGTCATTTTTAGCCACACTCACGAGGGATCAGCAGTGTCAGTCTGTCATTTGATCCACCACATTGGCCCAGACACAATTATCTCAACAACAACTGAATGACATTTTAGCACATACATTCTTGGACCCCAGAGATGAAGCCCTCTCACTTAGGTGATTGCTTATTATCTAGTGCCACCATGAGTTTTAGATTTGTGGTTTTAAGTGAAATGTCTCAACAAATAGGCTATGAGAAGGCTTGCCAAAAAATGTGGCAGACACATTCATGTTCCCCAAACAAAAAATTGTAATTGCTAAGGTGGTCCCTTAATTGTACCTCTTGCACCATCATCAGGTCAGAATTTCAGTGATTCCTATATTTTGCAAAACCCTACCTGTATTCTGTATTTAATGCTAATAGCAAATGTTAGTTTGCTAAACATGAGCATGTTAGCATTGTCACTGTGAACATGTGAGCATGCTGTTGTCAACATTTAGCACTGCTGTGCCAAAGTACATCCTAACAGAGCCATTAGTGTGATCTTGTTAGGCTGTGGTTTGTAATGTTATTAATCACATATCCTGGTATTTTCTGTCAGTCCGTTCATGAAATTCACCCTCTTGCCACAATAAATGTCACGCTAAATTATAGTATATTAAGTTGCTGACTAGCAATATACATCAGCTTTAGAGGAATATTTTTCAAATTAACTTTGTGACTAAGAAGCTACATAGTTGTTTCATAATCAAGGAAGTGTTTCTGTTATTTTGTCCACTCTCTGTTATACATGTACTGTATTGTTAATATTTCCTATATGATGTCAATATGACTCGTGTACAGTATATAAAGCATTATGTTCGCATAAGCATGAGCAAATACACATTGATGAAAAAAGCACTTTTCATGCACTTTATGACAAATTCTTTGTGAACATGTTACATAATTAACTATATACAATTATCACTATGTTAAATTGTAATATTGCATTTTTCAGTATTATTGATTGTAATATAAGCTATAAATCTTGATTTTATGACAGCTGATTGTGTTATTATTACTTGGGTTCTATCAGGCATACTTACTACTATTTATTTTGAATAAATCCATATTTATTAAGACTTTTTCTTGTTTTTGACTTTTTATTTATTTTTAGAATTTCTGTCTCCATTTTATTTTACAACACAATAAATAAATCACCTGAGTTATGGCAAGTGAGAGAGTTTATCAATGAGTGAGAAGCTTTCCAATCACTTGAATGTGAGGGGTTAAATCCCCCCCATGTGTCTGGAAGCTGTGCCCTCCCTGTCCACAATAGACTGACTTTGTTCCAGACAAAAACGCTTTGTGTGGAAGAGCGTGTGTTCGTGCCAGCCAGGGATGAAGATGCAAGGTCAGTAAGAAACCCACCCCCTCATTTAACATTTCACTGCACTGAAAACCAACAGCATACATGATATATATTTAAAAAAAAGATTAAAACTATTTCGTCTTTCAAATGAGATTTAGTTGATTGTTGTTAGAGAGGAGCTGGATGACAGGCCAATTCTAATCTGCCAAGTGGTGCATGACAGTCACTTCTGTTTAACTTTACGCTCCCATCACAGTGGAGATGACGTTATATTTATGTGTGGATTTCACAATGGATTTATTATAATAGGCTCCCAGGCCCTGTTTACCAAGCGTGTGACCCAAGCTCGGGACAGGCATCCTGAAGGGCCACATCAGCCTCTGTTATCTCGTCTGCCATTCTTACTCACTTGTTTACCATGATTTAACACTTCAGACCAGACTCTGCTGGAAAGGTGAAGTTCAAAGTGGAGATGCTGCTGTGAATCTGCCGTGACAGAAGATGAGAAGAATGTAGGAGTCTGGCTTTCACAGCAAGGAGTGAAAAAAGGACCAAACAGCAGACAAAACACTTAAAGGTAAGACCTAACAACAGTAACAGTTCCTTGTTTAGACAATTTTGAATGTTAGTATTTAGACATAAATTAGAAGGTATAAGGCCATGTTAAGATACTTCAATGAGTAGCAATAGAGTGTATGGCCATGTGAAGGAGTGCTTTAGTCCTTGCAGCTGTCATTCAAGTCTCAATGGAAGTCAAGGTTTTAATGATGTCATAGTCTGACTTGAGAAGTGGGACGGATCTACAAGTGCATCAGCAGATTTGTATGAGACTGAACACAATATTGTCCAGCTCTCACACCTGCTATTGAGATGACTGGCATGTGGCAGGTTTACTGATTTGATGTTTCAGTGACAACTGTGATGTGCATTTAACTTTATGAACTACTTGCTCTATAATATACAACTCTAAATATACACAGGCCTTCATATTTTTAGCAATGCTAGCAGTGTGGCTCCATGGATGGCAGTCTGTCAGTCAGTCTGTCCAGATGGAAATGTCTCAATATTTCAGGGATGTTAATGAGAATTTTCCCAAGAGGATGAAGCCAAATGACTTTGGTGATCACCTGACTTCCTGTATTGCCCCTAACAGGCCAATGTTTCCACTTATCTTGTTAAATATTTCTAAATCTACCAGATAGATTGACACAACATTTGTGTTTCCCACACAATTTTTCTCGATGACTTTGATGATCCCAACTTTTGTAGCACCAGGTTGACATTCATGGCTTTGTGTGAAACATCTCAATTACCATGGATGGATTGCCATGAAATTAGAAATAACTATTACTTTTGAATGCCTGCAAAACTTACAACATTCCCATCAGACTCAGCTGTACGTATATAGTGTTAATTAGAAATATGTTTGTATGCTAACATTCTACACTTAAATGAAGATGTTAAACATTACACCAACTTAATGTCAGTATTATTTATTATTGTGTGCATGTTCATCATGCTGATGTTAGTATTCATGTTAGAAACATATCTCTGGTTAAGTCACAGCATTGCTGTAAAGTGTCAAAGAAAAATGTATCTCCTTACTCTAATACTACTTCACCATAAAGTTAGAATCAGAGTGCTCTAATTTGAGCCACAATGATGTTTTGACTATGATGACTTAATGTACAGCAGCGTCCTGCTCCACAGGAGTTTCTCCCGGCCTTCTTTGTGCTCCCACTGAGGCAGTGACGTCAAAGTGCAAATGATAGGTGCTCTGAATCTGAACAGGCATCTTGTGTGGTTGAGCTCTCCCTCCCACATGCCATCTGCTCTTACCCGTGCCCTGGGCACATGTGCCAAAGGAGACCTACGAGCATAGAGACCTGCTTGTCGTCACTCAGCTAGCGCTGTCCGCCTCTCTGCCTCTTCACTGTGCAATCTGGTGCATGGCACTGGTCACTGCTCGCTGCCAGGCCTGCTTTAAATCAATGTATGGAGAGAAAAGCCCATTCTGAGAGCCAAGAGGCTTGACATGCTCCTTCTGCTTTTGTTTACTGTGTGAGATAAGTCAAGTTGTGTTTGAGACGTTAACACAGAGAAGGGGATCACGGCTTGAGGATGCATCAGCTACAATGATATGAGAGTCTTAATGGTTTACGTCACACGTTCAGATACTCTGTGAATATATTAATTAAAAGAAAGGAAAATCTCTAATGATCAGTTATTCACTGATACAAACATTACACTTAACTTTCAGTGAAGTTTTAATTTCATCTGCAGGTTGTGACGCCACCTTATTTCACCCCCCACCCCCTCCAAGAAAAAAACTTTTGTTTAGCCCAGTCAGTACTGGTCTGTATGTGAAGCTCTGTGTGGATGCCTGAAAGCCTACACAGGTCAGGACTCTGTTGACAGCCTTGAGATGGCTTTTGTCTAACACAAATACAGCTTCTCCTGCATTCTTGGCACTGTTTCTAGAAAAGAAAACTGTTCCTTCCCGTTGGATTTTCTCAGCTGAATGGTAATGACCTTTTCTCCTCTGGGAATATGCGTGTCGATATCTGACTGTGGAAAAAACATTCTCATTCATTTTTTTTCATAACAAAAATGATCAATTGTAAGTGATATTGTTGAAAATTGAGGAAAATTACGACAGTGTTTGATATGTTATTTTATTTATACACAGAAATTTAACAATTAGGAAGTAAGTATCCACTTTTTATTCAAAAATGTTGGATATCTCCATATCTTTTTGTTGGGGCTATTGTGCTGGAGTCATGTGACTTGCGATTTGCCACATGTAAAATTCATATGAGAGAAACAAACATGGCTTTCATACTCTGTTGTCCAGTTCTCTCCAAAGCCCACATTTTGATGTCATCGAAACCAATGAGAATGCAAATTGTACAGAATATGGGTTGTTTTGTGCTTTCATGTGGTCCAACCCTGGTATTTCTGCGTGCTAAATTGAATTTGATCTTATCGGATCAGGTCAGACCAGACATTATTCAGCTATGAAGGAAAATCAGGCAAACTGTAAAAAGCACAAGAAAAATATGCCATTCCTTTCCCAGACCAAATCCTATAAAATACCATGTGATTCCTCCCAATAGTTGGCATAATAAATCCAAACACTTGCTATTTTTCTTGGAACTGCAGTCTGTTTATTGTGTGAACAAACTTTGTATCTGTGTTTGAGGGAAATGGATTGTTCACAATTATGAGAGCTTGGCAGAAACAGTGAAGTGGGTGAGGTGTAGGTGGTGTATGTCGCTCATTCATTATTCATGAGATGGGTGGGCAGAGTGTAAGTGGCTGTGACGGACAGAAACTCCATTACTCAAGTGTATCAACTCTTCTAGGGTTCTTGACCTGATATTTTGGTTGACTGAGGCATTAATTGGTATACCGCACAAGCAAGAATAATTTCCTGGAGACAATTGGAAAAAATTGGGATTATCGATGCATCTGGGAAGCCACAGAGATGGGGAGGAGAGAGTCCTGATCTGACTTTACATGAGTGAGGTAGGAACTGATAACTTATTGTTTGATCATTCTAACATGACTCATGGATCATAATATATTTACAGCAATAACCTTTGAATTTTGTCAGCTAATGAAATGAGTCTTTGTGTTTGATATGACAGATTAATCGTATCAGACACTAGACGTACTTTACTACAATTTATTCCTCTCGAGCATTCAGAAGGTTGGTTTTCATCTCTGGAAGGCGGTCAGATGCAGGTTTATATTTACATTTCAAAGGAAATATTTTACTTTTTACTGACATTAATTTAAATCAAATTTAACATAAAAAGAACACTGGATAAGCTTATAATATACACTATGTTGTTATATATTAAATCAGTTGTTCCCAACCTTTTTATGTTGTGACCACTCTCTTTCAAATGTTTCATGTCTATGAGTTGTTAGCAGAAACATTTCCTCAGTTAACTTCTCAGATGGCTTCATTTAAATATCATTTTGAGGCATTATTTAACAGAAAAAGTAATACTAATTTATTTTTCTAAACTCAGACTCTTAGATTGGGAGCCACTTGATTAAATCAAACTGTGTATAAACTGTATATAACGCAGCACAGCTACAACAGTACTTACAAATGAATAGATCAGCAATGGTAATAAATTAATGAAATATACACATATTAATAACACTAACTGGGTTAGTTTTCCACATAATTGATACTTCTACTAAGAGGTTTTAAGTACATTTAGCTGATAATGCTACTTTATTTAAGATCTGAGTACTACTTTCCACCAGTGTGAAATGTTCATTGCAAAGTAAATGGTTTGTATATCAAGTGTAAGTTTTCTTGTTCAGTAATTTGCTTTGGATTATAATTCAATTACATTAATGTGCCGTATATAAGTCAAGTCAATTTCATTTATCAAATTCAAATTACAGTAGAAGTGCACTTTACATTTAAAGCAGGCCTAGACCGTACTCTTTTCAATATCATTGAAAGAGACCCAACTTTCCCCATGAGTAAGCACGATGATGACAGTGGCATCACCCTTTTAACGGGAAGAAACCTTGAGTAGAAGAGATCTCTGGGCACGCAGCCATGTGACTCGATTGGGTGGGTTGGGAGAGGAAGAGAGAGGAGGAGGGAAGATGAGGGGAGGGGGCCAAAGGGGGGCAGAGAACATAGCACAATGCAAGCAATACAGAGAGATGTATAATAATAATGATAACAATAATAATGATAGTTGTATTATATCTACACCTCCGGAGGCAGAAATACCTGCAGAAAGCAGCAAGATGAGAGGACAGTGACAAGAAAGCACAAAATTACAGGAGAGAGAAGATGCCCAGTTAATAACATACATTAACATCACATGTATATGTACAGATTGATAGGAAGAGAAGGAGAGAGGAGCTTAATGCATCATGGGAAGTCCCCCAGCAGTCTAGACCTACTGCAGCATAACTAGTGGGTGGTTCAAGGCAAGCCTGAGCCACTTAACAAGATGTTTTCTATTTGTCTTCTTTCAATCTGAGAACAGAATAATTGGTGACCAAAACCACTGCTGGATTCCATGCTCTGTAAAGATGGGTGCACTGGTCAAACCAGCGCTGCTGCTACTTTTATGGCAGAGTGTTTGGTCTTTGGACATCCCTTTGGAAGGTGAGTCAATAACTCAAGGTGTTTCCATTGTCTGGTTGTAATTTATGGCTTGCATTGTCTTCTGGCATAAGTGCCTAATACACTAAACTGATTTATTTCCCTACCTGCAGTCAGACAACCCCCAACCATCATAAAGCAGTCACTAAAGGAACATATTGTTGACCCAAAAGACACTATGGTCATAGAATGTGAAGCAATAGGAAACCCACACCCGATGTAAGAGCTGATGCCGCCCACTGAACAGTTTTAACTTCACTAACTACATTATCTGCAAACCAACTCACTGATTTTTCTGTCTCTCCACATTATGCTCAATCATGAAGTTTCTCATGGAGGCGCAATGGGAAGTATTTCAACGTTGCACGTGACTCGCAGGTATCAATGCGCAGGCGATCAGGGACGCTGGACATCTCTGCCTGGAACAAACCAGAACAGTATGAGGCAGAATATCAGTGCATTGCCTCCAACCAGTACGGATCTGCATACTCCAATAAGATCAGACTACAACTGTACAGTAGGTTAAGTCATGGGGCTAAAGTAGAATCAGCTATTTGTTTGTACTCACCACTGACAGGAGATGTACAGTGACCTCAGTGTGGGCAGTGACACAGTATTGTCAACAAATCTCATCAAAAGACCAAAACCAACAATATGTCAGTCTGTCTCTCAGTGCTTTCAGACTTCTCTACCCCGTGTGTGGCTCTCATCCCAAGCACATAAATATTCAAAAACAGGTCACAAATATTGACTTTCTTTTAAAAAAAAAGTCTAAATCATATCCTCAGTAACAACCGGGCACTGTAGTTTATAGCCAAAGTTAATTTAAAAGGAGTGAATAATGAACTACTTGAGGGGTATTTTCAGCAGCAGATTTGCTACGCTAGTGAACACAGTATTTACGGCTGAAAGGAGGATGGTGTATTTCAGATGGACACCAAATAAACTACAGTGTCCATGTTTATTGGCTGAAGGAACTCAGTGCAGCGTGTGGTTCATTGATGTGTCTTTAACAGCTTTTTGGTAACAATGGAGGTCTATGGCACAGAGGAATAAGCTATCTGATGCTTAACACAGGCAGTACTGTCGGAGAAGCATATATATTTAACATGAAACTACCTTATTCAGTGTTTTTACTAGTTTTACTCACTGGGTCCATTTGTTTTAGAGAAGAGGAGACCTCCGTGGAAACCCTGAACAATGAAACACTGAAGGAATCTTAACCGAGAGAAGTTGGTTATTGCTGGAAACAATAACAGTCATGATCACACACTCAGGACGTCATCAAACTCTCTTTCTTTTGTCATTGTTCTGATTGAAAGAACCCCATAGCGGCAGAAATGACATATTGTGTTTTTAAGAACAATATAGAATATCACTAACCTTGTCTTTTAAGATAATACAGTATGTTAATTGAGTTTTTTTACACAAAAATCACATCACATTAACCAGTGCAACCAGACTTTGCTGTTGAAAATTTATGCTGCTGAATGCATTCCTCTGTCTGTGTGAAGGAGCTCCAGTGTGGCCGAGGGAGATTATAGAGCCTGTGGTGGTCAGCGCCGGTTTGCCTCTGGTACTGTCCTGTGACCCTCCGCCTGGGCCGCCTAAACCTGAAACCTACTGGATGTCAAGCTGTGAGTGTCTCTCTAGATTTACATCTTGGTTACATAAAAGTTTCTGATGCTCAGACATGAACTGCATCATTGAGGTCTAAGTCTAAACAGGAGGAAGATATGGCGGTCTGTTAAAATATATCTCACATGTACTGACTTTGAATCATGTTTCATTTCAGGCTCATATGCAAGGCCTTTTAACTGGCCAATTCAGACAGCTTTCCCCACCATGCAGCCTGTGCGGCAGGACCGCAGGGTATCCATGGGAGAAAACGGAGATCTGTACTTCTCTAACGTCCTGGTCAACGACTCTGCTGCTGATTACTGCTGCAATGCCCGCTTCCCATATAGGAACGTCATCCAGCAGAAGATGCCTGTGGTTGTTAAGGTGCTCACAAGTGAGTATAATTTCATCCTCACAGTTACCAGTGTCTAGGTTTTTGCCATTATCTCATTTTTTTGGGTCACATTTTTTGGTGTTTACACTCATAACCCACATACATACACAGGTAAACCTCAGACATGGGCCTAAACAATAAACACAGAAAATTATTAACTGTAATAGATACAAAAGAAACAAATAATTCAAACTAGAGGTCCAGCTGGTGTTGGGTTTAGGGCTTTTAGTTACAGTCTGTGAATAAAGGATTGACCTGAGCAATGACAGAGGTCTTTGGCCTGTGGCGGCACAGATGAAACTGTTTCTATTCTTACTCTGCGGTCGTTGCAAAAGACCAGTGAGAGTAAAAACATCAGGCACATCAAGCAAAATCTTGATGTTTTCATATGGAAATCTTGTCAAAACACATTTTAAAATATGTAGTTTTATGTGTTTTTTCCCCCTGTTTACATCTTCATAATCTATGTCTGATTTCTACATACAAAAATTGAATGAGAGTAAATGTAGCCTTCGTTGCATGCAATGGCCTGAGTTGGACATTTATTACAATACGGATGACAGTTGCACGCTCAAAACCTTTAAATTAACACTCCTCTATTCATTTGTACTAACTTAACTAACAGATACATCATTAATACAACTATTTTTCATCTTTTCCTGTTATTCCTCCTTCCTGACATTTTGTGATCACCTTACTTACAGACTGGACCTTTTTCTTTTATTTCAGACTACATCTTAAAGATTCATCATTTGCTTCAACATTATTTACTAATTGTGGTAAGAGTGCACTCTGCTTCAGCTCTCCTCTCCTATTTCCTGTGGACCTCCTTTACTTCATGGGCAGGCAGAGGCTGTTTGAGGCTCAAGTGACTGTTCTTGTGCTGTGGTTTGTTTCCTCTACAGCTCGTACAATAGCCGAGGCTGCCCCCACCTGGCTGTCTCCCAAAGGCTCGTCCAGCTCCAAACTGGTCCTGCAAGGGGAGGAGCTGCTCCTGGAGTGCATCGCTGCAGGAATGTGAGTGTGAGCTCAGGAATATCCAGGGTTTTTTTTTGTCAAACTGAGTGATTGATTTAAAGCCACAAAGTGTGTCTGTATATTTTCTGTTCAGTATGAGTAAGATTTTTACTTTGATTTCATTCATAAAGTCATCCTGTGTAAAGCCTTGTTTATCATCATCAAGGCCAACTCCTCGTATTACCTGGACCAAGAATGGGGAGAACCTGGTGGTGACGTCACGCATGAAAGCAAAACACTTCAACAAGATGATTCAAATCCCAAAGGCGTCTTTTGAAGATGCAGGTGAATACGTCTGCACTGCTGCCAATAAGATCAACTACATCGAGCACACTATAACCGTCAGGGTCAAAGGTGAGACACACTTTCAGAAACATGTTTGTTTCTTAATACAACATCATGTTCCATATATTAACATACATGTGTTTTATAGCGGCTCCATTCTGGTTAGAGAAGCCCGCTGATTTAGTTTTGGCCCCTGAAGAAAATGGACGTTTGGTATGTCGTTCTGATGGGGCTCCTCGTCCCACAATTAGCTGGTTCATCAATGGAGAACCAATTGAAAGTAAGTTTTTAGAGATTCCAACAAGCTGTAAAATACTCACACTACAGCTGCTGTATTTTTATTTGCTGTGGGGTTTTTTCCAGCTGCTACACCACAGCCTAACCGACAGGTGTCAGGAGACACGCTGAACCTCCGCAGTGTTACTGCTGCAGACACCGCTATCTACCAGTGCAATGCTTCAAATCAGTATGGCTACTTATTTGCCAATGCATTGGTCAATGTGCTACGTAAGTTACCACTCTGTCACCACTCTGTCTGTAAACCTGAATATTTAATAAGTAAATTAATCCTGAATTCAAAATGTTTCTCTAGATGCAACTCCACGTATTCTCTCACCCAGAAATGAACTCATGAAGGTGACAGAGGGCAGCCGCACCTTCTTGGACTGCCGCTACTTTGGTTCGCCAGTGCCTGAGCTGCGATGGTGAGAAGATGCTGTTTGACACTTTGCTGTAAAGAGTGATCAGCTCAGAGTTTGTGTGTGCATGTGTGTGGTGTGAACTGATCGGGGATCTATTTACACAGGTCCAAATATGGACAGGGGAACCTTGAAGGAAATCGTTTTAAAACCCACAGTAACGGGACTCTGGAGATAAGACGCATACAGATCGACGACCAGGGAACTTACCTGTGTGTAGTCAGCAATATCGCAGGAAGAGATGAGATTCAAGTCCGAATAGAGGTCAAAGGTGACTGATACAAAAATTCATATTTAAAATCTTTGTCATTTTTGAAAATGCTTTGTGATTGTGTAATGTGGTATTTTATTTGATCCATTCCTCTCAGAACCCACTCTGATTGTGACAAAACCACAGAGCATGAAAGTCATACGTGGAAGTGATGTTCGCTTCGAGTGTGGCGTGAAAGCAGACATCACTACTCCTGTCACAACCACTTGGATGAAAGATAAAAAGACAGTTAATATGGGCTGGAGGTATGTCTTTTTTTATTGAACTGAAGATACACGCTTTGTAAGCTTCTTGATTTCACCAGTTTTACTCACTTGTGTGTAATCCTCAGATTGTCTTTGGATGAGTCAAATCTGGTCATCACTAACGTAAACAGAGGTGACGAGGGCAATTATACATGTCTCATTAAGAGTGAGCTTGACCAGAAGTCTGCCTCAGCACGACTAATGGTGATGGGTATGACACTTAAAAAAATAATAATAATAATCATAAACTATGGGCATGTCAGGCTTTTTAACTCTTTATATGTTTTTTTGTGTAGACCGTCCTGAACCTCCCACAAATTTGGAGTTGTCGGATCCATATGAACGTACTGTAAGACTCACTTGGGTTCCTGGAGACAGCAACCACAGCCCTATAACAGGTCAGAGCAATGCAACTTAATAACCACACACAAATAAACACGTTTTGTGAGTGTTTTTTTTTTGTATATACCAGCATTTATGGTTATATTTATGTAGATAATCTATTTAATGCTCTCTTATAGAGTACTTGGTGCAGTATGATGATGATGACTGGCTGCCTGGCAAGTGGAAAAACCTGTCAACATATCCAGGAAGCCTCAACTCTGTCATTCTGCATCTTATACCTTTCACCTACTACGAATTTCGGGTCATCGCTATCAGTGAAATCGGAATGAGTCGCCCAAGTCGTCCATCAATACGTTTCCAGTCCAGCGGTGCACGTGGGTTTACATTTTTGTTGTCAGAAGTAACAAAAGTAATAGCATTCAGAAATGATGCATGATAACTGTATTTATTGGGGTCATGGTCATGCTGGAGAATAAATGCGGGACTGATCAGAGGCCTACCTGATGGTACTATCAGGTGGATGAGAATCTAATAATCTAAAGTACCTAAAACCTTTACACAGTGTGTATGTGTGGTATATTTTAAAGTTTTTGACTTATTGGGAAATAGGTTTATTTGCTGTCTTGTTGAGAATTAGTTGAGTCAATTGATACCACTTTTATACCTGTGTTAAATATGAAGCTACAGCCGCTTAGTTTAGAATAAAGACTGGAAGTGGCAAGTGTGGCTGTGAAGAAACATAAAAAAAACTGCTTAGCAACACATCTCAAGCGCAGCAATTAACATATCTTGTTTGTTTAATCTGCATAAAACCAAAAGTTTAAAATAACCTCACAAAGATGACAAAACTCCATGAAGTCACTACACCCAGCCAAGAAAGATTCAGAAAATTACTGTTGACCTATTCCTTTGAAACTAATGCTCTGGTTTTCCTGCACAGCCCCAGATGTCGTCCCAAAGAACTTAAAAGGAGTGGGTACATGGAGAAATAACATGGAGATCAGTTGGGAGGTAATATGGACTGAAACCATCTAACGCTTGTCTTGAAAAATCATCACTGTTGAGTATTTTATTTTCTAAAAACAAACTAAACTGCTTTCAGCCTCTGATGTACAGAGAGTGGAATGGGCCCCACCTGAAGTATCTAGTATGGTGGCGACGGAGAGATTCCCGAGAAGAGTGGAAGAACGCCACCACTAAATGGCTAAAATATTACATCTACGATGCAGATACTTTTACTCCTTATGACCTAAAGGTCCAGGCTGTCAATGATTTTGGGCTGGGCCCAGAGTCTCCTGTTGTAACCGGTTACTCTGGGGAAGACCGTAAGTACCAAAATCTATTTTGTTGTAATATATATGACATACAAATGAAAGGAATAGTGTAACATTTTGGGAAACATGCTTATTCGTTTTCTTGTCAAGAGCTAGGTAAGCAGAATCAATCACCAAGCTCCCAGCAAAATAGCGAATAAGTCTCCAAGGGTTAGGGTTAGGGTTAATTCACATATTTTTCTAACCTATCAGACCATTAGTTAGAGGTCTCATAGCCTGTATGGAAGAATATGATGTTCCACTCATTTAGTCAGGTTTCTTCTTCAATCTGTTAGCCATATGTCTGTGTTTCAATCAGAAGAAGCTCAGTCACCTTGAGTAGATTATTTTTTCTTCAGTCGGTTATTTATATAATAACTTTGTCAGAAGAGAGGTGGACAAAGGACAGGAGCCGCTGCATTGACAGTTCTGCTGTAACCTGAATCTTGATTTCCAGTGAATGATTAATGCTTCTGGATAAATAAACTGCTCTGTGCGTTCTGAACACCACCTCTTCTTGTTTTTATTGTATTTTTTTCCATCTTGGAGACAAGTTGTCCTTCCTATCACCTTCATTTGTGTTCACTGATAGCAAAGACAAAGCACTATATTATTTCTGTGTTCCCAAAGGTCCCTTAACTGCACCCCTGAACCTGAGAGTGTCCGACATCGAGAGCACCCAGGTGACCGTGCACTGGGACCCAGTGGCACGCAACTCTATTATGGGAGAACTGAAAGAATATAAGGTGTGTCTACTGTCAATTCAGGATGGGATAATGGAGTTTAAATGTAACTTACATGTATATTGGTAAAGAACAACAGAAACTGAAGATGAACTGTACTTTATCTGGACAGTTCACTGCTCAACTGACAATCAAAGGACTATAATGATCTTGAAGTATTTGTTAGAGCTACTGTACAACAACATCTTTATTCTGAAGCCACAGCATGTAACAACAAACACCTGAGCCAATTATCACATCAATAACTAATTAAATTCACTTGATGTTTTGTGAGATATTTTATTTTATTTATCTGATTAATTGTATGATTTGTTTTTCTTTAGGATTATGAAGATATTCCCAGTTTGGATTATGCAATTTGTTAATTTAATAACATTGTGATTAAAAAATTACTTACTTTGTATTAACTATCTAATATATTTTTACATATATTGTTTCAATTTAAGCTGTTTTTTTAAATCAGATATTTATTTAGTATCTGGTTCAGGTTTCTCAGATTTGACTCTCTCTTGATTGGTTGTTTCAGGCTTATTTCACATTGAGAATTTGATGTCTTTGAATATGGTCATGGTCAAAACGTTACAATTCTAATTATACTCCGGTGATGATTTTCTTTTCTGGAGGAAGTGTTACCAAAAAATAACAATCTAATGTTTGTTGTAATTTCAGCAGAATTAAAATGGTGGTGGGTTTGTTGCTTCTCGTCTCGCAGGTGTACTACTGGAGGGACAGCAGTCAGCTGAGGTGGCTGAGGGTCAACAGAGCTATGAAGTCTAAAGCATTTCCAAATAATGACCCGGATCCATCTGGGGTCATCACTGGGCTCTTTCCCTATAGCAACTACAAGATGTATATAGTGGTGGCAAATAATCGATATGAAGGGCCGCCCACTAATAATATATTCTTCTCAACACCTGAAGGAGGTAAAAACTGTTGTGTGACCAAAAATCTGAGATTTACCTCGCTGATAAAACCATCCAAGGAACAAAAACACGTGCACATCAAATTAATTTTCAGTCTAAGCTCATGTTTGTCATTTCCTGCTGTGTTTTTGTCCGTAGTACCATCTGTTCCTAGATCCTTCAGGATCCAACAGCGACATCTGGACAGCATTTACGTTGACTGGGACGTGCCAGCAGAGCCCAACGGAGTCATCACCGGATATTCCCTCAAGTACCAAACAGGTACACCATCCAAACATCTGAAACACTCTCAAAGACATCAAGAGATTTCTAGCCATCGTGACAGTCTACACATGAATATTTTAAAGTATAATGTAGTGTGCTGCAGTCCTCCTTGGAGAAGCAACAAAGCTTTAATAACAGGAAAGGAAACATTTTATTTCACTAAAGCTGGCAAGGCTTTTCACGTAACACTTGGGTGCATATCACTGTTGCACATAATAGTTCACTTAAATATGCACTCAATGACCAGAATACCACCGAAGCAGGTTCTTGAGAGTGTAATAAACACTTATCTAGGCACTCTCCAAGCAGGTAAGGTACTTAATCGCTCAATTGTGTGCACTCTACCAGCATCAAGAGTTCTTATAGCTCATTGGAATTTCCACTTTTGCCACAGTAAATACCACCAGGGGAGAGGAGCTGCAGTCTGAGGAGTTCCCTCCAAACGTAACAAGTTTCTCAGTCCGGCGATATGACCGCTACACTCGATACAGATTCTCTGTGGCAGCACGAACTGTGATCGGGATAGGGGAATGGCATACAGAGGAGTCACCCCACTACACCACTGAAAGTAAATTACTACTTGCCCTATGCACTTTTGTCTATCTATTGAATAAGCACTTTAAACTGCTGAGTGGATGTTGACTTTGATGATGTGTGTGGTTTTGTCTTTTGTCTATGTACAGTCTATGCTCAGGACCAGGTGGACATCTCCACTCAGGGCTGGTTCATCGGTATAATGTGCGCTGTGGCTCTCATCGTGCTCATCCTACTTATAGTCTGCTTCATCAAGAGAAGCCGAGGGGGGAAATACCCAGGTACGATGATGACTCCTGGCATTCATATTCTACATCCAATATTATGACATTGTATCTCTTATAACAAGGTTGTTGTTTTAATTACAGTACGGGAAAAAAAGGACATTTCATTAGAGCCAGTGGATGACAAAGATCAGGAAGGATCATTCGACTATCGGTAAACATAACAGCACACAGCTGGTGGAAAATGAAAAACACTCACAGCAAGCATTCCTGCTTCCACTGAATAAAAATGTGTATTTTAGCACATTTTATTATTAAGTTATCAGCCTGTACTACATCTTATTTTACAAACATTTGATTTAAGGTTTCCAAGATGTCCAATCACGCACTATTATTGATATAAAGGCATAGTAGTAATACTGCTCAACACCCAACATAACACTGCTAACAGTGTTATTGTTGTAATATATAACAATAGGCACTTATTTACATCCATTTGCTCTGTAACTGTGCATTAGCATTCTGTTTAGTGAAGTAAAGGTGCCCTGTGGAGCTTTCTTGTGAAAAAAACTGCACATTTTTCTTTTTCATAAAACATTTTGTGAACCCTGTTTAAAAAACAAAAAACAATCTTAAATCCTGCAGAGCTGCAAGAGTCTTCATTGCTTGTATTGGCACATTGCTACATGTTTTTGCACATAACAACCACCAAATATAGATCAGTGGAGGAGCAGGGAACTGGAGACACAGAAATGTGTAAGATACAAACAAAATGTTGGATCCATTCCTAAAAACATTGCTCCATAGTACTTTTGGTGGTCAAAAACTCCACAGAGCACCTTTGAAGTTGATTCAATTTTAGCATGGTGCTACACAGGTACAAATCAAATATGCTTACAGTTATGATTACCTTTTATGACAACTCTTTGATCATACTTACATTGTTTTCTGATTTTTTTTCTCCCTATTTACTCTACCTTTACCTTTACCCCCCCCCCCCACCCCAAAACCTCAACCTTATTCTTTTCGCACTGAACAACCCAAGGTCTCTTGAAAGGTATGAAATGACTAAATATTGACACATTGACATGATTGACATTTAAACTGTACAATATTGCATAGATAATAGAGATTTGTTAAGCTGTACAGTAAATAATCAATGAATCAATGAAATCTGATCCTTCTCTTCTTAGGATAGCGCGTGTGTCCACTCTGCCCTACCCCCGACGGTACGTACTACACATACACATTGTGAATCACTGCCACGTAAAACTGACTGATTAGAAAAGCAGGTTGCATTTTAAACTCTATCTTTAATGGTTTCTTTTTTGCATTTCTTTGTAGGGAAGAGGAAAGAGGGCTGCAAAGAGGTCAGCCATCAATGGAGGCAATGATAAAGCATTCAGACAGTGACGACAGTCTGGTGGACTACGGAGAAGGTGGAGAGATACCGTTCAATGAGGACGGCTCGTTCATTGGCCAGTACACAGGAAACAGGAGAGATGTCAGGGAGCTGGACTTTGGTGGAAATCTTGAGCTCCACTCTCCAATGAATACCATCTACTCCCTGGCATAGAACTCACAAATCAAAACTTCTTTCTTGACTTCAACTCATTTATCACATGCTTGTACTCTCCAACTCGAAAAGAAGATCTGGAGGACCTTGTGGTGCCTGCAGGAGGAGACACATGGGGGTGTTGTTACCCTCTGAGCAGCTTCCATGCATTTTATGAAGATGGCAGAATAGTTGGGACAATACTGAGATGAGATGCTTTCATTCAACTGATGTAAATGAAGCTTTACCATTTCTTTTTCATAGTGTGTTTCCTGTAAATACGTAAAAAATACTGTGTTGATGGGCATGAGCACACATACACACACATGTACATGTTCAAATATCCTGTTTATGGAGAGAGGCTGCACATTAGAAGAGGCGGAAGTAGATCAGTTTATCATGTTGATAAAAAGCAGCTGCAAGGAACAACTTCACTACTGTTAGTACATCTTTCTTTCTTTCTTTCTTTCTTTCTTTCTTTCTTTCTTTCTTTATATATCAATAATTTGTGATTTGTGTAAATAAGGGCTTCATACTATACAGTGTCCCTGAGCTTAGACTGCCTTCTAATAAGGGTAATACAATTTCTCAAGGGACTAAATGATTCATCTGCATTCATCTGTCAGTTTGCATTTTGGTCTGATGGGAGACAAGAGGTCGAACCATTTGGGGAATCAGCAAGCAGCCATAAACCAGCTGTAAAATCATAAAGTGCTGATATTTCTCTATATGAACTCGACTCAACTATTTCCCTGTTTCACTCACAATGCACATAGATCCAGCATAAATGACTAATGTTGATGTAACCGCTTTAGTTTATTTGACTCCTAACAGCATCTGTGTATTATACCCTAATGAAAATAAAGTGGAAATATTTATTTCTAGTATGTTTGATGTGATTCTGAATATCACATTTTGCTGCCCTGTTTCCTAATTAAGAGATAACCAGGTTTATTATTGATATTTGCAATTTAATGTAAATTCAAATCATAGAACATGTGATTTATGTACTTTAAAAACTGGTCCTTCAAACTGCATTAAGCAAAAGCTAAAAAAGGTGTTGCCATTCTCTTGAACTATAACCTACAGTATGTGCTCCCACACAAGTTAACTCAAAGTTACATCATCACCCAAGGATGATACAGATTTATGGCAAAGGACATCTTATCTCTTCATTTATCAAGTCATTGATATGATAGTGTCTGAAATTGTTGTACTTAATAGTAAAAACCTCAATATGGTGTTGAGTCCAACAATATATATACTGTTGGCTATAACACCATAATGAGGTTGTATTGTTGCAGTGCTCTAATTGGAGCAATTCATGACACATATGTAAAGTCAAGAATGAACAAAATGCAATTTGAGACTAAAACAGGTCACTCAACAGTGTATTTCCAAATAGTAATAAGCTTCTTAGTGCATTTATCAACTGAAACAATGAAAATTAGTGTTGATATAATGTAAACCATATTTTAGTGCATCAAGAATGTGTTGACATATCAATGAGTCACTCAAAATTCAAATAGAAATGCTAAAAATGTCTTAATTATAGCTTCTAAAATGTGAATATATTCTTTGTCTTACAGTATACGATGGTAAATCTTTGGGTTTTGAATTGTTTATCTAACAAAACTAAGAACTTAAAGATGTCACCAATTGATTGATGCACTGAAAAAAATAATCATCAGATTAATAGGTAATGAAAAGCTTTAGCCATATTGTATTTGAAGTTTTAGAGAAATATATGAAACTAAAGAAAACTTTAGAGGTGTTATGTTTGTGTGTACCATGTCATCACCATGGAAATCCCTTTAATCATTAAGTTATCTGACATACAACGCCTCAGTTCAAACGTTTATCATATTTTATCTGTGGATTTCGCCAGTTTTTCAGTTATGAGTCAATTTACAGAAAACACTTTGGATAACCTTACGCCCTCTGAATCAATAAAAATAGATATCACAGCTAGACCTACTGTGACAGCCATACTCCTTGGAGCATCCATTACACCTCCCTTGCATACAGCCTTTGTCCTGGGCTTATCACGTCTATAAAAACAGACTCCCAGGTGGATCCGAATCACATTCAGCTGATCAACTACAAACAGGTAAGTCATCACTACACAGAGGTGTAAGTGGTATACATTTTAGAAGATGCTATGTTTTAATATTTGCAGCTTAACTACCTGCTGTGACATAGCCTGAAGAATTGGATGCAGTTTACAAAAATGGAAAGGCAAAATTATAATAATTCATGACATACCACATTTTTTTATTGTTGCAGTCAAATCTGAGGAAAAGGCTCAGCTGACACAACATGGCTCGATTTACACTCCTGGCAGGTAGGTTGGATTATATCAGTTGTTCATTCAATTAAAGGCTGTGGTCTCATGCATAAAAAAAGAAATAATTTAATATCTTTTCTTTTCAGGATTGTCCCTGTTGATGTGCCTTCAAGTAGGTATGGATTCATTATTTAACTTCTTCACATGTTTGTGATATTTGCTTCTTAATAATCATTACTTACTAGTAGAAACATTATTCTTATCATTTCTTCCTTTTCCAAAAGTGTCTTCTACCAGACTGGTGTGCTACTTCACCAACTGGTCCCAGTACAGACCAGGCGCTGGCAAATATCTACCTGACAATGTTGACCCTCATCTCTGTACGCATCTGATCTACGCTTTCTCAATAATCAACCCTTCTAACGAGCTGTCGACCTATGAGTGGAATGATGACGTCCTCTATAAATCCTTCAATCAGCTCAAGAACAAGTGAGTTTTCCCTGCCTGTAATATCAATCTGCCTATAGTCAAGTCGTCTGTTGTTGTCTGTATATCAGATAAGCAGCTGGAATTAAGTTGGATGTTGTGGCTTATGGATTATGTGGATTCATTCAGTTTGTAATATCAAGTAACTTTAAAAAAAAACAAACAAACTAGCTCTTAGTTTAACTGCAGTGTTAATGTAGCATTCATAATGATATATCTTCTTACTGTTCTATGAAAACCAACACAAAACAGCCCTGTCTTCAAATGTTTGTAAGTTTTTATATTCTCTTTAAGAAGTAGGCATTTTCTCCTTTCCCCCCCATGAATGAATACTTTATTTTTCCTGTAAATGTTCAAATCACTACATTTGGACAGACATGGTTTTCAAAAGGGAGCAAAGATTTGCTCATGTACCGTACATAAGTACAGGGGCCAAAATCCATATCTTATGAGCAAAAATCAATTTAAAAGTTGATCTGAGGATTATAAATCTTTAGACATCCAAATTAACTGTGTGAGGAAACACAAAGAGGGAATTTGACTCTAAAAAGACTGTAAATGTGGCAGATATGAGCTTTTATAAGCTTCAGATAAACCTTTTAACTTATAACAGAGTATTTTTACATTGTACATTTGCTACTTTGACTTTTTTTAAAGATCTAAATACTACATTGATTAATTGAACGTTGTTGCACGTCCCCCACAGAAACCCCGAGCTGAAGACTCTGTTGGCCGTTGGCGGGTGGAACTTTGGAACAACTCAGTGAGTCTTCAAGGCTTCAACAACATGGACAACATGGACTCATTAATCATATGAATTAACAAAGAGCATTATAAACAGTGTTGGTATTGTGTGTTAAATTTCTACAGATTTACCATCATGGTGTCATCCCCTGCCAACCGCCAGAGGTTCATCCAGTCCTCAATTAAATTCTTAAGACTGCATGGCTTTGATGGGCTTGACCTGGACTGGGAGTATCCTGGAGCAAGAGGAAGCCCACCAGAGGACAAGAGGAGGTTCACAGTACTCTGTCAGGTCAGTTTTTAAATCTGAAGCATTGACTGATTTGAGATACTATAACAGTGAGGAAACTTTGAAAATGCCCACATCATGAACATGATTCCCTCTTGTGTTTAGGAATTACTCGCCGCCTTTGAAAAAGAAGCTGTTGATACCAAAAGGCCACGTTTGATGCTCACAGCTGCAGTGGCTGCTGGAAAGGGAAACATTGACAACGGTTATGAGATTGCTGATGTGTCAAAGTGAGTTAATTCAATATATTTTATGTTTAAGCTATAAAACAAAACAAAAAAAGACTGTCTTTTTTATTTTTTGGTCACATCTGTTTGTCTCAGGTTCTTAGACTTCATAAATGTCATGAGCTATGACTTCCATGGAGCATGGGACCCCTTCACTGGTCACAACAGCCCTCTGTACAGCAGCTCTTCTGATCACGGCCAGAACATCTACTTCAATGTGGTGAGTAAACTGATCAGCAAAGTTCATGAATGTCTAACATGTGCTTGATTGAATACATGAAATCATGTCTTCTTTTTTTTTACTCACAGGATTTCGCTATGAGATACTGGAGAGACCAAGGAGCTCCTGTTGACAAGCTCATGGTTGGTTTTGCTACATATGGACGCACATTTCGCACATATGCAGCAGCTAACGGTGTTGGAGCACCTGCTAGTGGACCAGCCTCAGCTGGGCCCTACACCCGTGAAGCTGGGATTTGGTCTTACTACGAGGTCAGTGAAGGTTCAGTGCTGAGACACAACTTATTTAATTTATATATACATCACAGCTTTAATTTAATACAATCATGTTGAGGATTTTTGAGCATCATTTTCTTTCAAAATACAGATTTGCACCTTCCTTCAAGGAGGCAGTGTCCATTGGATTGATGAGCAGAAGGTGCCATATGCCATGAAAGGCAATGAGTGGGTTGGGTTTGATAACAAGGACAGCTTTGACATCAAGGTAACAAATACATCATTTCCCCTCACATCTATGTTTATGACCATTATACATTATACGCAAAATAAAACCAGATACCACAAGTGCTACTGGTCGACTATCAGCACTGTGGCTGATCACAATGAAGCTGCACACTCAGCACATACAATTTTTAATACTACAGATTGGGCAGAAGGTGGCACTCTAACTTTCAACTTAATGTTTCTCTTTATATATAAAACCTCAGGTCTGAAGTCATTTCTTGAATTTTAATAGTCTCCTACATTACAATAAGTGTTAGAAAGCCAAACCACTGGTGCACAAATCAAATCAAAATATCTTTCATGTTCTTACATGGTAGAGCAGCCAAACGTACATATACTTGGACTGTAACCTAAATTGTTTGAAAATTGTTTACACTCCATATCAATGGCAGTAGGCCTAATGCAGGTCAGACATCATTTAACCTGTAATGACAATGTTCCAATTTCCAGATGTAAAGCTTTCTCCACACATATAAAAACAAAAATGTTTTAATTCTAATTAAATTATGCTGAAATACTTGAGAAAAAGTAGTGGGGTGTTTAAACCAATGAGTTACACTAAATGCTTGTTGACAAAACACAAAACTTACATTTTTAACTGAAGCCCTCTCTTTTAAATGATATTCCACAGGCAAAGTATGTGAAAGACAATAAGTTTGGAGGAGCTTTCGTCTGGTCTCTGGATCTGGATGATTTCAGTGGACAGTTCTGTGGACAGGGAAACTACCCTCTCATCAATCACCTGCGCTCTCTTCTGGATTCAGGTAAACAGCAATTAGACAACAAAACTGTACAGCATGAGAACATTTTACCAAAATATTTCCTTCTGTAATCTCGCTAATTTAAATATATTTTACCTGTCTAGATTTTCCATCTCCTCCTCCTGTAACCACACGTCCACCTGTGGTCACCACAAACGTTCCCAGCCCTGTCGACACCACTGCAGCTATTGCAACTACAACTGCCAAAACCACAACCACAACTGTTGCTTCTGGAAGTGGTTTCTGTGCTGGGAAGACTGATGGCCTGTACATGAATGACAAAGACGGCAACTCCTTCTTTCAGTGCTCCCACGGAGATACATACGTTCAGAGATGTCCAGCTGGTCTAGTTTTCAATCCTAGATGCAGTTGCTGCAGCTGGCAATAAATAAAGTCTTCTTCATCAAACAAAATAGTGTGTTTCATTTTTTAAATGCGTCACTGAATGGAAATATTGTCATTTTCATAGATTAACATTATAAAGTCTAAATTCCACCCTAGATTCAGTGTTGCAGTAAAGTAGTGTTTTCCATTCTGTGCCTTTATTATATTAGTCTACTTTCTACTACACTGTATTTAAATACATACTGTAGGCTTATATAATCCTGTCTGACATGACATACAGCAGGACACTGACCCTAAAAATACATAAATATACCAGGTCTGTCTGAAGTCCAAAGAAGCACAAAAGGCCTGATGTTATGGTAATCAGATCTCATTACCAGTAAACATCTTTAGAAAAAATGAGAACATTCAAAATTCAGTCAGGATATGTGAACATAAGTGATCTGTTTGTTATCATGATGATAAATCATAAGTGGCATTTTAACAGTTATAATCGAGGCTTGTATGAACTATAACATGAGCACTGACACAGTGAATACGCCACAGAGAGGCAACAGGGACACAATCCTTCTTCAGCGGGAGGTGTATTGGATACACTCATGAGTGTTTTTTGCTTTTAAAAAAAGTTTTTATTTATTATTTGTATAAATTGTTTTATGTTTGTAATCTACATCATAAGATTATGGCTCCCCCTAATTTCTTCTTCCCAGGAGTTGATCGACTCCTGCCCCGACCTTCTAACTTCAATATGCTTCTCTCTCTTATCCTTCCTCTCTCTCCTCTCTACCCCAACTGGTCGAGGCAGATGGCCCCCCACTCTCTTCTGAAGAGTACGGTTTAGAATCTGCTCTATGTGTAAAGTGCCTTGAGATGACTTTGTTGCGATTTGGCGCTATACAAATAAAGATTGATTGATTGATTGATTGATTGATTGATTGATTGATTGATTAGAAAATTGCTACACGCTGAAGATGGGCATCAGTGTGGCAATTTTAAAAAGTTAATTTTGAGCCCTGTCTTTTTCATTATAGACCAATTTAAGGATCCAGCACCCAGTTTTCATGGTATTATTTTAAGTTAAGTGCATTGTGTCTTATTTTTCATGGCCACATATTGAGAAATTACCAGTGACACAGAGAGTGTTTGGTGATGGACTATTTATATTATTAATCATCAATCACATGTTGTTTCTTATTATGCAATCTGTTGTCTGCAGCTGCCCAACCAGATTGCTTAAAACTACAGTATACATTTTTTCTTTGTGAGGGTCAAAGACCTTTAAATAGCTTCTGTTTTTATTTGCTTTTGATGAAGCAATAACCTTGTGATCAACATTTTGGGTAAGGGACCATGTGTTTCCAGTTAATGATTGTCACAAGTTGTGTATTTTGTCATCAGTATGAGGAAGCTCCTCAGTGCTCTACTTAAGACATTTTGGCAGCTGCAAGAGCTCATTGAATCACAGCCACCATGAACAAGCTAATTGTAATTGGAGGTAAGGCACAAAGAAAAGCTATGATTTAGTTTTTCTTGAATTTTTACCTCATGTAAACTGACTATATGTTTGACTTTTGAAGGTCTCTTTCTCTGCTTTGGAAGTTTGGGTGAGTTTATAACTTAAATTAAGTAACTACATTTAACTTACATTAATTATTACTTGTTAGATGTGTATTCAATTTATTATTATTATTAAAAGATTGATGGAAACTAATTCTGTTCTTCCATGTTTAGTTTCATCCACCAGACTGGTGTGTTATTTCACCAACTGGTCCCAATATAGACCTGGCAATGGGAAGTTTATGCCTTCAAATATTGAACCCAACCTGTGCACCCACCTGATCTATGCTTTTGCCGGTATTAATGCCGGAAATGAGTTGATAAACATAGAGTGGAATGATGAGCAACTCTATAAATCTTTCAATGGACTCAAACAGAGGTAACCTCTTCAAATATTAATTTCTTGAACTATTTTTTTTTAATGTCTTACTCTATTTTAGCTTGTGTTTTCTATTCTCTTCACTCTTTGATAACTATTTTTAGTAGTATTTAAATGTCCTTTTTATGGTTTCTTTTGCACTTTATCTCATTGCTTTAAATGTCAATGTAAAACACTTTCATTTGCTTCATGGCTGAAATGATGTGTAAATGAACCTGTCTTTAACCCCCAACATCTACATTACCTCTTGTTATACAAAATAACCATTGCAACAAAATGTGTATATACTCCCTCAGCAATCCAAATCTCAAAACACTGTTGGCAGTCGGAGGCTGGAACTTTGGAACACAAAAGTGAGATATTTAACATAAAACAAAACATAAATATCATATTATATGTATGTTCTGCATACCTTTTTTAAAAGCACCTTTCTTTTCCCAAAATGCCACTCAGATTCACTACTATGGTATCGTCACCAGCCAACAGGAATACATTTATTCAATCTTCTATTCAATTCCTGAGAAAACACGGTTTTGATGGACTTGATCTGGACTGGGAATATCCTGCTGCAAGAGGAAGTCCTCCACAGGACAAGCAGAGATTCACCACGTTATGCAAGGTAAGGCCTACAGCAGAGGAATACAATGTATCAGGCTTTTGATACACATACAATACTTTTTTCTTTTTTTGCCCATGGGATTCATTAACAATAAGAAAACATAGAAAATCCCCAGCCTTAACTCCCCATCACCCCAACACCTTTTTTTTTTTTTAAAGATATGACATGACTTTTCAACTCTTGTATGGTGTACAGGAACTCCTACAGGCGTATGAGGCTGAGGGAAAAGCATCTGGCCGTCCCAGATTAATGATTTCTGCTGCTGTGTCTGCTGGGAAAGCAACTATTGATGCTGGTTATGAAATCGCAGAGATCGCAAAGTAGACAAACATTTCATTCTCATCATTCATCATTCCAGTTATGAGTTGTCTACCTTTTTCTTTTTTTTCATGAACTTGATCTGACTTGTATTTTATCAGGTACCTGGATTTTATTAACGTGATGACATATGACTTTCATGGCACCTGGGAGAGGGTTACAGGACATAACAGCCCCTTATACAACGGATCCCAAGACACTGGAGACAATGTTTACTTAAATACTGTGAGTACAGGGATTACCGGTTTACTGCATTGTGAATTTAAAGACAGGGTGTCGTTTTTTTAATATAATCCCAACTCTTTCTGTTTTTTGTTTCTTTCTGTCTTTATTTACATTTCAGGACTTTGCCATGAGGTACTGGCGGGACAAGGGAACACCTGTGGAAAAGCTAAATATGGGTTTTGCAACATATGGGCGAACATTTCGACTGTCTACTCAGTCCAGTCAAGTTGGAGCACCAGCCAGTGGTCCCGCTGCTGCTGGTACTTTTACAAGGGAGGCCGGCTTCTGGTCCTATTATGAGGTGAAACTGCCAACTACTTATTTAACTACTTATATTAAACTCCACTGTATGTTACTGATTTTGTTTTTAAAAAGGTTATCTTATTGTGAAAGTGTGGGAGACGTGAAGTGAAAGAGTTAAATATTATTAAGCTTTCATATATCAGGTTAAAATAAAATGACCCTTTTTATATTTTCAGATTTGTGGTTTCCTCAAAGGTGCCAGTGTTCAGCGGATTGAGGATCAGAAAGTGCCATATGCTGTCAAGCAAAATGAGTGGGTTGGATATGACGACAAAACCAGCTATGAGACTAAGGTAGTCATTCATTTATAGAAGAATATTTCTCAGTAATTATTTAACTCACTGATATATATTGTTGGACTGTTTTCTATCCTCCTTCAGGCTCAGTATCTAAAGGACAACAGATTTGGAGGGGCCTTCATCTGGGCTCTGGATCTTGATGACTTTAACGGACAGTTCTGTGGAGAAGGACGCTATCCTCTCATCAGCTATCTCCGTACTCTAGTGGCTTCAGGTAAGCAGGAAACATATTTAATTCCTTTTGTTTTTTATTTCATTTTTATTGTAATTTACAGAATACTCATGACGGACTCTTGATGTTTGCAGATCTTCCTCCACTTCCCACTCCAGGCCCCACTCTGGCTCCCGTGAATCCATCCACAACCACCAAACCTCCTGGACCTACAATCGCTCCTCCCACTAAAAGCCCTGATCCTGATAACTTCTGTGCTACAAAGGCTGGTGGGCTTTATGTCAAACCTGATGACCCAGGTTCTTTTTACAATTGTGCCAACGGCATGACCTTCGTCCAACACTGCCCATCTACTTTAGTCTTTCGAGAAAGCTGCAAATGTTGTGGTTGGCCATAAAGGCAAACATACTACTGTGTGTTTCACAAGCTTCAATAGCTGTTGTGTGTGTGTTCAGTTCAATTAAGAATGTAGTACTGCAGAGAAGGCGGATTGAACTACTGTTTTTCTAAAAGCAGCAAATTAAAATGTAAATCCTGCATTAAACATATAATGATAATCATTACAGAAGCTTTGGATTCTGGGTTTTCTTTCTATTGCACCACAGCATGAAGTATACTTGACTAGATTTCATTGTGATTTATAATGCTGTATAATAAAAAGATACAAGTTGCACATTAAAGGGAACTAAGTATATTTCAACATGGACCCTATTGTCCCATCTTTTTGTGTGAAAGCAATTAACATCTTTTAGACTAGCTATACTTTCTATACTCCAACACAACAAACTCCTCCCAGCACTCCTCTATTCAACTCTGTCATGGCTGAATATTTAATATATTTCAAAACTTGACACTTGTGAGATTTTAAAACTGGAATAATTAAAGTTCTAGTGTCAAGGACACAAACATAAGTTTAAATGTTCTAATAGCTGTACTGTAATGCTGCCACTTGTCTAAAATATGAGTATACAGTTATTATTTCAGGGTCATCTTCACATACATTCACATCCAAAACAGGTAAAACAGTGTGTGTGTGTGTGTGTGTGTGTGTGTGTGTGTGTGTGTGTGTGTGTGTGTGTGTGTGTGTGTGTGTGTGTGTGTGTGTGTGTGTGTGTGTGTGTGTCATGCACTGCTCAATTGGAAAAGGAATGTCAAAAATAATATTCCAGCAAAGGTATTTCACACCCAGTGAGCAGGAAGTCCTAAATTACACCATCGTGCCAAACAATCAACACCCTTATAGGTGTAGCAACATTTCTCGTCAAGAAGGAAATTGAGAGGGAGATGTGAAAGTTAAATATTATTCTTAATGACCACACATTCCATGATAATGTCAAGTAAACACAGATAGGAAGACTTCAGCTTATCTTCAGTTTATCTACAGAGGTTCAGTGATTTGGAATATGTAACCATCACAATATTTTAACTTTTACTAATTTTTTATTTGCAACTGTAAACGGTTTGTCTCTATTACTGCAATGTTATCCTTATGGATTATCTTTGTAAACAGCCCACTTACTTCGTGCAATTGTACAGCATATATGTAAATGTATTATCTTGTGAAATCTTAATCTCTCTTTTGACCTTGTGTTCAATAAGGAAACCCACAAACATAATCAATGCATATAGAAAAAAACAAAAAACAATGATATGCCATTTGTACACTGTACACTGCTCTGACTTGAAATGCCTTTTAAGACAAGCAACAGTTCAAATTACAGCAGATTAGTCAAAATGTATGTGGATTGTATTTATATTCTTCTGGCTGCAAATTAAACTAATTTTGCATTTTTTTCTGTTTTTTCTTACCCACAAAGTAACACCATGAAGAAGCAGATTGTAACCACAGGTAAATCACAGTGATTAATTAAATGTTCCCTTAAAAGGATGTTTCACCCAAATTTTACCTAGCCATGCATTTAGCTTGTGCTTTGGTTTTAAAACAGGTTTTTCTGAGATCTTTTATTACCACTTCAACACAGTGAAAGCTCAGTTTTGTTTAAAAAATGCAACAGTAAACTTTCTTTTTTTGAGAAAGTGTCCTGATTTCTCTGAATAATCCACACAAAACACAGTTTTATCACAGATATTGGGGCCACTGTTGATATTTCCTATTACACTAATCGACAAACTGCAGATTCTTTTTTTAAATGTACTTTTCAGTGCTTCAAGCAAAACACAAACAAAATCAATTTCACCTCCAGTGTATTTTGTTGGCTGCAGGAATGTCAGTGAGCAATAAATCTAATCTCCAAGGTTATATACCAGTATGAGAGAAAACATGCAATCTGAACAGTGATGTTGAGCTACTATAACAGTTTGTCTGAAAACAGAGCAGAGGGCAGGAAGTTTATAGTTTCAGATATTGATCCAACCAACTGTGCCCATCTGATCTACATCTTTTCTGACATTAACAATACACGGCAGCTGGTCTCCAGCCTGGCGTACAGCTCCATCAGTCCTTCAGTGGACTCGAAACCAGGTCAGAGCTTCAGCCTATAAATATTTTGGAAATTATCTTTGATGTTGAATTTTGAGTTAGTAAATAATCATTACTGAATGAATATATATGAAATATTTTTCTCTTTTTTTTTGGTCTTCTCAGAGGATTTCGTAATGAGATACTGGAGAGACCAAGGAGCTCCTCTTAACAGGCTCATGGTTGATTTAGCCACATATAGATGCACATTTCACACATATGCAGCAGCTAACAGTGTTGGAGCGCCTGCTAGTGGACCAGCCTCAGCTAGGCCCTATACTCGCCGTGAAGCTGGGATTTGGCCAGTGAAGGTTCAGTGCTGAGACACAATTTATTAATTTATATATAAATCACAGCTTTAATTTAATACAATCATGTTGAGGACTTTTGAGAGCAGAGCTTTGACATCAAGGTAATTATTACCATGATAACATAGATGTGAAGGGCAATTATGTATTTATTACATAATTGCCCCTCACATCTATGTTTATGACCATTATAATAATAATAAATAATGATAATACATTTTATTTGATGGCGCCTTTCAAGTCACCCAAGGTCACCTTACAAAGAATAAGACAGAATAAAACAACAAACATTGTTAAAACCAGACATCAAACTAAAGGAAAACCTAAAACAAGTGTATTGCACGGTGTTAAAGTGAGTATGACAGTTTGAACAGGTGTGTTTTGAGTTTGGATTTGTGATGGAGTCTGACTGTCTTATGTGTGGAGGGAGGGAGTTCCATAGTCTGGGTGCCGAGCAGCTGAAGGCTCGGGCACCCATGGTGCTGAGGCGTGATATGGGCATGGTTAATAGACCAGCAGAGGTTGAACATAGGGTGCGGGAGGGGCTGTAGTCCTGCAGTGCACTGATCGGTGGAGATGTCTGATGGGAGGGTCCTAGGAGCCTGAATTAGGTGGCTGACTGTTGAGAAGAGGACTTTGTTGTTACCTATACCAGTGTTGATGAGGTTGGAGTAGTATGACGATTTGGCAGTGTTAAGGGCGTTTTTGTAGTGATGTAGGTGGTCCGAGTACATTTGGTTGTGTACAGTCGCTCCAGTCTTTTTGTACAGTACAGTCGCTCCAGTCGGCGGCCTGTGGCTTTGAGCTGGTGTAGGTCAGGGGTAAAGGAGCAGTGTGTGTAAATGATACTGAGCAGGATTTCAGGGGAGCCAGGGTCATGAGGGAAGAGGAGAGACAGTTGTTGTAATGAGTCACCAGGTCAGCAGGGGACTGGTGTAGGAGCCAATCAAGGTGGAGAGATCTGTGGTGTTGATATGTTTAATGTTCCTGAAGGAGATGGTCCGTGGTATTTTGGCTTTGTGTAATTGGGTGTGAATGTCAAAAAGTACAGTTTTGTGGTCAGAAATGGGGAAATCTGTGATATCAAGGTTGGTGGGAGTGATGTCAGTGCAGCAGATTAAGTCCAGTATGTGGCCTTTGTTATGGGTTGCTAGGTTACCGAGACAGTCCAGGAGTGATGTGAAGTCATTGGCAAGGGTACTGGATGGATTATCAATGTGGATGTTGAAATTGCCGAGGAGGATAACAGTGGGGGATATCACACATACAGATGTTAATAGTGATGAGAATTCATTGAGGAAAACAGCGGAGGGTTTTGGTGGCCTGTAGATGGTAACAATGATGGTGGGTTTGGGGCCTGTGAGTTTTAAAGCTAAACATTATACAGTATACACAAAATAAAACCAGATACCACAAGTGCTATTGGTCTACTATCAGCACTGTGGCTGATCACAATGAAGCTGCACACTCAGCACATACAGTTTTTAATACTACAGATTGGGCAGAAGGTGGCACTCTAACTTTCAACTGAATGTTTCTCTTTATATATAAAACCTCAGGTCTGAAGTAATTTCCTGATTTTTAACTGATTATTTATGATTAGAAAACCATTACATTTTTAAACTAAATGGAATGGAAATATTTTCATGTTCATAAACTAACATAATGAAGTCTAAATTACAGTTTAGAGTCAGTATTGCAGTAAACTAGTGTTTTCCATTCTTTACCTTAATTACATTAGTCTACTTTCTACTATACTATATGAAAAGATAGACTATAGGCTTATATAACCCTGTCTGACCTGACATAGCGCAGGACACTGACCTAAAAAATACGTTGAAATTATGCCAAGTCTCTCTGAAGTCTGTTTTCAAACTACAGTACATCTAGTACCATTAGCTTCTTTTTTATTAGATTTGACCTTGGACCCAATGTTTTGGGTGAGACGATAACGCTCTAGTTAATGATTATCACAGGTTGTGTATTTGAGGAAGCTCCTCAGTGCTCTATTTAAGATATTTTGACAGCTGCAAGAGCTCATTGAAGCACAGCCACCATGAACAAGCTAATATTAATTGGAGGTAAGGCACAAAGAAAAACTACGATTTCTTTTCTTGAATTTTTACCCCATGTAAACTGACTATATGTTTGACTTTGACTTTTGAAGGTCTCTTTCTCTGCTTTGGAAGTTTGGGTGAGTTTATAAACTTACATTAATTATTACTTGTTAGATGTGTATTCAATTTATTATTATTAAAAGATTGATGGAAACAAATTCTGTTCTTTCATGTTTAGTTTCATCCACCAAACTGGTGTGTTATCACACCAACTGGTCCCAAAATAGACCTGGCAATGGGAAGTTTATGCCTTCAAATATTGATCCCCACCTGTGCACCCACCTGATCTATTCCTTTGCTGATATTAACGAGGTGAATGAGTTGGTAAGCACAGACAGGAATGATGAGCAACTCTATAAATCTTTCAATGGACTCAAACAGAGGTAAATATGAATTTCTTACACTACAATGTAACATTTCATCTTGGTTTTTATGTCTTACTCCATTTTAACTTGTGTTTTCTATTCTCTTCACTCTTTGATAACTGTCTTTAATAGTATTTAAATGTCATTTTATGGTGAGTTTCTTTGGTACTTTATCTAATTGCTTTTAGTAATGTATATTATAAATACATATAAATAAATATATAACATAATAAATAAACTTGTACTTGTAAACTTTGGCCCCCAAACATCAGCATTATCATGTTATACAAAATAACCATTGCAACAAAATGTGTATATACTCCCTCAGGAATCCAAATCTCAAAACACTGTTGGCAGTCGGAGGCTGGGTTATGGGAAGTCTCAGGTGAGATATTTAACATTTAAAAAAATAATAAAGATCATATATTATATGCATTTGCTGTATACCTTAAAAACACCTTTCTTTTCCCAAAATGCCACTCAGATTCGCTAGTATGGTATCGTCACCAGCCAACAGGAGTACATTTATTCAATCTTCTATTGAATTCCTGAGAAAACATGATTTTGATGGACTTGATCTGGACTGGGAATATCCTGCTGCAAGAGGAAGTCCTCCAGAGGACAAGCAGAGATTCACCATGTTATGCAAGGTTAGATGCAAAATGACTGATATGATGGTGATCTGATGTTTAAAGGTTTGGGCTGGAAATTGTCTACAGTATATTGTCTACAGATCTCATGTGCAGAGTCAACCCAACAATGAACTTATGCTACTTTCAAGTATTGCGTGTATTCAAAGTCGGATGTATGTCATAGACCTCAGTTGTCCAACAACTATTAAACACATCAGTGGGCCACACTGTTGCTCTGAGTGACATGTTCCTTCTCCCAAGAGTATAATTGCATGAGTTTGTTTAGAAATGGCTCCAAAGAGTAATAACAGTGAGCAAGTTTTCACTCACAGGAAGAAGCCACTGCACATCTGTTACACCAGTCTGCTAGTTTGTTGTGCTACTAAACTTCTTTGTGAAAGCATGAAAGAAATGGCAATTACTGTAAAGAGAACTTCATGCTCGACATGACTTTGGAGCTGTTTCTAAACACACTAAAGTAACCAGTCTCTTCAAGGACAAGGAACATGTTACCCAATGCATTGGTGTAGCTCATTGTGTTTTTAATAGTTTTATGGCTTAATGTGGCTTTTGATACACGTGCAATACTTATCGATTCATTTGTTAATAAGAAACAGAAAATCACCCCCTTAACCACCCCCCCTCCCCTTTTTTAAAGATATGACATGACTTTTCAACTCTTGTATGGTGTACAGGAACTCCTAGAGGGGTATGAGGCTGAGGGAAAAGCATCTGGCCGTCCCAGATTAATGGTTACTGCTGCTGTGCCTGCTGGGAAAGACATTATTGATGCTGGTTATGAAATCGCAGAGATCGCAAAGTACACAAACATTTCATTCTCATCATTCATCATTCCAGTGATCAGTTGTCTCCCTTTTCCTTTTTTTTCATGAACTTGATCTGACTTGCATTTTATCAGGTACCTGGATTTTATTAACGTGATGACATATGACCTTCATGGCATCCCGGAGAAGGTCACACGACATCACAGCCCCTTATACAACGGATCCCAAGACACTGGAGACAAGGTTTACTTAAATACTGTGAGTACAGGGATTACCGGTTTACTGCATTGTGAATTTAAAGACAGGGTGTCATTTTAATTTTTTTAATATAACTATTTTTTTTAACTGTCTATTTGTATTACAGGACTTTGCCATGAGGTATTGGCGGGACAAGGGAACACCTGTAGAAAAGCTAAATATGGGTTTTGCAGCATATGGGCGAACATGTCAACTGTCTACTGAGTCCAGTGGAGTTGGAGCACCAATGAGTGGTCCCGCTGCTGCTGGTGCTTTTACAAGGGAGGCTGGTTTCTGGTCCTATTATGAGGTGAAACTGACAACTAATTACTTAATGAAACTCCACTGTATGTTACTGATTTTTAAAAAAAAGTTGAATAGTATGAAGCTTTCATATATTAGGTTATATTTTTAAAAAAATTGACCTTTCTTTATATTTTCAGATTTGTGGTTTCCTCAAAGGCGCCAGTGCTCACCGGATTGAGGATCAGAAAGTGCCATATGCTGTCAAGCAAAATGAGTGGGTTGGATATGATGACAAAACCAGTTATGAGACTAAGGTAGTCATTACTATATAGAAAAATATTTCTCAGTAATTGTTTTGTGAAATTACAGTCTTACTCACATACACTGTTGGACTGTTCCTCCTTCAGGCTCAGTACCTAAAAGACAATGGATTTGGAGGGGCCTTTGTCTGGGCTCTGGATCTTGATGACTTTAACGGACAGTTCTGTGGAGAAGGACCCTATCCTCTCATCAGCTATCTCCGTACTCTAGTGGCTCCAGGTAAGCAGAAATTATATATTAGTTTAAATATTTTTAATTATGTTTCTTACGTAATTTAAAGAATCCTAATGAATGACTCTTAATGTTTGCAGATAACTTCTGTGCTACAAAGGCTGATGGGCTTTATGCCAAACCTGATGCACCAGGTTCTTTTTACAATTGTGCCAACGGCGTCACCTGGGTCCAACACTGCCCATCTACTTTAGTCTTTCGAGAAAGCTGCAAATGTTGTGTGTAGGTAACTACTGTGTGTTTCACAAGCTTCAATAGCTGTTGGTACTGTGTGTGTTTGTGTGTTCAGTTCATTCAAGAATGTAGTGGTACTGCAGAAAAGGCAGATTGAACTACTGTTTTTCTAAAAGCAGCAAATTAAAATATAAATCCTGCATTAAACATATAATGATAATCATTACAGAAGCTTTGGATTCTGGGTTTTCTTTCTATTGCACCACAGCATGAAGTATACTTGACTAGATTTCATTGTGATTTATAATGCTGTATAATAAAAAGATACAAGTTGTACATTAAAGGGAAACTAAGTATTTTTCAACATGGACCCTATTGTCCCATATATTTGTGTGAAAGCAACTAATGGGGTCTAATTTGGTGCAGTATTGAACAAGAGTATTTCAGCCACAAAACGGGCTGCAATTTAATCCAATGGGGCAATAGTGCACTAGTGCTTGTGCATGTCAATCACAGGCTCAGATTGTTTTAAGTAAAGACCATACAGAGACATAAAATGTTTCCCTTTTAGCTTTCACTTGATCTGCTCTGTTTATTGTTTCTAACCAAATCCCGCTCAAAGATAAGTCTTGTGCTAAAATCTCACCAGAGTTGAGTTGTTGTAATCAGCTGAATAATCAACCATGACATTGAACATCTTTTAGATTAGCTATACTTTCTATACTCCAACACAACAAACTCCTTCCAGCACTACTCTCTCCAACTATGTCATGGCTGAATATTTGACGCTCATGAGATTTGAAAACTGGAATGATGAAAGTTCCAGTGTCAAGGGCACAAAGATAAATAAAAAATGAATACATAAATATTATATTATATTTTTAATGACCACAATGTCAATTAAACATAGATAAGAAGCACTGATTTCATCTTATACATTTGGTCTAATACTCTGTTTGATACTCATTTTCTAAGGGCGTTTTGCACTTTCCAACACATAATACTGTTCAATATTGTGTGTCAATGGAGAGTAATAACAAATATACTGAAAAGCTGTTGGGTAATTGTTAATAACGAGGGTGGGTGTGCAGTGTACACCATTGTTTCAGTCCATACTTCATTTGATGGCACCATAACTGAAGTGTGTTATCATTTGTTAATCTTTAACCACTGTGTAAGATGTGCCGTCATTAATAGTTAGTCATTAAATGTGCCTTACATATTGTTGTAATATTTATTGCCAGTGCCACTGTTCTTTGTGAGTTAGCCAATATAAAATGTGTGTCTTCCAGGTTGAAATTAATTCAGAATGTGAACTTTTAGAATGCCTTTTAAGAGGCAATAGTTTCATTACAGCAGATTAGAGTGAGGGTTTATGTTAAAATTCAGTTTTTATTTTTCTAGCTAAAGTTTAAGTTCCTGACTCCTTTTTTTTAAGGTCTTTGAATGGGAAGCTTGGCATTGCATACTGTTCAATAGTGCACTGTAATCAAGGGTACAGTACAACTTGGTACACTGCAACTCTGATTGTGTCTTCTAGATGTGCATCAGTATGTTGTGCTCTGTGTTTGTTTATATCTGAAAAGGTTGATTCACATAGGCTGAATCAAAAAGACAGGCAACTTGAAAAGCTGCTCTGAATACACCTTTGTACTTTTTGTGGGTCCACAAGGCACCAAAACTTTTGTGAGCTCTGATGGGCTTTGAAGTGAATGTCACTTTGCAACGTGAGAATTTCCCTCTCTGCCTCACAAGCATCCAAGTTGAATGCACATAGTTTCTCAGCAATGCATGTCATGTCCACTTGCATGAAAGGATTTGAAATGAATGACACACATGGCTACAGCTTATCAAAGTTACAGAACCTGTCTCTGAACTCTTGCCCAAGTCTTTTTATGAGTTTATGAGAATCCTTTTTTGCAGCACTGTTGAAGGCCCCAGATGCAGAAGCACTGTCATTCAGCACTGACTGCACAGAAGAAAAGTGCCACAATTTCTTTCTTTGTAAATGCACAAAGAAAATCTTGGTTTTAAATTTGTTTAAGGCACTCTCCTGTCAGAGACAGTCCTACCTTTGCCTTGCAGTTCACAGTTCAAATGGTTCAGTTTCCCAGTGATGTCTGTTTGAAATGCAAGGTGTAGTATCTACTCAGTGTCCTGAAGCAGCGAGGCGTCCTTCCCTCTGGATTCCATGAACTCTTTGATTTCACCCCAAAGCGATAAAAAGAAAATGTGCAAAAACCTTCACCTGTGGGGCCATTGCATTTCAGTATGAAGTAAGTTTATCATATTCAGCTGACAGTTCCTCCAACAGAACCTTGAATGACCTGTGTTGTGTTGTTTTGTTTTGGAGCGGATGCTGTTTATCTTCTTTATTACATGATCAAAGCCCATCACTTTTGCACATATCACCTGCTGATGAATGATGCAGTGGTAATATAGAAATTTGGGGAAATCTGGGTCACCTTCACATCGCACGTCAAAGCCTGCGTGACGGCCAGTCATCGTGGGGGCACACTCTGTTGTCATAGACACCTGCTTTTCCAATGGTACTTTTTTCTCCATGAAATACCCCTTCACTTTGTCGTAGGTATCAATCCCCCTTGTTGTTTTCTTAAAGAGCAGTACTGTCAGGATTTCCTCTTTTGTGGAGAAATCATGCACTGGATGCTAAACCACCTCCATGATCGCAGGTCTTGGTCCAGTTTCTGTGTGAAGTTCTCAGACATAGCTGACACTCTTCTGGCAATTGTACATAGGCTATCCCCATGTGAAAAATGTGAAGCTCTACACTGCTGCTTGGGACTTTTTCACCAGCCTTGTGAAAAAAGATTGTTGTTTGCCCAAAGTTGCCTTTAACTCATGGGCGTTTCCTACCAGTAATGATCTGCCAGGGGGATAGCTAGCATAGAAGGTCATACAATGAATTGCGTCTCTGCTTCGCTGTCACCCCACAAATTAGACTATTTTCTCTCACTGTTCAAGAAAGTTTGTTTTTTCCCAATTGCCATTGTTTACTGCATAGTTAGCTTATCATCATAGCTAGCTAGCTGCCATAGAACAAATACATGTGGAGAGGGGATGCTCTACATAACGTCAAGCTAAACTTTGACCCCAGACAGGATCCTAATGTTGTGCGCTCGTTCAGGGTGCTATCCATGACCGCTAATTAACACCAAGGATTTATATTTTAAAGTGTTTTTGGTTGTTTTACTATGTTTACAATGTTTTTATTGGATGGTTTTTCTTCAGGGAGCAGGATGGACAGACATGACATTTTTTAATCTTCCATAGTAACATGAGAAATAACTAAATTTAATTATTTTTTAAATCTATTTTATCTAATTTTTTTAATCCAATTTTTATTTCCCTTTATTTCATTATTATATTTCTTATTACATTTTCATTATTTCTCGCAGCAGTCTCAATTTATTTTTACTACCCACTGTCTACATGTTCCATCTTATAGGTGTCAGTCTGAAGCACTTCAAATTGCATGAGTGTGAGTAAACTATAACCTTTCATTTTGTTTTTAATATAACATAACAGTGTCATTATATTATGTTCATAATGTAAAATAGCATATGACAAAAAACACACAGGTTAAATTATATTGTTATTATGAAACAATGTCTAAAGACTGCAAATCCAAATCACAAATGTACAAAAAAGGATTTATTTCAATCTGTCATCAGTGATACAGAATTCTTTAAAAGATAAACTAATGCACTGGATTCAACAAGAACACATAGCAAAATATATTTTTTAATATTACAATCAAATCAATATTTTCACAGTAAGCAGCTTCTCATGTTGTAATTTAATTGAAATGGTATGTGCATCATCATTTAAAGTATTACAGGGTTCCTACACATTTGGAATTTCAAAATTTCATACTTTTCCATACCCTAATTTCCAGACTTCTCAACATTTTTTTTTCAGAGAATATGCGACATCTGAGTAAATATATCAGTGTATCATATTTCACATCATATTTAATTATTCTTAATAGGGGAATGTAGCCAAGTACCATAATGGCATGCAAATAAAAACTCAGGTAAGTTCAATGTATTTAATTTAATTAAAACTCTAAAACACTCACTCGCTCTCTCTCTCACTCACACACTCACTCACTCACTCTCTCTCTCACACACACACTCATGCGATGCAGTAACGAGACATCTGTGCTTTTTCCCATTAATGTGGCTCAGAATCACCTTTTGTGAATTGCATAAATGCATAAATATTTTCCCATACTTTATTTTTCATTTTCCATACTTTTCCATACTTGCCTAGGAACCCTGGTATTATTATTATTATTATTATTATTATTCAGTATTATTAGCAGCCCAGAAAATACTGATCAACCTATACCATCTTGGTTTTAAGTTAAATCATCACAGCAGTGGCCACAAAATTGTTATAACAAATGCAAATAAGCTGGACATAGTTGATCTGTGATTATTTGATCACAAGAGACCAAAAAGACTCCATTGATTATAGGCCAGTGGAAAATTGTACCTGGCATTATAAGACAAGGAATCGTCTTATTTTGTTCATGTAATTTAGTAACAAAGGAGTAAGACAAGTTGTGGTTTTGTTTGGTGCTCTTGTTGCAATAATTCAGACTTTTGTATTGCATTTGTTAGGTTTGTTACCAGTACTATCCATTACTTAGAGTTCATGGACAGAGCTATGAGGGTCAGGTAGCTTCTGTATGTCACAGTTTTGAATCAGACTGAAGAAAAATAGTACAAGCTCCTCGTAGTTCTTTTTGGAAATCCTTTCATTGATGCCATGGAATCTAAAAAAAAAAAAAGAAAAACATTTCCCTTATGATCTCTAAGACAAACTTATTTATCCTTCAGTTGAATCTCTCTCTCTGCCTTTCTATTACCAGAGCTGAGAAGTAAACTGGGCAAAAGACCGGTCCGAAACATAAAACCCTTTCTACTGTATTTGCTGAAGGGGAAATTTATGTCTTAACTGTGCAACTGGGTCACATGTTACATCACTAGTTTGTGATGTAAACATGTGAGCAACAGCAGAAAGCTCTCTTTTGTTCAAGAAGTCTGCCCTCTAGTTTTTCACTTATTACTCAGCATTTATTACGTAGTTTTGTAACATATTAGATTCTTACCTCTGAGCATCACCTGGTTTAAACCAGATAGGGGCAAAGCGATAAATATCATTGGTCAGGTCTTTGAAGTGTCGACTGTCAGTGTTACCTATACAGATACCTGCAAATACAAACAATTATATTGAGACACACAAGGAACAATCTGACCTAAAATTTTATGCAATTACTTCAATCTGATTTCTACCTGGAGCGACTGTAATGGTCGGAAACATGTCCAACACAGTTTTCTTAATGATCTGGAAGCCAAAAGACGTTTCATCAAAGGAACTGACAGGGAGAGGATCGAACCCCTCAATAAACTCTATCTTCACACGGTGGTCCCCTACTGAAGACTCGATCAGGTCCAGCACCTAGGCGAGAGAGCGTACATTTTATTAAGCTCAAAATATTCATGATAAAACATTGTGAATTCTCAAAAAAGGAGAATCAAAATTCAGACTTTACCTCTTTTAATGACTGTGCAGAGTGGATTCTTAGATTAACATAAGCTTCAGCAAGGGAAGGGATGACATTCACCTGCAAAACAACAGAACATTTGGGATTTTTCCAAGGCAAACTGAATTGCTGTAAATTAGCTTTTTATGTACTTAACAACTGTACCTTAACTCCTGCATTAAACATGGTGACTGCTGTGGTTGTCCTTACAAACGCATTAGTGTCTGATTTTCTCTCCAGTACCCTGCAACACAAAATTGACTAATTTAATCCACTCGACACAGTCAGAAGAAAACATGCTAAATTCATTTTGGGTTGCATTTACCTGCCAAGGAGTGGGGAAAACAGCCACAAATTCGACATTATGAACTTCATTGGGAGCCTGAACTGAGGTCAAAGAATGAGTAACTGAAATGGAGCAAGTAGGGATCTAACCTACAATATGGTGTAATAGGTATAAGGAGTAGTGGAATAGTAGCTGGTAACCCTAATTTCTTACCTTATGGGCCAAGTGTTCAAAAGTTCCACGTTCAGGTCCATGACCAAATAATCTCGGCATGGGGTTCTCCTCTAGTCTGAGTAAATAGGATTACAGAGTCTTTTGGAACATACACTGCAGTACAAAATGTGGACAAATCAAATTACACTCAAATAAAATTAAATTGGCAAAAAAATCTTACTGTGGAAAAACTGTTCCTCTAACCTTTTAACTGCTGCAGCCAAGATCCCAATGCTGGTCTCTTTGGGAGGCATGGAGGAGTGACCAGGGAGCATCGACACACTCAGCTTTACAGTAGCTGAGCCCTTTTCACTTATTCCGATACTATAAACACACATACACAAATACAATAAATGTATCTCTAATGTAGACATCATTCTGTTCTGTTGTCAGGTTTGGCCATATCGTTGATGTTTTATCACACAAAATCTACAAAGTATAGGTCATGCAGTGTTGTTACTATAGAGTGTGGTAGGTTCTCACAGGGCAGCAGGTCCCTCAAGACCAGAGATGACTCCATCAAGCACTGCTAGGCCCTCATCCATGACAAATGACAGTCGCACACCACGCTGCTTCAAAAGGCTTACTATGTTCAGTGCCCCCTTATAACCACTGACCTTTAAAAAAGAAATTGAGAGACAACTTTTAATGTGATATGCAAATTCACATTTATATTAAAAACACAATAATACATATTATTATGGTACCTCTTCATCATGACCAAGGCCAATGTAAAATCCTCTGCGTGGTTTATAGCCTTTAATTAGCAAGTACTCCAAGGCCTGAAGGATTCCCTGAAAAAAAAAAAAAGTATATTATTTTAGCCACACATATTTAGCAAAAACTACAAGGCTAAAGAAGTATGTAACTCAATTCTGTTTAATTTAAAGATCACAAAAATGATCACTCGTTCTCTCACCATCAGAGCGCCCTTGTCATCTATGGTCCCTCTACCATAGATGAAGCCATCTATCTCCTTGGCAGAAAATGGTGGGGCCTCCCAGCCATCTGCCTCTGAGGCAGGTACTACATCAATATGGGCCAGCAGCATGTATGGCACCAAGTCAGGTTGCGACCCTTGCACCCAAAACAGGTGACTGTAGTTTGCCACCAATTCATGATGAACCAAGCTTGAGGAGAAAACTGTTGGGAAAGCTGACACAGGAAGAGGTATACAAGATTAAAGGTTAAATACAAAAGGTATACAAGATTAAAACTCTGGCAATTTAATACTAGTCCTCAGATGTATAAATGTGGCTCTAAAGGACTTGAAAATGTGTGAAACTATCCTCTAAGATTTTTATATATATATTGGTTTGGAATAAACCAGATTATTAACATTTCGACTTCAAAGGATGGGTTCAGTTTTCTTCCTGTTCATACTGTTTTTTAAAAGATCTACTTCTAATGAACTTTCAATGTGAGTGATGGGGGACAAAATCCACAATGTGTCATTGTGTGCAAAAATGCATTTAAAAGTTTATCTAAAGGTTATATGAGGCATCAGCGGTCTGAGTTAGTCACATTGAGTGGATATCTGTCACATTTACACTCATTTTAAAATCAAATTCCCTCTTTTGTGTTTCCCTGTTGAGCTGTGGTGGAAGTATAGTAACAAAAAGTGCATTATGAAGGGGACTTTCTAATTGTCAGTATGAACAGGAGAAATGCTTATGTAGAGAAAAACCTCTTTCACTGTTCATATGGACATCTGACTGTCGCTTTAACCTCCTGCAACCCTGTGCCCTCATATCGGGACATTACATTTTGGGTTTGTTGGACCTTATACTTCATTCTGTTTAACTTTGACTTGTTATCCTTGTTCTTACACACCTTTTGTGCCACCTGGTGGTAAAACATTAATCGCAGTACATTAATCAATGCAAAACCCAGATGGCAGGCATCTTGGTCAAATCAATCAACAGCTGATCCCTGGACAAAAGTGGACCAGGCACAAAACCTTATTAAGTTTTATGATTCAAACTTGTTTTTGTGATGCTTAATAACATTTGTAGTTTGATATGATACATATTGAACTCATTTTATCAATAGCAACAAGCTAATGTTTGTACTTGTTTGAGGAGATTGGGACTTTTTCTATTGTTGATGCAAAGGAAAATTGTAAATGTAAGGAAATACATTTTATACACTGGTGAATTAATTGTGATACAGTAAAATAAACCTATTGACCCCATAGGAGGGCATTATTTTTTTCAAATACGACTTTCTGTTCAAAGACCAGGCTTAGTTTGTGTACTTATTAGGTCCTACTTATCTCAAATAGGAGAAATTAAAAACCAAACAAATGCTCGGGTCTCAGGAGCTTAAGAAAGACTTGAAAAAGTGCGAATTCATCTTTTAATGTGAAACTTTTGCTTTCACAAGCTCTCTTATGCTCCTTAATACAAAAAAGGCTGTTAACACCTTTGCAAGATGAATTAATGGGTCTGTATATTGTGGAAAAACCTTCCCTAAAGAGCATATAACCAAATCCTCAGTCAAGCTGAGTCAAGGGTTAGCTAGCTAGCGTTGTGTGTGAGTGTGTGAGTGTGTGTGTGTGTGTGTGTGTGAGAGAGAGAGTGAGAGAGAGACTAAAGCCATTATTAACTAACCGATAAACACGCCATAACATGCAAACCCAGTGTCTCCCATCTTTTAGAGGCAGCTTTAACTTACCTTTTCGTAGGAGCTTGTCAAATTGAAGCAGCGCAGTAGTGTTGATGTCCGTCCCACTGAATGACACAGTGGGGATCCGTACAGCCTCTGAATGAACACACACACATACACACACAGCATGGCACTGCTGCTTTCGACACATTTCCTACACGTAACTAAGTACTTCCTAATTCTAACTACAGCAAGCGGAACTTACCTTTAAAATTAGCAAGTAGCTCCTCTCTCTGCTGCTGGTCTATCACAAGAGAGATGTTATTCGTCTTTTCCCAGTGTGCCAGCTGAAGTCCGACATTTACGTCCAGCGAAACAGTCCTGATAGACGCTATAGTGCCTAACACCAGTACTGTGATGAGTAGGCTGCAAATAGTAATCTTTAAAAACTTGAATAGTTTGATCTTTGGCCCTGAGTCAGTCATGTTGTTGTATTATCTGTTGTGACAGCGGAACTCGGTCACTGTGGCTGTCTGCAGGCTGTCAGAGGTTGTTGAGCGAGAGCCACCTGCTGGCCGAAAAGCAGAATCACACCTACATATACAGAATAATGCTATTGCTTTGTCAGTGTATGGCAAGTTTTATTACCCTGTCACCCAGTTAAGTCATTCATTAACCCTCATCCTACCAACTTATTTAACATACAAGGGCTACTGACAAAAGAACTACTGTAAGAAACAACCATCATACCAAAACGTTGACTTATTTCTTCTCAAAATATTATTTAAAACCCAGTATTCTTATTTTAAGAAAGTTAAGAAAGTTGCATATTTTATAACACAAAAAATATACTTTTCTATGATACAAGCTGCAGCTTTTTTCCCAAGTATAATCTTTCTATAGCCCTATATCCCCTTGATAGTGTGTGATACCTTCAATTACCACATACCACATCAACTCAATAAATACTTACAACTATTAGAATTGCATAGGCAGAATTGGGAGGACCCCCAGGATCTAATTTAAGCAATTAAAACAGAAACAGAAAACAATTAATGTTATGAAGCCAGTAAGGAACAATTTGATTCATGAAAAACTGGAATGATAGAATAAAGCACCTGTGAGATATGACAAACAGTACAACTGTGTGGTCTGCAGGTAACCCAGTCAGTAGGATTAAGGTGAACAGTGCCACTATTATAATCTCATGACATGTAGCAAAAGTGGATGTAACTATATTAATGATCTCTACTTCGGGGGTCAGCAGTTAGGGTCAATCATGAGCCTGTTTTTTTCAGCACACATTTTAATAGGGGGCTGACATTGTACAGGCTCAGAAAGAACAGCCTAGTATGTTCTTTGATATGTTGTTTTGTGTATTTATTTTGATTAATTAAAAAAGAAGTTTGATTTATGTGACAATTTTCATACCTGAGGGCAGATTATTTTTTCCACGAGTAAATGAGGATTACAGCAGCTTCATTTGGCAAACAAAATACTCATAAATATGAGCATGCAAGCGACTACAGATGATATCTTATCAACACACAAACAGTCACCTGCTTCATTTATGGTCAAAGTACTATCATTGACACAAATCTGTTCTGGTCAGAAGGGCCACATTGTGTTATATAGTTTTTAAAGAGCTAATATTTATATGAGCCATATGTTTACATTCATATCTACTGGCCATTTCTGAATGAGTGATGTAGAAGTCATCTGTTAAAAGGGAAGGGCAGGATTTGGCCCACGGGTCTCTATTTGTCAACCATTGCCCTAGTTCATGCCTCTGCATGCTGAAAAGAAAAAGTAATTTGCTTTCACCTCAGATAGTATGATCAATTGCACAAAAACTATGAAGCAAAATATCCTTTATTGAAATATGTTTTAAATATTTAAAAAAACAAATAGCAAATAGCACACATCATACAACAGTACACTGACATGTAATAATTGAAAAGACACCAACACATTACATAATATGGGTTAGTTAATAGCAAAATAACCATATCCTTATTATTTATACATTTGAGAAACTATTCAGATCTCTAAAGTCTTGATTGCATCACTGTGCTTTTGCCATTGTTTTGATTACAGGAACAAGAGCACTTTATTGGTAACTTTACTGGTGACATAAAACTGTAAAACTGAGTTTTGAAAACAGAAACAAACTCCAAAAAAGACACACAAACACAGTCAACAAAAAAGTGTTCAAATTAATATGTGCACCATGAATGTATCCCAAAGTCATTATGGCTAGCTAGCGTGTTAAAAGCTGAAACATTAACAAAAAAAAAAGCAACCTTCACATCTGTAGAAACTGAGTTTTACTTCTGTCCAAAGAGTGCTGGTGTGTCCTGGGTCTCAGCCTGAAGCAAAAGCCCCTCCTCAATGTCTGATTCCTGGTTTAGACTGTCCAGTAAGGCCACAAATGGACTGAATGAGTTGTCTTCAATACAAGCATAAATTAAGTACAAGAGCGACGCCACAATGAAGAAGACCAAAATCTGTATGTGGATGGGTACAAGGCGGCGCTCAACCTCTCGCCTCTCCAGGGTGGTGGGACTGGAAGGAGTATCTGGATATGCGTACTGGATAGGTCTCCCTGCTGCACCCTTGATTGGTCTCCGGCGAGTGGCACTGAAATCCAGAGATATGAGCTGAAAATCTAATTACAAAACTCCTACCAAGTGTGCCAGTGAGAGCTGCTGTGCAAGTTATCCCTAATAACCAATTTCAAATTCTTGTACTTGTCTCACACTCAGGACAAATCAAATTCTCTCTCATCAACAGCTTAAAAAGCAGTGAGGAGTTTATAATTGGTGCAGTGTGTAATGGTGTTGGTACAGTACTTACTGGATCCCTGTAGGTGTGGTCTTAATGTCTGGAATCAAGTCCTTGTAAATATCTTTCACAGGCTCTGGAGCAAGCTAGACAGGAAAAGCAGTATTTACTGACAAAGCAGGCCAGAGAAAACAGAAGACTTTCCCAGACACCTGTGTTCAACAGAGACAGAGGCCCAGCAAGTCAGGCAGAAATGAAAGGAAAAGGTGATTTTTAATGTAGTGACCTGATTTCTGACACATACAGACAAAGAAACAAAGTAGAGGAAGTATTATGGTTATTGTGTATATCATTTTCATTTAAAAAGGAGTTAGACGTTAACCACCATATATCATGTGTTGTAGTAAGCCAAAGAACACACTTCCATCAAGTGAAATTGAACAAAAAACTAAAAAGATGATGTGCCTTTGTTTTCCATTCATAAGTGGAAGCCTTGGGAGTGTAGAACACAGACTGGTTATTCTCGTCTACAGCTGGCATGTCCACCTAAGAAAAGGAGATGTAACAGATGATACACATGTCCTGCCAACCCTGTTGAACCTCTCCAAACACTTTAACCACCACCGCAGTTTGAGCTTAAAAGTGTGACTGAACAATGTGAGCACTACTGACCCCGTTGGACCGCGACCAATGCTCCTGAACATTGCTCCCATTCAACTCTCTCTCAGTGTCTACATTAGTAGAGAGTGACGTCCGACTCTCCATCTGTTGTTTAGAGTAAGATTGTTCATCAATGAGCAAGTGCCCCTACAGTGACTACTCAAGAAACACCAATAAAATAAGAGTAAATGGCAATTTTTAAACAAGAAAACATGTCAGACTTCCCTCTTCAACCATCTCTGTGATGCTGAAGTTCCGAGAGGGAAATGGATCATTAGACATGACTGTTTGTGATCCAGTTGAGACCTGCAAGGTTTAGGATTATTATCATGTCAAGAGCAGCAAATACATGTATCATGTTTATCATCACCAAATCCATACACCAGTGACACAATTAAAGAGAAAATACAATGCCCAGTTTCCTCTAGGTGGTGTGTGAGTAAAGTTATTCCAAGCAAGGAATGTGGAGAATTTAAAATCCACAAGATTCAACTGTTCAAATAAGACCAGCCTACCCCTGATCCTAATCCCGAGCGTTGATCAACAGAGGATGCTCTACTAATTCCTGCGGGAATCTGGGAGCTCCAAGACCGACTCTGCTCTGATGATTTTAACACATTCCCTGAATTCCACTTGGTACTAGGTTCCCTGTGTCGGGAAGCACGAGCACGCTGCAAAAAGCCAACCCAAATCAAAAACAAAGACATCAGTTTTGCCGGTGAATTTAGTTTGACAAAAAAAAAAGAAATTGTGCAAAACCCTTAGGATATCTGTAGTATTTACCAGTCTGGATGAGGGTAAAAAACACTGTGGGTAAACATAACCACCTTTCTGAAAAAGCAACTCTACCTGTGAAAAGTTAAAAAATAAATAAATAAATAAAAAAACACAACAACACATACACAAACACTCAAAATGCAAGAGCTTGTTCTAAACCATAAACACATTCACTTATACAGTTGCAGTCTGTAACCACATAGTGGCACTGTAAGGAAGATTTATTTCCATTACGTTAGTGATGGCAAAAATGCAAAATAAGATCTATTAACCAGGCTTCTTATTGGCAGACAATTTAACTTATTAACACAGAAGCTCCTGATCATTGAAGATTTCATAACTTTTCTCACCTGGCTGCTCTTTTTCTGGGTCTGTTCTGACTGTGCAACGGTTTCTTGTCTTGCTCCTTCAGAACCTGCACAAATCACAGAAAATAGTATAAACCATATGATTATCTAATACCAGCCATGTAAAACAATCCAAAACATATCTGCTCATACCTGATTCTTCATCATCCTCTTTCCCATTTTCCTCCTCTTCTTCACTGTCAGAGTACAATACAGCTTCCTCTGTTCCATTCCTTTTGTCATGTCCATCAGACTCAAGCAACTTCCTGAGCTTCTGCTCATACAAGGCTCTGGTGGAACCTAGATGGATAAACAATCCAATTGCATTTAGTTTTAAAATATTTCTACAATAAAAAGAAATGTTTAAGACAGTATAAGTGCAACCTCACCTACTATGGGCCCAGCTTTGACTCCATGCACAAGCAATGCAGCCCTGAGGTCATCATCAGTCAAATTACTTGGGTCGGGCATTTCTGTATCGTCTTCCTCCTCCTCCTCCTCACAAAAACAAAATTTACCCAATTACTGAAATTTGTTCAAAACAAGGGCTGCAGCTTGAATGTCAGCAGTTTCCACGTGGGTGCTCCTCTGAAATTGGTTCAATATCTACCAATTCTGGGAACTGCATTTGCCTCACAGAAGAAACAGATCAGAGTGCCTGCATTTGATAGTGTCTCATCAATACTGGCATACAGGACTGCAATTGCTACAGTTATTCTTATCATTGAATAATCTGTCAATGATTTTCTTAATTGGTCTATAAAACATAAAAACAAAAAAACATTGACAAATTCCCGTCACAATCTCCTAAAGCCTAATGTAACATTTTCAAACCCACAAATTTAAAATTTCATACAACTGAAGCATTAAAATTCTTACATTTGACTACATGGAAACCTAAACAGGTTTGGCATTTTGTCTACTAAATTAATTCATAAATTACCAATAACATTTAATTGACTTTCTTAAATTTAGGGGAGGTGTATAAACTTTATGGCTTCTGGACCTCCCTTGTCATGTCTGTTTTATTTCTCCTATAGTCTGTTTTATATGGGCAAATAAAAATAAATAAAAAATATCTTTGCAGCTCTACTAGGATACATCTAAAATAGGTAATGCCAAAATAAAGACAAATACTACATGACAGATTATACTGAAAAAAGCGGCAGCAGTATTTAGACCATGTCATCTTATATGTATTTCAGCACAAACCACTGTTTACATTTTTCTACAAAACTGGCAAAGTAGTATATTGAAACTGAACCGGTGGTGCAGTCTTAATGAGAAATAACATTATTCTACAAGCATAAAGTATTCTACTGTATACATATCTTTGTCACAACTCCTCTTGAGTGATGCCTTCAGAAATCTTCCATTATTTTCTCAATTTATCATTTACTAAATAAAAACAGTGGAGAAATGCCTATCAAAGTTTCCCAGAGCACATGTTGACATCTTCAAATGGCTTGTTTTGTCTTACCAATTCCAAATCCCCAAAATATTATTATATATTATATCAATTTACACACTAAGCAACTAAGGATACAACTAGCAGTTATTTTCATTATCTTATTTTCTCGTATAATCAATGTTTGTTTGGTCCATGAATGTCCAGAAAGTGGTCAAAATGTTTTTAGTTTATTATCAGAAAAGGTCTAAAGAAACCAGAAAATATTCACTTTTGAGAAGCTGGAATCCAAGAATTTGGAAACCATATTCCAAAAACAATGACTCAAACCAATTGTAAAAATTGTTTATTTAGTAGTGGGCATATAATTGATTACTAGTTGCAGCTCTAAAAGCAGCACTTTCTCATGTTTGAGAATCTGGAACCAGACACTGTTTTGCTTCTTTCTTCTTTTTTTTTAATGACTTGACACAATTCATTTTACTGAAATAGATCGACTGATTAATTGACAAATCGTTTCAGCTCTAAGTGGGCCTAACATACAAATCTTTCAGCACTTTATAGATTTTACATTTTACCCTGACTTAACAGTAAAGTTAATTTAGCCTATTAGTGGGGGGGTTGCCTAAACACACTGTACCCCATGACACAGTGCAGGAACAACTCCTAGACTTCCAAGTGTGAAGCTCCTCTTCCTGACACACATAAATGAACGTGACAGGTGTGACAAGCACATGCACGCGACTTTAATGGCAGCCCCTCCGTCTCTTGTAAATCTATACCAAACTATACAGCTGGTGGTTTAATATCGTCAAGGATCACAAGTGCTGCAGCAAGCTGAGAAGGCTGTTTGGTAACTGACCCAGATCTCCACTTCCCAACCCTCCACAGCTGCTTTAAATCAGTTCAAAAACATTTATCAAATCACAAAAAAAGAAAAGTTGATGTCCTTGAATGCATCACTGTTTATAGGTTTATCATATTTGCAATAGCGACAACTGATCTTTCTTTATTTATTTTTAGGTAATTTCTTAGACATGTGAAGCAAGTTGAGAAAACACTCAAATTAGAGTGACTACTAATTAATAATAGGCCACCCAATTTTGTTCGTTGCACATCGAGATCAAGAGCACCTTAACGCAACATTCTGCAACAGTCAATTAAAACTACTCTTGTTTAAGACACCCCCCAAAAAAAGGGTTGCTGAACTCACTTCCACTTCTTCCACTTGATCCTCTTCGTCGCTGGAGAAATCCGCAGCGTTTTTTTGATCAACGTGTTTCATGTGCAGCTCCACATAAGCTTGCTTCTTGCTCTTGGAGGGTGGCAGCGCGACATTGTGGGCAATTAAATCTGACTTGAGTCGAGATTTGGAGAAGTGAGCAGGATCCTCCACAAACACCGGCATGTCACAAGACCGAATCGGAAAAAATATGAACAACTAACTTCAGTGCTTCAGTGAAACACGTTTCTGGAAGTCAGATGTACCCGACAGAGCTGCTCTGTGCCTGAGGTCTTAGAGAGTCTGGCTGAACTGAGAACAGCTGCAACTCACGACTTGACAGACAGCAAGAGGCTTACTTTATATACCAGGAGTGACTAACTTAAACATTACAACACAGCAAGCTAACAGTGTGTTTAGATCACTTTGAAGTATACTACATTTACATTAGACTGAGATCATTATATTAAATTGTGATGAACTCAAAAATAAAAGCATAAACACTAAATAAAAAAAGGCATGTGGCTTTGGTGTGAGCTATTAATCTGATTTCTAGGTTAAACCCTTGTTATTCAATTTATTTGCAAGTTCAGAGCTGCCTTTATTAAAAAGAAATCATTTTATTCAAATTATTTTTTATTAATTAATTGTTCTTGCCTCTTTTATTTAGTACGAAACTCTTAAAATATATCTGATCAGCCCACATTGCTAGTATAACATTTTTCTATCTTGCATTTTTATTATTATTATAGTTTTTTGTTGTATTGTTTTTATGCTATTTTATTGCCCTTTGACCTTCTTGGAAAATAAAGTCATTTTGTACATTGCTCCACTGTTTTGTTTTGTTTTTTTTGTAAAAATGAAAATGAAAATGCAATTACAGTCCAATTAAATTATCTCATTTTAATATAAGCCTATATCTTATAGCCAGTGTGTTGACCTTTCATAGTAGGAAAAAGCCAGAGGTGTTATGACATTAATGATCTCTATTATATTCAAATATCCCAGTACACCATGACAGAGAGTTAGCATGCACAATATGAGGATCCTGAAATCAAAGCAGCAAATGTAATGCAGTCATCCATTCATTGTGTCATTTACATTTACTGTAACAAAATATCCTTGTGTAAAATGGTCACTACTTCATACAGTTGTATTTATATGCAGATCTTTACACCAGTAAAATGATTGTGTACCTTTGACCTTCAGGTTTGACCCGGGCCCGGCCTTTGGACACTGGTGCTGTGGCGTCTTCGGTGCACATTGCTGCAGTATATTTACAGAAATGATGCATCCAACTAGTAGAAGACATTGTAAGTAGGTCTTTTTTGCAACACCTGTTTAAAGATAAAAAAAGAAAAACACTTGCTCAGGTGGTTGTTTAAACAGGGCGTGCCTACATAATGTGTCATGGAGGATTGCTCTATGTTCCAGCCAGACACCTAAACCAGGAGCCTTGTCCAACAAACACATTTACATGACTATCCTAAAAACTAGTAAGAGCAGTTAAAGCAGCCAAGATAATTCGGTAAACCTGCTACGTAATATAGGAAACTGCTTCAGCACAACTTCACCCAAACAAATCCAATCAGCATTAAATGAGTGAAATGACCTGGTAGGCTTTTGGTCTAAATCAAAATCATGGGTCACCGTTATCTATAGGGGACTGTCTGAAGAACCACAATTAATTAACCTCAACAACACCCCTACTTCCCAGCAGATATCCTTCTTTATGAAACAGTCAGTGTTACAAATAAAAATAAATAGGGGGGACTTTTTTATATAACAAATGGTTGTCTCAAAAACAGGAAACAAACAAACTGAAACGACTAATAATCCTTGACACAGTATTATTCAAAAATCACCTTATGCCAGTCAAAAAAAAAAAAGATGAAGCAAAATTGATCCTGTGAACAAAAGGTGATGACAGATGTTTGTCTTTGCTGTAAATTTTTACAAAACAGCTCAACCGTATTTAATTAGATGACAACTTTGCTATTTTGCTCTCGCTGCTCCACGAATATGAAATGACAAGACAGCAGGGGGTTTACTTTGCATCGCAGTGATATTTGAATTTGAGTTGAACAGACTCGATCACCTGCTGTGCTGTTTACTGTTGTGAACTTGAATTGAACCATTTTTAGATTAGACCATCACACTGTGATGTGAGGAAAACAACATTTGTTTTCAGTGGGGATTTCTGGGGAGCTGACGGTACTGGAATGAGATCCATCAGTTGTGAACATGTATACAGTTTTATTATTAGATACAAAATATTAGCCTTCCTGGACGTTTAATCTTATTCTGATAGATTTTACCACTGAGCCTTTTTATATTGGTCCACAGTGTTGAACTTGTTGGCAAGCAGCTCTTAGGAATGATTCACAACAGGGAGGTCAGGTAACTGCTGCTCAGTACATTAAATTCACCCAACTAGTATATCACAGCTAAAATTAGTGAAATATTGTGATGCCCTTTGTTGGTCTTGAGGAATGTTTTGTTATTACACATACTGCAAAAAATAGGATCATGGCATTGAACATTAAGGCAATGTCAGAGTGTATTTTAAAGGCATACAAAAAGGTTTATGGGCATTTGTGGACATCTTTCATGTCCAGGTGCTGAGTCAAAAAAAATGTTGTAGATACTATACTTTCTGTTTCCCAAGGATTCAAAGCACTGTAAAATGCTCCTTCAAAAAAAAAAAAGTATCTTTATTACATTCACAAAGAATACAACGTTTCGAGCTCAAATTGGCTCTTCATGAGGTACAGATGCCTCTGTTGCAAGTCCTTGGGAAACAGATAATATAAAAAGTCTCAAATCAAAAGCCCTGAGGTGGAGTGAGACTTGACTCTTACTTTGCAGAGAGAATAACTAAGACTTGCTTCAAGAAGTCTGATGCATACTTCCAAGTTCAAAGTTAGGAGATATTCAAGAGGTTTTGGGATCAGAACGCTGAATTCTCCTGGAATGCTTTTGAAAAATCTCCTTGACAGGGAGGGGGTACAAACCACAAGAGGCCACATTTGAAAGGCTTTGAACCAGCAAGTTTGCAAAAATGAAAAATAATGATATTAAAAATAAAATCGAAATTAAATATCCAGCTATATATACTAAAATAGGCAAAAAAATACTCATGTAAAGAAGAGTGGGAATTAAATGAATAGCCATTATTTTGATTGATACGATGTCTTTTAGCACTGCTACAGGTCAGCACATAATCTTTACTTGAATTTAGAGGGCAATTCACTTCTATTAATGATAAGCATGATGAATACTGAATGGACAATAATTATCTCTCCACGAAATGACAGCTAAGTTATGGAGAGGCTCATTAAGTGTCCTTAGTTGGAATAGCCAGAGGTAAACAACACATATAGTTTTACCCCATTGTTATGTCGATAAGAAAACAGTGTGAATCAGTGGCAACAATAATAATAATAATAATACATGCTATTAATGGTAGGTTCTATTTTTTAGAGCTCAATTAGACAGTAATGATGTTATACCACACACACTTTAACTAACACTAGTAGAATCAGACAAGAGTCATTTCCTAAGGTAATGGTATGCACTCATTTTATTGTCCTCACAGGGGACTGAACATCCATCATTAGATTAAACACATCTTTCAATTCACAGAGTTGTGACTTTCACAGTAAACCTTCCAGTAGAAATAAAAACATTATGGAAATCATAGAAAGTCTGACAGCAGCAGGAAAATTGCTGTTTAATTTCCTTGAACGTGCTAAATCACAACTTTCATTAAGACTACGCAATCATTTTCCAAAACATTTCCAAGAAAAACACAAATGTTTGCTCTAACTCAGAATATCTGCATTTGCCCCACAACTCCTTGACGCAAGGAAAGATGCATGAGGTAGATGCTGTAGGCCCAAACTTTTGTTGATATAATTACGTTTTTAGATGCTACAAATAACTCATAAAAACAAAAATTTATATTAATATTGCCAAATTATGTTTTTACTTTGTTTGTAGTCTGTTGCTCATTGAATAGTTTTGGCGGGCATAAACAACATTTGCAAATAATACAGAAATCTTTGCAAAAAAGTTTCAAAAGTCATGTAACAGAGGGCCACAGTTGACTGTCCACTGTGTATCCAATGGCTTTAAACCCTACATGACATGTTAGAAAGAACTCACATAGGAATAGAAAGCCATAAGACACAGTTGTGGTTTGATTTGGAAGACAATAAGACAAAATCAGTTACTTAGATGCAGAGAGCTTATGCAGTTAGGGTCTGAAAGCTTGGAAACATAAAGAGGAACAAACAGGGGCAAGTTGCAGACAGCATTCAGGATTTAAAACTTACATCCGCATGAATAATTAACCAAAGAAACTGCAAGTATTCATCTGAGGCCCGAGGGAGTAAAATGAAACTATGTTATGATTCTTTATACTGGTAGGAATTGTATTTTTCACAACACTGACTCAAATAAATTGACCCCTAGCCGATGCTTGAACCTTACAGCAATCTGCCGCAAGCTATTCAATTCCTCAGGGGGGGTTGAAGAATAATCCTTGATTAAAAATGCAGTAAATCAATGTCTACAGGGAAAAGGTACAATGTTAATCAAAAGGATTTTGTCACTGAATTCAAAACAGATTGCATAAACTTCTTCTATATTCTGCAAACCCCTTGACTTCCCCAAGCACAAAGAAGATTATTACCTCAGTATGTAAATTCAACTACTGGGCACAGGAAGCCAGCAGTGTTTATTAATGACCAAAATATTTTTGCAGATATAAACTTAGCATTTCCCTGCAGTAGCTCCTGTGCTGCTTGAATCAAAGCCATCATGCTAATGAGTTAAGCATAAGTCATGCACAGAAACACGACCTGAAATAGGGTTTTAGTACGCTTGATTCATACTCCCATGACCTTAAAAATGTCATTAATAAAGAAAAGGCAGCTTGTATTTTTGCCGAATAGTTACTGTTCTCTGCCCTGAAACACCAGACTGTTTAACACAATTTTCAGCACTAATCTGTCAGACGTTCTTTGGACCATTTTCAACCTCTCAGTGAGAGACTCAGCACTCGAGCTATGCAGGCCAAATCTGTTCACCCAGATGTCTGCTCAGAAAACAGTAGCCTTTATAAAAACATGAAAAAATCTTGTGGACAGAGAGGAAACGGGCTACTATGGAGGACAGAGGAGGCATTTGTTGACATTGTATCAAATGCAACGCTGAGGTATTTGAGGCACAGAGGGGCCAGGTATTTGTCAGTCAGTGTTTCTTGTGCTTTTGCTGTCTCCAACTCAAACAACAAAAGCCCCATTGAGACAGCCTCCTTTTTTTATCTGAACAAGCACACAAAGCTTCCTGTACTCGGCTGCAACTCTCCAGTACTGAGAGAACCACTTCTTGTCTAGTCTAGTCTTTTTATGCACCTGTTTCAAGCTGTTCAGGCAGTGCAAGAGTAAAAACACTTTGTTAGATAGTTTCAAATCTTTTCTCACGGCTTTGCCACATTTAACTTTCACATAGTTGCAATATATCCCAACTTTATCATAAGACACCCTAAGTTTATTCTAAAGAGATAGAAACCTAATGTAGTCCAGCTTGATTTTAAGTTGTCATCCTATCTAAACACCAAACACTGACATAATCTCTCATTGGTTTTACATATGTTGGATATTCATGTGACTCTCTGAAAGAGAGCATTATGTACTGATTGAGGAAAGGTGTTTACTCAATCAGCCTTTTCCAGGTTTGAAAAAGACCACTGCCACTGAGCTCCAGGGAGCCTGCGCTCATGCATGTCTCAGCATAAATTAGTAAAACCCCTGTGCCAGACTCTGTCCAGACAAGAAGGTGAATCTCAGCCACAGGGAGGATTAGCTTTAATCCCTAAACATCGTACATGGTCCTCTCTGCTGGGAGCCAGTTCAGACAATCATCAGTAGCCAGATGTTTTTAATGGCTTATTATGATTATGGCCATGTGTAATGTGTTTTTAATAAATACATTCCTCTGTTGTTATGATGGAAGTATGAGCAGTGAGGAAAATGTCTCCAAGAAATTGCAGATATAAAGCTACAGTAATACAGCAAATGAGTAATACCCCAGAATTTAACATTTAATGGTTTTAAATATAAAGATAAAGATAAAGGGGTGGCACCTGATTTTTTTTACCCTTTTCCATTGATCCCTTTACATTTATTAAAAACACAAAATCATCTTTCACCAGCAAACAAGACAACCAAAACACAGTGAAACACTGCATACAGCACATGAAAGCCTCAGAGCATCAGTGAAGCTGCTTCTTGTTCTTCACTGTCAGTCTTGACCGAAACACAAACAGCTATTTGGACCAACACACTTAACACTTCTGAAAGTGACAGAGACAAACATGCAGTTAGTGCCAGGTTGCATTCTTATGCTATAAATCTGACTCTTACCTTCTTCTCCCTCTCCTGCGTCCCTCGCTGAAACAAGTATGGCATCCCCTCACCCTAATACTGTATTAAGAGACAATGGGTAGTGGGGGGGAGGAGTTACTATGTGAGCAGCAGAGAGAGTGAGGAGACAGAGCGAGTAAAGCAGAATGAAAACTGGGAGAGAGAGAGAGAGAGTGTGAGAGGGAGAAAGGGGGCTCAGAAGGGAGATCGCTTGCCCACAAAACTCTCGTACCACGAATCTGACGAAACGTTACATGAATGGCAATTCTAGAAATCCCCCTCCCCATCCCACCTCCCTAGATGCAATGTCAGAGAAAACATCAACCAGAAATCCCTCTTCACGTGGGAAATGTAAGGAAAAACAAGAGACTGTGAGAGAATGGGTCCTGGTTTTAAACAAGTCCCTTTCTTTGGCTTTCTTTGAATGAGTTCTTAAGACTCCAAGTTGGCAGAGTGCCCATGGGTCCTGGATGGAAAAGGATAAAAGAGGGGCTGAGGTAGGGGGGCTTTCTATTGTGTTTGTTCCCTTCCTTTCAGTCCTGGCACTCTAGTTGATCTTTGCAGCCAGTTGCTGAATATTCCAGTCACTTATCCCTCGATTGTAAACAGAAACTCACATTTCCATCATTGATGTTCACATTACACCCACCCCCACCTCACAACGATGATACAAACTTTGTTTTTGTATTCTTGCACGTAAAGTTTGGGTATAAGATTTAAAATAGGAAGCCAGGACCAAAATAATTTTCCAAATTACAGTGTCTCCAAGTCAGCACTGATCTGAAGATCCCAAGTCTCTTATTGAGAATTCTTTGTTTGGACCTCTTTCTCCTTTCTTTGTCCTTCTAACAGTCCATCACTAGTAGGGGAGAATGCTGTTTGCCTGGTGAATCTGGGATGAAGACAGCAGGTGCTGTTGCCCCTCTCTGAGCCACATTCACTCACAGCTTTCTCCCCCCTCCATCCGTTTCCTCTACTAATACACCCTCCTCCCCCTGTCAATGTGAGGACAAGGAAGGGGTGGGGGGTGGTTAGATAGGGAGAATGAGCTACTGTATGGTGAAGAAACACACCCAAAAAAGATACAGTTTGCTGAAGGTTTTAATGAGTGACGTCATGTCGGTCTGGCCAGAATAGCTGATGAGCTATGTGACACAGAGCCAAGGTAAAGGGTGCAAAGGATTAATGCAACTGCATCTCTTGTTAGTCTCCACTGTGCTTCTCAACGCTGCTTGTGCTGCATCAGTGCCGCAAGAGAAGCCCTGTTTTCACTCACAGTCTACCCCCCTCTTCCTCCTCCTTCTCTTCCTCCTCCTCCTTCCCCACAAACCCTTCCCTACTCTCTCTCTCTGTCTTCCTCTTGCTTTCCCTCAAATAGACACACAGGCTCGGTTCATTACTATTCACCAGGTTTCACTAAGACACGCATCATTGCTCCACTCTCTACAACTGTGTCGGGAGAGGCGGGAGGGGGGAAGAGGAGGACAGGGAGAAGCAGAGGAAGGGTAAAGCAAGAGACATCTTATGATAGAAAAGGATAAATCACCATTGTGTTTTTCTGTGTCCGGATGTGTGTACAAACATATATTACCAGTGTATGCATGAGTTGTTCTCTCATTGACTCTGACAGAAATATCTTCAGGGCGAACAAAAGCCGGTTCAGTCCTCAATACAGAAATCTGTTATCCTTTGTGGGGTTTTGAAATCATCACTTGCCTTTCATTAAAACCACTGAGGTCAGACACTCGATCACAGCATTCAAATTATTATCTGTGCTCATACACTGACAAAGCATTTCATCCATGAAACCGGGCACAATGCTTGATTTCTATTCCTGTATTGGCTCAGCCTAAGCCCTGTATAGTCTGGAACACTTTGTCACATCCATTTCATGAAAAACTGTACTTCCCTATGAAACCAGACCTTTGTTATACTACTTTTACATTGACTCCTAGAAGCAAACCCAAAGGAGGAGAAATTATGCTGTAGTGGTAACCCCCACATTAAATGATACATGTTTGATTTGGATAAAGTAGGCTCTGACAGGAGATAATATCAATTGCAAAAGCTGTGTGGCTGCGTATCCACTGTCCACTGTGTGGCTGTGATGATTCGTACATTGATAGCATTGAAATACTTTAGACTTTCTCTAATCTTACAACCTCATATTTATCTTAGTTTATATCACTTAATTTGGATTCACACATGTTTCTGTGTACAACAGACACTACTTTGCAGTGAAGTTATGGCACCTTCTTTTTCACAAGGTTTCAAACAACAAATTAATCATCTCCTTTTTGAGAATAGTAAGGATTCATTTCCTCTTTTCTTCCCTGCCTAACATCACAAGACCAAGCAATTTCAAAACTGAATATGGTATCAAAGGTGTTTCATGTGTGTTCTCACAAAAAGTGCTAAAAAGATGATTTACTGGGGACTGGGAATGAACTGGGCCTGAGTGGCATCTGTGGAAAAGTATTTGGTCTTTTAATTTTGAAGACTTGTTGGAGCAACAATATGTTCCAGGATTTGCTGTAACGTTTTAAAGCAGAGCCGAAATGACACCCTAAAATCCCATTGAATGGATTTAATGGAGCTTTACTGCAAAACAAAAAACCTGATGATGACATCTGAACACAATTTGGTGTGAAATTCTGAGCTTTTGGAAACTATATATTACAGATAAATAATAAAGCAACCATTTTATTTTATTTGTATGCTTGAGGGCATTGTGGCACTTACTTAATCAAGTTCAGTAGCAGTCAGTTTATACAGGACAAGAATTAGTCACAGTTTAGGATTTCAGATTATCATTATGACAAAGGTTATGATAGTCCAAGATTGAGCATATATGTGACACAAATGATTATATAGCCTCTAAGAAACAATTCATATTAAGGCCAATAATAACCATCACTAACAGCATTGTGCATTGAAGTATAATTAGCCAATATATCATGGATCAACACATACAGCGTCGCCACTATAGAGTGGGGATTGGCTTGCAGAAGTCATTATCTTCAGACGGCTTCAGATGTGATCGGCTGCTGAGCTTTTAGGAATCCTGGGTGGAAATTCCTGATTGAAGTCTTTGGATAAGCACCAACGCTCCACTGGACTTAAACTGCTATTCACATAATATTAAAGCCTGGACTGTTTGAGAAAAGGCCTTTGTACTGAGTCCAATAAACTACAAGACTAATGCGGACATATCAGAATACAGGAGCAGCATTCTTTTAAGATTCAGGATAGTTTTGGAGTTGCATTAAAAGATTTCTCCTGTGAGGTCAGGCTTTTCTCTCCACTGCTGTCCAACCCTTTATCCTAGACATTATCTTTGTATACTGCTAATTATCAACAGCAAATACATTTGGTTAGAATAATAATGCTGCGTGGATTATACTGTGTTTATCAAAAGATATTAAGAAATTATGTTAATGAATGTTTTTGTCAAGTGGCAGAATGTTTGAACTGAACACATCTAAATGTTCACTGACAACATATCTCATTTATTTCCTCCATGATACCCACTCATCTGAGATAATATTGGCTCCGAGCAACTACAGCATGATTAAACTTTATTCATGTTTTTATTATGTTAGGACACACATAGCACTTGTTTAAAGGATATAGCTGGTACACAGTATTACTTTCATTACCACTAGCACGTTGTGCCAGAAATCACAACCTCTTGATTTGTTCTAAAGTTCTTTACAATGTAAAGTGTAGTAGAAAGTCAAGATGTCATGCTATATAGCATCACAAGCTAGCAAAGCACTGTAAATGAAACTGCAATGTCTGCCTTACATGTAACTGCTCTCTGGAGACTGAAAAAATGGTCGCTGTTATAGTCTTTGGCACAGTTTCCAAACAAGCTGACATGCCCGTACTCTTCCAGGCCAAGGAACATGTCACCCAGTGTGGCTCATTAATATGCTTTTAATAGTTTGTGGACAACAATGGAGGACTGCAACTCAGAGGAATAAGAAATGCTCTGCGACTGAGATTTAGTAAAATAGAGAAAAATGGCCCAATCCTTTAAGGCTAAGGGAGGGTTATAGTAAATTGAAGCAAAACAGCATGCAGCACTTCACACACTGTAGATCCTGATCCCCATTGTCCAATTCCTGTGGTCTGTGCATACACCAGTGACTGTGAAATGACTTGTGTAGCAATTCAAAAATGATACAGGCTATCAAAATATAACCTGCAAACCAAATTAGTAGTAGCCTGTATAGTCTTAATGGGGCTGTGCTGTACACAATACAACAATTATAGTTATAGTAGACTCATGTAACAACAGTGGTTAAGATGTTAGTCAGTGCTAAAACTTCAGAGAAGAAGAGACCTAGAGAATGATTTATACATATGATTTTATATGAGTCACATTTCATACTTATATGCTCATATGCTCTCTCAATTAATTATATCAAAATAACTTTCATGACATACTCATGTGCTGCTTTACATGTTCCTTGCTTCACCAGCATCTAGTGCCTCGTAGAATAGCTCTGTTTTGCCCTGCAGACATGTCTGTTTGCATACCACATATCGTTGGCTCTATTTTGGGCCCGAGGAGAAGTGCAGGGGGTGCACTGCGGGGCATTTCTATCCAGGGCTGCAGGGACTGACTGGAGAATTGTGGATAGGTGACAGATACATTTCCTGTGTCATATCTACTTGAGCTAATCCCCTCCATTGTGTTAATGCATATACTGATTTATGCTCGCCTGCCTGGCTTGACAAGTAATAATACACAAGCACACTATGACTTCCTTCCTCTCATAGACATTCAAATGTTTATTTTGCTCATTCACATTATTAGATTCAAATCCACAAGCTTATGTATAAAAACATCAGGCTTTACGGTCATTAGCATGCAATTTTATCATGTCTGGCAGTATGTGCTTTGCTCCACTGCCCCTAAAGGAACACAGCATATAGATAAAGCAAATAGAGGCAGAGGAAGAGCAAAGAGGCAGGATTGCTCTACCTAGGATTATGATTCCTATCACATTGTCCTGGTACTGTCTCAGGCCTCTGATTGAGAGTTGGCTAAATGTCAGCCTATGGAGATGAGACAGAAAGGAGAAAAGCAACACTGCCTTTGTTCATTTTAAACCCTGTTAGTGATGTGCCGGTTCTTTATGTGGCTGCCATCCTCAAACCATGTGTCTGACCGAAAAAGAGATATGGTGATCTTTGTATGTGTGTGAGAGAGAGAGAGAGAGAGAGAGAGAGAGAGAGAGAGAGAGAGAGAGAGAGAGAGAGAGAGAGAGAGAGAGAGAGAGAGAGGGGGGTAATAAGAATTATTGTGAGCTATTCAACATCAGGGATAATATTGTGCTATAATTAATAGTAATTCATTTGTTCTTTCCTTTCCTTTTAAAACAACACCAAAATTGTTATATTTCTATGGAGACAAACCATCAGTGCTTTTAACTTGAATTGTGGATGAATGCAGTCCTTTTACACCATCTAGTGTTGAAACTTAGAAGAAAACACATATGACTTATAAGTTCTCACCTGTTCTAAAATGTGATTTGCTTATTGTTACTTTGCAGTGTTTGACACTAAAAGGCTAATTTCACATTCATCTGTTAAATGGGGAAAGTTTCTCTTAAATCTCACAAATATGATTATGCGACATCACAACTAGTCTGGAGGCCAGTCATAGTCTAATCAATATGCAGCTTATTACAAGATATGGGAACTTGAACGCTTCAGTGCACAGAGACTGAAAATGAACTTTTCAGTGAAGTAATAGACATCTTTTATCTAGCAGTTAAAAATTGAAAATAAATTAAATCTGCTTATTCCTAGATTGTGTTTTTTCAATGAGGAAGAAGGGAAAATGCAGTTTTGAGATTTTTTAACTAGGCTAACTGAACTTTTAAACATATTATTTGAAATGGTCAGTCAGTGCTGTTTTAAATAATAAATTAATAATGAGTGAGAGAGCATGCCTCAATTGCTCATCAAAAATTGGCTCACAATGGTTTTAAAGACACTTGCTTTAACATATAGCAGCAACATACTGTACTACTTCCTTCTTTAACCTGTATAAAGAATAAGTATATAATTCATTCAGAAACAGATGTCCTACTTCTGTTACCAGAAGTTGCAGTTGATTTTTAACCTCGGTTTACACACATCTAAGATTACGTTAGTTGACAATTACCTGAGAGAGTCATCTCATGTTGCTACATCTCCAGAAGCGGAAGTGTGTGGGGGGAAGATAAATGTTAATGAATGCCTTTTGTATAAACACCCATATTTCTCAGGGTTCAGTACCAGCGTCTCACCCTTGCAGGAGATGTAGACAAATCAGTTACACAACTTTGTAGAGCTTCGTATGCCGTGTCATTCTGGCACATAACACAGATAGAAAATGTGTCATATTGTGTAACAGTTTCACATGTAGTGCATGCTGAAATCAGTAAAGTCATTAGAGCAAGACAGCTAACATAGATATGCAGCATAGTTTTATATTTATGGACAAATTAACTTGTGAAGTAGCAAATTGTGTTACTGCAGCAGCAATTAAAAGAACTGAGTAAATCATATTGCTGAATTTAAGATAATTCACTGATTGCTGATAAAATCACTAGTTAAAAATAATTCAACAAATCTAAAAGATTTGTGTTGTAATTATATACATAAAACTAAAACTAGTGCTTTTTACTGTGTGGGTCTTTCATAAAATGTACATTTAATGTTGACTAAATACATAGTTTTCATAGATCTATGGGGGATTTCTCTTGTCCTCTGTTTCAACCTTGCTGGAAGCCCATATTTGGTCACAACCAGTAGCTTTTGTTCTCCAGTGTAATCATTAAATGGATTAGGTATTGAGTCCTCTCTCTTATTCATAACACTTTGGTTAAGTAATACCAATTTGGTCAAGTAATCACCATCATCCATCACAGAATACTTTTTTTTTTTAATTCAAAGAACCATTAACTGCATGCTTTCCAAATATTTAACTCCTGCAGAAGCCTTTAGATGAAGTGCATCTGCTAGTTTCTTGACAGGTCGACATCCATTCTGAAATGGGGTCAAGCTAAACATTTAAAGTGTCAGTTCACACATATTTTACATCCTCAGTAGCCCTCCTTAGCTTTAGACTGACATAAAAAACAACATAAATATAATAACAGCTATCACTTAAACTATATGCAGTTTCTCATGTTGACTTTCTCAGTCAAAAGACAGACAGCTTGTTGTTGCAGCAGTCTGAATGTCATAAATAGAGACACTTGAATGAAAAAAGTTAAACAAGCAATGCCATGCTAGCTTATGTTTAGCTGGTACAGTATAATATTTACCATGTTCACCATTTAATGTAGCATGTTAGCATGCAACTCTTAGCAAACCAGTTAGCACAAAACAAAAAATGCAGTTGGGGTGGGGATATCATTAGTTTTGCAGTTATTTGGTCATAAACTACAGAATTGGACAAATACTTCTATGCAACGTTTTTATACTTCATCTTTAGGGGGACATGAATGTACATGTACCAAATGTAATGACAAATATCCTAATAGTTGTTGAGACATTTCACTCAAAACCACAAATGTAAACCTCGTGGTGGCAGGGTTTATCCTCCGGGTATAATGTCTGTACCAAATTTCATGGAAGTCTATCCTGAAGTTATTGAGATATTTCAGTCTGGACCAAAGTGGTGAATTGACATTTACATTATCATTGTGTGCTAAAAAGAAAGAATAAAGAAGTAGGAACTCTGTGGACACATCATACACTGCTCACAGAATATATCCAGAAGTGATATACAGGTAGTTTAAACCAAGAACGACAACAGTAGATTTCTTGCTAAAAAAAACCTAAAATACCAATGCGTACGATTTTAAGAAGAAATATACACAGAGCCAGGATATGACTGGGATATGAGATAGAATAGAGGGCAGTGTCTGCATTCATTATATATATTATACACATATTTTAACAAATATAATGATTACATAATGATGTTACAGCTGTAGTCACAAATGAACAGGAAGTGAATTTTAGAACAGATAACAAAATCAGTTTAACACAACAACACATTGTCATTTTTAACATCCAAACTTATTTCATAATAAGTGCTGCAGGGTCGTCCGAGATATGAAAGAAAAGACATCCAGTCGATGATACATCTATCTGTCATTGCTTCCTGAACGACACATTTACCATTGATAGGGTTGAAAGTGGTATGACATGTAAATGCACACTTTCTGGTAGCACTTCAACTGAGACTCTTTCTCACTACAAATCATTGACACAATTCAAATAGGCATATTATTGTTAGAAGAATCTCCACTTCACCCATTAACTCAAGAGGACATCCTTTTCAGTGAAGCAATCCAAAGAGGAGGGAGCGAAAAGCTTTAAAAGAAATCAGAAAACTCATCATACTACAACAAGCATCCACACACCGTCCCAGAGCTACTGTTGCATATTGAGATTGTAATATTTGATAGTAAAAAATCCTTGGCAGCACTGAGGTGAATCTATCTTTATAGTGGCTAAGATGTTTGTGGACGAGCGGATTGTTACTCTGTTCAAAAGGAATGCCCATCACACACTGACTTACTGGAGTGTTTTCTTCAGCTTTGGACTCTGCATTGCTTTCCTTGGACCTACAATTTTGGACTTGCAATGTCAAACGAACTCGACACTTAGTCAGATTACCTGGGTGTTCTTTTCCCAGCAGTTCTGCCTGCTGATCGGCAGCTCTATTGGTGGTGCTTTCAAGAGGACGTAAGTACCATGAACTCAGATCTGGAGAGTTTTCCAGAGAGAGTTGTTCATTGTGGATACATAATTGATAAAACATCTGTCATCTTAAGTCAAGGAATCAAGGATCGACTGATCATCATTGTAATTATGTTTATCTTGTTTCTTTCTTAAAGGTTGTTCAGTGCTCTGTCTGCCTTATTTGTCTCTGCTCTCGTCATCTCTGTAATATTTGCCATCATCCCTCTGTGCAATAATGTCCTGTTGCTGGCCATTGCCATGGCTGTGTCTGGTTTTGCAATGGGAATTATTGACACCATCGCTAACATCCAACTGGTGACCATCTATCAGAGGGACTCGGCTGTTTTCTTACAGGTAACAAAGTCTTAACCTGCCAATTATCTAAATACTAACATGGTAGCCTTCACATTCAATCAATTACTAATAGCTGGTTCAGGTACAACAATACAACGTCAAGTTTAGAATATATATAAGACATATTAATTAGTAGGAATATATTGTCCAATTAGGAGTCAGTTATATACCATGTTTTGTCTTCTACATTTTGCAGGCTCTTCATTTCTTCATTGGGTTCGGAGCCCTGGTGAGCCCACTGATTGCAGATCCTTTCCTATCCGAGACAGGCTGTGGGAATAACACAGGGAATGGGACTGAGATCATGCATCATTTCAGGAACATGCTGAGAAACAGTCCAATCGCAGAGCACAACATAACTCAGATCCACCTGCCCCATGAGGGAGAGGAAGAGGAGTCCAACGTGCACTATGCCTTTTGGATCATGGCAGTGATCAATGTAAGACACTGAACAGATGCACAGTAGATACAAGAGAGGAGTTTTTCTTTTTCATACCTTCTTAATCTGATGTTTCAGTTAATGTTTGAAAACTACAACAAATGAAAAAGCTTAATATTATTTATGCACCCTTTAGCTGCCTGTGCCCATGGCAGTCCTGTTCCTGATGTATCGGGAGCAGCTGATCCCATGCTGCCGTAGTAGCACTCCTCGTCTCCTGGACAAAGATGAACTAGCCATGGAGAACCAGCAGGGGGCCGAGGGCCCAGATGTAGAGCAAAAAGAACATGAAGCAGGAGGTAAAGACAGGGAAGAAATTATTTATATACAAGACACCTTTTTTTAAAATGAATAATGCATACTTTTCTCCCTAGATTTTCCGTCAGCTTAGAGGGAAAGACAAACCATAACTGCCATTTTCTGTGCTACAATCTGTCATGTGTGACTTTTCGCTCTGTTACAGGTCATGGGGATATCTTTAGCTGCTGTCGGAATGATAACCTGCGCGAGCTGCCAGTATCCTTCTTTATGATTCATGTCCTTGGCGGGATGGTGCTCTTCATGACTGATGGTATTGTGGTGAGTGAGGGGTGCAGATAAACAAAACTGTATGACATATATTTCACAAATGGTGTCATAAATGCAACTAAAAACTTCACATTTAAAACAGAAAGTAAAGGACCTTTCTTTTTTCAGGGTGCATATGCTGGCTTCGTGTACACATATGCAGTTGCACCGCCTATGTCATTGCCTCACAAGACAGCAGGTTACCTGGCCAGTATCTTTTGGGCAGCGATCACTGCTGGACGTCTGTTGTCCATACCTCTTTCATACCGTTTCCAGCCTGTGAGACTGCTAATGTTCAACCTGGTAATAAAATATTAAGTGCACCATCATATTATGAAACATACACTCTTTAAGGTCAAACACTTACTGATTGTGCTCTATCTTATTTGTTCTTACAGGCAGGTGCTATTGTTACTGTGTTGATGCTGCTTATTTTCTACACCAGCAACACCTTTCTGTTTGTCGGAACATGTTTATGTGGGCTTTTCCTCAGCAGCATCTTCCCCTGTATGCTTGCCTACACTGAAGACATCCTTGATTACCAGGGTATAATTACGTACAATGTTCATAACAACACAGTAATGGAGTCAAAGCACAGAGAGGAAATAAACCATACGTTTCTTTTTCCAGGATGTGCAACTTCAGTCCTGGTGACAAGTGCAGGGATGGGAGAGATGGTAATGCAGGTTCTGGTTGGCTCAGTAAGTATCATGAGTACATTTTATGATTATAGAAATAGTGTGCAGTAGTACATAATTAGTCTTACTGTATAATTGCAAAAACAAGCCAAGAGGAGATTTAGATTCATGATCAGTAGTTTAATGTTTCTGTCTTATCCCCAGATTATCCAGACAGAAGGCAGCTACAGCTTCCTGCTATGTGGAATGATAATCGCCTGCATCGGTTTTATTCTTTTCATTGGTCTCCTGCTGTTCCATCGGATGCACAGAAATTACCTCGCAGGTACAATATCCGCCAGCATCCTTTTACGATGCCTAGTAATCATTGATTGTAATTATTGCTGAAGGTTTATTTGTGTTTATTTTGTACACCTCATCACTCACTCCAACTCTCCCTTCATCACAACAGGAACAACAAAAAAGTCTGCCATGGTGGATGAACCAACACCCGAACAGAATGGATCCACTAAAACTGAACAGAAAGAGGAAACAGAGACCAGCTGAGAGTGGATATCATTAAATTAGCGACTATGAATTTTCCTCAAAGACTCTAAATGTTTTACTTAAGTCCACCAAATGAATATTGGGTAGATATATTTTTATTGTGCCGGACATTACATTGTCTTTTCAAAGTAGAGAGTGTTCATCAAATTGTAGACTTGTGTTCTGTTTATGTTGCATCAGGGTTTGAAATTTTAGGATTAGAATTGTATCAGCAGTTTTCCACTGAAAATATACATGTAGTGTAAATTTATGTTGGGGATTCAGTTCAGTTTTAATTATAATCTTTTGTTTTCATGATGTTTTGAGTGTTTTTGCATTTATTTTGGGTAATGTATATGGAAAAATGTATAAAATGTGTATTAAAACAATTAAACTAAAATTCATGGTGTAGTTTAAGTAGATTCACACATGAGCATTTCTAACACCACATAGTTGACATCAAAGTAAATAATGTGGATACATAGAACACACCTGCAACATTTCACATGTTTATTTTCTTTCCTTTCAAAGTGGACTTCTCAGGTTTTACATTGTTGAACATCAGATGTGCAATGAAGGACTTTGTACTCAAGAATAGTTAACCTCTGAGAACTAAGAACAAATGTAAAACAGAGTCATCCAGGCTTACAACAGTTATCCAGTCAATTTATAACTTCGGATTTAGGCCCAGTTGCAACAAGAACAGGAGCTGTCAAAGACCAGACCAGAGGCACAGTGCTCAAGGTAGGTCTTTCCGGCGCTGCAGTTGTAGAATTGGTTCTTGTTTTTTGGGTTGCCGTACATGCCGTTGGCCTTTCCAGCGCAGAAACTGCCGTCCATGCCACTGGTGCCAGATCCCCCACTGGAGGAGCTGCCACCACTGGAGCCTCCGCTGGAGCTTCCTCCAGAGCTGCTACCAGAAGTTGTACTCACTCCTGCGATTGGTGGAAGTTTAGTGGCAGGAGGGGCACAGGCTGGAAAACACCACAAAGTAGTTGTTGAGTAAAAGGATTTTTGTGAAAACATCAAGTTAATTTAAATGTATCATCAGTGATAAGGATATTAATAGTCTTACATGCTTGTTCCAGATTAAGGGCCTTTTTAAGCACATTAATCAGTGGATATTTTCCCTGGTTACAGAAAGTTCCCAAGTAGTCGTCCATGTCAATGGTCCACACCATGGCACCTCCGAAGTTATTCTTGATCAACCACTCAGCCTATAGATAGCCAGAAGGGGGTGACGTAGAGAGCATTTGAATAGAGGTCAAACACTTTATCAGAAGACCTTTACACACTGATTGCTGGTCCCTGCCTAAAGTATGGACCCACATACAAAAAAAGAGGTATCACATGCAGAACACTTTGGTATATTTTCTCCGGTCGCATTACTTTTACATTCTAGCACATGTCCTAAATGCCTTAACAGGTAATGGAGATTGAGAAACATTTTTAGCTCAGAGGTAATTCACCACAGCCAAACACATTGTCCTGTAAAATGCTTAAATAGGTATTCTTTGTATGTGTTACCTTGAGCTGGAAGCTCTTGATGTTGTCATATCCCACCCACTGATTTCCCTTGTAAGCATATGGCACATCCTGGGCCTGGTTCCAAACCTGAGTTGCTCCATCTTTCAAAAAGCCACAGATCTGTAATTTGTACAAACAAGTGCATTAATAACACTTTGCATCTGGAGTCTGTAAAAAACTGACTGTTATCAAGCAGACAGATGAATACCAACTAATATACAGAATAACCACCATAAACATTCAAGCCTATTCTTATTACTCCATTACAGTAATTAATGATATTACCTCAAAGTAGGCAAGTTCTCCAGCCTCTTGTGTGTACTTTCCAGGACTTCCAGGACCAGAAATAGCTGCACCAACGCCGTGGTTAGCAGAGTTCTTAAGAGTGAATGTGTTGCCATATGTAGGAAAACCAACAATCAGCTTCTCAGCTGGGGCTCCCTGGCTCTTCCAGTAGTTCATGGCATAGTCCTGGAAAAAAGAATTTGGAAATAAACACATATCTGTAATGAGATAGTTTGTATGTATCTGCAGATAACGCTTGCAGATGTAAACTTACAGAGATCAGCTGCAGGTGTATATTTCTTCTTATATTTCAATTTCTGTAAATTAATACGCAACTGTGCATGAGGATGTTCAACCACTTACCACATTGAAATAGATGAAGCCACCTTGGTCACCTGGGCCTCTGAACAGGGGACTGCACTCACCAGTCATGGGGTCCCAAGAGCCATGGAAGTCATATGACATGACGTTGATCATATCGAGTGACCTGGATATTGAAAATAGGAAGGGAAGAGGTTACCAAGCTAACATTAACAAGCTTAATTATTTGATTCAGAGTTGTTCCATTCATACATGTTGCTGTCAATAAGACACACCACAAATACTGCTTCAAATGCTTACTGGCCAAGCTGGGGAATCTGATAAGCAGATTCAATGGTGTCCTTTCCTGCCGACACAGCAGCAGACATCAGAAGACGAGCCCTGTTGCTCTGCTTGGCCTCATTCTCAAACGCAGCTCTCATCTCCTATTGAATGCCAACAGATATAAAATATTTAGTATTAACTGAACTTCAGGATTCATAAATTCATAGATTTGGGACATGGTCATGTTTGAGTTGTTTTGCTTTTATGTGTCTTTTATTCACTAAGGCCCAGCAGAAACACCACAGAGATTTATTGTGGAATGAAAAAATGTAAAACAAATTTTGACAGATATATTTGCTAGCAGGTAAGAAATTATTTAAACCATAATATTGAGAAAAAGTAAAAGCCAGACATGACAAACAAACCTCCAGGAAAACTGAGTAGTTCTCCTTATCATCAGCAGCGCCTCCTCTGTTGGCTGGATACTCCCAGTCAATGTCAAGCCCATCAAACTCATACTTTCTCAGGAATGTAATGACTGAGGTGATGAAGGTCTGACGGTTGGCAGGGCTCGACACCATCTGCGAGAAACTAATGTGGGAACAGAAAATCAGAAGAATCCTCATTGTAAGAGTGCTAAGTCTGTAGCTATCTGTGGATTATCTCACCCTGTGGAGCCATAGTTCCATCCACCGACAGACAGAAGAGTCTTCAGGTTTCCATTCCTGACAAGAAATGAGACATTTTACACTGTGGTGGCAGCTTAAAACACTCCTACTGTTGCATATAAGTGACACATTATTGTTCTTTATATGGATTGTTACCTTATACATAAGGGAAACAGAAGCAGAATCATTTTTAGTAACTCACTGGTTTTTCAGGCCGTTGAACTGACTGTAAAGCTCCACATCATTCCATTCAAAGGTGGCCAGTTGGTTGTTCTTTATGGTGGCGAAGGCATACAGAAGATGGGTACACAGGCATGGGTCGATGTCATTGGGCATGTAAATGGTTGGGGGTGGTCTGTACTGCGCCCAGTTTGTGAAGTAGCATGACAGTATGAAGGATGAGCCTTTGATAGGAAAGAAATCTATTATTTATGGATAATGCACATGCAATACAATTTCTGACCATGAAAAAGAAAAAGAAACACAAACACACACACACACACACACACACATACACACACAGAGTATCTTATATTTATAAATTGCTTACCAAGCTGCGCATGCAGCAGCAGGGCTAGAGCTGTAAAATTGAGAGTCACATGGTTATTATTGAGAGGAAAGAAACAAATAAGTGATAAACAAGAAATATATTAGGAGGAAAAAGTGCTCAAAGCAGCATCCTAAAGATGAATGCAATATACTGAGTATCCAAATTGTGGAAGTACAAAGAGCCAGGAGATTATTGAACACATAGCTCCTCTGACTTACCCGTCAGCAACAGTACTTTTCCCATGACTACCTTGTACAAGGAGGTCATCTGTAGCACTCGCTTTTATACGCACCCAATTTGCTCAAAGTTAAACAAAAATAGGAAATCTGCCAGGTCTTTATTTGCAAAAGATTGTTTCAGAAGAGATTATCAAATGTGCTCACTTGCACATTACAGTAATATGTGATTACTTATCACACTTTCAGGCGAATTCGCTACAGGTGCACTTTCTTCTTGTGTGAAGGTCTTATTTCTCTCCAGTTTCGGCTACTACTGCACCTAAGAATTGTTAAGAAAAAAATACACAAAACCCCTAAAGAACATTCAAGAATTTGTTGAAGATGTAGGTACAGTATATTTGACCAATTATGCCTGACCTGCCAAAAAAACAAGAGGAAAAACAAATGTTTGTGATTTGACGTAAGTGCATAAATCTCGGATATCTTCTCAGATATTCCACCACGTCATGCAGTAAACACGTTTTCTGTCTCTGTTGAGTGGAGACATAGAATATTAGAAGTCGAATCACATAAAAACGTGCAAAATTGTCTTTGAACTACTATTTAGACTGCTTATATGTGATGATAAATATGTTTGACAACTCTAATCAAGCAGAAAATCATGCAGAAAAGAGGTTCGTGATATGTCATGGAGAGGGATTTGCATTAGTCTATGATTATCATCAAAAACATTTTGTAGGGTAAATGGAACACGTATCTAATCATTTAGTTCCCATATAATAATGTAGCCCTCTTTATCTTCGACAGTTAATGTAATATTTAAAGAAGGATATGCTAGTGTCAGCGGAAAATACCTTGGCTCAGCTGGGGCACTGGAAGCAGAAGTAAAGCCATTTGCTCTTGCTGTTACAAAACAACCCTGTCTGCTTTTAAAAGAATTAAAAAAATAAGACGAAGAAGTCAAGCAAATGTCAAGAGACTACATTTCATAGATTTACTTAATTAATAATGAAAAAAAATCAATTTTAAATATTGACTAAGGTCATTTCATCATTTCAGAGCAGTTCGTTTGATAGCGTACTTGAGAATTCTTTCCTTGTTCTTCAAATCAAAAACTAATCGGTCACACATCACATGTACTTTAATTAAACGTCTGATCAGTCAATGAGAAAGTAAAAATGACTTTCTTATTAAGTTGCGGCTATTCTGTCTTGTTTCTAACTGTAAGAGAATTGAAATGTCACATCATTACAGATTAAACAACCTTATGCAAAGAGAAGGGTTTTCCCACAGGTGTTTTTTTCTATTGGTAGTGTAATCTTTCACTCAAATATGTACTAACAACTAGTGCATGTGTCACCAGCATAGTTCTGCTTTTCACTCCTTGAATTAACCTTAACTTCTGCCTTACAGATATTAAGTTCAAGTCAAAGTCATTATAATTATTATTTACATAGCATATTTAAAACAACCTCAGTTGAACACAATGCTGTACAAGCTGAAGACACAAGATAAAATAAAAGTTAACAATTATAAGTATGATAAACTATAAAAACACAATAAATAAAACTATAAAAACACATAGTTAAAAACAAAGATAGTTACACAATAAAATATAGGATGTCAAACTCAACTAGGATTAAAAGCCAAGGCAAAGAGGTGAGTCTTAAGCAATGATTTAAAACTTTATAGGGTCTGAGCAGTTCGTATATTATAAGGTTTTCAGCCTTGACCTAGGAGCATGCAGACACATCTGTTCAGTTGACCTCAGTGCTCTGACTGGAGCATGATGGTGCAACAACTCAGATCGATAGATAGGGTGGTGCCAGTCTGTTAAGAGCTTTAAAAACAAGTAATAAAATCTTGAACTGGATTCTGAAGCTGACAGGAAGTCAGTGTAGAGAGAGAACTCAAGTCAGGAGATTACAATAATAATAATCCAAACGTGACGTTATGAACATATGAATGACCCTCTCAAATTAATTTAGAGAAAGATAGGCCTTAACTTTTGCAAGTCAGAGTTGTCCCGTGTGAGAAAGACATCAGTCCACCACAACACAAAAGATTTCATCACTGCTCTCTGACACAATCAACTCAGTTGCTAAAGCACCTTGTGGTATTTGTTAACTACAAAATTGTTTTTCTTCCCACAGTTGCTATGTCCGCATTTGTACATGTATATTACATCTACATTAACTTTAAGATTTTACTGTTTGTTTTTAAAGACCTTTTTAACCCCTATCCTATTTTAAATATCTTCTTAAAATTCCATTTTTCATCTAATTGTACTTTCTGTACTGAAGGATGTGAGAAATCATTTTTTTAATTCATCTTTTGTGTTTTCATTATTTGCTTTGTACTGTAAAGCACTTCAACTTTGTTTTTAAAGGTTTTATTTAAGTAAAGTTATTATTAAGGTTATTATACTTGTTATTATGTATAACTGTACTGTATATGGCTAGTTTTGATCAATACCAATTCAATTTGGACTGAAACAAGTTAAATAATAAAGACATTTGGTAGTTCTCACTGAGGAAAAAAACATCAGTAAAAATCAAGATGACATAAAAGATTGAAACATGAACATATTTCAACCTATAAAGTCCACTCAAGTCTACAAGACTAAAGTGAATCTCAGAAAAAAACAGCAAAGTTAAGCACTGTGAATATGATATACACATGAAATATTGAAGCCCATAAAAAGAAATCTGAAAGCATCATCTTTTATGATAAGTAAAATATCATTATTAAGCCATTACAAATGTACAATCACACAAATTAGTATTAATAATTGATCATATCTATAAAAATGAGAGGATATATTTGATTTGCACTATACCGTGGAATGAAGTCATCGGAGGATATATAAAACAACTGTGGACACATTTATGAGATCCTTTCAATTAAAAATAATTAATGATTCTACGGCAATGAAAGAAATGTTAAAGGAGTATGAATCAAAAGATCACTTGTTTCTGTGTTTCTGTGTTTCTGTGTCTGTGATGTTGTTCCTGCCTTTTAGAAAGAGGTTCAAATGATGTGTTCAAAAATCAACCTGTGTTTTCAGCCAGACTTTTTCTTTGATGTACTGGCTGATGTTACATAATTTGGGGAACATTTTTTATTTTTAAAGCTGAAGGGATGGGCAGCAAATAGAAATAATGATACTAGAAATGTCCTCTTTTTGTTTTCTGTGGTAAATGTGTGGTTCATTCTTTTGTATGGTTGTATTTTGTTGTATTTTAGTTGTCTGTCTTAAAATGAAATCAAATTAAAGGTAACCAAAGCCTGAGAAAATACTAAGATGAATGCAATGGATGTGAAGCAATGGGCTGTGTGAAAATACAGTTTGTCTCACTGTAAATTATATTATAAATGCTCACTACTGTGACTGTCAGTCATCAGATGGAGAGAAAACAACTGACCTAGTTTAGATAGATAGATAGATAGATAGATAGATAGATAGATAGATAGATAGATAGATAGATAGATAGATGCTTTATTAACTACGTCCCATGACAGGTTGGTCTTTAGTGCCACCTACTGTTTAAGTAAATAAATTCGCTTTACAGTTCCCACGCAGGGGAGACAGTGACACTATATGTAACCTAAAATATAAGTTCACATAAAGAACGACCTGATTGGCCTAACCCTAACCCTCATTGCTCAACTTGACCAGCTGGAGGGAGGCCCTAAGAAGAGGAATTAAATATTACCCACTTCTGCTTCACATTGTTCTTTCCACTCTCATCATGAGGACGTCAAGGATATATGTTGGCTTCTTTAAGGGTAACAACAATGTTTTAAACTACTGTAGATCTCTAATAGCAGAGAAACATGGAAATAATACTTGATGCAATGAACTAATTTATTGTGAACTGTCTTTGGATTTTGCAGCTTCTGTTCTCTTTGTCTTCTGGTTAACAAAACATACAGTTGACTCAACTCCAACGGTGGTAACAGCAGAATACGGAGGATCTGTGGAAGTCCCTTGTCAATACGACCTTAAGTTCAGAGACAACACAAAGTACTGGTGCAAGGGAATTGTGTATGAGCTGTGTAAAATAGTAGTGAGAGGGGGCCAAGCTAGTGACAGGGCCTCCATTTCTGATGATAAGGAGGCTGGGGTCTTCACTGTTACTATGACTTCTCTCAGAAAAAGTGATGATGATGTCTACTGGTGTGTCATCTCTTCACCTGGAAGGAACACCCACACTCGTGTCAGGCTTGTCATCTCCCAAACAGGTATACTACAACTGGGTCTTTCAAATTGATACCACTGCTTCTTTATAGTCTTGTTTTGAAGTGTTCATTTGTTACTAATGTAAGACTATAAGAGTTGAATCTAATCTTGACTACAGTTAGGCTAGGCAGTTAGGAACATGTATTTCCTCAAAAATTCCACTTTTGGGTGGGGCTTGGTTGGGGGAAAAACAGTGATACTTTCCACTTTTGGGTGGGGCTTGGTTGGGGGAAAAACAGTGACTTAATATACTCCTTTGGACCAATCACAATATAGGTTTTATGTTGCCAGGTTATTGTCATATGTAATAACAAAACAAAAAACAACAACCAAAAACAGAGAAGCTGATTAAGCTGAGTTGTTGCGAAATAAGAAAAAAAAAAAACAGTTTTTTTCTAGACATCGGCTTTTCTACTCATTATAACTTGTTTTTAATGCTGTGTAGTAAAGCCAAAAATAATGGTACTAACTAACTAACCAACTAACTAACTAACTATTTCTTCTATTTGATTACTTTCTACTTTGATCGCTACTTTTAAATGTATCAATATTCACCCACAATGTTTCCTGGCACGTTGTATATTTAACGTACTGTAAATATGAAACAGCATTTCTACCATTTTATACTCTTTAGGGTTTCTGTCCCCTAATGTAACTGTTTTACATTAGTATTACTGGGATGTTCTCCGTATCTGCAGTTCTGCAATGGAGATATATATGCACAAGTTTTGACCTATTTTAATGTCACTATTGTTAGGGGAAAAATCTGAGAACTTAATATATCTATCTATAGCTACAGATAGATAGATAGATATATTATGTATTGTGTAAGGATATATGACATAGAAATATATTATTCAAAAAAATTGGTCCCATATGTGGGCAAAAACAGATAAATCAGTGTAATTCAAAATGTCATCTTTTAAATTTTAATGCCAAGTGTTGTTTTTTTTTTCACAGGGATAACACCAACCGACACCACCCCAACAAATTCATCACTGATACAGGGACGAGGTGAAGTAAGGTGAGAAAAATAAATAAATGCTATAATCTTATATTGTTGACATACTGATAAAAAAAATAAGTTACAGTTAATGTGATTTAATAATTAATGTGAACAATTATATGCCACTAACAAAAGTAATAAGAGTCCCTGTTTAAATGTGTTTGCTGTTGTTGTCTGTTTGTTTAACCAGCTGGTGGGAGACTCTACGTTGGATCATCTTTATTTTCATGTTATGTTGTTTGCTATCAACACATATCATTGTGTGGAGAATGAAAGCTGCACAAAAACCACAGCAGCCCAAACAAAGTCAATACGAGAACATTTATGAGTGAAAGTCTAGCAGTGTTTTATATAATGGGTGATTTATGAACACATATGAACATATCTAAGTATTCTGTCAGTGTGAAAGAAATGAACCATCAAGGGAAAAAGTGGCTTTCCACCTCATTTTTTTCTTAGTACTTATATGATTAAAGCTCATTAATTTCAGTGCCAGTGCCTTAGATAACTTTGGACACAACTTTTTAATATCTAATCAGCTTAGATTTATCACCTCTAGAGAGCAGGGGCTCTTGGCTTTCGAATAAAATCCCCTTTGTGCACAAACGAAGGGCCAAGTCTTGTGAAGTAGCTGCTTTTAAAAGATAATAAATGGACATGAAGTTACAGATGTTTGTTTTTTGTTTTTAAATGAATCTAATGAACCTTTCTTCACATGAATATAGTCACATGCACCCTCAAGTCACACAAGATACCATACAACTGAGGTGGAGTTTCTCTCCATGGTAATTCATGTAAACTGATGACTTCCAGTTACAATTAAAGGTAAATTATACTCCAATTCCCCAGAAAATGTGACATAACAGGCAGCGATGGTTTGTGATGCTTGTGAAGCATATTATATTAGCCTGTTGATTGTACTTGCAACAGATTTCAAAACTGCCTCATTTAACAGCATATTAACAGTTTTATAAGACGCATCTGTACAATGTAATTCAATAACGTTTCATTAAATATCATTCTTGTGATGCATAAAATGGTCTTCTTCCTTCTTTCTTTGTTTTTGTAGCAGTAAAAGATCAATTCAATTCAAAACATGTTATTTGTCCCTGAGGAGCAATTTGCATTAACAATAGCTCTGTTCTATCTACGGTAAGTGTCCCAGTAATTCATGACTGTATGACAGGGATGACATGCGTTATAGGACCCTTAAACCAAGGCAGCTAAATTGGATGCCAAGCATGCTTTGAAACTGTGACATATAAAAATATATTCTACAAAAAGGGTCTTCTGTGACTGTAGCCTAAAATCATATCATATAAATCACGACTCAACATGCAAACAAAACTAGTTTCAACAAAAAAGTTTTTGTTAATATGGTATTGATAACATGGAAATTGTGTTGTTTTCTTCAAATATTAATAAATATAATATATACATATATATATATTGATCATTTTTGATCAGATAGAGTATTAGCGTCTACCTGTTCATGTACTGAGGGGGAGGCAAAGCTCAGACTCAGGTGAGGATGCAAGAGTTTAGGAGATGACGTAATCACTTCTGCTGCATGAATATACTGAGCGGACTTGTGTCAAGGCAAAAGAGGAAGTTAGCTGTCAAAGTAAAAGCACAGGAAGGAACCAAATTAAAGGACAGCGTCAAATGGTTTCAAGTCTTTCTTAAAATAACAGTCAGGTGCCTACATGAACACTGAAAGGGATTTTCCCAATGTAATAATTCCTCCTGTTCATACTGGCTATTAAAATATCCCGTTCAAATGCACTTTCAAAGTGATGATGGCCAGAATCCTGAGTATGTCCACACAGTAATTTTACACACAAATGCATTTAAACGTTTTATAGTGTTATTTTTGTAAGGAGTCACTTTTTCCAAAACAGTAGAGAGCAATGTGTGTTAAAGGAGTGGACCAGACAAGCAACATCAGAGTGAGAAGCACTTCCTTGGTCAAGAGCCGCAGAAAACTTATCAGCTGAGAGGCAATTTTAGATACGAAAGCAATTTAGCACAATTTCAAACATGTTGACTGGGCAAAGGATCTAATTTAATAGACAGTTTGAACAAAGTTAAATACAAACAAATGTATTTAAAAGTTTATCTGAAGCTTATATGAAGCGTCTGAGTTAGTCACATCAAGTGGATATCTGCCACATTTAGTCTTTTATGCTCTATTAAATCTAGCTTTTTATTTTCTTTCTCTCTTTCTATTTTTCTGTACTTTGTACTTTGTTTTTTTGTACTTTTTTATTATAATGGGTTCCTTTTAATGTGTCCAATTTTTACTACAGTTGGGTTTTTATTATTTTAATTGTATGTTTTTATGCTTCCAATTCTTACTGTTAAATGTTTGTTTTTATGTAAAGCACATTGAGTTGCCCCTGGGTATGAAATGCACTATATAAATAAAGCTGCCTTGCCTTTGTGTTTCCTCAGACCGTGCTCCCCTGTTGAGCTGCTTAAGTATAGTAACAAAAAGAGGAGCTTTCTTACTGAAAAAGACATGAAAAATACCCAGTGTATTTGACTAATTTGGACAGCTGAATTTATTAATTATTATTTGCTTCAGGTAGATTTTTAAATATACTTTTGCATACAACAGGAATGATCACAGCAAAAAACAACAACAATGACAAAAAAAACCCTGTTGTGAACCCCTACTCTAAATTACCATGTACAAAAACAACAACCCCAAAACATTACTGTATATAGAATTTTGAGATTTTTTATTGTTTATTTAATTTCATTTTTTAAAATTTGTTTTGTTTTGGTTTTTTGTTTGTTTGTTTTTGAAAATACTGTTATGTCAATTTTGAATTTCACCCAATGGGATCAATAAAGTTACCCTACCCTACCCCATCCTATTTTTGGCATAGAACAAGAATTATTACAGCAAGAAAACCTGTTATGAACCCGTCCTTTAAATAAATTACCAAGATAAAAACACATTAATAATTAAAAAAATAATAAATTAACAGCTATGGACTGAATTTGGACTTCTTTACATGCAGTTGAAGTTCAAAACCTGGTACCCTAGGCTGTTTTTAAGGATCTTGTGAAGGCTCTGGAGTACAGGTTCTCTCCATGCAAAAACCATGTTAGCAGGATATTTTATTTTGAAGGTGACATCCGGTTGTCATGCGTGTTGCTCTTCGTAGACTGTAGCATAGAGTTGCTCGCTGGTGCCAACGCCCGGCGAAACAGATACGGAGGGATACTGGTACGTAATATAAACATTGTCTGACCCTTCTGTCTGTAGCTGGTTCGTAAAATCAAGGTTGGATATTAATTTCATCCTTCGCCTTTTTAACAGCTGGAGTAGTTCAGACACAGCAACTAAAAAGCCAGCATTAGCCTAAGCCAGCTAACTAGCCTGCTAGCATTGTCCAGTGATTGCTAGCGCTGCATTAGCTTAAGCTTGCTAACCGATAACCGACAACAAACCGGGTTTAATCTTCAATAAAACGTTACATGTTTGTTACAGTATTTGCCGATAAGTAATATTATGGCACCACTTTTGTAATATTAAAGTTATAAAAGTGATTACAAGTAATTTAGTGTTAGCAAGCGAGTGATGTTGGGCAACGTTATCATTAGCAAATGTTAGCTTTAAGACAGTTTTGGTGATGGGGTGTGACACTTTTACCCTCAGTTTCTTCTTGTCTATCTTTAACTACTCATAAAGGTGGATGTGTAACTAATCTTTAGTTGTTGTAAGGCTAATGTTGACATGTTTTATACATATATAAAATGTCCTAATGAGTTGTCACATCTCTTTTCAGCTAACGTTTGTTGTCAGCAGTACCAGAAAAAGCACAGAGATGCAGACTATCAAATGTGTGGTGGTGGGTGATGGAGCAGTGGGAAAAACCTGCCTATTGATTTCATATACCACCAACAAATTCCCCTCTGAATATGTACCAACAGTAAGTACGTTTCGGTGTACTTTCACAGGCTGATAGTGCTTCCCCACAAAGTTTGTACTTTTTTAAGTTAATTGCATCATTTTGGTGCACTCTGAGAGCAAAATAGAAATGTTATATCTATAAACAGAAATGTTATGCTCTAAACAATTTAGGTATGAATGGTATAAGTATGAATGGTGATGACAGCAAATAGGTCACATCCACAAAACACTTGAAAGAAATTTTACCATTTCATAAATGTTCTAAACAAACCATTAAAAAAAAAGACTAATGTCCATATATCTGCTCTGAAACAAAGAAAGCAGAAGTGATTATCCAAGTTCAACTATTTCTATTTCTATTTTTATATCTTTCAATAAATATATTTTTCTACATTGTTTCAAGTTCGTGTTGTTTCTTCAAATAACTAACCTACAGGTTAGCGACACATATTAGACTATGGTGAGCAGCCACACGCTGTATAATTAATGGGAGATGCTGATTGATATACAGTACTATGCAAAAGTCTTAGACCACCATTAGATTTGTTGTTTTAGCAATGCTATAATGACCATATATAATTATATTGTCTTTTAATTAGAATACAACCAGAAAATACAGGAAATGTGTATGCAGCATTAAAAAAAAAAACAGAAAAAAAGAAACAAAACTGTTTCTGTCGGCTAAGGTGACACGTATTTATGGAATGGAACCATAATTAATAATAATATTTAAAAAATCAGTGTTAAATTTTGGAAACACTACCTAAACAGAGTATAATATTCCTGTTTCTCTTTTCTCACAGGTGTTTGACAACTATGCAGTAACTGTAATGATCGGGGGTGAACCGTACACCCTGGGCTTATTTGATACAGCAGGTAAGATTGTGTTTTCCTCCTTTTATTTGAATTGGTCTCTTAACTGATATGGATATGACTACAATTATTAGTCATATCCTTAAAAAGTCTAAAAATGTCTTAAATTTAGTTTTTTGATATTCAAGGTCTTAAAATGTCTGGGATTGGAGTTATGGCATTTGAATTTGATTTAAGTGTAATTACATTTGTTCAGCTATTTATCATTATTTTTCATTACCAACCAATCAACTTATTGATTAAACAATAATAAGCAGTTGTAACTATAATGAAACTAATCAGTAGTTGCAGTCCTTTATAAATGACTTAAAATGAGCTCCATTTCAACCCACTACAACAGTACAATCCTGCTTTTGCTTTTTATTATAATATATTATGTACTAGTCTACTATTACTGAAGTGACATGAGTATTTTTACACCCCACCATTGTTTGCTGAGCAATTTTAATACAACAAGCACTGATGGTACTTTCTACTTAAACAGGTTTTAAAAAGGTCTTAAAAGTCATTTACATTTGTACTTAAAAATGTGCAGAAACACTGTGTTGTACGGTGATTTAATTTGCAGTGTTGTCTCTTTACAGGTCAGGAGGATTACGACAGGTTACGACCACTAAGCTACCCACAGACGGATGTCTTCTTAGTCTGTTTCTCAGTTGTTTCACCCTCCTCATTTGAGAATGTTAAAGAAAAGGTGAGTGTGTGGTGTTTTGTCTTATAACACTGGAGTAGCTCACATGCAAATCTAACACTAACCCTAACACCCCTCCCCTCTGTGTTGTGAAGTCACTGGAGATTAGTAGTCTTGTCAAAGCCAACAACATATGAAAAACAGCAGTAGTGAGGCTAACACATACTCATTTAGACATTACTCTAGCTCTGGAGCACACCAAGCTACTAAATTAAAAAAACAATCATCTAATTTCAATACATTCATAAATTATTGCCTGATCATAAGTTATTCCCCTGCTCTAGGGGGGTATTTCAAAAAGCTATGAGCAGAGAATGAAATTGTTAAACATTTCGACTACAGCCCTGTGATAGTTTCAAGTATGTAAAACAGAACATGAATATTAGGTGTAGGAGTACGGTTCAGCCTGGTGGGTATACAAAATTGCCTGAGGCATTTCCAAATCATCTGGCTAACTTGTGGGTCCTGTTTTGTTAATAAGGAAGTTTAGTTCATGGTTGCAAACTCTTTTGTGTGTGTGATAGAGTTGCATGAAATAAGACACAAATCAATACACAAGTTAAACAAATGAATAAATAATATACATGAGCACACCTTAACATACAAGTGCACCCATATTGCCTACGCATATACAGAATATGTACACATTTACAACCTATAACAATTACATTAAGTGTTGTTCCTTTCTTGAAGAAGTGATGACAGAGGTTTTTTTTCTCTATCCAAAAACCTGTGAACTCCCCTCTCACACTACAACAATCAGTTTTTTGGGAATAATCATAATAATAATATTCATAGTCATCAGACTTGACTTAATAGCAATTTCATGGATAATATTCTACATGTACCACAATATTTAATCATGTATATTTTCCCTTTTGATAATAAGTGTTTTGTCTTTGTGGGGTGTGCTTTTTTTTTTCTCCAGTGGGTTCCTGAAATAACTCACCACTGTCCCAAGACCCCATTCCTGTTGGTAGGCACTCAGATCGATCTGCGTGATGATCCCTCCACAGTGGAGAAGTTAGCCAAGAACAAACAGAAGCCAATCACCCCCGAGACAGCAGAAAAGCTGGCTCGTGACCTTAAGGCAGTCAAATATGTCGAGTGCTCCGCCCTAACACAGGTAAGATCTCCCGTTTTAACAAAACACTTAAAGCTGGTGTGGCAAGCATGTGTTTTTAAACACCAGTTTCCTAACAAGGGTGGAAATGCTTTTTGCTAACAACATTTGGCTTCAGACTTCATCTAACTGTGTTGTGTGCCTGTCTTTCTCCCTTGTTTTCCCTCTGTCTGTAGCGGGGACTGAAGAACGTATTTGATGAGGCTATCCTAGCCGCTTTAGAGCCCCCTGAAACTCAGAGAAAGAGAAAATGCTGTTTGTTCTGATGTCTTCTTGCATCTTGCTTTGCCTCTCGATCGTCTGCTGCTTACTCATTGTAAAGAAATGTCTGTCACTAAATTAACTACAACGCTCTTTTAAACTTAAAAAAAACAAACAAACTCTGTGCCCATTAACTTTTTTTTTTTCCTTCTGTTCATGTGTGCTTTCTTTTCAACTTGACCTAATCACAAGAACCCATGATGCCTAATATGACAAGAGTGCCAATCTTAAGTTCTCCTTTCTGTTGTCAGCAAGTCTGTGAAGCTGGACATAACAACTTTTGTTTTTGTTTACTTAACTCAATATTCTGTAATGATCTCAGTATTGAGCTTCTCAGTATCATTTGTACCGTACAAAGCATTTATGCTACAATCTGTCTTAGACAGTAAGAACGTTTTTTTTCTACTGCAGCATCAAAATTTTCCATGGGCTTTTGTCTATACTCAGACAACTTGATCACGAGGAGAGTCTTGTATAATATTATTTGAATAAAGGAAAATTTTGACTGCCCTGCTCCATTTCTACTCAGCCTTCTTTCGCAATTAGTTCCCTGAAGATGATCATTTGTATTTGGTGCGTAGCTCTGTTTTGAATATTAATATTTTGTTTCCACAGAAAGGATTAAAGAATGTGTTTGATGAGGCAATACTGGCTGCCCTGGAGCCCCCTGAACCTAAGAAAAGGCGTAAATGTGTACTGCTCTAAGTTCCGTCGCAGCCTTCTCCACACCAGTTACCAAATCTAGGTTAACAGTACTGAAGAGGTTTGTTGCACAAGCACATTCCAGCATGAGTTGAAATACCATGAAATATTTGCCTCCTGACTGACTTAACCTAAATACATATTCAATGTTGAGCATGTTTTTAAGATTGAGTAACATTTTGATGCTGTTTGTGATGATTTGATGCTGTTGAAATGGCCTTACGTGGTGTGATCACTGAACACTTAAAATATATCAATAAATTGTAGAAGACACGTATAAATAACTTCAGTTCCACCACATTATGTCAAGCGTTTGCAGAAAAGGTTATTCCGAAAGATCTGACTATGAAATTTAAGTTTTTACTACTGTTTTATCGACTGCCTGTAAAGCACAAACAAGCTGATAATGATGGGTTAGTGAGATGCTCAGATTCTGTCTTTGTATGTCTTACATCTGTTTCTTACTTTGTTACAAGTAATTCTCTCTATGTTTAGCATTTACACTATACTGTATGTTCTTAACACGCAGGACTGCATTTCATTACCACTGCTTCATTCTTCCGATACCAGTTGGAAAAGTCACAGAGACTCAAATACTTAGTTTTCCAAACATTTTTAAGATCACATTACTCAAACGGTTAATAGAAGTAATTTTATTTTTGTATATTTTCCCCCCCACATAATTTCACGTTCAATATCAACATCGCCTCCGGGCAGATCTAAGAATTATTTGACAGTTAGACGTTTCTAGGCTATGCTCCATCTCACTTCTAGTTTGTCAAAAACAACCTGGTAAATTGACGCCTGTCAAAAGTCCAAATCCATCGAGGCTGACAAAGAAGTGTGAGATGTATGGAGCTAGATATTTAAACACAATGTGAACATGCCATTGGTCGTCACAGTTAAAGCAACTGCATGCAAGGACTTTGAGCACAACGGTTTCCCAGTCATTTACTTTTTGTGAGAGACATTGGTTAACAAGAAGGTGATGTGCATCTTAAATGCTTATTGACACAAGTTGCAGAAGTTCAACTTTTTGTAGATGCGTTTCAGCTAAAGCCAGGGTCCAGTGCTGTTTTGATGACTGAAAAATACATGCAGCAATGTTATGTCAGATAGCAACACATTGTGACATTTCATACAAAATGCTTTACATAGTTTGAGATCCTGTGAAGATTTCTGAATGACTGAATTAGTATTTGCTTTTATGTTTTACTATATCCATGCCTAGATGTGGGCTTGAATTAGATTTGTAAATACGGTGAGAATAACTCATAACTTATTGACTGAATAAAATGTGTGCATTACTGATACAGAGACTTCAAAAAGAAGCTGAGGTGACACTGAAATCAAATTAACCAGAAAATGTTGATTTGCAATAGAGAATGAGTTTCTTGGGAGTCTTTGATCTTTATTCAATTTGACATCAAAGTTGTACTGTATCTTCCGTGTGATTAAACATCACAATAAAACCAGTATTATGAATAAAACTAACTTCAAATACTACACATGATGTTGTCTTACTTGGTTTTAAAAAGATTTATTAAAACACATTTTTTTGACAGATGACAAGGATGAAAAATACAAAAAGGGTAAAGTATTGTTTCTCACTTCATATTTCAAGTATCACAACATATACATAATGGAGTAGTGAAGAGAACAGTTGTTACCACATCATTCATATACAGCATTGCTCTCACCTTGAAAGGTCAGACTAGATTTTTAGTATTTTTGTCCAAAGCTGTGTACCATCACTATAATCATCCTGCCCAAAACATGTGAATATGAGAAATAATGAGATCACAAACATCCAGCCATGCCTTCATACAACTGATTCACCCATTTAATCATTTATTCCAGGCTATGTTTTACTTGAGAGCTAATAATAATAATTACATTTATAAAATAACTTACATTCATGTTACAATTTTACAAAAGCTTCACAAGCATGGACTTTACGATTTGCATAATTTAGAAGAAGTTCTGCTCAATTTCCATCACCATGTTCATTTACACATATACATACATACATACATAGACAAAGCTGTTACAACTCTTTGGTCTGCTGCTGCACCATACAAGCCCTGATCCTTATAACAGAAAAATTAGAACATATCCAAGTCATCTTCTCCGGGTGCAGCTGCAGGAAACTAATGCACGCGCCTTTTAGTTACATACACAATCCTGTAAATATGAAATATGGCTGCTGTGCTGATTACAAGACCAGTATATATATATATGAGGTGCAGTATCTGAAAAAAGGTACAATCTTAGGCAGAGGCAGGAAGCAGGCACTAGGTGAATCCCACAGAGCTACGTGTCCACTGCTGGACATATCTCAACACTGCTGTCCGTAACACGAATTCCATACCATCCTGCCCAGAACTGTGAGTCCTTTCCTCCATGGGTGAAGCGGATGTATCTCACTCCTTGGCCATAGTTTTGGAATACATGTGTCATCTGAAAAATAAATACCAGTGAATCTGGTGAAAGATTGTCTTTGGGATTTATTCCTCTAGCTAAAAACATCATTTTATCAGTTTGGGTAGCGTGCTCTGTTCATACCTGATTCCATTTCTGATCGTTCCACTGCTCAAAGTAAATTGTCTCAGGAGCAAATTTTTTGATGGGACGCTTCTTTTGATTCAGCAACTCTACGCAGATCTGATATTCACAGCCACAGTCAAATCGTGGTGCATACCTAACGTAACACACAGACACACAAGCAATGTCAAGTGTGGAGGTAGATGTTCATTTAGTTTGAGCAATTTGGATTTTGAAATTTAGGACTCCAAAGTCTCCAAAAAAAGATTACAGCATTATACCATTTATTCACATGGTCTGTTAAATCTAGATTCTGTCAATTTAACATCATTTAGGAATTACTTAAAGAACAGTGATAATATTTCATGTGCATTGTTTTCAATACTGTAGTAGACACACACATATAATAGACTTCAAACAGGTGCTAGACCAAAGAAACAATGTAAAAAAAAAAAAAAAAAGAAAGATGAAGGTCTACATACTGCAGCTCCCATGCAGCTTAATGAGGCATCCACCAGTGATGTTTCAAGCTACATGCTGCTACAGTCTGAGGAAGCTCAAAACGTCACTGGTGGATGTCTCATTAAAATGCTTCTTATGGAGCTACAGGATGTGGACCCCAGACTTTTATCTATTTACGTGTATTGCTCCTCTCACCAATCGGACACTTTGATGTCTGGCTGGAAATGATCCATAAAGGACTTGTTGTACCCTTCCACCTCCAGATCGATCAGCTGAGACTTCCTACACATGCTGAAGACAACATAAAAAGTTTTAGTGACTGTAATGATTTGAATGTAACACCATAATGTGATTGACATGATGAACCACCTTTGGTAAATACTCACCCATAAGAGGTCACAAAGTTTTTCTGGATCACCTCATTTGGATGTGGCTTCATAACGTTCTCTATTTTCCATTCATCACCACCGTTGTCTACTATTTGCCAACCATTCATTTGATCTATTTAAAACAAAAGGGACAGTTGTAAAAGAAAGGAGGAGAGCAGGAAAACAATGTTGAGTAATGTTAAAGGTACAGTGTGTAGAATTTAGTGGCATCTAGAGGAATGGACTTGAAATGGAATATCAAATCCTTAAGTATGTTTTAATTAGTGCATAATCACCTAAAATTGTGTTTTTGTTACTTTCGTATGAGCCCTTTATATCTACAGTAGCAGGTCCTCTTCCATGGAGCTTGCCATGTTGCACCACCATGTTTCTACAGTATCACAGACAAACCAAACACAAAAGACAAAACTTTAGAGAGGGACGAATGCTTTTTTTGCACATTTTGTGGCAATCATAGTTTCTCCGGCATGCTCCCAGGAGAGGAAGGGGTAGAGGACAATCTGCAACCTCAACGCTTGATGCCACTAAATCCTACTGTAACAGGGTTGTTATAGATGAATTAAGTTTTCTCCTTACTTTCTGCTCTTGGATTCTTGAGTAGATTCCTTCTCTTCTTGCACAAGAAGTAAAACAACCTCCAGTCTTTAGGCACTTTAGAAGGGTCGCGGAGGTGATATCCTTCTCTTCTACACCGGTCCCTCCACAGAGATTCACTGTCAGCCACTGCTTTCCACTGATGGCACACTGACCGACAAGGATGAACCACCTGATGAGCGGGAAGTCTCAGGAAGATCTCCTCCAGGATGTCCAGAGGAAGAGGGTGTAACTGACAGAAACAGACAGGGCACAGGTAAGCTGGAGCTTTGGATAATCATGAGTGTAGTTTTAATGCACTATGGACAATTGCCCCTTCCAAAACTGCCTTCATAATATATATATATATATATATATATATATATATATATATATATATGTATCAACATCTTACTCCATCTCCAACAAAGTCAATCAAACCCACCTTTAATTTTTACATAAGATTTATCATTTTTGTTTTTAGGTTAATTTACAGATGTTGACAGCTGTTGTACCTTCTGTGGAAAACATCAAGAAACCTCCATCTATCTGTTCTTTACCTGCGAGAAAACCTTGACATTTTGGGACGATCTAAGTTTATATTTACTTTCCAAACTCAACCCTGCACACTCCTTTAGCCTCAGGGATATTTTCTGTTATTTTGACACAGTGTCAAAACAAAGCTTGGTATGGTAGAGCATTTCTTTATTCTAATAGCAAGTATTTGTTTTTCACAAGCACTCACAAGGTGTAGCAAACATGCCTCTTTTCTCAACAGAAGTATAACTAACTCACCTCTGTTCAATTTGAAGAAATCCATAAAACTGCATGACTCATAACTGGCTAATTATTTGAATGCTTGTCTTAATATATATATTTGACTCATTGCTCATCCTAATTCTGTGTCTGGGACTACTGAATTATGAAATGTTGAACCTGATCATTTTAGCACATGGCACAGCTGTATAATTTCTCTTTTTAATGGCTTCTGTTATACTTGAAAATGAAACTAAACCCCCCTACTTGAACCCCCTCCACAAAATGAAACCATGTGGTCATCGTCAACTCACAAAGCAAAAATATTCCAAAAAAATACTTCAGGGAACTTCCCACACATTTTTACCATTGAATTTTCAAAACTTTTCCATAACTATTCCATAATATTTTTACCCCATTTCCATTACTTATTTTTAAGTAGTTTAACAGAGTAGATATCATTTCCTGTATTCTGAACAGGGTCTAACAGTGTTTTGACACTTTGATCTCACTAAATGATGGGTGCATTTTATAATTACATCCCAGAGCAAGTGTTTGGCCCCAGATCACAAATTACAAGATATTAAAAAGCTAAATATAGAAATTGATGTTTGACATGATGAAAGTGGGGGGTCCAAGTTCATGCAGCATGTCTTATAGCCATTATCTTTGATATCAGATTGGTCCATCACTAATTGAAAACGTTTACAAAACATTTACCTAATTCTAAATCATTCCCAGGCTTGGAAAACTGTTTTTCTAATTTCATAACTTTTCCAGGAATTTCATGGCCGTGGGAACCCTGATACTTAATCAAACAGCAAAAATAAATAAATAAATATAAATATAAACATAGTCACCCCATTCCAATAATCCAATCATTTTAACCCCTGTGCTGTGTTATTCACGGTACCTTAAACCTTAGTAGGTGCATTCAGCTGAACTTCATTCTTTAAAAGTGACTTTGTGTTGAGTGTGGCGTAAAGCACTTACATCTTCATTTGAAAACGAGGCTGACGAAGCTGCAGAGGGACCCGGACTAGAGTCTGGATCATGGCTTTGACTGGTACCCATGATGAAAGCCTTTTTTCTTATCCTCTTCATGCCAGACACAGACCCAGACACAGACGACTTTCCCAGCGAATCCAGCTATATGCTGAAACGCTGCCGTCACTTCTCGGCCTCCTGACAGATGTTGATGAGTGCGTATGATTGCTTTTAAAGCTGTAATGTCACATATATATGGCTCCAGTTATTTATACGCGATAACGAAACACGACGCGGAAGAAAGTCACTCTAAATCTAACAAATGACACTTAATTACTCTGATTTCAAAGGTAGCAACAGTGACTTTCAGGCCAAAACTCTCGCCGGGACATCTGTCATATTTCCCTTAATACTTCTTCCCGTAAGACGTTCCTATTTCCTGACACATTCGTTATAGACATCGGCTTGTGCGTGAGCGGCGGGGTTAGCATCTCAAATAACGCAGCAAAACTACCCGAAAGTTAAGGATTGGATTCCCCGGTCACATTACACCTACGGCCCTGCAGATAACTAATAATAGGTCATGTAGCAGTTGAATAACACCGGTGTTGCTGCTAACTCCGCATATCCTGGTGAGAGTCGGTGTACGCCGTAAAGTAGTAGCGAACCCTCGTACTCTTAAGCGCCTCCTTAAAGGAAACTTCCGTATTTGCGTCATCACGGGGGCGGGACAAAAAAAGCTAAAACGTTACAGATATATGGTGATATTGGTTCGTTGTAATACATTTGTGTTGTTAAAAAAATTATTGAGTATAGATTTTTAAAATGTATTTGTTTCATTCAACATACATAATACAGGAGACATCCAAGTTGGAGGAGATGTAGCCTATACAGTTATACTTGTTTGAACTTTTGTCTCTTCTGATATAATTAGGCTATTTTTCATTTAATAATTTTCATAATAAATAAATATCTGCAGAACAAATAAAATACCAAATTAGTCGTACCACCAATTAATTAAAAAATAGCCTACAATAACTGTAGTATTATCAAGTATGGATTTAAAGACTGTATTTAACCATAATTCCTGCAGCGGCACAATCTTTGTCGTCTTGTGTTTTCTGATAGTTGAGGATTATGTTTTATGAAGCGGTGTCAAGATATGAACCAAATCAAAATGTTTGATTTTTGCACAGTTTGCCGTGACATGTGTACTAAATTTTACTTGTGATAAATCAGTAATCTGGTATTTTACACAGTAATTGGTGACTAACTTAACGATTATGTGTACTGGCAACACATTACATTTACAGGCCTTTTAATTTTGTACCAATTTCCTGGATCGTACATAGTTGTTAATTTGCAGCAATTCTTAGTAGGCCTAGTAGTTTTTTTGTAGTTTTGTGGTCAAACTACAAAACAATTTGTAGAAATGACTACAACAAAAACAGTTGAGCATTACATTATCCTCATCACACCTTACACATTGCAATGCAGTGTAAAGCAACAATGCAATAACAGACAGTAATGCTACACAGTTATGCTCTCACAAAGAGAATCCCTTTAGTTCTGAGGTCAACTTCCGGATATTGTTGTCCCAAGTCATTTAGCCTTTATCCATGGTCTTTCACAGGCTCTTTCTTTGAAGTTGACAAGATCAACAAGTCAATTAAACTGAAGAGGCACTGTTCCCTCAAATGACAACACTGATGCAATCATTGCCTTTCAAATGTGTCATCAATAATTTACCTTTTAATGAAATTTACTGAGAAGTAATCAAACATCAGATAGTCCATTCAAAGAACCTGTTCTGCAAGTTGACTTTGTACTGTATCAGGCATACTGTCCTTATTTCCATGATTGGTTGTCATGCAACGCTCGAATCGAATCACTATACAAAAGAGCACTTAAAATGTTTGATAAAAAGGTGCGCAGGTGGTCGAGTGGTTAGAGTGCATGTGCAGCTGACCCTGGTTCAAATCCCGGCTGGAGGTCCTTTGCTGCATGTCACCCCCCCCTCTCTCTCCTGTTTCCTGTCTGTCTACTATTAAATAAAGGTGTCTGTGCCAAAAAAATTATAAAAAAACGCTCTCACATCATCGCTGTCATATACTTCAGAAACATAACCTCCTCAGTTTTGATCATTTTAAAAAGTTTAAGTATGCCTGCTCAATATATAAAACTTTAAAAGCACTTACACCACCCCCATTAAGTGACTACATCAAACAGAAAGCAAATAATAACCAATCTACTAGGGCAACCACAAGAGGGGACATTATAATACCATTCAGACGCACCACTTTTTGTCAGTTAGTACTCTCAGTCAAGGGCAGTCACATTTGGAATAGTTTACCACTAACAATACGGGAATGTGATACATATGCCATATTCAAAACACATCTGAAGAACTGGCTCAAGAGTAATCAATCCTGCACTCACTGTTGATCTATAGACACATAGGCACATACATATGTGCAAGCATGCATTGCACCGATTTATTACACTGGTTCGTTGTGAATCTTGTATGTGTGTGTAATGTTATTGTTTTAATGTATTGCACTGTATGAATATAGGTAAGTATGTATGAAATCTGTATGGTCATATGAACTTGTCACTTCTGATATGCACTTTACATCATCACACACTTTATAATTGTTTTATGATTGTGTAATGTTTTTTGACTTGTCATTTTATATGCACCTTACTTCATCACGCACATTATACTTTTCTTACAATTGTGTGATGGATTTTTTGTCTTGTTTTGTGTGTGTATGACCTGCCAGAGGAAAACAGATGCAACTTAGCAGTTGTGCTAACTCTGGTGCATTTACTTACATTTATTGATACCTTTGTCTATTAATGTGCAATATCCCTTTTAAATAAATAAATGGTAAATATCAAATAAAAAATATTATTATTATTATTTGGTCTCAAATGTAAATTTTCCTGTTGAATACACTACTTTAAATGTGGATACTAAATTAATGTTGTACTTATTGTGAACAGTACTGATGACAAACAAAAAATAAACTTTATTCCTATTAACTGCTTTTGATTAGCATTTTTCGATTTCATTCATGATTTGACGCTCAACAGCTGAATTTGCTAAAAAATTATGTTTGATAAGAAACTAATTCAAATAAACGAATAGCTGCAGACAAAATAAATTCAGGTTATGTGAAGTGAAGTTCTTGAAAAGGTGCAGTTTCAGCCAAAGGCATGAAACAGGCATTAGTTGAATCCCACAGAGTTATTAGTCCATTGCCAGACATATCTCAATGCAGCTATCAGTGATGTGAACTCCATACCATCCTTTCCAAACCTGTAAGTCTTTGCGTCTGTGGGTAAAATGGATATCCCTCACTTCCTGGTCCATGGTTTATGGGTAATCTGAAAAATAAATATCAGTAGGTTTAGAATTATCCTTTGGATCACAATAAATGCAATGTGCTTCAACCATACCTGCTTTCATTCCTTATATTCCCACTCATTAAAGTAAACTGTCTCAGCACCAAATGTCTGCACAGGCTCCCTCCTTTGATTGACTAACTCTACACATATCTCATTGACTGACACACACACGCTCATGTACGCAGCAATGATTTCATTTAGGCATACAAAGTGTTGAATGTGACATTATCCACGTAATTAAAAGTTAAATAATTCAATTAAGTAAGTATCCAGATTTTTCTGGATTGTAGATCTAAATTGTGTTCATGACTTTTTCTTTTTGCCATCAATTTAGGAATTAATCAATGAGCTGTGAGAGGATTTCATGTGTATTCTTCTCACCAGTCAGATAATCTGATGTCTGGCTGGAGGTGATCCATAAATGATGAGTTGTAACCTTCCATCTCCAAATCAATCAGCTTCACCTTCCTTCCTTCCTTCCTTCTACATTTTGCAAAGAAAAAAAAACAGAGAATGTTTTAGCTACTACATAATATGAATGTGAGAGTCAGGTGTCTGGTGTACCACTGCTGCTGAATACTCACTCATAAGAGGTCACAAAGCTTTTCTGGACTGTCTCATCTCGATGTGGTATAATTTCACGTACTGCCCATTTATCCCCACCATTCTGCAAAGTCTGCCAGACATTCAGTTCTTCTACAGAATGAGGATGTGAGAAAATTACTTTGTAGTTCCAGTTAGTTCAGCCGGAAACGTTGGCCTTCACAGGAGCAAATGTTGAGCTAAATTAGGTTTCAGGCTTCTGATCTTCTCCTCTAATGATTCTTGAGAAGATTCCACAAAATATTCACATTTAAGAGGCTGGAATCAGAGAATTTCTGCCTTATTTAATTTGTTTCGTGTCTGGATCTGTGACAGAGACAGTGTGAAATTCAGTCTGAAACAGACAAATGCTGCTTCATATAAAAGTTAAATATTGATATCTACACTAACCCATCTAGTTAAGGAAGTTAGTCACTTTCAGTCAAAACATTCTTACAGTTTTCTGCCATTTCTGGAACCGGGCAGGGAGAGAAAACAATTCATGCTGCTGGATTAGGAATAATAGTAACAATTGTGTAGTTGAGATTGAACTATTTCAATCAAATACATATATCAAAAATACATATTCACACCTCTGGATTTTAAAATGTCCTTTTTTGAGTGCCAGAGGAGTTCACAGAACTCTCTAATAGACCCTTCTCACATTTGACTTGTCAAAACAGGAAAAGCACAGGTGGAATCAATAACTAATTTAATAATTACATTTACGTGGGCCAGTTTCAGGGCTCTGGTATTGTCCGTATGGCTTATTGGGACAGTTAACATAGTCAGGTGCCCAAATGAATATTGTTTTTCTTGTCATAATCACTCTTCCTACTCATACTGGCCATTGGAAGATCCCTTCATAATACAAGACAGTGTACGTGATGGGGGCCAAAATCCACAATTCTCCTTCTGTACAAAAATGCATTTTGAAATGAAGCTAATCAGAAGCTTCAGCTGTCCAAATAGACAAATCAAGAAGATATGTGATATCCACTTGATAAGACACTTAAAATTATTAACTTAGACCACAGAAGCCTCACATAAGCTTCAGATAAACATTACATTTTTGTACAAAAATTCAACAATTTTGGGACCCATCACTTTGTTGATCCAACTTGTCTATTAATTTAGATTCTGTGCTCAGTCAACATGTAAATTTGCTCTTGCATCTTGGCTGAGAAGTTTTCTACAGATTTTGACCCAAGCACAGTGATGCCTTCTCATACTGACATTACTTGTCTGGTCCAGACCTTTAACACTCATGGCTCTGCCATTTTGGAAGAAGTGGTTCATAACAAAATGAGACTTGTTCCCTTTGTCAATCCATCCCCCTAGTTAAATGGCACTATTCATTGTTTCTAGCGTAAATGTCAGAGGGTAGTGACTGTGGAAATCCACTGAAGTGCATGTACACCATCCCCATTACAAAGACCTTTTAACAGAGTTAAATAATATGGTTAAGGATGCAAGGGCTTCTTACTTTCCTGACCTAATTTCCTTCAGTAAATGCAACCTGATCCCAGTCCTGTTTGACACCATCAGCAACATTGTCATTGTCACTTCTGCACCCCCTGATGTGCCTGTTTTTTCAAATAAGAATTGCAGCAAGGTTATTTTTTTGTGGATAAGATTAAACATTTCTGGGCTAGCACCATCCACTCTTCCACTCCCTTTTCTACTTGTCCAATTCAGCAATCAATTTTGGACTGCTTCTCTCCTATTTCCCTGCAAGACTTTATTGATCTTGTGGGCAGTGTGAAACCCTCAAGGCCTGTAGATATTTTACCAACTTCCATGCTTAAAAATGTACTTGGGAATGTACTTAGGTCTACTGGTTCATGCCTGGTCTCTATTCTGAACAAGTGAGTAGCTCCTGGTCTGAAAAGTGAGGTGCCATTAACCTGCATTCTCTCTAATGTCCAGCAGGTGGTGACTAATTGCAAAAATAAGTCAAATTGTATAGGAAGTCTATGAGGAAATGACCCGACTTCTCACTTGATTTATTACCCCAGTAAACACTTTACTGATGTTTTTATGGTCTCAATCGCTTGTTTCAAGTTATTATCAATACAGCATGATGTTCGTTTTGTAAATTATGGTCCCATTTAAAGTAAAATAGACGTCAAATCAGCGTACGCTTTAGGGCGTGGCTACCTTGTGATTGATAAGTCTCATAGAAATGGACGTAACATCTGTGACGTCACCCATTGGTTTGTGGACTGCTGCTCGGAAGCCAATAGTATCGAATCTAGGCAGCGCCATCTTGAAAATTTCAGGTGCATGCTGGGAAAAAAGAACACGGATTCTACTTATATGGGCATGAGGCGGAGTCATGGACGGAAGTATGGGCGGGGCTAACGGCGGAGCGGCGAGGCTGCGATTGGTTGCGAGGGCTGGATCTCAAGGACATTGGTCAATCAACCTGTCAATCACAACGTAGCCACGTAGCCTGCTTTATCGTCACATATAAAATCAGGGAGGCCAAAATGTCCCAAATGAACATCATACTGCATTGAAGAAGGCTTTAAACTAGCGATTGAGACCATAAACACATTTTGAAAACGTTTACTGAGGTTAGAAATCAAGTGAGAAGTTGGTGAATTCTCCATTGACTTGTATAGAGCCGGAAGTCTTTTTGAACACAAAACGGTCGCCCCCTGGTGGCATTTTGATAGAATGCAGCTCTAAATTACTTCCGCATTGGCTTCTTTTCAGAGGATAGGAACTCCCCGCCCGATAAGTCTACGTAAAGTAAGCATGGCGTAACTCCAGACTCACAAGGTGCAGGCCGCAACAGGTGTAGCTGCTGCTATTTCACAGTGTTTTCAGTTCATGAAAGTAAAGTTAATTGTAACATATGAAAAGTTTTGTTCAGCGTTTGGTCCTAGTCTAAAGGAGTCAACAGGTCACTTTTTCCGGTATGTATATTTAGTTTTTATGGTTTTAAGCCTGCATTAGCATTAGCAATTATCACAGTTAGCATAGACCAGAAAATGCAACATTACCAAGCAAGCAGCAAGATCTCCATGGGTCAGCTTCACCCTCATGTTCATATGGTAATCTTTTGGCTCCAAAAATCAAAGATGGTCAAAATCTCTACACTGGATGCTTCTTGAATGGCAGTCCACAACCAAGAGGTGATGTAATGGCCACAAACATCCACATTTGTTTGCAGTCTGTGATTGTACATAGCCCCCTGCAGTCTGGTTGTGTCCCAGTTAATTTCAAACATGAAGTTGTTCAACTTCTTCTGAAGCCCCACCACCCCACCACCACTAGCCATCAGCCTATCTAAGATGCCTAAAAAAAAAAAAAAAAAAAGAATTAAAGAGCATCATGATTAAAGTAGTGGGTCTTTGGGAGCGCCCTGGTCTGGTTCTCCTATAAAACTGCAGCTCCAGTCTGTGGTGTGCCTCAGGATTATGCCTTGGTGTTATGTTATTGGCTATGATCCCTTGGGTCACATTATTAGCAAATGTAAAGGTATGTCATATATCACTGTTACGCTGATGATGATCCAGCTGTTTTCAGCCTGACGAGACTGACAAACTGACTGTTTTGCACAATTGTCTGACTGCTGTTAAGGACTGGGTGGCTCACAAATTGTTACAGCTACACCTGGATAAGACTGAGGCAGTTATCATTGCGTCAGACAACATAACCTCCCTGGTTGTGCAGTGTATTGGGTCCCTTTCTTCAACTGAAAAGTCTAATCTTAGAATATATTTGACCAGTCTGTGCTTTTCAACTTGTACATTTCCCCATTGAACCGTACATTTCTTCCATTTAAGAAACATTGCCAAACTCAGGTCTGTTGAGAAAGAGACAGTCATTCACACTTTTATATCATCTAGGCTGGAATATTGAAACTACTACTTCCTTTTCACCTGCAAGTCTTCTCTGGACTGTCTAGATTAGAAATGGTGCAGAAAGCTGTTGCAGGGCCAGGTCCAGCAGGGCGACTCACATCACACCCATTTTATGGTCTTTAAATCCAGAGGTGTGAATATGTATACTTCTTGGCTTCCTATCAAGTTTGGGATTCATTTTAAGGTTCTTGTTTTCACATAGAGCCCTGCATGGTCAGGTGTCTGTGTACATCGCTGACCTGCTCCCTCCTTATATCACCAGAAGGTCACTTAGGTCATCAGCGCTAACTGGTTGTCCCATACTTTTAAATACAAAAGGTGACCATACCTTTCAAGTGGTGGTTCTGACACTGCAGTGCCTCTTCTATAGACATACAATCTGTGGTCTCTGACACCTTTAAAACGCAGAATAAGACTCAATTATTCAAACTGTCCTTTGTTTCACCTTATGTGGTCTAGTGTTCAAATTTTGTGTTTTGTTGTCTGTGTTTTTTCTTTTTACTGTCTTTATGGGCTAATATTTTACACTAATTTAATTTTAATACTAGAAGGGGATATTTTAACAGCCATTGTGAACAGGAGGAATGATTAAAGCAACAAAACCTCTTTCAGTGTTTATATGGGCACCTTACTGTTAATGTTATAATTTACATGTTTTTTTTGCTTTGAAAGGTCAAACTGTCTGCTGACTATTAGGAAACATAGTAAAGTTTTTTCTTATCTTTCATCTACTGTTACAATACTGTCATGTACTCTGTCTCAGGCCCTCCTAAGTGAGGCCAATATATTTTACCTCTGATACACATACAGTAGTCTTTACACACACACACCTTTTTAATTGTATTGATCATCTGGGTTTATAATTCATTGGTTACATTCAGTTGTCAAACCATCAAATCATGTCATGTCATGCATCCTGGAAAACATATTTTGGTAAAAATAGATTGTGTCTCGTGATTAAATTGTCAAACTCAATTTGAGTTTTCAAAAGAAGTAAACCTCTTTTGATCTTGTAGTGTCTTCAGTTCATCCATTATTCTTCCGTTTGTGGCGCGCAAACTGGCAAACAACTGAAGGGATCATTCAGACTTCACTGTTACAGTTTGACTGACAGAGTATGTTTAAAAATCTGCATGTAGTCATCATCTGAAGATATCGGCATGAAGAATCTTTCTTCATCAGATCAGGGCCAATAAACATTTTTCATATGCAATTTCTCCAAATGCCTCAAAAACATTAACAATGTTCAATATTAGGTTTTAACCAAAAATCCAAATAATTTCATTAAGTGTTACAAAAAACCCCAAAACAATACCAAAATGGCTATACAACATGAGAGAGACTGAGATTTTTAATAATATGGCAAATAAACAGAGGTGCATTCATGTCTTCAATCACATAGGCACTGCAGTTTGTGTACAATACAGTACATAGAACTCGGTCATAAATTACAAGCCCTACCAAAAATAAATGGACACCAATGAGGCTAGAAGACCTGTTAAATGAGATGGCAGCCATTGATTTTGGTGTCACATTAGAATTTCAAGCAGGCCATAACCCTGTCCATGGATACTGAATTAGGATCAATCCAGTCTGTGATGGTTTCACTCTGCTCTGCATATTTGAACGAACGATATAAAGACAAAAGATAAATGCACAATTTCTGAGAAACAAGGAGAGATCCATGTCGTATCTAAAACAGAGGTTTATCCATCTTCTGTCAAACAGCTGAGAGATGTGTCTTTTTGGTCAGCAGAGGAGCCCCTATGTGTCTGCATCAATCCTGTGAGCTGTGCGGAGGACAAGAACAAAGAAGTCAGGTATAATGCTGCTGGCAGGCACATGAAAGTGGCAGGTAATACAGCTCTGTGAAATTTAGGAGACATTCTCAAAGTGGAGATAAAATATTTTAAGATATGTTGCATCAAACTACAAAGTGTTCAAGTTAATTTCCCCCGCTGTCAGTTACCTCTACATCTGACACAAGGGCACGTTAGACTCGTTCAAGAGAGTATATGATCAACCACATCATTAACCTGCACTGAAGTAGCTAAACACTATAGTGATGGGGGCAAAAATGTGACACAGTCTCTCTATGAGAGAGTGATTGTGCCTCGCTGAGACTTACATTGCTTTGGTATCCTGAGTGGTTCCGTGTCTCCTGACAGGACTTGATGCATGACTCCGCGGAACTGATACAGCACCTTCAGGCTCTTCTCCTCCCCCACACAGGGGTCGTAGAAGCCAGGGAGTCCTGACTAAAAAGACAAAACACAAGGTCATGTAGAAACTGTAAACACACAAATAGATTTATAACCAGTATTTGTGATGGATGTATTAGTATATTTTATACAACAGGAAAATACATTATGATTATGGCAGAAAAAAACTAGTCTATCGTGTAGGTTTTGGATGACTTTGGCGGGTTGGAATTTGGAAATGTACGTACCTTTGTAGTCTCAGTCAGGATGAGCTTTGAATCTTTCACCAGACACTGCAGTGGCACAGTCACATCGATGACTTTTGCCCTCTCGTGTTTTCTACTATTGTCTGTCACGAACTTGCCGTACCAGGCGTTGAGGATGATGAGGCCTGATTTTTAGGAAGCATCATCAAGAACAGTGTGAATCAAACTGGAAATGTTATGCATTAATGTGGTATGTTAATGTGTTCCCAAATGCAAATTAGTCACTAAACTGTCATACTTAAGTTCATTTCAGAAATCCCAAGGATGACAGATCATGTAGATTTTTACAACACAGTCGAACATGAACCAGCACTACTTTTCATCTCACTTGCTATTACATTTGGTCGCACCGTTAAGAACAGAACCTATAATAATTTCTTAAATTCACCTTGCAAGTGCAAAAACAAAAACACAAGCACAATTTTTTTTATTTGTAAGCTATGCAGACAACAATGTTACCATTTGGTGGAGTGTAGTCCACTGAATGCAGACGAACAGCTGTGTGACTGTCATTTCACACACTGTTATTAACTGTTATCTAACAAGTGCAAAGTGTAGGAGACCTCTGATGATACTAAAATCTAAGCAACCTCTACAGTGACAGGTGCTATAAGCCAATTATCACTTGCCAAACTCCCCAGGTGGAAATTATACTGTCTGCTGAGAGCTTTTTGTTAGTGTACTTATCAAAGGCAAACTAAAAAGCCCCAATTATCAGCAGTCAAAATAGAGGCTGGAGGGTCATTAAAAAATCCACTGAAACATATTTCTCTATTAACCATTTTAACCTTGTTTAAAAAGCTACCCATATCCCCACAAAATCACCCTGAATACCCTGGATATCAGTGGCCACACAGTAAGTGTCCTATACTACAATTAAAAGGCTTTAGTTTGGATTTTCTGATGTATGAACTGGTAATTTATAAGGAGCAGAAAACTTAACAGTGAGTGATCTTTTTTTTTTTTTTGCCAGTAGAAGACTGGTTTTGTTTCATGTAGTTAAAAAAACAGGGCACTGTATCTCAGAAATTACACTACTCTGTGCGCAACATTCAACCAGGCATCAATGCATTTCACCTAAAATGTATGAAAAGCAGTTGAGGATCTAAGAGAATCAAATAGTTTCACAACCTGCTTAAAAAACATTATTCTGAGGATAAGCTCATCCTTTAAATATTACTGATCTTACCCATTCTAGACTCCTCAGCTTCAATAATCCTGCGCACAGACTCCTGCATGAGTAAGACCTTTACAGATGAAAAAAAAAGGCACGGGGAGAGAGAGAGAAAGGAAGACAGACACAAACAATGAGATTTCACATCATATGGATTATACTAATGAATTTCACTAAGGCTTTGCATCTTATCTAATCCCATCTCAGCCCATTTGTTACTACAGATTTCTGACTGGTGTGGGGCTTGTAATACATCTTGACAGTCACGCACAATACCTGCATCTCTTATCTAACACCGAAGCACGATACAGGATTGGCATCACAGCTACATGAAGACCTATAAAATACTCACAGCAGCCTCTGCCTCTTGTTTCTTCTTCGTTATGTTAGAGGCCGAGCTCTCTCGCTGCTTCTCCAAGTCTCTGTTGAGTTAAAAGATAAATGGAGGAATAAAATGAGCTCATAAAATCTGGCCATAATAATACATGTGGCGCTTCTTCCAATAACATTTCTTGCATGAAACAACCAACATAAAGCAGGGATTTCTTACTGTTCCTTCTGGGCTCGCACGTAGGGCCGAATAATTAGTTGCTGGAGGGCGAGGTAGACAACCAGTGGTCCAACTGTGGCGTAAAATACAGCACTAGGCATGAGTTGGTCGGTCAGGTGAATAGGGAAGAAATACGTCTGGCTGGCTCTGTTTAGTCTGCAGGGAGAGAGAGTTGGTTTCATATTTATATCCAAACGGCTAAATGCTAACTCCATGTAATATTTGTGGGAAATTTTCTCTGAATATGACAGAACATTAAAGGATAGATTCACATTTTTTAAAGTTTTGCTTGCTGTAATCATTCCTCCTGTTCATACTGACCATAAGAAGATAATGTAATTGATGGGTGACAAAATCCACAGTTTATCTGAAGACAATGCCAGGCTTCATATTAGGCAATATTAGGCTTAGGGATTGTAAGTGATTCAGGAATGTCTTGCTAAGTAAGGCGAAAAGGGAATTGTGGTAATCAAGATGGAAGGAATTAAACGCATGTATAATCATCTCCATCTCACCACTCAGGCCCATTATGTACATAATGGGCCTGAGTTAAGCAATGTTTTTCAGCTGTTAGAAACAGGAGCGAACAACATAATCACATGCTGGTCAAGATTTAAAGCCTGGTTCCATGGAAACGCCCAGATTATGGAGGGTCGGTTTAACAGTGGATGATAAAGACTCAAGAATTTCCATCACCTTCGAGACAATGTCATCAGGAAAAAAAAATTGAGAACTTAATTAGCAGTAGAAAATGATCTGCCATCCAATCTATTATAGAGTTGAGATACTTCAGTATAACCGTTTTTCTGACCCACTGCCTGAGCCTCTCCATCAATATAAAGTGGTCCACAATATCATAAGCAGCACTGAGTTGTAATGATACCAATAAAAAAAAAAAAAAAACATTCTCCTGCATCACCCAGATTTAACAGATCATTTGGGACTCTGAGAAAAGTTGTTTCTATTGAATGCAAGCAACAGAAACCAGACTAAAACATGTCAATAATGTTGTGTTCATCTTAGCTACTTAGCAACTACTTTGCTAAGTAGCCTTAGCTATAAAAAAAACAACCATTTAGAAATAGGCCTTTTAGTTCTGAGGCAAAGATTACAGATTAGTGTGTTTTTTTGAGAAGTGGATAAACAGCAGCTTGTTTAAAATAAGTCGGGCTATGACCAGATGTCAATGAGTTATTGATTATAAAGAGCACACACGGACCGATGGAATCAATAAGATTTTTTAACAAAGAATGCCAAGGGAACTAGAGGAGCACAAACCAGATTTGTGAGTTTTTGTAATGAGATTGGAGGATTGGAGAAAAACTGTCCAGGACTGTTAGCCGGGAAGGGCGAGGGGTTGTGGGCTTAAAAAAAAGGGAATGATGTTTGCTTGTTTACCAATCTTGCCAACAAAGAAGCAAAGAAAGTTGTTGAAAACTACAAAACTAGAACAGCAAGTGATGGTAGGACAGACAGTGTTACTGCTGGGGTCAAACAGGATTTTGGGATAACATTGACTATTTGATATAAGGTTAGAAAACTATGTAGCTCTGGCATCCTTAACCATGCTATTAAAATGTGCTGAAGGTTCTGATTACAGCAAGACAAACATTGTGTTAATGACTTGAACCAATCCTTTAAAGGAATACTAAAGTAACTAAAGTTCAATTATTCTCAGCTCAACACATCAAAGTAAGAAAAACCTGCCACTTTCCAGGTCAGACAGGAGAGTGAATTGTGTGCTTATTTCTTACATGTTAAGACAATTTATTGTGTGATATGTTCAGTCAGTCTGTAAGTGTCCAAAAATAATAATAATAAAAACATACTCTATATGTATATTTGCACATGCTTTTAAAATCATATCCCTGGACCAAATGTGTCCAATTCTGACATGTATACCACATCACAGACGCAGTTTTAAAAAATTAAATTAACTGGCTGACACAATGTTACATCATGACTCCAATGGGCAATCATGGCAGTAGTGTTTTTAGGAAAACCTCCTCCTTTCCTCAAATAGGAAAATGGAGCAAAGAGCAGCACTCACTTGATCTTGAGGGAGACTCCTTGGGGCACTCCCACGCTGACAGTGGCCCCCAGGACGCTGTGTCGACTGATCTTCCTCTCAGCGCCGTACTCCACCACAGTCCCAAAGAAACCTGATCTGCAACATAAAAAAGACACAGTCACTACCTCCTCTACCTGCAGTCAAACTTTAATTTAAGCTGTCAAATTACTTACACCAATTGCACATTTTAATTGGATTGAAATTTGAGTAGCTGCAAAAAACAAATTCATACTAAAAACAAATTATGACCTACAACGGTGATCTTATGTTTTCCAAATAGCACATACTGCATTTTGACAACGTACTTTACTGAGCCCTTAATCTTCGTCTGATCATCATCCTGGAACTTGTACTGGTAGCTCATCATCATAAAAGTATGAGGAATACCGAGCTGCAGAGACAAAAAGGAAATGATAATGATCATTTTGGCACAACTGTGACAAACAGCTGTTGATTTAACGGTGTCTCGGCCAACATTAAAAGTTAAATATGACTGCTGGCTTGCTAACCTGCATTGCGAAGGTGAAATGACTGCTCTTGGTATCCCTGACTACGCTGGTGTTCATAGATGACTGGACCCCCCAGCGCCACTGCAGGTAGCCCATAGTGTTCTTGTCTAGGTGACGGGCCAGCACTGTGGTAACCCCAGGACGAACGCCTCGGGATGAAAACTGGAGTCCACACTGAGCTGTCACGAAGCTGAGGCAACAAAAAAAAAGGAAGATATGTCACCGACTTCTTCACGTTGTAGTGAAAACAACGATTATTGATTTTCTTTTCTCTCATATTTTTAGACATACAAGCGAGGTGTCAAGTTTCGAAAAATCTTCATTCCGAGGAGAGGTCCATGTGTGTCTCCGGCTCCAAACTCTACCTGCGTACACACAAGACAAAAAAAAAAAAAACATCATTTCAAATCTTAAGACATCAATTCCTGTTGTACCACATAGACATAGACAACTCTATTTGTGACATAGTCAGAGAAACAAAAGTGTGCTATTTATAGTGTACGTTACAAGATCAGTGCATGTGGTGCCCAGTAAGAATGCAGCATACCTCTCCCCACCCCTTAGCCGAGGTGACTCTTCTCAAGGCCAAGTTAATGGTGCCACCTCCATTTCCGTTGTGGGTTGACAAGGAGCCAGACAAAATGGCTGTGTCGGTCGTGGTGAGAGGAGCCTGTAGTAGAACACATACAACAACTGTAAAGAATTAGCTCAAACATCTTTCCTTACAACTAGCGGAGGTTTGATTCATCCAAAACCACATCATTGTAAATATCATGCAGAGCAATGTTTTACCTCTATGGATTGTGATATGTGCATCTTGTTGATTTCCACATGTGGCACGCCCCCTCCGACCATATCCTCGTAGTCTTCCTCATAATGGTCAAAGAGGTCTGTGGCATCAATACCCACACTAATCGTTCCCTGTGTATTATATGATCAGGAAACAATACTGTGTTCATGAATAATGTATATTACATGCACAGATTCCTAATGACTCTTTAAACCACATTGAGTTGTATATGAGGCTTGTTATCTACCCCCATGCATACCTTTGGGTTGGTCCTTTGCTGAAGCCTTCTCTCTTCTCTCTCTATCTGAAGACGCTCGTACTCTTCTCGAATCTCTGCAGGGGTTCTTTTTCTCTCCACCACCTGGAGTCAGAAGATAGGATTTGAATGCAAAGGAAATGGTAGATTGGCTGCTTCACAGGTGGCAGATAAAAAAAAAAAGCTGCAGTAGAAGAAATTTCACAACCCCCTATGTTCTTTCTGTGAAAATATTTATAAGTGTCATAATTTTTTTTACTGTCAAGCTCATACCAGTGGTTTTTAGAGAAGCAAAACAAAAAGTATTTCATGCCGGTTAAGCAGTTGAAAGTCTTATAGTAAGAATGCAGGTTTTATGTCCTGAGACTGCAATGCCCAAAATCTGTTTGTTTATTAATGCCATATATACAGTAGATATATGGTTTATACTCCTTGATTCACTGTGTATTCTTCCACTAAGTACGTTATTCTCAAGAGGAAGGCGGTAAAAGGATTAACCACATTAAGAGCTGGCTCATTTTATGCACATCATTTCTTTTGATGTGCTTCTGATGTGTCCATTTGAGTGCTACATGTCAGACTACCAGCTCAGTGGAATCATGAATTGCACTACTTGAATGGATAGGCATTTAAAAAAAGGTAATATCATATTTTTAAGGCTGCTTGCCACCAAAGTCATATGAAAAATGAAATTTTAGACTTGTGTATGCAGCCCTGCTTCCTAACCTTTTCAGGCCTTTATAATGCAGCAATGTCTACTTCTGACCCCTCGTAACCAGCTTCATTTATGTACCAGTTGTAACCAGTTTCTATATTTGATTTTTTGTTTGTTTTTAACTTCGATGAATTCACACAAAAAAAGCAAAGATTTGAGTCAAGAAAATAAATCCTCTGAATTGAGAACCACTAATCTCAAGCATACCAAATGACAAGCAAGATGTGCATAAATGTGTAATTTATAAAACATATTGATTTGTTGAAGTTGTCAAGAACCTAAAGAAATGTTCAGTCCAGACTAAACCTGGTATGGATTATAAGGAAGCATATGCCTTTTTTTCTCTTTAAACCTTGATTCTACTGACCCATGGTTTCAAATGGAAACACGCTACCCAGATCACTCCGGAGGAAGGCAAGAAAGCCAGAAACATTTGGTGTGTTCAGGTGTACTGTGGAAGAGTTGCCTCTTTAATGTTGATGGCCTTGCTCTGAAGCTCACATTGATCTGCACCTCACTGTGTGCGCTTTCTCAGAGTTTAAATGAAAATTGCAAACCCATACTGAATTTTTCCACACAGATAGACATGTGGAATAGATTTTTTTTTTTTTTTTTGTTACATGACATTTGGTTCTGTTTGCAGTTGGCTAGCAAAACACATATGACATTTATAATAAATTCAACACAAAGTAGTTTTAAAAATGTATAAGACGATCGTGGTTGTGAAATTTAGTTGGAAGCGACTTAAACTGCACGTCCGAGAGTCGTCAGAGTATGTTTTTTGCTCTTAGTAAATAGTAAACTGTCAACTCTAACATCAAGTGCTGGCTTATTTGAGGGATTACGTTCTTAAGTCACTAATGGACTTACCTCCCATCCTTCAACATCGAGACCTCGCTTGCCATAGATATCATAGATAGCTCGGGCCTGTGGGTCACTAAGCACTGTAAAGAGATGGATTACCATTAATAATGTGAACAAACAGTAGAAATTGTTTATGAATCTGAATGTGTCAATGAGGATCATAAAATGTTCAACGCGTCTGCTTCACGTGCACACCTGACGACTGATTGATGCGACCGTAGCTTTTCTTACCTTCATAAGCTTCGTGTACGAGGTTAAAAAGCTGTTGTGCCTGTAGCTTGAGCTCAGGATCCCGGTGTTTGTCTGGGTGATACAACATGCATAATCGCCTGTATGCCGCTTTAAGCTCATCCTGTGTTGCCTGAAGCACAACATTGAGACAGAAACAAAACAAACACGTGTGACAAAACTTTAGGAGAAACTTGATCAAAAACATACAAAGTATTCAGTATAATGTCGCTACAGCTGAACCCACCTATTACTAACTTAATTTACTAATGATCCGGCACTTGATTTGGTCTCCGAACTAGGACTGCGACTAATGATTACTGTCATTATCAATTTAGTCTGTTGATTATTTTCTTGATTAATCTATTCCATAAAATGTCAGAAAATTGTGAAAAATGTCGATCACTGTTTCCCAAATCCCAAGGTGATGACTTCAAATGTCTTCAAATGTCTTCAAATGTCTCGACCAACAGTCCACAACCAATAGATATTCAATTTGCAGTCATAGATGACTTAAAAAAAAACAGAAAATAAAATTTGAGAAGCGCAATCAGGGTATTGTTTTCTTAATAAATGACTCAAAATTAAGTTAAGTAATTATTAATATAGTTGGAGATTAATTTAATAGTAGGCAACAAATGAATTAATCATTGTAGCTCTACTATGAAGACAGCTGTAGTGCCATTTCAGGGTGTAGATGACTTGTGACAAAACAGTCTAGACATTAAGTTGCTGATGTTGCTGAAATTCAGACTAATTACATTGTTGTGAGACTGACTGGTACAAAAGGTCATCTATCACAGTCTATTCATAAAAAATTAATCTGGACTCCTGCCAACTAAACACATTTAATTTGTGAGATCATGGACATAAGAGACCTTGAGTCATTTGAGTTGTACTTTTACTGTAAAGAGATCAGTTACACTTTTTTTTTTAACCTATCATTGAATTCAAGTTTATCATGTAAACAAGATTTTTAGTTGGCTTTTATAAAGCTGTAGCAGTTTTTAGATTCACAGTGAATGAAAGGTGCAGTATAAATGAAGGGCATTATTATGATTACGGCCCGACCCATACTAGATTTTTGGGTAAAAAAATTCCTATATCAATATATCGGCTGATAATCTTGTATATACAGAATCTATACATTAACACACATTTCCTTTCAAATGTGGTTAACAAACACTTGTGCCAAAGGTATGTAATGGAGATTGTGATATTTTACATTTTAAAAATAAACTCAATTTTTATAAAATGACATTAGTGCACTATATTGTTATATATATTGACTAGTGTTCCTAATAAATAATGTCCACTCCATTAGCATACATGAGAGGGACAAAATATTAGGAGGACCACCACTTAGTACAGCCTTAGTAATAAACATAACATAGAATTGAAACAAAAACACATATGAACTTAAAACAGTTGTTGTTTGATTTAATTAGATTGCACAGGTGTACCAAATGAAGTGGATGGTGACTTTAACGCCGATGCTCTGCTTATGATTAATGAACATTAATTCTGTTTTTTCTCTCAATACTTTTCTCTTACATGCTCACTTGACTTTATGTAAATTATAAGAACATTTTAATTGTTGTTTGTTCAGTCAGTCAACAAAGCAGCACGTCTGTCTACCACAAAGTCGATTTTAATTATGTAAACATATGTCATTTTCACATGTGGCAGATATTCAGAGTGTAATCTGATGATGGTCAACCTTTACAGTTGCACTCATACAGTTACATGGTAGCATTAGCTGGTTAGCACAGTCCATGAGATAATTATGAAAGTGAAAATAACTTTAACATCAGTCGCCAGATTACCACAGTAACGCACGACTCTGCAAATTACTTAATGAACTGAACGCTCCTGTTTGTAAAAGTGGCCAACATGATGCAACCTGTTGTATGTCTTTGCAAAAAAAAAAAAAAAAAGTGTGCAGCCGAAGAGTCACACCACAAGAAACCAATGTCGAGGGTCACAAGCTAGCCCACCTAGCTAACATTAACTCCGATTATTCGGGCTGTCGCTTCACGTTAACCCGAGAAAGCTTAAAGGATGACTGCGACGTTTGTACGCGCAGACATCCATTCAGATCCCAGCTGTGTAGCATACCTCTCTCCTGACATTCAACAGGGAATAGTAGTCATCATTGCAGATCTCATCATCGTCCAAGGCAGACGCCATGTTTACACCCGGTCATCGCTTCTTCTTCGGCTCATTTACGCCGCGCCATCACTTCGCTGCGCACTCTGTCGCCCCCTTGTGTCTGGGATGAATAAACACACACAAAAAACGACTTTTTAATTCACGCTTGTTTATGTTGTGTGTTATCATTTTTGAAGTGTTATAAATGTGCAGCTATTTGACTTAGTTGGTATAAAGAGCGGTGCTGAAAGGTCTGATTCCAGTATAACATCTAAAGTGTCATTTTAACCAAAACTGCCAAACCTCTTAGACAATTTATCTGCTGAGAATAGGTTTGCTATATCACTAGAGGCTGGTCATGAAGGGAACTCAGGAGTGTCCTGCATAATGAGGACCACCCATTGTACAGTGTTTTTAGTGAGCTGAAGAGCTACTTTACTGACAGACTTTTAATGCCATGGTGCTCTTCAGAAAGATTTAGAAGGTCCTTTTTTGCTGGTGCAGTTTAGTCTTTTTCTTTTTTTTTTTTTTTTTTAACAAAAACTGTTGTTGACTGATTTGATGTTGATGTTGTGCTTTGCGCTTATCTTGCACTGCCTAAGTCGTGTAACCTATGTTTCCTTCCTGTATGTTGTTTGTCTTTGTGTAAGGGTGACATTCAGTTTCCTCTCTAGGGGATTAATAAAGTACCTCTTATCTTATCTTCTATCTATCTCTACTTTTAAATATCTTGAAACATTCTTTAAAAAGGCTTTTATATCTGTATGAATGTAATTTCATTTCATTTATCCCATTCATATTTTTTAAGCATTATTGTTTTATAGTATTTTATACTCCAAGTAGCTTTTTTATGAAGCAAAGTGCTATATAAATAAAGTTTAATTCTGCTACTAACCATTTTAAATTTCGCCCATTATGTTTCAATGTAAACGTGAATACATAAATATCACTGAATTTGACATTTTAGATAAAAAATCATCTTCATACAGTGTCATATTCCCGATATTAAAATATGAACATGCATTGTTTAGAAGGTGGATGGGATACATGCATTCATGCTGTTCTAAAAGGGTGGGCTTGTTGTCTGCATCCTATCCACCTAGAAGCAATTAAGGCAAAGGGCGAGACAATCACTTCAGCACATTAGGTATTTCATTAGCTGATTATTACTTTCCTTGCAATAACAAAGCCGTTGACTGTACAAGGCGCGACGGAGCAGCAGGCAGCAGAGGAGCTGTCCTTTCAGCACCACCGCCTCAAACTATACACTGCGTTTCAGCACTGACCGTCCACAGCCTGTTAATATAGGATGACGGCTGTTCTTAAGTGCTGTAGTTGAGTGCCAAAACCAAAGTCTATTAAGTACAATGATTTGTAATTCGATTGCCTGTAGTCATTTAACGTTGCCGTACAATTTGTCAAGGCTGTATGTAACTGCGACATAATGATAGAAGTTTTCAAATCTGTGCGTCACCCCGACCAATCAGTACCTGACAGAAATGTTGAGGTGTGCTCCACCGGGTTGGATCCACCTCCTGTAAATTCCTGCGGTCGGAATTGCTGCGTTTAAGGACCAGCCTCCAGCAGGCTATTAAGCTGCCACTATCCATAATCAGTGAGGTCTACAAGGGAACAAACTAGTCTCCGGGCTTTCAGATATAAACAGACATCTGACACTTGATTGGCAGATTGTGCAGACATATGCCTACTATTGTTTAAAACGTTTCAAGTGTTTCGTTTTTTTTTTTTTAATATGTCTGTGCCCAAGAATCCCCTGGAAGGAAACCAGTATCCTGCATCCGAGTGAAAATAAAGTAAACTGAGCTTTTAAATCAAAACAAGCAAAAATGATTCTGTTATTGATAATTATGTAAAAATATAATTATATGCAAAATGGATCTCTGTTAGTTGTATGGAACAGATCAGACAACCATTATCAAGTTTGATCAAAATACTTATCTCTACAGATAGCCAATGTTTTTTACATATATAAAACTTAATAAAGACCATTAAGCAGTTAATTTAGGTTAATTAGGCAATGGGCTGTTTGGTATCGCTCAGGTATCTAGTGTTAAACAACTTTAGTGGGGCGGCTCAAAGACAATCATTTAACACTCCCATTGTAATTAGTTTTAATTGAGTATAAAAGATGCACTGAACATGAAGTAATTTCCTTTTAATATAATAACGCGTCATCAGCTTTAAACTAAAGCGTCATGCCAGACCTGCAGCGTCTCTGAGCTTTTTTAAATTCACTGTTAAAAAAAAAAAAAGAAAAAAGAAAAGAGAGAGAGAGAGAGAGAGAGAGAGAGAGAGAGAGGAAAGAAAGAAAAAAAAACACGGCTGGCGGTGCCAAGGTGATTGGAGATGTGTTTTTCATCCCGGAGCCTCTCTGTCAGTCACCGCCTCACAGCCAATGATAAGTTCGCCTCGGTCGGACCGACTCGCCGCTTGCTCCTCCGGTCCCTCCTCGTGCTGTCCTCACCGTGCACGCGCGTGGTACCCACGGTCGTGAGGAGGAGGAGGATGTTGCGCGTGAAGGGGAAATGGCTGCCGAAAACAAGCCGGAAGGTAAGAGAAATATAATGGGATTAATTTACTAGTATGACCGCCGTGTGATTTTAGGAACAGTCGCAACTCTGACACAAGCGAGAGGACAAGTGGAGAAATTTTTGGGCTGAAAAAGGCTCCGCTATTTTCCTCCGAATAGGCTGCTAAAACGTGGAGACATCACCTAGCCAGCTAATATTAGCTTGCTTTCTAGCCAGCTGCTATTCCCATCGTAGCACCACATCTAAAGCACCACCACCACCACCACGGGGACAAATAGTCAGCGTGGTTAAAAGTAACGCGTTTACCGTGTGTTTTGCTCCGGATGCTTATCAAGAGACGAGCAAATTCAAGTTGTTAACAACAAGGCTAAGTTAATGACAACATGTCATTGGCATCGACTAACTTCTTCCCTTATTACCCAGCTTTAAAAAAGCGGCTCGGTTGTGGTAGTTTATGTGTCAATACGACTGTCCTCTACAGCCGCTGTTTGCAGCTTGTTTTGAAGGCATTGCGATAATCATTATGGCATGTCTGTTTTAAAACGTACAAGTCGAGTTTTATATATTTTTTCCCCCCCTCGTCTTGTAGAGGGTCGTTCAGTTCCCCCTTGAAGCGCGATGTTTTTTTTTTCTTTGGCATTCAGCGGATAGTGTTTGCGAGTGAGAAGTGATGTTTTCCTTTTTTAAAATCAGCCGATTATGTTCTCCAAATTCCAATTAGGCTAATAGTACTTGGCCTATATTTGGTGTTTTTTTTTTTGAGACACGGACAACCACAACGTTGTAATGCCCGCTCCGCTTGTAATGCCCTATCGCGCTGGAAATGAAATGCCATCACACCAGAGGAAACAGGGAGCATGGAGAGTAGGATTTCCAGCAGCACTGCCTGCCCATTTACACTACTTTACACATAGGACAAAATGATGACTTTTTTTTTTTCCCCGAGCTTATTTCACACGGCTCACTAACTTAAAATGAAACCCATTAGACTTACTTAGTGGGTATATTTTACTGCGAAACATATCCATAAGAGATCTGCTTCTATTCAGATAGGCCCATGGAGTATTTGGGTGAGTAATTAAACTATGACTGTATAAAAATAAAGATAGGATAAAATAGATAAATTGCAAAATGGCTAGTTTTCTTGGCAGCTTTCCACTTTTAAGGGTATTTGATCCAGACTGGAGTAAGTTATGTATTTACAATCTCTGTTTTATATTTGATATGGGTGAAAATCCTAAAACATAGCAACTTCAATTCAGATTTTTGACAAATCTCCTGGATAATGATGAAGCTTGTTAAACTGGCTTTAATCTTGTTTATGTTGATGTTAAGTTGCTTCTTATGGACTAAACTAACTATAATAACAATGGTTCACAACTTGTGAGTTTTTAGGTTTTGTAATGAGCATAATTAAGCGTAATTATGGTCGTTAATACAATATGCTATTGCATTTTTTCCTAAATGTGTGGGGCTTTTTATATTTATTGATTATATTGACCCATCTGGATGAAACAAAAGAGTCATCCTAGAATTGGCTGCATAATTTGAGAAACAGTTTAAAAAAGAGATTTACATAAATCGTTAGGTCAAGCTGTTTCTGAGCTGTACATAACATATTGTTGCAGGCTCCAAAATTGAACAGACCTCCGTCAGAGTTTGGTGTCAGGAACCTCAAATGTGAATTCTTTTTGATGTGGAATTACTTTAATGTTTCAAATGAGTGTAAACAAATTACCTCCGTCCATATGAGGGGAAACGATAAAACACTGGGAATTCAGTTGTTTGAATGTCAGTGTGCCAACCACTAACCAGAGTCCCACCAGGGGGTGATGTTGAGCTACAGAAGCACATTTAGTGTATGAAGGATCTGTCTGTGGCTATGACAAAAAAATGAAGACATCTGGTTTTATGATAGTAATGACTTCACTGTGGTGTATAGTCCTAATGTATTCATCTAGATAGCTGAACTTAACAAATAGGATCCAGTTGTTAATCCCAATGCCTCTCCAACACTGGGAACTCTCACCGAAAACCCTGACTTGAAAGTCCCATTGGTGAGCAGGTTAAGTTATTTTCAGTGTTCCTGTGAGGCCGGTCAGTGGAGAAAAAAAAAGGAGGAGGAGGAGGAGGAAGGGGAGCATAGAGAGAGTGAGAGAGCTTCACACCTTCATGTAAATGCAATGTGGTCTCATGGAAGCCTGGCCCTTGAAGCTTTTACGTAGAGCTGCCATGCTGAATCTTTATTCCTTCCTGCATCTAGTTTTTTCTTAGTTCTTGGCTATTCATTAATATAGAGCATGGCATTTTTAAACATCACTGTAGCAGCTTTTACATGACATGTCCCTGGATGTCGTGTAGCTGCTGAGAGAGCTGAACAGTGTTTCCTTAACCTTTTGTCCTTGTGGTATGCAGGCAGTGCTGATCTCTCTTAGTTGGTTGGCAGGTCCTATGATGGCCCATAACAACTGAGGGTTACATCTTGTGTTAAACCCAGGGGCCATGACCCAGTCTCACTCAGTGGTGTAATGTTTACATCCTGGGGTATTTCTCTCCAGCCTAACTGATTGTCAGGGCCCTTGGGGGTGTTTTTTTTTCTTCACACTCATAAAAAGCACTGTGGGTCCGTTATTTTAAGTACAAAGCCTAGAGGGCACTGAAAAGACAGGCTTGATAGGCTTGATATGTCTTACACTGAGACTCCTCAGGATGAAAATACAGCCAGTGGTTTTTATTAATCCACCAGAGCAGAGACTCATAAAAATATTTCTGTATAAGAGCCAAATTTGAGAAAAGAAATGAATTGACATTTGTAAACACAACCTACGGTACTAACACTTGTAGGAAACATTGTTAAAGTTAAATCTGGATGCTTTTACCCTCTGAAGTTGAATCTTGATACTGTAGCATACTTTAATACTTTAATTTAAAATCAGTTAAATGCAAGGCCTAACATTACTGACGCGTAAAACTCACACAGGTGTGTTACATAAATGATATACAGTATACTTCAGGTTAATGCAGCTGGAAACTTTGGTGAACACAGAAACAATCAACACAGGTTGTTTTCTGAAACATAGTGAATTAGACCTGTAGTCTTAGCCGAGCAAAAAGTAATAAATAAATCTATTTTATTTTCAATCGGATGCAGATTCAAAAAGTTTCATGATGTTATCATTTCACTCAAAGTTCATGGTGAAACGGCAGCAAAACATCAAGTAAACACGCAGTCAGCCATTAACTTACAAAAGTGCTTGTGCAGCAATGGTATAAATATTTCTCTGCTGTTTTGTAAAGAAGGATGAATTTAACCTCCTCGTGATGTCGGACGACTTACTCTCCCAGTTTTGTGTTGAATCAGGCGGTACATTTTTTTCCCAGCCTTTTAATTGAATCAGCGAGGCGTGGATGGATGGGACCCAGGTCCGGTCTGTGGTTGCTGAGACGTATCATTCCTAATGCCTGCCTGTAATAGACCTTTACTGACTGCTTTGCACGGCCTCCACTGATTGATTGTATTGATTTTATCTAGCTTACCACTGATACAATAGGGAGTGTTATTGACCCATATCAAAGTGGGAGCTACAGAGCTACAGTGACCCTTATTACTGGCCATATTTCTTATAGAGACAAAAACTTCACTGTTTTTAAATGACAATAGACACATTCACTGTGATTTATTATAATTATGATGATTATTGTTACAATTATTAGCCTCATGTTGTGCCCAACAAGTTTGATGTGTTTTTAAATGTATTTCAAATATACTGTCTAGCCTCTGTTGATATGACTTGCATGGGGAGTTTGCTTAGTTATCACAGACTGGGACAATGCTTCTTTTCCTCGATTTTCTCTACTTTTCTCTTTGCCTCCTGAAGGACTGAAGAAAATTCGTAATCCGGATCGAATGTACAGATCAGCAGTGTGTTATGCTGGCCATGGTCCACCTAAGAGTATCAGTGATGACACAGAGACGAACAGTAAGAGTCAGTTATTAATACTGCATTGCTGCTCCAAGAGGCCACTAGCTGGCCAATCTATTATTCATTCATCGATTCATTTATTTACTTCTTGATTTCATCCGTCCCCATGCCCCCTCCTTCTTTTTATTCTCTTCCAACACAACACCTCCTCCGGCTGCTCTGTTGATTGAAGTGTCTGCTTTACGGGATCATGCTGTCAATAGCTGAAGTGTTGTCGTTAACTAAGAGTGATTGTTTCAGGTTGAGGCCAGGGGATCAGGACCTGAGCAGACCCTTAGAGAGAAAGCTTACACTTTGAGCCATCAATTATGGCCCTCTACTTGCCTTTTCTCTGCTTTTCTTGAACCTGCATTTGATGGAGGGAAAAAAAGCCTACCAAAGTTTAAAAAAAAAGGCTTTAAAATGTTGCAAAATTAAATTGTGTTTGACCAAAATATTTATTAACTGCAGAAAAAATTAATATCCTATGATATTTTCTTTTACTTGAAATGAATTAATCTGTGCCTCTGCCTCCCTCTCATTACATTTGTGCTCTATGAGAACTGTAGTCTAGGGGCAAAGAACAAAGACAACACAACATCATAGCTGAGGTTTTTATGACTTGTAAAAACCAGCTTCTGTGGGAATTGCTTCAGTGCACTTACAAGTCTGCGCACTAGTGCTATTTTCTGTCACGACCAAAACAAATCAGTCAGAAATATAGGCCAAAGTCTCGGGTTTTATTTGTGGGTGATTTTCCTTTCATTCCTCTTTAGAAAATGTGTCTGAATTTTAGCCTCTGTCTTTGCCTATTGAAAAAACTGTCTGCTGTAAAGCAGATTGTTTCTCAGCAGAAAGGAGGCCCTTCATTGTTAATAAATACACCAGTCTCTTCACTGCTGGAAGACTGTGTTGATCTAGACTAGAGACTGGGTAATTAAGTGTGCTCATGTATTGTCATTTCTAAATAGAGAGTCTGAAATCACCCCCAACTCCTTATTAGGCTCCTCACTCGATATCTGTCACTGGGAGAAGCTCTGCTGCACCAAATCTTTTTGGTATTTTTAAAAGAGAATGTTTTGAGACATTTTTTTATGGCAGGGGACTGTCTGTGCAAATCTATGAAACAGGGGTGCAGACTGTAACAGGGACATTGTTGATAGACTTTCGCGTTACCCCTTCATGTGTGACAGCTGTGACTGACAATACATTTTGCCGGTCTTGCTATTTTCCCCCATGTTATTGCGTGGTATTACAGTATCCTGTACCCATGTCAGACACCCTGTTTAATGCGTTCAGCCTGGAGGTTTTTTTCTGCCTCACCCAGGACACTCTGTGGCTGAATACAGCAGCACAAACAGGCAGGTAAACCATTAATCTGAGTAATTGTCTGAGTAATTGTGGGAATAGTTATGATACAGAAAGACGGGGCTTTGTTTGTGTGCACGTGTAAGCAATAGGAACAAAGTGAAAGGGAAGAAGAGAGAGAGAGAGCGAGAGACAGACAGACAGAGTTGGAGAGAGAGACCTCACCTTTGCTCTCCTTGAGATGGGATTTTTATGGATGGGTGAGCTTGGTGAGGGCAGAGAACACATAAAGAGTCATTTTCAGTTTGTTGCAGGCAGTTAACCATGTGTGCATGTTTGTTGAACTTCCAGTAATAGGCCCAGGTTTTTTTTTTCCCTGCTGTTTGACTTTTTGACAGTCTCCCCTTATTATGCTACATTATGCCATACCATTATAACCACATAGAGCCACAGTGCGTCTAAGGTATAATCATTGAGGGAACATCAACAGTGTAATTATAGACTATGAATGCTGCCACAATGCACATGTTTAGTGGTAACACAGCTGCATATACAGTACCAGTCAAAAGTTTCGGCACACTTTCCCATTTAAGTGAATGGGAAGATTGGTCCAAACTGATACTTTTAATATCAGTGTCCAGAAAAAAAATCAGTATAATTCAAAACTCTTACTAGCATGTAGACTCTTTTATATCTTTCCCACTGGGAGGGGAAAAAATACCTTTTGTGCCTCTTACAGTAGCTGTTGTGTGTGTTGCAGGGTCAAACACTCATCCTACATCCTAGAGAAGTCATGTAATGTTCTCTTTGTTGTAGTTTTGTCGTAACATAGCAACGCAATGGTGAAGTTGAGTAAGACTTTTTTCTTTTTTTTTTTTTGGCTTGTGGGCGGTTAGTAATTTCACTGTATGTAAGAGCGTTATCGAACAGGCTATAGGCCAAATGATAAAGATAATTGGTTTCCCACTCCTACACTAACACATGGCTATTTTAAGTCTACACACTCCTATCCGTGTCCCCATCTAGCGTCGTCAGGCTGTGGGGAGACTGGCCCTTGGACTGCTGGCCAATCATTGTTATTACTGCCAGGGAAATCTGACACTGCTCTAATTGTCTTGTGTTGTAGTAAAGCTCAGCTCAGGATCTCCCCACAAGTAGGAGGGCTATGGACTTCTCTGTGGCCAAGTACCACTAAGTCTTCCTTGTGAAAAAAAACATTGTGAAATTGATGTACTGTAGATAGATGAGTTTTAGTGATGTTCAAACCTCTTGAAATGAGTGATTTTTGGACTATCACTTAACATGGAAATGTGACAAAATAGAGTATCATTCAAAGGGATAACAAGATAAATGTTTTTTTTGTTAAGTTAAGCACACGGTTAGAGGGTTATCAATATTTAATGAGCCTGGAAGTCATGATATTTGGCCCGCACATTATTATTGACGTCAGCAAGAATTTTGGGTCTTGTCTGAATCAAAGGAAAGTGTCCTAACCTGTAGGCTACAGGGGAGGAAATATCCCATTACTGTAAAGGCCACTACAATCATCTCCTGCAGGTTAAACCCCCTCTTTACCTTTCCACCCCTCTTTTTTTCACACCTCCACAACCAGATTGATTGCTTTTAATTGGCAGCATGTCATTAGCTGACCACTGCACCCTGGTCGCTTCACATTTGACCACAGTTGTCTAGTTTTAGAACTTCTGTCACCATGTTAAACTCAATTTTTCTTCCATCTAAATCTGATCATTACACTTACGGCATGACGCATCCATTGGGGATTGTATATGTTTAGATACTTCTATATTGGCATTTCACTTGTATTTTCACATCCTTTTTAAAGAAAGTGCATGGTATAGAAAAGTGCATGTAGCTCGGCTGTGGGAGTTTTTTTTTTTTTTTCTGTGCATGTTGTGAATGAATGCCATTTCTGTTTTCCTCTCTTCCGTCTATTGTAATAGGCCTGTGTGCTTTTGTGTTTTTCGATGTGCATGCATGGTTTGTACACACACTGAAAGTTGTTCTTTCAAATCCCCTGCCAGTGATGTGATGTTTTACTGTTTCTGTCCCTCTCACAGCGAGCGCTTAAGTGTATGGAGTATTATTCTGTTCATATAATACAGGGATTAAGTGATCAAAATATCAGTTCCTTCAAGAAGTGAGCGTCGGAACAAACATTATTGTCAGGCTGCAGGAGGTGAAACAGATGACGGTGCATTTTCAGGTGAAACATTGCAGCTTATTCTGTCTTTAAATGGACTCGGCGTAGGCACATAAACCGAGCTCCCTTCAGTTAAAATAGATCATGAAATATGCAAAACAGGCAGGACGTTAAAGTGATGAATTTGTGACCATCATTAGGACATCATTTTGATGCGAGACTCTACAATCACAGCAAGAGCTCCTTTTGCTGGATGACATCTTTTTCTTTTGTTTGTGTATTTGCATATTGTATCAATCACTACAATTGAAAAACGTGTTGCTTGGCCGCAGTTTATCCGCAGCAGATGAAGGAGTATGTTTTTTTGTTTTTTTGGTAGCTTGACATTTCTCACCCCCAGATGATGAAATATGTCTGAGCTAATTTCATTTGGCTAACCTGGCTAATTTTGGAGATAAACTCTTAGGGGCATTTTTGGTCCTGCCCAGTGGATGGCTGTCATCCAACCTAATGATAACAGACATTGCCATCGGCCTAATTCAGCTTCGCAGCCCTTCTTACTAGACAGAGATGAGAGCCAAATGTTTATCCACAGGACTGTTTGTGTTTTTTTTTAGTGATTCGCCTCCTATGTGTTTCAGGTAAAGCTACAAAAAAGAGCACATACTGTTACACTGCACTTTACATCCTTAAGCCATATTAGCCACTGAACTGTTGTGGAAAATGTTTGCATTCAAGCTGTTACTTTGGATATGCACCGCCAGCAGCGATTTGTTGAATGATCTATAGCCAAAACATTAGCTTGCAATTTCTCCACAATGTGGGCACAGATTAAAAAGAAAAACTGTCACTCCCAGAGCGCTCTGAGACAGAGACGGAAGAGAAAGGGTTTTGCGTTCAGGGCTCGGATATTGATTAAAGATTTGTTTTTGTCAGCCTTTCCAGTCTCATGACCCTCGCTCTCGTCTCTAGGGTGGGGCTGGAGCAAGCTAGCATGACAGATACCCTTAAATTCGGGCCCAAGTGTTTGCTTAGAAGCCAGGATCAGTGATAATCCAAACATCAGCACACAGAAATATATATATTTATACCCATTTGACAGAGAGTGATGTGAATTATGAAGGAGCATGCACAGTCTGCCACTGCTCAGCACACAAATGGCCAGTGATAGCAACATGAAAGCTGCAGACCTGTAGCCTCTGTGTTGAACAGCCTTTTTTGTACGTGAGCTCGCTCATCAAGACTTAGAATGTAATTGGCTCCAGTGTGCCAGCTCAGCTCAGCACATCCGCTCATGTAACAAGCTCTGGTATCAGCCTGTCTTGCACTTTAGTGTTTTACAACCAAATAGTAGTTTTCTGTGTATCCCTTTCTTGGCTAATGTACAAGCAGTCATTAAGCCTGCTGTTTAGACTCCAAAATAAATATTAAACCTTACTGGAGAGTCCACAGGAAATGCAAGAAATAGAGTGCTTCTTTCAAGCTTTGATCAGCTTCTGGTTAAGAAAAAAGGAGCTACATGTACATTTTCAAAGCCAGATTTTTGTGGGTAATTTGTCGTTCATACATTGATCAAATCAAGCAATTTGATTAGGAAGAGCTTGTCTATATTCTGTAAACCTATTCCAAATCTGGCATCCAAGCTATTCCCCTGTGGGCTGTTTTCAGCTGATGCACAGTCTACAGTATATGTGCATTTTCATGCCACAGTGGGCAAATCTTTAATTAGTAAGCAATACTTTGTTGGAACGCTCACAGTCTCCCCCCCCCCCCCCCCCTTCACATCTATGGAAATGCCTGTTGGAGGGAACAGTAGACACACAGCAGCTGTAGTGTTAGTAGTATAGATAAATGGCAGCTGAAAGAATGAAGAAGTTTAGAGTTTTGAAAAGAAACCTCAGCACTCAACAGCTATGTCGAGTTCACTTTTGTATGCCTGGAGAGTCTCGTAAGGAACGTTCCTGTGTAAAAACAAGGCCCCTCTCAAGTTAGACAAGGACTCTCAGATTAGAGAAGGCCAACACTGAACATCTGAAAAATAAGTGCCACATCTAAAACACATGCTTTATTTAAGAGCATAAAGCACAGTGCACTATTTAAAATGTAATAACAGTAGCCAGCCTGTTCTTCAAGGAAATACAGTCATCAGTATCTGAGATAAAACCTTGAGCACAGCAGCACCCCTATATAATCTAATATAAATGTACAATAGACTATTGAAAAGGCTTTTACATTTTAGAAATAGTTAACATTTAGAAGTAGTTGAGCTACAGACAGCATCCTTGCCATGACTTCTGTCCTTCTACATAGTAATAATACATAATTTAACAGCAACAGCTTCCACAAAAAGGTTAAATACATTTCAAATAAATGCAATAAAGAATAATTTGTCTATTACAGTGATGATCCTGCAAACGACATTTCAGAATATTTAGCTCAATTTGGTTATTGTAAAATGACCTAGCATATTTTGTTAGATAAATAACAAATATTTTAAGGCTTAAATCAGTAGCATATTGTCATTAGACTCGTTCCAGTCAGTGACTGTCTGAAATCCATGATCTAGAGACACGAACAGACACTTGGTGTGTTCCCTGATGATTCTCTGCCAGGCTTGTACTGCAGCCATATTCATTTCTTGCTTGTTTTGGGGGCTTTTTTGCCTCCCGTCTGGTCGTCAGCAAGTGAAACACATGCTCACTTGGGATTCACACAGTTTGGCAATAAAAACTCCTTGGTTTTCCTTGTCTGTATGTTCAGGATTACTATCCAATTTCTTTGTTTTATAAGTGTGGATAGAAAGGGCTACAAGTTCTGCATGGTTGGCCCAAAAATATGAACACCATCAAACACTTTTCAAGCAGAAAGTCAGCACTTTAACCCCATACGGGACCTGTTGTTTAATTTCAAATCCAATTTGCTAGAGTAAGTATTCTGACTGCACAGTATGTCTGATGAGATGGATCTAATCTGAAAATTAGATTTTTAAATATGTGTTACAGCAAGGCAGAGCTATGAATGCGGGAGGGCCGTGGCTTTAATTGGCCTGCTTACATTAGTTTAGCAGCTAATAAAACAGGGTGGAAATGCCTTTTGTAGAAGTTCTTCTATGCAAAATATCAGAAAGTGAATCACAGAAATATTGTAGTGTATAAAAATAACATAAATATACAAATACAACATTTAAATACAACTTGACAACACAACATCACCCAGAAGAGATTATTATTCTTTGTTTGCTGTGAAGAAGAAAAAAAAAACATCTAAAGGCTTGAGCTCTTATGAGAATGTCTTCATAACAGTATTGTGTCCTTTTCACATTCAGTGCGTTTATATGCACATTAGTAATCTGATCATTCCCCAGTTTCGGCAGTAACCTGATTTCAGAAGCGACCATGTAAGGTTAAGGGATTAGGAGAAACCCAGTTAACACCTTGTTAGTCCTGCAGGGTTTACATAGGTTGCTTTAATGCTTAGGGGGCTTGTTAGCTGACAAATACAAGATTGGCATTTCAAAGCAAAATGCTGTTACGTTGCAGTTGTGTCATCTTCTCATGTGCACTGAATACTGAGCTGAGATGCGTTTTGCATAATTCAGGGGACCATGGCAGAGAAAGCTGTGTAGACCCAACAATACCACGCACAAAAAAACATCTTGTGCGGTTTAATTATGAGACCACCATTTTATTGCATTTGTCAAAATCCTTTATGCTGTATGTTCTCAATCCAAGTGTTTTTGCCTGCTGGCAGATTGAGCAGACATATCCTCCAATGATAGATTTCTATCTCGACTCTCCCGGTGAGAAAATCCTTCAGTATACTCGAGACATATTCCAAGCCCGCTCCGTCTCGTGTTGATGGTGGCATAGGAGGGTGTGCCAGAGGGCAGCGCTGAATCCCGAAAAAATCTGTAGAGAGACAGACTCGCCATATGTATCTGCCGCTACTGCTGTCTGCTGGTTGCAAAGAGCAAATCTTCCGAGCACATTTTGTACGATGGGAGATGGCCAAGACTTTGTTCTGGCCTATGCTGCATCTCAGTGTAGATCCCGTGTGGATTTCTATTTGGGAATGGGATTCAATATTGAAGGCCCCACTTTCCCTTGTGGACCCTTTTAGTGAAAGATAGCAAATGTGTGGCACTGCAGCAAAGCTAAACTCTAGCTTCATGCCTTTTTTAAGTTGCTGCTGTACAATAATAAGGGCACACATAGATGAAACTTCCTTTTTTTACCCCTTTGGTACCTCTCTGATCATTCAGTTGCAGCATGTTTTCCAGTTCTGACAGTGAAACCGCTCTGGTGGTACCAAGGAGCAGATGCTGTATGTGATTCTTAATTGGGCGAAGCGAACGATTACAGATACCTGTTCAGCTCATATAAAACAGAGTCTACATGCAGAATTATAGGTACAGATGGATATGGCAAATACTACAGGCCCACTCTCTCACTCCTTGGGGAGCGATGATGTTCCACCTTATGCATTACATTCAGAGGCTCCAAGCCAGCGCCATCTCTGTGGACCAACTGTGTTCATCCCCATTGAATTTTCCATATGGAGGTTTCTGGGCAGTAGCACTGTGTTCTTGCTGTGATGTAAAGCAAGCTACATGCGCTCTTGTTATAACCCCATAATCAAGTGCACCAGTGGATTATTTGTTTTGGCTTTAAAGCTGTATTTTCTTGGTTGAACTTTTTCTCTCTTTTTTTTTTTCTCCAGTCAACCAGTGATATCAGCTACCCCAGGGATCCATAGTCAGAGCTCATATTCAAGCTTTTTTTCTCACCCCCTTTTTTACACGCCAGTTTTTTTTCTTAGTATTCTAACCAACAGTCTTATACAATACAGCTCGATGAGATTTATTTTCCAGTCGCACTTTATTTTAAAGCTGAATTGCAATACAAATAGACGCAGCATTTTTTTATTAACATCGATGAGTTCATTTACAAACAGTGGAATAAGTAGTGAGATCTTTTACTAAAATAAAAGTAGGAATACTACATTGAAAAAAACACCCCATTACAAGTAGAAGTTCTGCTTTCAAAATGAGATAAACTGGCAGCAAACTATACTTTTGAGTAGTGTACTTTTTTATTGTATACTACTCTCTTCCCCTGAATGTACTTGCACATAGTGTTTTCCTTCTTTTGTTATTGCATGCGTTTTACATTGTTTTATGTCTTACTTGCATTTTATCTGCCTATTGCACAGTCTCCAAAAGCCACAAAACACTTTTCATTGTACTTGTTCTCTACATTTAAGTCAAGTCATCACAAGTAAAAGTACCCATTATGCAAAACGCTCCCATTTAGTGTTGTATTCAGCATATACAGTATATATATTAATGGAATATACTGATGCTAATTGGCGTGTTCACGTAAACATAATTTTAACATTGTCAAGATAGAGCTAGGTAGTTTAATCTATGATAAGTGATCACATGTTTTACATATAATATATTTATCTGAAAAGCAGCTAGTAATTATAGCTATGAGTAGCATACAATAGAAATGGGAACATGGAGGAACATTACCTGGATTAAACGTAACTCTGTATCCAGGTTTTGCAGTGTTAGGGTTTATAAATGTATTGGAAGTGTGATATCTATAAAAGATTAGGTGAGCACCGTACGAATGAGGAACAAGAATAACCTAAACCTTTTTTGGCAGCTACAGAGACAAGGGAAGCAGATATTAGCTTGCTGTGTCTGGATGATACAGAAGTCTATTCACCCGTTGTAATAAAACCTTTTGCACCCAAGTTTGGTTTTGACTTCCACTGTAAGCATTATCTCTAACTTTTAAAAGATTTAAAAAGGTGATAGACAAGTTCTGCTTTTTGACATTTCTATCCTCTATTTGTACATAAATCACTAAAATTATTCACACATACAATACGTCTACATCTCATGTAGGCAAGACATGATCACAACACAACTATAATAGGGTTTTTCATGATATAATAAATTCAACACGTTTTTTGTCTCCCTAAACACTCTTTGTCCTCTTTGTTCACACTCAAGCCATCTGCATATTTGAGCAGGAAGAATGCAGTGGAATGAAATGAGCATTTGAATGCATCCATGCATGCAGGGGTCTTTAAACCATACTGTTTTATAATGCTTGTGAGCTGATTGTAAAATGTAAATTATAGATTGAACGACATACATTATGATGTAAGCATTGGGCCTGGTAATTGTAATTATTTCCCTGAATAATATAGCACATTCTGGCTTGCAGCACACAGATTCCCATACTAAATCCCCATACACTATAAAATCACTCAAGGGTGTTTATTGTGTCTAAATAATGAATAGACACAGTCTTTACAAGTTGACAGTGAAAAATTTCTGGTGAACTCCCCTGATAGAATGCATTTCACAGTAAAATAATTTAGCCAAGCACAAATAAAATGTATGCAAATATACTCTATTCTTAAATTAATTCTCTAATTCGGTTGGGGATAGTTATTTTACAGTCAGCGTTTTGCTGCAGAGAAACAGATTGATGAAGAGGCAGATGAGGCAAGTCAATAAGGTATGAAGGCTGTGATAAATATCTGTTTTGTCTTCCTCTTGTTGCAGATGAACACGGACATTTGAAAATATACCTGCCCAAGAAGCTGCTTGAATGTCTACCAAAATGCACCTCGCTGCCAAAGGAGAGACACCGGTGGAACACTAATGAGGTAAGGCCTCTGCCTCCTTATCGTAGCGCTTTCTACTCAATCCATCTCTTTACAAAAGTGCCCATCCATAAGACACACCGTTCTTTTCAGGCCCTTTTCACACAGATTTGTAAGCCACGTTGAACACTCTTCAAAACAACATAAAATCTCCTCATGAGGGTCCTCCAATCCCAACAAAAATATCACCACTGAAATGAAACTGTTTGTCTTTACTGTTCACATGTTTAATAGGTTTGTACGCCACATGGTAACAGTGAATATTTAAGTTCATTCTGTATTGTGCTCTCTCCTCACATACCACTTATTGGACAATTTAGCATGTTTGTTTTAATTGTATGAAAGATTTTTTGCTGTGTATTAGATTTAAATATTAATGACTTTTATAGTGCAGCTTCAGAAACATTTCGGAGCACATACTGAGCTATTGTATAACATTATTATAAAATTGGCTTAATATTATTGACCCAAAACTTCAACAGATTAGTTCTTTTTTTTTTAAAGCTGCATCATAGTCAGCAAGTTTGACTATGATCTATCAAATAGAGAATGAAATGCCACTAGGCTGTCCATGAATAGCCCGATCACAGTACACTCTGTTCGATTATAAGAATAAACCACAAAACAGACAAAATATCCTCTCCCTCTTTCCTCATATTTAACCCGAGACAGTCTGTCTCATCTTGTATTCAGTGTTTACTATGGATTCCCCCCCCCCTCTGCTTATTCTGCAAGGAAACCCTTTTGGCATAAATCAAAGGTTAATGCCAATTGTACGTTGAGTCTTATTCACAAAACTTCAATCCTGCTGTATTTAGCGAGCATTATGAAGGGCTCTCGACGTAAACGTAAATAGTGTTTAACATTGGCACCGTGAAGGCTCAAGGTGTCTGGCGTTTCATATTTGCATCACATTAGGGAAGATAACGCACCACTTTACATTTTCTCTCTGGGAAATCAAAGCTAAAAGGCTTTGCTTTTGTAAAAAAGATGTCACAGATACCCTTTGCTGTGTTTTTTTTATTTTTCTTTACCTAAAGGACAGACATTTAAAATTATTTTCAGCACACAATCGTTTACTTAAGGCAAAGTTTTTCTTGTTTGATGTTTATAGAGTTGCATATATATATATCAAAATGTTTTATACAGGAATTTGAAGACTTGGGGAAAAGTGAGCTGATGCTTTAGTTGCTGTTTATATCACAACTTTCTACAGGCGTATAGCAGTCACACAGTTTCACCTGCAATTTAGTTTAATTTTATAAATGCACAATAAGGCTTTTTTTTTTCTTTCTATATACTCATATGTACACTTAAATCTCTAGCGACCACTATAGCAGGAGAAAATGATTTTAAAAATCTTTAGAAGGAGTTACAGCTGTCATTTTCAACAATCTTTATGATCCATTATGCGTATAGTAATTGATCTGCTCTTGCTTGATTTCACTGCATGGATCAACATATGCACAAGTCCTGCATAAACATGTTACACTTGTGTTTCCCCTAACAGGATGTTGCTTCATTTGCCTCAGAGCTCATTTACCAACCTCGCTCTTTTTCTCAGAGGACAGTTTGATGAATTTATCACTTTCATCTCCGCTATTGATAGATGAAAATCCGGTCCTCCTTTTCAGGGTATAACTGGTAGTAATTAGACCCAAATGCACCCCATGACAAATCTGAAAACCAATATGCAAAAATCAACCATCCATGCTTCTGATTAACAAATTGTGACCATATAAATATAGTCATCTGCAGTGATGAAAGTTAATTGACTGAAAAACAACCAGATGATAACGCACCAGACATGATCATTTTTAAGGAACAGGATATTCAAAAAGACAATCTGTCATTTACATACAGTTTTTACTCCAAACTTTGTACAGTGTATATATATTTGGGGGAAATACTGTAGTTGAAAGGACTCATTTATCCTTGGTAAAGACATGAATCTGTAGAAGTAGATAAAAAATCTATGGGTAATTAATACAGCAAGGGATACGCATATTTTCTTTTACTGTACATCACTAGCAGTTTGCATGTGTCATATCTTTACTCAATAGGCCTGCCCCAGTTATGAAAAAAAATGTAAAACGCTTGTGTGTTTCTAATTGGCTGATGTTGTAACTTGCTTGCCCTGTCTGACCTGCATTGTGCTGCTAGCAGTCTAAATTAATTAACATGGCTTTGAAATTGATCTCAAAATGTAAGTCTAAGCATTTGCTGGGGATAAATGCTGTCAGCTACAGTTGTTAGCATGTCTTGTCGTTTATTACCAAATTAAATCATAACCGACACATTTTTAGGAAAAGCCCCCATGCTGTGTTGACTGGGCTGAGGATTCGTCTGTCTGTGTTTTTGTGGGCTGATAGGATATTGGAAAAAAAGTATGCAAAAAAAAAAAAAAAATGCAATTCCAGTGGTGGTGTGGTATGCATGCCAATAGTGTTTTCCAGGACTGAAGAGAGCAATGCAACCTTTCTCTAAAATCAAGGACATTTCTTTTTTGTGCAGACCATGCAAATCAGAGTGTTTGTGCCTCATTGGTGGCAGACAGGCAGGAAGGGAGGGATCAGAGAGGCTCTTGTCGGTGCAATTGTGTGACTCTTAGTGAAAGTGACACCTCATCAATTCTGTGCATATTTCCGGCACTAGCTCAGCATGCTTAAAGGGGACCTATTATGCTCATTTCCAGCTCTATATTTTTATTCTGGGACTCCACTAGAGTAGCTTTGCATGATTCACAGTTCAAAAAAAAAAAAAAATCCTTATTTATCTCATACAGCCTCTTTATGGAGCCCGTCTCGATGAGCCGACTCTGTATTAATTGGTTTGCTTCCAGAAGCTACGTCATGGCTGACTTCTGGCAGCTCGGCAGGCAAACCATGTGATCAAACCATGAAGGAAAAAAACTATAGTTGCAGGATTTCACTTATTATTTTTCATTCTTTACTTCAAATATAATCTTCTAAAATACATCCTTACATGTCTGAACAAGAATCTGATCTGAGAATATGCATGTAAACAATGTAAATAACACACGGAAAAACCTTAGCAACAACCTTAGCAACCAAGAATTCAACTTGTTGGCAAGTTGAGTCTTGGTTGCATTTCCACATATGTTAACCTTTAACTTTGACCATGTTTAACATTGATAGGATTATATAAATAGCAGGAAACCATAAAAAGCATAATAGGTCCTCTTTAATACACTCATTTCCCTCTTTTTTGTGTTTAAGGAATCTCAGTTGTCCAGTAAGTTGGATCTGCTCGTGTCTATTTAAGCAATAAGAATTGATTGCATGCATGTCATTATTCTTCTCTCATAGCAATAAGTAGCCCCCCAAAGTTTGTCCACTTTATTTAACAGTTGTTGCTTGCATGTTTGGTAGGTATTCAGACTTTAGCAGACATATATGAGGTGTTTTTAACAACATTGATTAAGCCATGTTGAATATTTCAATATAATTTATTATAATGTGTGTTTGCCTTTGAACTGGAATGAATTCATTAGAAATTCATCATATAATTGACTGTTCCACCCATCCTAACATCTGTTGCACATAAACAGTAACTGTAAACAAAACAAAGCAAAAAAAAAAAAAAATGAAACCACAAAAATAAGTAAATTAATGAGTTAACTTATGACTCTTCTCTTCTCTTCTTCAACTTGCAGTGTTTCTCACTCACGGAACTACCTCGCTTATTTTGGTAGATGAGTTCATGTATCTATTCATTATTTTGTGCACATTCATATATTCACAGAAAAAAACCAAGAAGGCATTTTTTGCATAGTCGACAGTTGCACGTCCTCTGTAATGTAACTGATATGAGGAAATATTCATAAACGATCTTTTTTTTTCCTCTCTCTCCGGCAGCACCGTCTCTCGCAGTTGTACATTATTTGCGCCTTGTTCAAATCTGAGATGACTCTGTTTCAGTTTCATTCATGAAGAGAGGTACACACTTCATTTTACTTTTGGTGGAAATGATACAACTTGCTGCTTGGAAACTTTAATCTGGAAGGAGGATGAGAAAAGTGGGGTGGGGTGGGGGAGGGATGTCGGGAGTGGTGGCTATGGTTTTGCTGGTGAGGTGAAGTGAAGCTAATGCAGAACTATTAATTTTTATCTCATTCTCATGATTCCCCTGCATAGTTTCATGAGAGGAAGGTGTGCTGGAATACATTTCAAGCATTTACTGGAAAATTAGATAAACCAATCGAATCAAAATTCAAGGGAGGGGACGGGAGTTTAGAAGGTTGAATGGAAGTCTCGTCATTGAATCATGAGCGGCGTGTGGGGTACGGATATGCTATCAGCCTTCAAATTATCAATGGGGAGAGAAGTACCCGGCAGTGCTTGAGAATTTACTTAGCAACTGTAGCAGAGACAAACAAGGTGTTATTGACAGAAATACAAAAGGAGGTCATGATTGGAATAGCTTTTTATTGTAGTCGAAATCAGTGACATTGCTGTGATGTCTCATCTGTTGAAAATGAGATGATCCAACACTTCATAGTGAGCAGGGGGTTTGCACAGGAAAATAGAAAATGCTTCCAGGAGTGTATGTTTACCTTGCTCTTTCAGCCACGGATGTCCCCATGTCGCTCAGGTGAGACACATGGGAACAAATCCTCACAGAAATCCCCCTTAGGTCTGCAGCCTACTGCTATTGTCTGCTTGGTGCTCTGGCACGATGACCTCTATTTTGCTAGACATTTCGGTTGAGATTAGAATCTTTTTTAAGAAGGACATCTCACACAGGAAGGGCTTTAGGCTTATATCCCTTTCAAGATCAAACAGAGTCAGCCTGATGTTTGGTTACGCTGGCATGAAGGTTGCTAGGACTTGAGAGATGCGCTGGAGAATTGCAATTTTGCCAGTGCTATTTTCAAGATAGACCTCTTGCTCTTTGGTTTACTTTCGAGGTCTTATGCCGGCTGTGTGTATTATTGTTAGGATTCAAAGCAAAGTGTGTCATCTGTTGGAAACTACAAGTTAAAGAAAAGAGCTGATTTTATTTGGGACAGACTTTTTCTGCTATTAAGTTGGAGTTGCCCCTTAACTGTGTACTTCTGTAGCAGCTCTTATGGGCGTAAATGTTGAACGACAACATTTATGACTCGCAACGGGAGTCCTGAGGACAAGAGCGAGCAATATTTTCGGCGCTACAACCGTGCTGGATTAGACCCCTCAGTGTTTGCCCGCTTGTAGACATAAACCTTGCTGACTTTTAACAAGTGGCTCAAGTTGTGTGACATTATAAAGCATTGATAAACAGAAAAAAAATGGCAATTTTTGGAGAAGTGAGTATATTCCAAATCACTCAGTCTTAAAAAGCAGAGGCAGAGGAGTACAGCATGAAGCCTTGGTTGAGGGAGGACACTGGGTCTAAGCTGGTGTGACACCCTCAGCCTTTAATGAACGGCACAACGCTCTGAGTAGTGTGAGCTCCCACTCAGCTTAGAGGGGACTGCTTCTGAACTGGTGCTGAACCAAAACAGACAAGAGAGCATCAGCTCAGGCCTCCACCGGCCTGCTACACATTTAATGCCCCTGTCGTCAGGAATAATCCTCTCTGCCTCACGCCACCGCCAGCAGCAGCACAGCATGGTGGCTACATGCAATATGCCGCCGCTCAGGACAGAGCAGGAGCACCGGTAGAAACACTTAGTGGACTCACCAGGCAGTGGGTGTAACAGCCGAGGAAGCAGTGATCAAAAACCACAACAAATTAAATTAAAGGCGAGATCGGATAAACCTGAGAGACTGTCAGTAACACTGTAAGATAGGTGCTATAATGACGAGCACAATTGGCTGCAGTGCGGCGTAATCATTCACTCCTTATCTCTGACTGTTAACCCGCTCCATGTCACTGTTATCTTGGATCCTGCTGTTATGATTTCACACAACAATACACTTGGGGAGGGTGAATATTTTTTTTATTCATTCATTTGTTCTATGAAAACAGTAATGATTCTTCTCTCAGTGTTTTTTTCAACTAAAATATTTCTATTAAAGATATGAAACATCACAACCATGGCGCTGCTTTCCTTAATATACACTCCCTAATTCCAGTTTTCTGTGGTAGCTGGCGTGTGTTTGAACGTAATGGGCAGACTATCCAGTTTTACGCTTTTCTCAGTCCAGCAGTAAATTAAATTAAGTGTGTTTAGTGTACGTGCAGACAGTGTGGCAGGTTTGTGACCAAAACAAAGCTTCACTTCTGACTTTGTTTACTGTGACGTTTGTGTGTGTAGGCTGCTCGACTGGACTTTGCGATTTTGCACAGTATTATTGAAGTTATTATTAACTTTAAATGTCACTACGAATGAAAAGTGTGGTTCAAATTAAATCTATTATTATTATTATTATTATTATTATCACCTGCAACTGATCAAAATATCATTTAATTACATTTTTTTTTCTTTCAGGTCAAATTTGACCCTTGTTTTTGTATTTGAGAGCAATAAAAAAACCATCCTAAAAACCTTTCTGTCCAAACCGGGGTGAGTTTGGAGTTAAATGACACATATTTCTTCAAAAATGACCATTCAAAAACATTATTGCATTCACATTCAGTAAAATTAATTGAAGTCATTATTATTGTTATTTCCCATTTCCCATTTAAAGTAACATAAGACTATAATATAGTGAGATTATGATTTTATATTTCTCCATAAGCAAATAGTGTAAAACCTTTATAAATACACTCTGCTCTCTCTACTTCATTAAGGATTAATCGCTCATTTATTAATGACTGGCGAGGTATTTATGAATAAAAAATAGATTTGTGGTTCAGACATTTGGTACCAGACTAATTATAGCGATACTCTGAAGGGTCAGAATATGAACTATGAACACTGAGTATGTAAAAGTTAGTTTAAGTTCGTTGGGCTGTTTTTGTTTCCTGTTTTAAAGATGCTTTTATTTGATAGATGGAAATACAGAGTGAGAAGAAACATTGGTTAGAAAGAGGAGCACTACATACAACAATACAACAAAGGTCTGCAGCTGGAATATAAAGGTGGATGTTGTGGTTACATGGTATGCATCTCAACCAGTTGGCTGACATTGTATCATACTGTATGTATCCACACAGCACTACTGCACAAACCTCATATATCTCATGTATGTACACTATACTAGATCCCAGGATTATTTGGCTCTTGACGAACAACAGATTAGTACTCAAGATGGAAAAAAATAATGTCTTTGAATCCTGTCTCTGTTTGTATGCCTGCTGTAAATCTTACTGTATTTGTGTACTGTAAATATTTGTTATTTGTTATTCAGGGCAGCTTTGGAAAAGGTTAATAATATAAAAAAAAAATAAAAAAAACAGGGTGCCCCATGCATTTTCCAGTTTACTTCTCTGCCAACTGTGAATTTCCAACCCTCAGCTTTAACAAACACATCATATTTAAATTTGTGTGTGGAGTGCACTGCAGGCTTGAAAAACTCCTGGTGCAAAAGCTGGAGCCATCCCCCTTGGAATATCCTGACCTCATTAAAACACTGGCTGGATAAACTCTTCCTTCTGTGGATTAGTGTGACTTTTATTAGAGCGATCTGGTTATGCTGGTCAAAAAGCGCCCAGACTGTTCATTGCTCACTTCTGGTACATTGCTGTCATCGCACTGCCAAACCTGAACTACTGCTGTTGTTGTTGTTGTTGTTGTCGTTTTTAAAGGCGCCAGTACTCGGAGAATTTGCCTAATCGAACACGGGGTCACGCTTGATTAAATGTTTATCTTCATTTTCGCTCCTTGCCATGCGTGGCTTTCTCTGCGGAGAGTAATTAAAACGACTCTCACCAAATGCCGATGTTTACAGAAATGTTCATTAGCTTCTCAGGGGGCAATCGGTGGAAATTAAAGGTCATGTTTGTCCGTCTATCGGTTTGTTTGTTTGTTTGTTTATCTGTTTGTGGTTTTTATATTTTTCGTTTTTTTTGGGGTTAGTTGCCCACAGGATTACAGTAACAGGTGTTGAGAATGTGTCACTAAATTAAGAAGTTTTTTCGGTTTATCCTGTGGGGATTTCTTTAACCGAGGTTCAGGTTTTATTCATATCAGCTCTTCATTGAAGCTACTCAGTTGAGGTTTAGATGGCAAAATGCCTACACAATTTATTCTGGCTGCTCAGAGAGCACAGTTTTTCATCCAAAGTGTTGCGGTATGACAAGTTTTTACTATTTCTTTTCAAAGCGTATTTAATAGAAAGACCCAGACTAATTTATGTCTTTGTGTGGAGTCTGTGTGGTGTGATCTTATACTTTCATCTCACTGTAGTTTCCACTCAATTACAGAGTTTACTAAATATATTTCACAGTGGTTTTTTTCATCTCATCTGGCTGGGGAAAGTAGACGACTGGAAGATAAGGAATTGGCAGAGTTTCTTTGGATGGCTGACTTCATCGTAACTTCCCCGTGAGCTTGATAGCTTTACTGATTGCTAGTGTTGTAGCTTACTGTGAAGTGTCAATTGCGAGTCTACGGTGTAGTGAGGCATTTGTAATAGGAACCCACCAGTCAGGTCATTCAGGGGGTCCTGCATGCTACAGGGACCCTTTGCTTTTTCCTCTGGATGTGCACATCAAGGCAGGGGTCCTCAGTATCCTCAGAAGACAGGGGTATCCACTCAAAATTGCATGACCTCTATTGTAGCAGATACAGGTCACTCCACCTCCTGTGGGAAGCCTCTAAATTGAACCCAGCTTGTGTCTTCGATTTCTTTCCAGCACTCTCTTCCTCTGGCTTCCCTCCTTTACTCTTATCTTCTGTCTCTTTCCCTTTTCCCTCATGTGTTCACTGAGCTGCAAAGCTATTCAGGTATAGACGAAAAGATTTCTACCTTTCTCTGTGAATTGCTGGGTCAGGATTTTTCTGTGCGGAACCATTTTGTAATGGAGTTTAACTTTATTTACTAGATAAAGGAAAATGAGTTCTGCATTTGATGTCTGCGTCTATGCTTCAATAAACTGTTATATTGTTTCATATACAGTAGCTGTTCATATGAGTGAATACCTCTGTTCTGCCAGCCATGACTGGGATTGAATGGCAGGAGTATTATCACATTCACTACCATGATCCTCTCTATAATCAAAGTAGTCTCATACATCTTTAACTGATATGTTTTTTTGTTGTTGTTGTTTTTTTTTATTCAATCTTTATAGTCTGTTTTTTTCCATTGGTGATGCCGGAGCCACAAAAGCTGTCAGAACTATTATTTAGGAGGCAATGTTCTTTTACTTTCACTAATACGGGATGATGAATCACTGGCATTCATATATATAAACTTTCTTAATCAAGGCAAGTATCATGAGAGGTTTTGTCTACGTCTCCTGCGGTGATAACTTTGTTAATTGTTCAAATTAATTCCATAAGTTTCTTAAATAATAAGATCTTCAGAAAAAAAGCCTTTTATTATTAAAATAAAACAGAGAAAATGGAAATTGGAAATTGGCCAAAAACGAAACAAAAAAAAAAACTAAAACCAAACTGGAGCTTGGAGGGAAAGTCTACTGCTCACAGAGGATGTACATCAGAGAAAACATATAATAAAAAGGCAAATTTAGTAGCACATTGACAAGAGCAGACAAAAAAAAAAAGATGCATGGAAAGAGATTGCAAACAAAATTAATGCCAGCTTTACTCTTGTTGCTCGTATCCCCGTGGAATACAAAAACAGTGGTTTAACATCCTGTCAGAAGTGTGTCAGGAGATTGCAGCTTACAAGAAAGCCACTGCTGCAACTGGTAAGCTATAAAATTACTCTATTCTGAATTATGCATATTACTTTAGATAACATATTGTGCATGACCAGGGCTTTATTGTTCAGTGAGAGCACTTAATGCTTTGGGGCCGCCGCTTGTACAATCAAGTTTTTCAACTTGACATCCAATCTTAAATAATTATGTGAGAAAAGAACAAGACACACTTTGGGTGTTCTGCTGTCTATCTCAGTTAAAGCAGCCTTTGTAGGGAGTGAAGTTTTCTATCCCCACGCCATGTAGAGGCAACAATATAAACAATGTAAGGCACAATGCGGCGGCAATGGTTGTGTGTGTGTGTGTGTGTGGGATATCAATATAATCAAGTGACTAAAAACTCACCATCTAAATATCCAAACCTGTCACATTTACAAATAATCCGCAAATTGTTTCGACTCACTAAATAACCATCCATGAATTCATCCTCTCATAAAACCTAATGAGAGACATAAGTTTTCATATTCATTTTTTAGAATAATAGATGACATTGAGTCCTCTCCAGAATCCTTTCTAATCTTTTTTTTTTTTTTTTTTTTTTGTACTCACAAGCTTTGTGCTTCCTCATCAGTCAGACATCTCCTCACACTTGATTTAGTGCCGTCAATGCAGGAAAAAAGCCACTTTGCTCTCTTACTGTGACAACTAAGGCGTCCCCTATAATTCTAAGGGTGTTTGCAAACACTGACATAACACATTTTTGTCAGTAGAGATGTGGTAAATTACCCCACATCACAGACTTGTATTCTCAATCCAGCCAATCATGCTATATTAAAATTAACTCATGCTTAAGATGAAGGAGATGCTTTGATTACAGCTTTTTTAAGAGTTTTTTTTTTTTTTAGACCCTTAAAAATCAACGTTCTGAGACATGTTTTCATCTTCCTACTTCAGCTTATTTATTTATTTATTTATTTCTTCCTATACAGACTCTGTTTTTATTCACCGAATGTGTCTGCTGTATATTTAATGTTTTGAAGACGACTCCATATTAAAAGGAAACATACATTCTTATATGGAGTATACACAAGATAACTTTTCAACAGTTCAATATCACGCACTGCAGCTTCTACTCTTTAAAGGGTTATTCCAGCAGTTTAGTATTGCACTTCCATAAAGGTTGAGAGCTCAGAGGAGACAGATTAAAAAAAAAAATTGGTCAAACTCGAAGCAGGTGAGGCTGAAATATCCTGACATTTAATCACTACTATGTGTCAAGCTCTAAAAACACTGGATCCTGCATTTCACATAGTACAACTCAACAGCATCATTTCATTAGACCCTCCCTACCTCCTGAATGTCCTCACCTTTCCTGACATCATCAGGGTGATTTTCTCAGATTTGACAAAGCTCCCTCCATTGCTACAGAAGACATTGTTTTTATCGGCTGTGTTGTACTCCGGACCAGTAAACTGAACTGCATGTGTTGGATCGGTGAAATGCCCCTTTAAGTGAAGCTTCATTTGTACTGTAAGTGAAGCTGTGTTTGAATTTTCATTGCGACATCAAAGCTTGGATTTGCTGTAAAGCAGGTAACCAAAAGTTCTGCCTTTTAAAATTGTATAATAAGTGTACATATCAAACCTTTTAAGTCATTCATTTCACAACAGAAGTTATCTCAAGGCACTTTTCACATAGAGGAGGTGAAGACTCTCCTCTTTATCTAAAGCTATCTACATTTTTACAAGCGTAAGACGTTTGACATAAATATGTAATTATTTAACTTATGTAGGTGTGAAGAAAATACATGTTTCATTTTGTTTTCTGCTTTGGATCAACTAATGCATTAATTATTGATTGATTATTCAAACTCCACTCAGCAAATACTAGCCTGAATGCTTGATATGGCTGAATTTTAAGGATCAGAACATTTCCAAAAAAATGATTAGCTCCTGCTAGAGACTTATTTTTATTTTATTGAAAAATGAGTCTCTGGTTGTAGTAAACTCACATCAATTTTAATATATTGTAAGATTATAAGGTTCGCAGTGGGCTATATTTTATGTATTTCAAGGCTATTGTTTTGGATCATATTGTATAATGTCATTGTTAGTTTGACCATCGATAATAGTTACTGACTGGATCGGATGTAAAATTGAAGCACAGCGCATACCTTCTAGATAGTTCAGATGGAGCATCCGAACAAACGCTATCTCGGTTAAACTCCTTGTGGAAATCTCCAATAAATTTGTGCCTTTGCCCGGGTGAACTAGGGCTGAGTTCGTATTTGTGAGGCTTTCCCTTTCAGTTATATTTTTGTTGTCCATTTTTAGATGTTCTAAGTTGTTTCATAACACTTCATGTAGCTCAGTATTTGTTCGGCTCTACCCGCTTGTCCCATTTTGTATTTCACCAAGGTTAAACAACAGCGCCGGCCGGCAGAAGAACACCGTGTATCTTTTTATTTTTGTTGAGAGTGAAAGCAGGGAGAGAGGCTACTTCAACTATTCCTCAGAGGGAAGAGGATCTTTTTTTAGAGTATCAAAGGAGCACATCATTTCCACACTACAAAATATAACATGTTAAGATGGGAGTTGAGGTCGGAAGATACTTCATCTGGCATTGGATGGAGGAGGCTGCTCTGAGTCTTGCTGTCTATCTTGTTGTGTGTTGGTCTTTGATCTCTAAAGGTCCTTGAGAATGAGAAGCCAGCAACAACAGCAGGCTGGGATTCTCTGTGGGCCTGTTTGGATCCCAGCCCATCATGCCCTTTTCTATCTGATGGACAGCTCCAGGCATGGCAGTGCCTCTATAGCCCTGCTGCATTAGGCCTTCATCTGATTAAACCCTCTCTCATTGTCAAAGGCGGGGAACTAGAACTAGGGCTATCATTGACCTTGTTTGTTAAGCAGCAGGCACTGATTTAAAATGCATTCATTTTCTTACATTTATCCACCTTTTATTGTCTTCAATATTCATTTTTTTGTTGAACCAAGAATGATGTGACACTTAAGCATAGGGATACCTGTGTTTAATGGAATCACACACTGTCCATCTTATATTTTTTATTTTTAGCTCTGCGTGTGTTCAGCATTTATAAAATTTGCAGACGAGGAACCTGAGCATTTGGCAGGTTGACACGACTGTGGATGCACAGCTGACTGGGCTGTCATTTTCGGTTGTATAAAACCTGGCTGCTCCAGCTAGAATGAAGGGTAGCTAACTAACAAGGTGTTTGCCATCAAATCACAAACACTTATTAGTCTAATCTCAAATCTTCAAGTAGGAATCAGAGTCTTGTTTCTACAGATCTCATTTTACAATTGATAAACTGTGCGGAAGGAAAATTAGCATTATTTTAAAGCCTAATACTCATATAATAATCAACAAACGTCAAATTTTTTAAAACTGTATTTTTTTAGTACTTCTGCAGCTGTAAAATTCTTTTTTGAATCCTGGGCTTATAACGGTGTGCCTTCTTTTATCAACTGTATGGTTGAAATATGTCTTACTTTGTAACAGTTCTCCTGCATAGGTCGCCGTGACCTTTAGAGATATTTGTATTTCAGTGAATCACAGTATCAAAGGTTATTCCCTATAAGTTCATTGTTTTTTTCTTATCAAAGCTGCCCATTCAGGCAGCTCGTAGGATCCCGGTCGAGCAGGATTCAAACGTCCTTTTGATTGGATGTCCTTGAGCCCTTTGTTCAAATGGGCAGTATGTGAAGTCCCTTTTCTCTTCGAGATGTTTACACATCAATAAAACTGGGTGAATTTGAAAAAAAAAAAAAAAGCTGACAAGGACATAATGATCCATCTCCCTGGTCTCAGATCCTGGGCTCAACAAGTTCTTAAAAACCTTTTTTAGCACGGATAAAGTAGCAGAATAAGGAAGCTCTCAGTAGGTTTGTCTTCTAACGGTTGTTTAAAGTGATAGGTCATATATTCTGTTTTTTTTTTTTTTTTTTTTTTAATGATCCTTCCTTCTTTGAAGTCAGTAGTAGAACAGGAATGACAGAATCCACCTTGTGCTCTTCTGCTGTTTTCCTCCAGTCACCTGAATGTCTAAAAGTCAGCTTCTTTGCAGCAGCATCTCAAATCCTGCCTGAAATGTTGTGTGTCAAATAAAAGTTGAAGACAAAAGAATTTTTCTGGTGAAGAATGATTTATATTAAACTTTGAGGAAAGTGGACACTGAAATGATAAGTGACAGCAGAGTGAGGTGTTTAGTTTATTGCTCAGCTCTCCCCTTTGATTATATTCTGCGCTGGTGCATTTTCTATCTTCTGTGAGTGATCTGTGCAGCTTATTTGAAAATGGATCTAGGTTTATGGAGTTGCTGCAGGGGAGCTACTGTACTCAGTAACAGGTACTACAACATGGAGCAATAGTACAAATTGTAGTATATGGTTTCTGCTGCTGTTCTTGAATATTACATTGACATGATTTTACTTTAAATATTTTCAGTGCAGTATTTCCCCTATATATTTCAGAGCTCAGAAACTATTTGAATAAATGTACATTATAGATAGCCTGTGTGTGTGTGTGTGTGTGTGTGTGTGTGTGTGTGTGGCACAGCACTCAGATTCGCTTGTGGCTTTTAGTACCTTCCCTGAGCAGTGACATTGGTTTCATCTTTATTCTGTAGGTGTTTCTTTTGCATAATTGAATGTCCTGTCTCCATTTTTGGAGACAGTTTGTGGTTAAGAATAGTTGCAGCTTCATACAGTGATGTATGAGGGGATTGTTGTTTGATTCAGACACACTGGTTGGTGTTGATTTTTGGTCAGAAACAGCAGAGTTTGCTCTCTAGCTTGAGCCTAAAAGGCTGAGGTGTCAACACAGTGTATTTCCAGAGTCCATAATAACCTGTCCTCCTCCCCTCCTCTTCCTTCCACTCCTCTAGCCTGTCCTTTAGCAGAACCTTGAAGCACCATTGAAATTCTGCACTGCCTTTTGAAATCTCTGTTGATGAGGCAACATGGACCCACAGTGGCTCGGCTGTTCTCCCACTGCAGGATATTTTTCAAAGTCGTGTTTATATACTATAAGTAGAAAGGAGTGAAAGTGCTTTGATGGTATCTAACAATGAAAATGCTTAGAAATCTCTTCTGGACTGGAGGCATGAATGCTTGAGCTGGGCTGTGTTTTTCCCATGACATGTTCACTTCCTCAATAGGACATGCCGGTAACTGTTGTCTCTGCATCACACGGTGTGACTCTTGGGTTATATTATGTGTAACCAATCATGCGTAACACTTACTGAATGCACACATTTGTTAGTGGAGATTACAGGGATCCACAAACACACTTTCATCACTTCAATATCTTAAGGAAACACACAAATTGGTTGTATTCAAATTGGGAGACAGTTATCTGCGCTGTTTGACTAAGGAATGATTTATGTGCGCGATTCCTTGTGACGATTTTTGCTTCAGACTGACGGAAAAAATATCTTCAAATGCAAATCTGATCTTGCTTTATGTCGGCTGCTTTGCTGCTATCTTGAGAGATGATTGTGCTTTACTATATAGTCAGCTGCACACACATCTTCATTAAAACGTGGGTTGATAAACCATTAATCCATTCAAACACTGTTTTATTTCCATTTATTCTTGTCCGCCCACACAGTACAGCAAATAAAGACAAAATCTCCCCGGCTGAGTTCAGACCGACTCCATTCCTGCATGGAAAAATGCAGCCCCCTCATTCATTTGAATGGTGGCAGTCCAACGGAGCAGCTGACGTGCAAATGCAGAGGCCCTCCAGCTAAAAAACGCAGGGGTGCCCGGCAAAAAAGTAGAACCTGGCTCAACATTTCTCACAAGGCCCTGATAAGTATTATAAACTGCAGGATGGTTTTCAGGTCTGATAAGCCTTCAAATACTTGCATTTGTTACTCAAAATGAACTTCTTGGATCATATTTCATTGATTCAAACAATAAATGAGTGGCTGCTATTTGTTGACTTAAAACTATCTCATTGTACGACTCTTACGTCTGTTAATAAAGGGCGTTCTTTTTGTGGACACAAGTCTGTTTTCTCTGTGTCCACTTACTCCTTTGACCTTTAAAAAGACCATCTACCGTATTGAGTTTCCAAGTATCGTATAGTATGTGAATTGATCATAAGAGGAAGAGATATGTTCCAGTAAGACTTTCCACAATGTGTGTGTGTGTGTGTGTGTGTGTGTGTGTGTGTGTGTTCAGCTGTGCCTCTTTTGCCATTCATGTAGTGTTGGGGTTAGGTCAATATTATATTAGCACTGCCATCGCATTTTCCACAGCCCCATGAATAATGTAAAAGTTAGATATCCCTTCATATAAATACAGCCCATTATCGCTCTGTATCCTTGGTAGACGCAAGACTGCTCATAGTTTCTTCCCACAGATTTGATTAACCTTATTGCGAGGTATCGCCAAATGGTGGCCTAAAGTTGTTGCCACAAGAGATAGACCCCTTTCATTGGAGAAAGAGACCTTATTGTGACGTTGCTGGAGATAATTAATGGCCTTTATCTCCCTCAATGCATAATATATCCTACCAAAGAGTTGGTCCACACATTCCCGTAATGTATTGACCTGCACCGCCAACATTTATCAACTGGGCTTGCTGGCTAAATAATTTAGCTTTTGAGCTTAGACTGTACTTAGTCAGTGGCGCCCAGACCAAGATCAGAACGCCAAGTTAGATTGACGTGCTCCACAGAAGGTAAAGAATAAAGGGGCATGCAACTTTATTAACCCGAATAACCAAAGAAACTGAAGTTCAACTTTTTATATCATCTTGCTGCACACAAACACATGCTCAGTAAACTCGAAACAAGATGCGCACTCAGGCCCCATTTTATTGGAAAGGTCAAACTGCAAAGTCGGTCACTGTGCAGGTTTGTGGCGAGACTCTGCCTCACAGTCGTTACAGCTAATGTAACACCTGGGCAGTTGCTGTCTGGGAACCTTGAACCAGATTGGAGCCAGAATCAAACCTTTCATCTTTTGGCTTCTGATTGGCCTTTCTTATCTCTCAACCAGACTTTTTCCTCTTAGACAGACACAATACATCCCACTCTGTTTGAGGATAAGGAAACCTTCTCAGACAGCAGTTTGCCCTATATTAGACTGATTCTCAACTGTACATTTATGTTTGTCCAGCTCGGTTATTTACTCTTCAATTGTCACAGGGCCTATAATCATAGGCTCTTGAATCAACACAAGAGCGTTAACCACTGTTGTCAGCATATAAAAATTGCTTTCATTTACAAGAGCAAACTATAGATTTTTGGTAATGCTGTTAGGGGCAGGTATAAAACCATGAAAACTTGCTTTAGTTCTCAAATCGGTGTAATTGAATAAAAAAAACCCTAAACATTTTCTTTTTTGGAAATGCTGGATTTGTTTTGATGGTGTGAGTAATATTTAAAAGTTAGCCCTGAAGCTCCTCTTTCAGAGAAATGTGTGAAATATCATTAGACATGCTTTCAACAAAGGAAAAAAAGAGCATCAAATTCTTAAACGATGATAAATCAAAACTTTGAATTTGGAGTTGAAAGCAAACAGCAAAAAGCAAAGTTAAATGAATATTTTCCATTTCTCCCTCTAGTATTTCTTTGCATCTTTTCTCCTCACACTTCACACTTGTGTTTTGCTCAGGCTCAACTCCCTCCTCTTGTATATTTGCACTCTGTATTAATAAGAAATTGATGTTGCCGATGACTTTTAGTAAAGCAACACCAGATTACCATACTCAGCATGAATACTAAACAAGAGGAAGGGACGTGTTCAGGCTCAACCTTGATCTAAAATCTCTCTTTAACCAAATCACATTCCCCAAGATGAAAGAGGGAATTGTTCTGATAGGCTGATCAAAGCAGTGTATCGCTGTACTATAAAGGAACACCTGGAAACCTAATGGAGAATTCTGCTGGAGCAGTGAGGGCACTGGGCAATACATAATGTATTTGTACATAATGTTTATGTAAACATCTGCTTGGGGGTGTTCTAAGTTATTTATTTGATTTATTTCATTCTCCCCGCTGGTGTTGCTGATGATGTTCTGATCTTTAGTGGCCAAATCCAGGGACATGAAGGCTGGTTTCGTGGTGCCCTTGGCTTTTTGAACCGGTGCTTGTTAGAATAAACCTACTGCATTTTGATGGATGTGGCTGTTTAAGCTGCATTACTAATGGTTTAAGGCACCCAAATGGCCAAGATGACCTCCTGACTAAAAATGGTCCATTTAATTTCATTGTTGATTGGATTATTGAAGACAAATCTGATAATTTGCATTTATTTATTTAATACTTGAGTACCTAATCTTTGCATGCTTGCTAGATAAATATGTATTTTAAAAGGTAATGTAATAAATGAACCCATAAAGTCACCTTTCTATAGAGAAGCACACTCAAATTGAGACACCAAGCCATCAACATTAAGGTGGTCCTACTAGGTTGCAGTGTCTAAGAGGACATAAAATCCTTCACGTCTAGTAAAATATAATGAAGTTATTTTGGATCAGGTTAAGATTTTTTTTCTTGACATATTTCTTTATTTTCACATCAAAAATAGCAGTATAAGCTAATCTAACACTTGTACATTGTGGCGCATATTAATCATGTTCTGCATGCTGTAATTGATGACACATTGAACAGTCACCTAAATCAAGTCTAGCTCCATAAAAAATGGACATTTCATAGCATCATGCCTTCACGGATATATCTGAAATTTTGCAGTTTCAACTGAAGGGAGGCCAGAACAGGATCTGCATAAACATAATACTTTCTGCACTACTTCTTCAATGTTTCTTGAGATTGCATCACCGTGTGTAAGCCAATAATCACAAGTATGCTGATGGAAGCTTAAGATATCAGACTGTGGCAAAAGCTAATGTCGGTCTTTGATTGAAAAAAATACAAAAAAAAAAGAGTGACATTTTAATACAGATTGTCTTGGCGGTGGGCAATAAGACATCAAAGAAGGAATGTATATTGTCACTGCATAATGAACTACATCGGGTTCCTTCTAGTGGACTCCTAAACCTGTTAGCACAACATGCTATCTGCTGCCAGTGTGCTGACATGATGGCTTTTCCAGTGAGTGAGCAGGGCTGCCAATAGTGTCTGAGCCGGAATGGGCTCATGGTGTAGAAAGGAGAGGAGAGCGAGGCTCTATGCTGCGCTATAAATACCCCTGTCACGCTTATATCAAATCAGCCCCACACACTAAAAGGCTGGTGTTAGTGTTCAGGGTGTTTTTCACACACATCTTGAGAGGTCCAGGGGGTCTGGAAAGGTCAGTGTTACGCTCAATAGCACATTCATATGAGTAGGTTTGTGCATTGATGTTTATCATGATGGGTGTCGCAGATAAAAAGTATCATTAGAATTAATTATCCAGGGGGTTATGGGATAAGGATGTGAAATTGCTGCATCCAACCGCTGTTACATTTATCTTACTCCACATGGCTGTGTTGATGCTTGATGAATGACTCATTCAGACATTACCAAGCAAGCATTATTAGCAGACATATGTTGCATTTAAAAGCAAAGGCGTTTCAGTCTCTTTGTGGATAAATAGCATGTTGCAATTTGATGTTGAAGAAATGATGAGGTTAATTTAAAGTCTACACAACATGCCGAGGATGTGTTTATTTTCCTTGAATGATCATTATAAGACATATTCCTTCCTATAGGTGACTTTCCTCAAGATTGCCTTTAACGAGTGCTGTTAGTGTTAGAATTGTTATATTCTAATTTGTTTTCTAGTTATTCTCCAAAAATGGCTCCCTAGAGGCTCCAGTGTTGGGGAACCCCTGATTTAAAAGGCAAACACGCCTGCCTGATGCCACCTCCACAGCTGCCTGTGCCGACGATGATGATGAAGTTTCCAGGGAGCGGATGATAATCCTGACACTGCATCCTCCTAAGTCAGTGAGCCATGCAGTATAGATATGGATGTGTCGCTGGCAGATTGGGAGGTAGATTTCCCATCTACACCTCCTGTGGTGGCTGGTGCCTCGGGGGAGCAGCTATGTAAATAATGAATGCCTGTGGGTGTGAAACATGCACAGATAACCTTCAAGACAGGCGCGGATCAGTGCCTTCACATTAGCTGATAGGATTAAGGTTAAAATCTACAGAAACCTCTCCATAAGAAAACACAAATCTAGCTACAGCGAATAGCAGGTTACATGGGTACGTAGTGTTCAGCTGATAAGGTGAGGCAGTGGTAATCATGGGGAACTGGTAATAGTTCAGCAATCTGATGATGGGAATGACAGCGCTACATATCTCTGACTTTCTCCAACTAAACAACAAAATGTGCAGCCTGCCTACTTTCAGAAACATTTCGGTGTGCTTCACTTGTTTCACAAAATGTAAAAGTCATGAGTTAGGCTTGCTCGTGGTTTATAATTCACAGAATACTTCTTAAAGGAGTGACTTGTGCATTCAGATGACTGCTACACTTTTCTTTAGTCCACAGTCCCTGAAAGGATGTTAAATGCCTTTCTCTTATGGCCAGTTAACTGGTCTCAGTATTCAAATAAAGAAAAAAGAAATCTTATTGAAATCATCCTGTTTCTAGACTCTGTTGAGAGACAAGCTCATTGAGCATATGTTGGCATTCATAAGAGAGGATACACGGAGAACAAAACTAGTTCTTTCTGTTGTCCCATCTGTCTGCAGAGGATTTTATGCACCCAGCAGCGGCATGCTAGTTTCTCTTCCTCACAAGTCAGCTCAAGCTGTGCAACAAAAGATGTCCCTCACTTCTCTCATCTCCGTCACGATGCCCTGCTCACAGTCACTTCAGCTAAAGTGTTGAGGGTTTCAGGGCCAGCGCTAATAGTGGACTCAATGAATACATCTGAGGGAATGAGATCCTCTATGAATGACCCTCCAATTACAATAAGACAGTCTTGTTTGGCTCTGATGAACGCATAGAAGTTGTTAGATAGGAAATGATGAATCTGGAAATTAGTGTCCTTGCTTCTTATTATTTGGCTGTGTGAGAGAATTACACCTGGAGTAATAACTCATTAAACTGGAGTAATTAGCATAAACAGCTGTAACACAATGACCCCTATTCATCAAAGATATTGGGACTTGCATGTTTTATGATGTGTATATATCTATCTGTCTGTCTGTGTATTTCTCCACTAGTGGTACTACGCTATACTCATTGCATTGCATGTTGGTATGAACGGGCATTGCCTGAAGGTCAGGGACTGATGATGCGCATCTGTCTTTGATTCTTATCCCCAGAGCAAAATGTTTATGGTCTGGGTTGGAATGAGGAAATAGAGGGTGAGTGAAAGAGAGACCGCAAGAGAGATGAGGGGTTGTGGCGTCATTGTTAAGCCGAGCTCCAGGCTGGTCCTGAAGGACAGTTAAACCTTAAGTCCAAACCAAGCTCAGAGAGAGCGGTAGAAGTTAATCCTCCATCCTCAGGCAGGTGTTACACAAAGGCTAAACATATACATAGGAAGACCGACCAGGGGAGAAAGTTGGGATAATTGAAGTCTGCTAAGAAATGAGCATGTGCACCCTAAGGGTGAGTCAGTTCTGCTTTGTGGTATTACTTCTTAATGTTATCAAGGTAAAAGAGATGAGGGTTTCATTGCCCAACCTTTTTAACATTGTTTATTGCTACCCAGCTTGGGAATTTAAAAGGGACCTATTTTGCTAATCTCCAGCTCTATATTCTTATTCCAGGACTCCACTAGAGTAGTTTTGTATGATTCACAGTTAAAAAAACTCCTTATTTATCTTATGCTGGCCCTTTATACAGCCCCTCAGTTCAGCCTCTGTCTCAAACAGGCAGTTTTAGCTCCTGTCTCTTTTAGTCCCCCCTCCCAATGAGCCCACTGTTCTGATTGCTCAGCCTTCCAGTATCCTGCTGAGAGACAGCTGGATAAGAGTTGTGCTGAATTTTCTGCATTGCACCTTCATATTAAAATATTTAAAATGACTAAGTAGCAGTAGTAGTAGGGGGTAATGAAACACATTCCTTAGCGTAATAGCGTATAGTAGTGCTAATAAGTGGTCGAAACAACAACATAAAGAGGTATTTGGACTCTTTCAGCTCGGTCTGAAAGTAGAAAGAAACATTAGAAAACAAGTGTTCAGAGCAGTCTGAAGTGCTTTTTGCTCATAGGGATTACTTCAACCATACATTTACCTCATTATTTTATACTTTGGCCACGTTTAATATGGACATCTGACACTGTGACATTATAAATATATATGACTGGAAACAAGGAAAAGCATGATAGGTCCCCTTTAAGAGATTATTGAGGTGGAAGTCTGTACAACACCAGTGGATAAACTATCTTGTTCCAGCTCCACATTTTATATTTCATAAAGCTGCTCCAGTGAGGGATGAGGAATAGCTCTGCCTCATGCCACTGGCACTACAAGTTAGTCTATCAATCACAATAAACTTTCAGCTTAATATTTGTCGAATGAGAAGTTTATTGATCAACAATATCAGCTTCTGTGTCTACCGATAAAAAGGCATGGCAACAATGTAAGACTTCGCTGACCCAGGGAGATTTTCTATTCCACTAGCCTTAATCATTCATGACACTGCCCGTTGTCTCTACAAGGTGTCTTTGTCTTTGACTGTCCTGATTCCCCTCAACAGCAAAACAGCCAAAGTCAAATTGAATCCAGAAAGGAGGATTTTAAACGGAAAGATAAGGGGGCAGATATGCCTTAATCATCATTTGCTCTTGATTAGAAAATCAATGGCCTTTGATGCCAGAGTGCATGTCTGCCTTTGGAGTTAAGAGTGTGACAATGACAATGTGGACTGGAAAATTGGCCTTTTAAACAGCTACTATCTCTTTGTTGTTTGGAGCCCCATTCTTTAATGCAGTGAAAAGTCTCCTCTATCACATAATGTCTGCCTGTCAAAGAAATTACTTTTTCTCTCGCTCCTATGTGAAACTTTGTTAAAGAAATCCTTCGAAGCTTAGAAAGCACAGGGAATTTCTTAGTTTGTAGAGCTGACTTTCACAGTATTTCCTTGATTTATGTAACAGATGAGAAATAAAGTTGTCACTCAATTCTCTGTGGCAGTTGTGAGATACGCCAAAGAGAGAAAATCTTTGATGTCTTCCCAGGTTTACCTGTCAAAAATGTTTTAAAGGCAGTGTGTCCCAAGTTATAGCAAGATTGTTGCAGTCAAAAAATCTTTGCACCTATGAACTGCATAATAGTTTTTACTCTGTTGATATAAGAAAAATATACAGTACCTTAAGAGTTAAATCACTATTACTTTTTTTTCAATATGCCTTCTGGCATTTATAGCTTCCTTGAAAATGAATATTTGTACCTCCAGAAGGGCTGGTAAAGAAGTTGAGCAAACATGCTACGAAGGGAATATCATGTATACTGTACCTCAGTATACAGCTTTTCATGTGTTCATGCTTCCTAATGAAAGATGAGGAAGACTCGCTCCCTCTTATTTATATGCTGTGGATGATGATTTTGAAACTCGGCTTACCAGGCATCTTTCCCTAGCTCTCCTGTCCTCTCTAGTCTTTGTCTTTGTGCCATGCTGTTGTACTTGCTGTGTTTTTACCAGCTCTGCATATCGATCCTGCTTTATCACCACCGGCTCCCCTTGCAATAAGCCTGCAGGAATATGGATGAGGTCTGGTTGGCAGGGGATGCACTGCTGATTAATATGCTCTACGTGAGGATATGATGAAAATTCACATTTATATGTCTTATAAGAACACTGATCTCTGTGTGGAGAACATCTGTTGTTGTAAATGAGGGATATTCTGTGGAATGGTGATAAAGGGGGGGCTGTTTGTAAGAAATCAAGAAATACCACTCATGTTTACTAGCAGTTTGTCCCTGCTTGTCATGTACATTGTGCACTAGTGTACATGATATATTGATTGCAATTCAAATATAGAACTGACAGCTCCTAATCAGTGTGAAGGTATTAGCTGTTGCTATCTGTAAATGGAAATGTCAGAATTCAGCTCCTGATCTGTTTCCCCAGAACTAACCTGTGTGCACATCTCCTTAAGGTTACCTGGTTGACTCCAGTAAAGGATAACATGAGAGGCAAAATTTGCTGTATGTTCTCGTTGATGCTGTTACATCTGAGACATGACATTTGAAAGACTTTGGATGTAAATAAAATAATAATTAAATTGAATGAAAGCACTTACTTGCAGCATATTATTTCATTTTTTAATTTGAGCTCAGAACAGAAGTTTATATGATTATACGTACTCTAACTGAAAAAACTATACTATATGTTTTACTATCTATATCCTGATCTGCTCTAATTTTGGGATAGTGCATTAAGCCTTGTTTAAGAAAAAATATATGTTTTTGTCATCCATGCAGAGTCTAGTTTTTTTCTCTGCACTCCCCCATTTAATATCAGAGTAATAGCCTACATTTATTGTAATGAATCCTGATCTATTTTGGTTAGATCATATTGCTAGTGTGGTGTCAACAATCAAAGGAATAGAAGGACACAGGGATAAAAGGGTTTTCCTACTAGCACAGAGCTCTGAGTTTGAGTGCTGCTACAGTATGTGAACATAATTGGCAGTGTTGCTGGGTTAGTGACTCCTACTGGGTGCCTCTGTGAAGGGGGTTGGGATTCTGGGTGGATGGAATGACCCTATAAATGTGTTATGCCGTCCCTTCTCGTCTTTGGGGAAAAACACCTGGTAATAACATGTGATCTGTATCAGGATAATGACAGGCCTTTGCATTTACACCTGGAAGGTGACATTCAACTTGATTTTTTTTTTAAATCCTGCAGTAGCTGATTTGCTGGCCACTTGGTGGCAATAAACACAACACAAGCATTCATTTTGAACAAAGGTACCAAAAGGTGAATGTAAGTCCAATTTCCATATTCATTCTTGTTTCAGCTCTGGTTTTGACCCACACTACCCAGTGAAGGAAATACCTTGCTCTTTTTCTTCTAAATGCTCCACTTTATTCACCAGCTAGTTGCTACTTTATGTCCTTGTTTTCTGTGGCTGGGTAGGTAGTGTACAGTGGTTTTAGCTGAGCTGTTTTGCTTGCTGTGGCTGACAATTACATTGATGAGACCAGTTGCCAGCCAAAAAAAGAAAGCAATGAACTGGAACATGTTGAAAAGCTTTGTAGGGCTGAGGGGAACTCCGGAGTCAGATAATAATTGTATGTTGGGGATATGTGGTCTGGTTGAACTGGTCACATTGCAGTTATAATGGGTTCCTGCGTGCATTCAAACCTTGCACTAACTTGCACTTCTCTCCATTATATAGATAGGATGTCCAGATAATGATTGCGTGTTAATTCCAGCTTTAAATTCCAGGTTTAGTTCATGTGTATTAACGCTCACATCCTTCCCTACACAACAGTAGGATAGTGTAGCAGTGACAGGGATCATCTTTGGATCACTCTCAACTGGGATGAATACAACTAATTGCACAACCTTCTTAACTGGGATGAAGGTTTTAAAGTTCTGCCTAATGACATGAGCACTAGCCAATTCACACTGAATATAAGATTTCAAACCTAACAATAATATGCCTCAATGTCGACTGCATTTTAAAAGAGAAGCCATGGATTGCAGTTAAAGCTGATATTTGTCTGAGCTGTGCAGGTAAATGCTTTAGCAGTTTTGCCCTTGACTTGCTTCAGTTGGTTTTGCACTGAATAAAAGCATCATTTTAAGAGAATTACGTAGCCATAACAACCATCTCAGGTACAGCGTATTATGTCAGCCACAGTTGTTGAAAGTGAAGTAGTGGCTTATTCCCCCAGGGGAATAGCCACATCAATCAAAGAGTAGTGATATGTCTTTCATTTTTACCTATAATAGCCCTGTTTCCTGTTGTGCCTTCCAGATCAGATTAGTGATTGAGCACTAAAGAACAGTGGACCACCTCCGTGTAAGCCACTCAGGAACCAGCACAGATAAAAGTCACTTCAACGTCTGCTCTCAATGTAATGTAAACCATAAACAAACATGCTTGGACAGCGTTCAACAGACCTGTGCAGTATATTATGTAGGACATCATTTGCCATATAGTATTATAGAGACATATGCAGTGTGTTGGTCTGTCTATATGATGGAACAATAGACAACAACTGCATCTGCAAAAGCATGTAACTGCTTAGCTGCCATTGATTATTCAACTTAATTGTAATTTTACAATTGCTTTTAGATGCAATGTGCTGTTGCTGTGCAGAGACAGTATGGTGCTGCTGCTCTATGTATACGTAAAACATACACAGGCAAACACAAAGCATATTTAGGTATAGCATCTAGTTTAGCCAACGCCCTTTTAGTTTTTGTTTTCCTAGAGAATACCTTGTGGCTCTCTTCTCTAATCCATGCTGCACACTGTGTTCACAGCGTGGCAGTGTGTTCCACAGTGGCAACCCTGCTGTGTGAAGGTAATGATTGCAGGTGTGTATGGAAACCACTTGTTGGCATGACAAGATGCGAGTTGTATCTCACAAACAAACATTATGGTTTTTATTCTGAATGATGAGTCTGTCACACCTCCTGGAGTTTGTTTCCTCAAATCCCACCTGCACTGATGCTTCACTTCAATGATACACGCTCATTCATGGTTTATTATATCCATATGTAAATACAATTTATATACTGTATGTTGAGCAATGTTTAATCTCGTTTAATCTTGTTTGTGATGTGTGGCTTTGGGCCTAACTTTCACATTTTTGATGGCATATTTGCATTATTCACCCAAGTGAAATCTTCTTCCTCAAATACAAAGACAACACAACAGATAGAAAAACACAACTACAGCTGCTATTTATTCATAGTACACAGTGCCCTTCGTATGTAATATTGGCCTACTTGACAGATGTACTCCAAGTCTTTCCTGCATTTCCTGCATGAAAGTAATTGAAGCCACCATGTTGGCTCTACAGTTGAAATTAAACAGCGGTTGCATTATGCACTCTGTGTTACTGAGCCCATCTTGGCTCTAGTGTTTAATATGAGTACTTCTGTGACCAGAGATAAGGCCGTTATGGCCATGACAAGGCCATGTCTTGCTTTGCCATGATGCTTCTATTGCTGCTAGTGCCTATTTGCTCCCACAGCCAAAAACAATATGCTGTAAATTGCGCTACGGCCTCTTCAGGTTGATGTGCTGCCTACGAACGTGATGTGATTGGGTATCGATTCGCACCACGACGCTAAAATTGCCTGCCTCATGGCCCCAGACACCAATAGTGACAGCTTCAGTACTGGACAGGAGGAGTACCATGGCATGAGTCTGGATCTGGGAAAGGATACCTTCTCTCTGTTTTTTGATCTTCACTCTCTCCTTCTCCTAAGAGTGGGAAGGATTAGAGATTAAAAGGACAGAGCCTCCCTGCTGCGTAGCATCAACATATCACAGCTACATATACAGCAACATAACACAACCAAGAAGCTCGACGGCCCATTTTGTTGGCATTTTGTAATCCCTTTACAAAAAAAAAATACGGAAAAATGTAAACATCCTCTTTTCATTAAAATGTCAGTGATATTTGCACACGGACAGTTTTTTAATCTGTTCAAGTTTTAACATTTGTGACACTGAGCAAAGATAGTCTGGCTTTCTGCTGGCTTTCCAGTTAAAAGTAGTGGTGACACAGCACTGTCAATCTGCATTCAATATGATTAAAACATGCCCTGGATCCTGTTGGAAGATGAATAATGCAAGAAAATTGCTTGTGTAATGAATAAATGGCAAATAATCCCACCACAATTAACTCCCCTACATACAGTATGCAAACCAGTCATGCTCCATCTACTGGGACAAGATGTCCAGCTGAGGTAAATCACAGTAGCCTTGTACTGATGTAAAAGTATTGTTGCAGTTTCGAATAAATTGAACATGTCCTTGCACTATGCTATGCTGTTTTAATAGCTGGCATATCTTTTGATTTTTTTTAGAAGACAAAACAGCCTTGGAGGTATTATGAGTGTAAAAAATGATTGAATTTTGTGTTATTGAAGAATTAAATGCTAAACTGGTTGTGAACCTAGAAAACTCTTTTCATAGAAACCAGTATCTCAATGCCAAGTATTTTTTTTCTTTCAGTGTTGACTTTGGCTGATTCGGTCAATATGATTCACACAGCACTAATTTAACATTCAATCCAAACCCCACGTTACTCACGTGTGGTAAATAAGAGGCTGGTGGTCTACTTGTTATTAGTTTTTTTGTGTTAGTAACTCAGATGCCTAACATAACAAACTACTTGATTGGTAACTGACTCATCACTGGCATTCCTCATATCAAATAAAAGACTATATAAAGAAATGTGTGGTGCTCAGAGCTTAGTGATATTTATGTTTCCTGTTTCCTTTCAGATATTGCATAGAGTGTGTGGCCTGCGACTTTCAATGTAATAACCTACATTTATTATAATGAATCCTGATATCACCTACGAACTGTCAAAGTATGAGCATACCTAAGGCTAAAACTCGATGAAAAACTAAACAGGTTCCAACAGAGCTTTCACCAGCTGCAAGCTGTTTGGATAGACTCACTTATGATAATATCTACAGTACAAAACAAAACAAAGTCATTAACCTCCTGGATTGAGGGAATTGTTTCCGTTCCAAATGAGACTCTAATCAGGCAATGTCAGACAAACCACAGGTTCATAGACATTATATGCTTTGTATCAGAGTAAATCTGAATTAAATGGATAGAGCTGAAACAATTAGTCCATTCATCGATTGGTTAATTGACAGAGAATAAATTTTCAGCTATTTTACAATTGATAAATAGTTTTGAGTAGTTTATCTAGGGGAAAAAAGGTTCTGGTTTCTTTGGTCTTTTTTGACTGAATATGTGGACTGTAAGTAAGGACATAAAAAGACATTTTGGGACACTGCTACATGTTATAGACCAAAAAATGAATTGAGCATCAGCAGATTAATCGATAATGAAAATAATTTCTCTTTTAGTTTAGTTGGAGAAAATGATTTCCTCCAATTCATTTTAGATCACAAAAGAAGAAGCAAAAATATATTCAACACCATTTTCACCAATGTTAAAGATATGTTTTAAATCCTTAAACACATTTCAGTGTTAAAAATTCCACATTTTATAAGCTTTTATTCAGTGTCTCTCATTTAAACTGTGCAGCACAAAACACTGAAGCTCTCCTCCTGCATCACTCTCTTCTGGCTTAGTGGGTGTTGATGTCCAAAGCTGAGGCAGTTTTCTTTACACACAGCAGAACAAAGCATGATTTAGGGAAGAGGGAGGGCAGCTGTAGTTGATATATGTGTGTGTTTTGCTTCATAGGTGAGAAGAATGATGAATGGATGAATGGAAGTCCACAGCCACCATAATGGTACCCTCGTGTACCATGGCAGAGGGAAAAGAGGAAGGGTGTACTTGAGAGAATAAAAGTCAGCCTCTTCAATCAGGGACTACCTAAAAGAATTCTTGACGATATATCCTTGTTGTGCTTTCATGATAAGCTTAATGCTGGGGTTACTTCTCTCAGGTGCACTAGGGGTTGTGGGAATGTGAGAACTGAGGGGTGGGGGGTGTTGGAAGGGAGGGGGGGGGGCATCAAATGGGGCGTAAGTGATGCATTTTTCTATTGAAGAACAAAGAAATCAAATCTGTTTACCTGACCACAAATCCCTTAAATATAGCAGGCTGCCATGGGTGAAGTCACAAAGGAGTTTGGTTTCTATTCCACAACAAGACACAGTTAATAGAATAGTCTTTGAAACACAGCAGCTTTGGTATTTTCAAATGTTACTTTTATTTCTGTTTCATATGTTACTACTGGTGTGATATGCATGCAACATTTATGCTGCGGGTAAATCTTAGCGTCTTTTTGTTTTTTATTTTTTATTTTTAGCCATACTAGCGGCATGGCTCTAGGGATGGCAATTTCAGTCTGTCTCTCAGTCGGTCAGAAACTGATGGACTGAGATTTAATTTTGTACAGACACTCACGGTCCCCAGAGGATGAAGCCTGCAGACTTTTCATCTAGCACCACTGACAGATTGATTTGGGTTTTATTGGAAAATCTCAACAATTATTGTGTGGATTTCCATTCAAATTTGGTTTCATTAAGTCAGAACATTTTTAATTAGTCCATTACTTTTGTTTATGATCAAATTCCTACAAAACTAATGACATTCCCTCCATCTTCAGCTACAGTTTTGTTAAGTGCCAATAAGAAAATGTTAGCATGCTAACGTGCTAAATAATGCATGCTAGCATTTAGTTCAAAGCACGGCCATGCCCTAAGTAGAGCCTCACAGAGACTGTAGTGTCTTAGTCTTGTTATAAAAAAGGCAACACTGGGGTTTAGTATGCATCTGTGTGTGTATTATGTATGTGTGTATGTGTTCAAGTCTCTTTGTCTGTCTGTGTTTGCAGTTGTCCTGTCAAGTCATTTGTTGCTGCAGCTATTAATTCCCCCCAGTCCGTTGCTCCTGTTGTGCACTCGTTTGCTGATATACTTGGTCTGTCATTAGTCTATATGCCTACTCTGCATGTTGGAGAGAAATATTGACATTGTCAAAGTACCGCTCATTGCTTCTGAGTGTAAGCCATGCTTTTACATATCAGGTGTCAAATGTAAAGGGTAAATTCATCAGTGTATTCACACCTCAGTGATGTGGCAATTGTAGTCCCCTTGGACATAGATTGGGAGAAGAGGCACTTAATGGGAGAGAACAGAGTGAGCAGCAAGATGCTGGAGCTGACCCAGCCATTTTGATGCATATGTTGCACAGAAATATTGACCAGCTCTTTAGTCTGTGCCTCCCCTAGGACTGGGTAATTGTCTGTCTGTGTTTCTGTTGTTTAAACTAACTGCATTTTGGCTGTGTTCCTCCTCAAATCAACGATGGAAACCTTGGGAGAACAATGATGAAAGACAGTGGCTGATCCACGAGCCACCTCCTATGATCCATACTGATCACAGGAGGTGGCTTCATTGATCAGTATCTCTCCATTTAATTAAAACAATCTGAAGAGCTACATTACAGTATTCCTGAAACTTCTTTAGGTTTGATCTTTTTTGGAGAATTTAAGCAGAGAAATTTAATTTGTTTAACTTTTGGAACATTTTGTACCAAAAGTGACTTAATTAGTAGAAAGACTTGATGCAAGTTAATGGTATTCAGTATGATGATTTCTGTGTCTTTAAAATAATGATTTAGCTTTCAGAATCTACATTATAAAATATGGAGTAAATTAATAAGAAATCAATTACCAATCTGAAATTTGGACTTTTGGAATTTTAAGATGAAGGCCTGTACTGATTAGTGACATTAGTGAAGTTATTATAGCTGCTTTCAGTAGTAGTAGTATAAATATTAACTATTTGCAATCAAACTAAGCAGGTTTGATGCCTCTCAGTGTTGTTACCTCACCCATTCACACGCTAACTCACTCAGTCAGAGGCACTAAGCTGAGGACAGTGTGTGAGAATGCTGTGCAGAGGTATTTTCTTTTTATCTAGACAGGGAACATTTCTCTGTACATGTTCATTTTTCCCACACCGCTGCTGATGTTGCAATTCATGTGCAAATTATGCAATTAAGGTCGCCTATTGGCTTCAGTACTCTCCAAATCAACAACACATTGAATGTGTCCAGGCTGTACAAAATTAAGATCACCAAGGAAGCATATACCAAAACACAGAATTAGACATCAATGTGTTTTTTTTAACTCAACAGAAATTACATTACAAAAAAAAATATGTGCTGTAATGTCTGCAAAACACAGAACCGTTTGTGTATATCTAATCAACGCTTTACAAAACAGAAGTAACTTGTGGCACAGGGAGATGCTATTTTGCAGAGTGACTAAATTTAGATGTTCTTGTGATTTGTTTATTCTCAAGTGGGTGAGCATGTGCAGATAGAGTATAGAAAAATGGTTATCACAAATAGTATCTACATGACAAACTAATCCAAGAATACATTACAGGAAATGAACAAAATAAATCACCACGACTACAACATCTAAGACAAAAAAAAAAAGAAACTTGACTAGGTAGTACAGATTATATTCATATGAATAGTTACTGTACTTCTAACTACCTTTAGAAGCAATAACTTTTACACAACCATCTTGCAAAAACAATCTAATCATAATCTGATTTTAACTACAGTGTTGCTGGGGACCAAACAAGTGAGGCACAAGAGACCTCCAAGGAAAATTCACAGTTTTATTTACCCAAACTTAAATGTCCATGGGAAACAAACGGCTTTAATTTGCGTATGACTACATTTAGTAGAAGATGAGAGTATAAAACAATGCAACTCTTTCTAGACTACTATACAACTAAAGTCCAAAGCAGACATTTAGCCACAATGAGCAAACAAAAGGAGAAACATTTATGCCTTCTCTGACCAAACTATGGACACAAAAAGGAGTGAAGAACATACATTGCATTTACTTTTACGTTCTTGAGGTCATATTTAGGGTTATTTCAGGCTTTCTCTTTTGCTTGAGGAGCCACAAAAATCCCACCTGATGATAGATAAATGTGTCCCTGGGATTAAATGATGGCTTTTCAAATTATCCACTTAAAGGAAAGTTATTGGGAAATACATTTTTATTAATTTCTTGCCAAGAGTTAGATACCACTGACACACAAAACCGTTTTTTAAATGCAAATTAAAGGGCCATTGTGTAGGATTTAGTGGCATCTAGCAGTGAGGTTGCAGATTGAAACCATCTGAATACCCTTCCTCCCTCCCTTTTCCAAGTATGCAGGAGAACTTACGATGACTATGATACTCTGGGAAAAAAACATGAAAGGCCTGCTCTTGAGTCAGTGTTTGGTTTGTCAGTTCTGGGCTACTGTAGAAACATGACGATGCAACATGGTGGAATCTGTGGAAGAAGATTCGCTCCCTATGTAGGTTTGGATTCCTTATCATCATTCCCTGTCAGGTAACTAAAACACAATGATTCTCATTTTCAGGTGATTAGACACTAATTAAAACATACTATCAATATTATATTCCATTTCTGCAAAGACTGCTCCACTTAGATGCCACTAAATTCTACCTATTGCACCTTTCAACTTTAAAAATGAGATACAGTGTGTTAATTACTGAGCTTTGGGGACCCAGGCAAACTGTACCTCTACTCCCAATCTTTGATCTTCGTGCTAAGCTATGTTACCCAGCTGCTCTTGGTAGCTTCATGTTAACTGTGCAGGCATGAAAGTAGTGTTAACATTCTCATCTAAGTCCAAAAAAAAAAAAAAAAAAAAAAAAGTTATGTACTCAAATGCCAAACTTTTCTTTAAGAGACCTTTACATATGTTGTCGCCAATTTCCAGCACTGTGGTGTTTCTATTTTTTTATTGACAATGATCGACTGTACTTCTGTCAATAGAAACATAGATTACACTGCTTATCACTTGTTTGGTTTTCATCCACAATATCGACATCAATGCAAACAATTTTTTTTCTTTCTTGCTGTAATCAAGTGGGTCTTTATATGCATGCATGCGGTGGGCCTGGATAGGGTTTATGTTGTTTTTTTTGTGTTGGTTTTTTTTCATCCTATATTTGTATTAAAACCTTTTCTGGAATCAGACATTTTCAATTTGTAGATGCAAAATATTGCAATGCTGATCTTTTGATGGCTCGCATCTAATTTCGGAATTAGCATATTCCAGTGAAGTGTACTGTAATTTGTCTTTGATGATTGGTTCGTCTGTAATAGATGCGGGATTGAGCTCCCCACTGCCTCTCTCTCTCTCTCTCTCTCTCTCTCTCTCTCTCTCTCTCTCTCTCTCTCTCTCTCTCTGCTGCTGTGCTTTGACCATCAGAGCAGTGAGAAAGCACTAATATTTTACTGACCTGAAATGAAAGGGATTAGGTGCAAAAACCCTCTGCAAAAGGCTATCTCGATTTACAGGTGATGTTTTGTTTGTTTCTTTTTTTTTCATCCTTTAAGAAGAAGAGACTTGGATATAATCAAAAGACGCATTCCAGAGCGTAAAGCTTTGGGCTTTGAAGCTTTTCAAATGTTTTGTTGGGAGAGGCGAGACGCTGGAACAGCATGTCTGCATTCAGAGCATCCATGAATCCCTGTCATCAGCCTCCTTCCATCTCCCTTCCCCACACTTTTGCAAAGTCTGTTTTTTTGTGGGGGGGTTTTTTTTTTAACCACAAAGCAGATACAAATGCTAGATAATGAATGAGTAGAGAAGACAGAGACTGCAGAAATAGGACTGTTTCAATTTCACAGCCAAGAGCCACATAGATTGCTTTTGTTTTATTGCGGGTATAGGTGGCACAAGAACTTTGCAATTATTTGCACAATTAGTTGTAATTATGGTATAAGCATTTATCTTGTGCGCCCAAGAAGTTCCAATGTGCATTCTGCAGGGGGAGAATAGGAGGAATTAATATAGATTGTTTTCTCCAGAAAGTGCTGCTTGTTTGGTTGACGGCAATTAGCAGCTAATACCTGTGAGATCTCCCGTCTGCTCGAGCCTGTGCTGCTTTCAGTTCCACAATGATCAGACAATTAATGATGGGTGGAGAACACTGGCAGGACTACGGTTTACGCAAAGCACTGTCACAGTGGTAAGCTATACCGTACAGCAGTTGTTGTTGTTTTCTGGTTGAGTGTTTCCCTGCCTTCGTGACACATAGATTATGATGAGGTTACATTTACTCTGCGTGCTTTATCTTAGGTAGTGGAACTAATCACACACAGATACAGACGCCTTCCGAAGCGTCTCTCCCAACCCTCAGGCTTTTTTCTCTGTATTTTCATCGCACTACAGAAGAATCTGAAAAATGCATTTATTTGAGAGTTTGTTCATGATCTTCTTGAAGTGCTCGACTCTAATAAAAAAAACGAGGTTGTTTTTGAAAGGTTTTTCCCTTTTTTTTGTTTCTACGCTGACATGTTGCCTCAGGGCCCTAATGTGTACCGAGTGTTGTCTTACATCTAATGTTGTTTGGATTTCATGCTTACAATGGGTTGAGGGTCTGGTAACATGCTTATAGTCTGTTAAAACCTTAAACACAGTGTCTTTGTTTGCTGATGAATGTGACATCTGCCCTTTTTTAGTTTTTTTGGGCTTATAATTAAAAAAAAAAAGAGTCCTCAGCCTATTAAATAGAAAATACTAATAATGAGATGTTGTTTTAGTATTTGTTTTAATTGGGCTTCACTGTTAAAAAGAAAAAAAAAGGCTGTGTTATTACATCTTCTGCATTACACTGACATTTAACTGGACTTTTTCCCCCTCCTATGACTGACTCTCTATCTTATCACATAGGCTACATGTGGAGATAGAGTGTTACTGACCCTGCGCTCGCTGATAGCTCATGGATCCTATCAACATTGTTTGCGAGAGGAAAAACTGTAGAATTACTTTAGGGGCTGAAAAGTTTGTTCAAGCACAAAATGTTGAAAAACTCCAGAGCACACCACATTTGAATAATATTTGAAAGGATATTTTTTATTTTATTTGTGTGTTTCTTATCCACTTCACACAAACAATATCAAATAAATAAATGTGAAGCATTTTATGCATAACAAAATGTGCAGACTTAAATAGATGAATACTTTCTGCTTCGACTGCACAGCCATTTGTGTACTTTTTCTTTATTTGGCAAAGAGTAATGCCTTTGTTGTCTTCAGTGTACTGGAGCCTCACAGACTGTTTTCTAGGCTACTATAGGATTCTTTTCTTTTTCTTTTTTTTTTTTGGGTTGAGCAAAAAAAAAAAAATAAATAAAATCAAACACGCTCTTTGTCTTACTAGTGTCTACACTGTTTGTATGCTTAGAATTTGTGCTTTGTGTGTAGGTGTAGGGGCGGGCATGAAAGCGTGAAACATAAAGCGTGAGTGATGTGTTAGCATTGCATTGGTGTCTTGCTTAGTCTACCTAATTTTGCTGAGAGGTTTTGAAATGAGCAAACGCTTAATTTATGGTCTCTGTGCTGTTACTGGATGATAAAAAAGATGCCTTCTATTGTTTTAAAGGGCTGGAATAAGTGTGTCTATGATTCACTAAACCCTGAAATAGTCCACCACCACTTAAGGAAACTGAGCTTCTCTGGTTTGTTCGCTGCTGTGAATCAGTGCTTACTACAGCATTGTGTCACATTAATATTTGAGTGCTACATATTGTCAAGTAGCTGTAGGACTTAAACAGCACTTACAGTGAAGTGTACTTACATCAACTCCCTGTTTATTTCTTCCAGAGACATCCAGGCAGACGCCATAATGGTTTCCGTGTTTATATTGAACTTGACCTCTGACCCCTGACCTCCTGCATAAGCTTGGTAATCATTTCATTTTTTATTTGGTGCATTATGATTGATTTGACCCTTTTGCCATTATGATTATCATAATCATTGCCATTATCTATCACAACTGTTTTGTTCAATTTGCTTTTGTTTCCTCCGCCTTATTTTCCCTCCCTTCTTTTTGACTGTTTATAATTGTTTCACTTTATAACATTATAATTGTTACATTATGTTCATTTAGTGGTGTCCTTTTTATTTCTTACTTGTCTATCTTTGTGCTTTATTACTTCCACTGTCCTTGAGCCATTAGCCTCACACAAATCAATTCAGTCAGTTTTGTTTGCTAACACCTATGATTTCTTTTTTATATCCTCTCATTTCTTTTCATCATCTTTATATGATAAACCATCCAACCGTATTTCCATTGATTTTTTCCTATTACCAAGGATTTCAACTCCCTATTTCATACATTGTGTACTGCAGTAAGTCTCTGTCACCATTGCTCTCTTCCTCTCTCGTTTTCTCGGGTGTGTGTGTGTGTGTGTGTGGGCTGGGGTAATGTTTGAAAGTGACAACACAAGGAAACTGAAGACAGAGGGAGGAAATATGGCACAGCACTGTATTGCAGTATCACATCCCTTGTGTGTATTATGCTATTATTTCCTGAAATATAAACCGAACACCCACCAGGCAGACAGAGTGCACAGAAATGCATCATCCTTTTTTTTTTTTTTTTTTTTCGTGCGCCAGATTTATTCCAAAAAACCTGGTCCTGGTAGACGGTAGACATTCAGCAGCTGTAAACCAGTGAGCCCATGGAGTGGCAGGGCCAGGGCTAGACGTTAGGAGAGCTGGCAGCAGGAGAGAGAAAGGAGTCACAAGGTTGCAACCCAGAGCAGTAGACTTGCTTGTCTCAGCAGAGTAAACATCACCCCTCGTCTGCACACAGTAATGACTAACAGAGGAGGACGTGCACAGAAACACTATCAGGACTACTGCCTTGTCCCGCCAGACCCCACGCATACCATTCCTATCATCTCCTAGCCTTTGCATTCCTAATAACAAGCACCCTGAGCAATGCTGTGGGCAAAGGTATTATTAAAGGTGCTGCACCTCTTGTTACCTCTGCCCTTGTTTGTTTAAGGTAACATAGTCAAGCTCTGAGGGCCACCTGCCTTATTCAAAGACAAGATGGATAAGTAGAGTGTGTCAGCGGTGTAGCCGTCGTCACCGTGTTTATTTTCCCGATGAGACACAGTTGAATATATATCAGATATGTTGACCATTGTACACACGGACTTATCAGACTCCAATCAGGAGCCGTGGAAATGCAGCATAACAACAGGAAATTATGAGTGATTGGGAGCATCTTGAGATCTGACCCCCGGTTGTTTGACTGATTTTCGTTTAATTGGTTGTCGTCTCCCACTTTGTCGACACCATCAAAGCTCTGCGCTGGAGGTGAGACGGATGAAATGGTTCTGTATTACCTCTCGAGTATGATAAGACGCACCGCCTAAGAAACATTTTAAAATGTGATTGCTATCACAAACTAGTCACCTTATTATTGTCCTAATGTTAATGAAGAAATATGAAGATACGGTATTGCACACCATTTTTCATTACGCTTCAACCAGCTCAAGTCTGTCAGTTTCTTTTTTTTTTTTCGACATGTCATAACTTTACAGCTATATTTAGTAAATGCCTGGCATGTGTGAAATAAAACACCTTGACAAAGAGCAATTAAAATGTTATCAATTAATTTATGGGACTAAGCGTATGGTTATATCTTTATTTGCCTTCACTGGTACTCATAACAAATTCAGCACCTCTTTTAGTGGTGTGGCGCGTATTTACTATATCAGAACCATCTGTTGTCCTAATGTTTACTTCAGCTTCAGCTTTAACTTCATTGTGCCTGAAGGGAAATTTGTCTTGCTTGGAGAGAACACAGAATGCCCATAGACTCAAATACAAGATACTTAAAATGTAATAAAATACATAAAACATATGGCATCAATATGATGAATGTGTTCCTTTTTCATTAGTCTTACACAGTCAAATAGACATGAAACAAAACCTCCTTAGAATACAAGTTCACTGCTGTCATCAGTATCATATGACAACAGTGCAGTTGCTAGTAAAGCATGAACTAAGGGTTGAAGCTCAGCTCTTACTAGAATCCATCTAAGGTGCTTCCAATTAAGAGCCCTCTTTGCAGTTCTGCACATAGTGGAATATACAAACACAGACACATTTTTTTTTTGTAGTGAGGGCAAAGTTGCTCCTGGAGTGGAATATTTGTTTAGAGAGCTTTAAAATGTGTCTTATTGTGATCTAAAGCAAGGAGGCGGGGGCAAATTGTTTACAGCTGAAGGACGTATCAACATAAAATCCTCTGAGAATGAAGGTGTTAGTCAAGCTTGCCGCTTATGAGCATTGGATTCATCATCAAGCTGTATGAAAGGTAGTGACTGAAAAAGGTTGAGGACATAGTTGTAATACAAAGAGGGACACGGCCCTGAAATTTGCATGGCGAGGAGAAGCCGAAGCTGCCTGAGAGTCAGTGAAGACAAGTGTTTGCTATGCCTGGTGATGTGCGAGACAGAGCGAGCAGAAGATTATTGTTAGCATACTGAGAAAAGATCATGAATTCCAATGATTCCCCAAAGCGCAGGCAGAAGATTTACTGAGACTATGCCTTTACCCCCTCTATCTATGTATGTCACTACAGAGTGCTGTCAGCCCAGATGATTTTAGGTCGAGGGGAGTTGATGGTGTCCCTCTGTGCACTGATTCAACATCTGATAATGAGGAAGAAATGCTATTTCAGTTAAAACCACAATCCATGTTTGAGGAAGAAAATAGCAGACAGCCAAGCCTGGCACACCATGCAACAAGCTAAAAGAAAAAAGAAAAAAACAGATGACGGTGAAAAATTCATCCTTTAGAGCCTGTTTAATATGTGTTAAGGCGTAGCTTGTGAGACCTCTCAGCTCCAGTAATTTCAGCACATCAAAGACATGCCTCCTCCCCAAGCTGGTGTAATCTTAAGAAGAGCTCATCATATCCAATCACACATTCACCCATGGATCTTGTGAAGAATACCTCCAACCCTGTAATTTTGTTCATTAAAACTAGACTAATATGGGTTGGTCAACACTACTACTAAGCAGTGTGTTGTGACAGCGATTGCAGCTGGTAGTCCTTGTCCCCTGTTGACCCGTTTTGTTAACTCTACTGCTGTATTTCACTGCCTGATTAGATGTCACTCAATTAAAAGCACATTTCTGCGGGAAGAGCGGCCTCCCTAGTTGCCATGGATGCTGTGCGAAAAGGTAGCAGAGCTGCGTAATGTGTGTCCCAGAGCACCATAATGAAATATCCATGCTACAGCAGAAATACACAGACAAACCAAACTTTCACACCCAATCAATGAGAGCTGTGCGGCTGACTTTTTTTCTTTTTTTTTTTTTTAAACACTGAAAAATTAAAAGGGATGTGCCTAGTAAGTCACAGAGGACTCACCCATTTTATAGTCAGCTATGAGAAGCACTAGGATTAATAGACCTCTCCTAATATGCCTCGCATTGGTGGTCCCTGAACACCCTGATCAGGTAAGGCCCAGCGAAGCAAAGATCATTTATAAGTGGTTCATTATTTTACCTTCAGATTCCTCTGTCTGGCATTGATTTAATAAACACTGATGTATCTCCTTGTAGGAGAGAAGTGCCATTTTTCATTTCCCAGATTTGCTATCTTTGTTATCGCAGTTATCAGTCGAGCTCTGGCATTTCAGCGGTAATATGCTCCCAATCTCGGCTGCGCGCGGGAAGTGACACAGGAAAACACTGCAGTTCTTTTATGGCAGATATCCCGTTTTAATATTTACTGAAAGATTCTTTTAAAAGAAAATATTGTCTTTTATCTCTCTGACTCGGTGCCTGCGCATCCAGACATGGCTTTGTAAATGAACAGTTTGTTTAATAAAGTTCCGCCAAAGTGCTCTGATTATCTTTGAAAGAATTCAACAACGTGTGACATCAACAGTGAGGTACAATAATTAATGATCAATCAATGTGTTCTGATGATTAATGTATTTGTTTTTGCAGTTTGATGGACCCATAAACTGTGTGAAATAGACAGTGAGCTTTGCCATCATGTATTCCCTGTGGTGAATAGAGGCAACAGCACTGACGCGCACTATAAAAAGCACAGCGAAGGGATGAAACGAAAAGAAGAAAAAAAAACTGGCTCTTTATTATTAAGGTTAACTGTCAGTAAAGGCTCATGCTCCCGCTCTATCGTTTTTGTAACTGAGAAGCTGAGCTTGTTGTATTTTCCTGCTCAAAGGATTCTCCTGTGAAGTGTTAAAAGCAGTTTGTGGTCAGATTAGGTGTGTATGGCTGGCACATCAAATCAAGATGAAATGAAATGGAATGATCAATTTGCCCTGCATTAATCCCTCCTCTCCAGCTGCATCCTATTGATTTTCTTGTTCAGCTTCCCTGATAACAAGAATCATTTAAAGGTCACATTTTGATGTCTGTCAAAAAGAAAACATTCTTAATGCATTGTGAGTGGCCTTTAAGGCTTATGTTTGTCAGAAAGCAAAGACTGAATCTTGGCACCTCAGACAGATTATACTGAAAACAGGGCTAAATGGCCTAAGATGCAGTGGGTATAAGTTCAGTAAGGCAGATACCACTCTTACTGAACTATTAAAATTCTTTAGAAAGATAATGATTTCCCTTTAAGGTAATAATTATGATATATACCGAAAGTATTTCCATCCAAGCATACATTTTTAATTCATCAGAGGACTGCGGACTTTGCAAAAACCCACTGGTGATGCATTTGCTTAAAATAGCTTGGTGCATGCTGTCCTGATGGACATACAAAAATATTGCTAATGAGAGAGTCAGGCATGTGTTGCCCACAAGACACCAATATTCAGCCTTACTTTTATCTCAGAAACCACAGAGCTTGTTTTTGGTGTTCGCATTTTGCTTCCCTCATTCTGTCAGCGTTAGGCCCGGATGCTAGATGGCACACATATGCTACTGTATGAATACAATAACTGTTCAGAGATCAGCGGCTCGCTTCGTTTTCACAAGCATTCAGCGCTGACCTTTAGTTGCTCCTGCTTCAGGATATAGAGCCGTGCATCATGGTCCAATGCCTGAGGCACAGAGGATTCTGGGAGAGAGATTTCTTCAGGGAGATTTTGATCAAACGGAAAGCATGCACTGTTATCAAAGCGTTTGCACTTCTGTTTGTACAGTTTTGTATAAAAGCCAACAATTATGGTCAATTCATTCACACAATTTTTCATTTAAAAGCAGTCTTACCAGCGAGTAATAAAAGTTTAACATATTGAACGAGAGAGAGAGAGGAATATAGCAAAATATGCTTAGGATGTATTTCTTTTTTAAACCATTGCAAGATGAACTGTTACATTATGTCTATGTAGTCTTTTAAATTAGTTAAACTTATGTCTCTAATTTCTTAGAGTACAAACCCATGTGGGTGTGACCAATACATTTTTACTGAGGGCACAAATGCAATGCTGGTGCACCGCAAACTGAAAAAAGAAGATGGTACAGATTTAATATTTTAATACAATATATATCAGCAGGTTATTGAAGAATACGGTGCAGTTGGTGCAGGCTTAACTAATGGCCAATCACATCAGCTTCTCTCATCTCCATTAAAATCAGTAGACAGTTTAATAGGCGAGGAGGAGCGTCTAGGCTGACTTCTCTGAGGAGAAAACTGTCCTTCTCTGGTCTCAGTAGCTAAATTCAGGGCCCAAAACATGCTTATAAAAAAAAAGAAACCCAAACATGCTTTCAAGGGCAGACAGTTAGTTAATTTACATAGAAATTCTTGTCTGTAGCTAATGAGTTTTTGTTATTTTAGAAGATGGTAATGTGTGCAAGTAATACAATAAAACAGTTTTTATTTTTTTTGTGAAGCTAAATCCTCTTCCAATGATTTCACTGTGGAGAAAAGGAGAAATTGAAAAGAGAAAATTAGTGCAGAAAAGCACCGTAGGTTCAATCTACTTTTTAGATCATGGTGTTGTCTCAGGAGAGTTACCGTAATAAATTAATTAAGTAATACACACTCTTTGACCTGTGCAGAATAGTGTGCATCTCATTGTGCCTTAAGTTGTATTTCCTTACTCATTTAAAGCTATATACTAAATACTTTATATCAAAGTGAAATAGCAAAAAAAAAAGAAACCACCACATACATGAATGGGTTTATATGATATTGTGGAGACCTGTGTATATGGACAAAAAAACTGCTACTGTACTACTCTTACTTTTTCAATATGACATGGTGAAAAAGCAAGTTCAGTTTAATGCCAAAACAAGTCTGATGTGATGGGTGAGAAAATATGTTCCTGCTGTGCAAAAAAAAGAATATGATTTATTTTCACACAGTTTAAGGAAAAAACAGCAATATAATGGAGCTTTATGAATACTTGATGAGTGCCCCTCGTTTACTTCTATGTGTTTTCGCTCTGCTACCTGTCTGAGCCCATACTGCTTTTTTTTGTAGTGGGGCCCCAAATAGAGGTTGAGGAGAGCTGACTGAGTTTAGGAGAAGAGGAGCAGCGAGCCCTTCCACTCACTGTGCCTGGGTCAATATAAAACCTCATTACTGGGGTGTCATAGAAAATTTGTGCACTTTCTGCTCCATCTAGCAGCAATTTTGCTGGATAAGCACTGCTCTCGTTTGGTCCGTTTTAAGTATTTTCACTAAAGGAAGGCTTGCAAACAGGAAGCCATCGCTTCCCTACAGGGACCCTGGCAGCCTCAAATCCCCCAGTGCTGCCTCTGCTCTTATATGTGCTGTGCTGTGTTTGTGTGTGTGTGCCTATGTGAATGCATATAGAGACTCATGTTGCAATTCTTTATGATGTCTAGTTTATGCAGCTTACATTTGTGTATGTCTGCGAAGCAACACAGCTTATGAAGTACAGCGTGACAGGTTTTGGTGCCACATTTCCATCTGGAGTTTCTTTCTCTCTTTCTTTTTTTTTTTTTGTCGGCTATGCATTTTGATAATTGACAATGATGCTATGGAACATGTATATGCAAGGATTTCCAACATAGGGATCATGCTTTGCCATAATTAATCTCCTAATAAGCCAGTTATTATGCATGTTTTTTTATAGATTACTGATGTGCAAGCTTTTAACTCAGCATGATTTTTCCTCAAATGATTTTTTTCTATCCTATTCCAGCTGAAATATACATTTTACTCATTCTGCCTCTCGCCTCCTTTCTGATGTCAAAAGGAACACCCCGGAGGAAAAAATGCTGGGGTTTTTTTCTGTCCGTTGGGTGGCTGATGGGGGACATTGGCCAGCTATTCACATGTTGTTAGAGTGTTTTTTTTCCATCATCTGTGCAAAATTGAATTTTATGAAAGCAAACAGAATGACATGTTTATAAATATGGATGCCTGCCTTCTGGACAAGCTTCTCCGCCAGTGCCACGTTGGCCCCAGTGCTTCATGGAGGAACCTTGTAATTTCAGAGAGAGGGGGGGACAGAAAAAGAATCAAAGGGAAATGATAAAGGATAGAAGTGCTGTTTGGCCATCCTGTAAAGTGTTTTTTTTTTTTTTTTTTTTTTTGTGCAGTAGCGGAGACAGTGGCTGAGCAGAATGTACACAACAAAGATTCTGAATAAAACATGATCAGATAAAAGCCAAACATGCAGAAAATATCGGAAAGGTCAGAATGAACCCTGGCCATAATTATGGATGGAGAATTTGCCAGGAATGCACTAATTAAACCACAGACAAATCTCCAGTCTCGACCTCCCCCATGTGCCTGCAGCTTCACCATAAGACCGCATATTAATCATTAGGGAAGGGAGCGAAGACTTGTCTGGCCAGCGCTGCCGTAGTAACAGTGTACTTTAAAACACCCACTAATGCACACACATACATACACACACACATATGCAGACCACTCAGCCACATTATATGACTGAGAACAAATGGGAAGCTGATCAGGAGGAAGATCCAGATTGGATCAAGGATTGAAAATTTGGACTCGGCTTAGGGTCGAGCTTCCTGCAGGAATATGGACTGGTACCAATCAGCCTCTCTAACTGAAGTGGAGTGGTACAGTAGGTCTTTTTTTAACACTAGGCCTTCGTGGAATTTAGAGTAAAAGGAACAAAGGCATCAAAGGTGAGCTGTGTTGTTGTGAGTATCATAGGCAGGCCCTCACAGGTTAAAGTTAAGGCTCGATCACGCTGCTTTCCACCTGCAGAGTGCCCTGTTAGTGTGTGTGTGTGTACATTTGTGTCTGTGCAGGACTGACTGTATCATGCTGTTTACCTCCAGTGGCGTGTCTGTAGGTGTCTTTCTTGTTAGCGCCAGATGACTGGCGATGATCTGAGTGATCCTCTTTCTGCTTTGAGTTTACAAAAGGGTAGCACACACCGCCTGTGGGGAGAAAAAGAGAAACAGGAACATTTAAATATCTTAAAATTGAACTAAGATCATATGATCGACAGAAGCCTGGCTGTCACAGAGGAACAATTGAAGGGGATGTATCATGCACATTTCTGAGGCTCAACTGGTATATCTTTACATGATTTGCATGATGATGAGCAATCTGATGTCACCATGAGGAGGACGTAGGAGTAACATTGCAATTGAAATACTCAGCTGAATCCTGAAGTTTTGACTTGCGGGGAGCATTTTTACATAAATTCACTTCATGTTTTTGACATTTGACCATCTTTAACACAGATATCCTACATCATAACATTATAGAAATAAGAGAAAATCACACAAAAACATTGAATATAATAAACCCCCGTTAAGATGATTTCCTCTGTATTTATTTTATTTATTACATCTCTAAAGCCGTATGTGCACAGGGACATGTTTGCTTCTTTCTCTGGCTCAACTGCTCCTTACAGTCTGGTATCAGGAAGAATGTTTTACATTTCCCAGGATCCAGATGGCTAACTGTACACGACCTCCAGCGCTGAATGATAAATGGAAAAAAAGCACATTTCATCCATCGCCCAGCTTACCTCTCGGCTGCACACTGATATTCCTGCTGAAAGTGTGGTGAAAGGAACAGTTGGATGTATGGATTCAGGCTGCACTGGAGAGGGTTTGATATAGAATTATCCTGTTCAACAGTTCCTCTGCTTACAGATGCTACCTGTGCTTTTGGTGTTCACAGGATGGGGTCGAAAAAAAACCTCCCAGCTCACATGACAAAATGCATCAGCGTCAGAAAGGATTAGCTGCATTTTTATTATTATGATTGTGAGTCAATGAGAAGCTTCAGATACATTTTGTCTTAAAATATTCCAGCGTCAAATTTAAGGGCCTTCTGGTTTTAAGTTATAAGGTGCTCGAAGAGGAACAGGTGTGTAACCCCAATACATCAGTGCCATAAGTATTGTTCAATGAATTTGCTGTGTTAATTGTGTGTTATACCACACCACCCTATGGGGCGCCCTATAAAAGCAAACCATCCAGTGAATTAGCTTGTACATATTACAACAGAGTCTGAATGCAGTATCTGAGGCCTGGCCTGTGTTTTGTTGTGTTCTGTTGTGTTGGGCTCTCCGATGGCCTGTTCTGGCAGTGGAGCCCTGGGGCTCGGAGAGCCACATAACCGCCCCTGTCAGAGGAGGCCTGCTGGCTGGTTGGAGCAGCCATAGAGAGTATGTGGCCTTCACAGTTAATCATAACGCCGACTCACTCTTGCCTGATTGTATTGGCGGCTCCAGGGATCTGCCATAATTGGATCCTTGTAAGTGGGATGGAGGAGCTAAACAACCAGATTGCTGTTTGTTTATACCTTTTCATATATTAGTAACGTGCCGAGACTTCTCAAGCAGTCTGGGAGTTGTCTCACTGCTTGCCGCTCTAATTAGTAATTCATTCTTAACATATGCCTCAATTGTGGCCCTATCCAGCTATTTGTGATTAACTCCACTTTAATTAGAGTTGCTCATGCAGACTTTGGCTCTGCATGGACATACAGTGGGCACTTGAACACCCCCAGCAGCTTACCATGCGTGGGTTCATGTGACAAAAAGGTGCCCTTGATAGGCATATTTCTTAGCTAGGACAGGATATTTCATATATTTTGAAAATCTCAGGGAAAAGATGAAAAAATAAATAGTAATCTGGACTGCATATAAATGAACCAACCAATAAATTAAGAAAAAATGAATTAAAGGTGGAATATATACATTTCTTCATGTAGTTGGCAGCGACAAGCAAACTAAAGCAATGCTGTTGAGTGGCTGTTGAGAGCTGCGGACACCTGCTGTTTGTTTGACTCAACCAATGCAAAGCATGGCAAATGTGTCAGCTAGCGAAGTGTGATGCAACTGAGCTTATGCTTGATTTCGATTTATGAAAATACAAACATGGTGTGAAATTGTTGCTTCCAGTCCACTGGCTATGTTTTGGATTAAATGATTTAAGTAAAACATCGCAGAAACCAGTTTTAACTGGTTTCGATTTATTAAATTGTGTCTCTGTGATCCACTGTATTGTCAGACTTGAGTCCTTGACAGACACAGAAAGACACACACTGAGCTTCATCTACCAATTTCTCACCTCTCTGATACTTGTCACCACCCATTGCTTTGACAACCTAACTTAATCAACGAGGATGACATAATTATTTTATAGCTTCTTTTTCGGTAATTAACTGACACATTTGTCTGACAGCCCCCATTTCACCTCTGGATATGTGTGATTTGTATGTTGAGGACTTTTAATATGTCCAGCTGTCCTAGAAATATATGTGCTAAAACTTTGCAAAATGAATCAAAAGGTCTCCACAGTGGAGCACTCCGATACCGAAAGCCAGTAATTAAAAGGCGACAGCTTTGCAGATTAACTGCGGAATGGAGTTTGTGGGGAAACTCATGCAGGGAAGGGGGCATTTAGTCACATGGCCCCGAGTTCCCCCACAGATAAAACTCATTTTCTCTAGCAGTGGGGTAGAAAGAGTGGAGAACACAGCCCATTTGGTTTTGGCCTCACATGGGGCCCACAGGGGTAGCCAGCATTTTATTTAAGGTCACCAGGAATAAATGGGATTCAGGCTGTGTCTGGCAGGTTGCAGTGGACAGGGCCCAGGCTGGGGCCTTCCACCCCTGCTGCCCCCAGGCGCCCTCTCCATCTCTTCTCGCAGGAGAGCACAGGGCTTTTCCTGCCTTCCATTTCACTGTCTGGAGCCCCGACTAAATACCTCACAACTCTCCTACTTCCAATACCGGCACTGTGTCAAAGGGTAATAGCATGTTAAAATCCCCCTCAGGTTGTTCAAAAGGGCGAGTGCAGAAAAAAAAGGATCCCAATAGAAAAGCTCTTAATTCCATTTAGCTCAATAATGAGAAACAAAGGGAGGGAGAGGCGTGGGGAGGGCCTTCATTGTTGGGTCTGCAGTGTGTGATACATGAAACATAGGCACCCGATGTTAGACCAAATCAGATGATCCTCTGTGGGGTGACACTTCGCTTGAGCCACTCTGTCATAAAACCCACAATACGCTTTCAGGGAAACGAGTGGCCATCACAGTCTAAGGGCTTTTCTCTCAGGTGGAGGCAACAAAAAGCTACAGAGATGGATCTGGCTGCCAGTCAAGCTTTGTATCAGTGACTGTGCTTTTGAGGAAATATGAGAGGCTGGACCGCTGTCCCATCACAGCGTGATTCAGAGTGAGAGGGATTGGAGCTCACGCTGAAGCCAAGCTGCTCTGCAGAGCTGTTAATATGTGAGTGGGCCATGTGTTGTGGTGAGGAAAGTGGAGACGGGGGAGAGGAAGCCCCTGCTTGCTCTACTACCTTCAGACTGAGGCACACTGTACAAGTGCTAAACAGGGACTAAATGCGTCTCTCATGTCTGTCAAGTGCTCTGCCTAATCACTTCTCACCATTTCCAACTTGTTATCTCCTAATATCCTATAAATGTATTAAATGTGTGAAAAAGAAAAAAGAGCTTAGTATGCATCACAGCAACATACTGATGTAATTGATATATAGTAGTCTCAGTGTGGCAGATACCATGTAAGCTGATTCAGTGTTCAAACTAGAGATAAACACTGATATAAAATCGTTTTTATGTGTTTTTTATTAGATATTATATTTCACTGCCTACTTGAACATTGAATACAAACTGCTCTTTATGCACAGCCACAATACCCAAGACAGTGAGTGTTGCTGCTGACATGGCCTTATACCTTCTATTATAATGTTAATAAAAACCTCCAGACTGGAGTGGTGCTTCTTTGAGGTAGGACTGTTTGACTTAGATTGCCTTCATTCAAAAGAAACTATTTTATAGAAAGGCATATACATATGCTTTTAAAAAGAACAACTGCATCTAGATCTATACAGGTATTAGTGTGGATTGTTAATTATTACCTGTCATGCTATTACCATTTAATTGCTATTGCCATGTATGTCTAAATCATACGCAGTGAAATTAATGTTATAGGAATGCATCATAATACATCAATTACATCATTTATTAACATGCATAATTAATGTTATAATAACCAAATTCTGAACCTAATGCAGAAAATCTAGTGTAACAGTTTATAATGTAGTGTAACAGTGAAATCAATTGATGTTATCTCTTTCTTTCTTTTTCTTTCTCTTTCTTTCTTTCTTCCTTTCTTTCTTTCTCACTCTACCTGTGTTTTAAGAAATCAGTCCATTGCAGTATAGCATGCATATTTTATACTCATAGTCTGGTAAAACTGTTTGATAAGTTGTAGTTTTAAACACAATTAGATAAAAAAAATATCCCCCTGCACCGACTGTTGGGTTTTTGTAATTCAACTCTATGTAGTTTTTGTTCAATAGTTTTATACATGTAAAGACAAAAATTCACACATTCTCTCAGTCAAAATTCAAAAGTACAGCCAAAATGAATGTAAACACCTTCAAACAGCACCTTAACATCATAGTCATTGTTTCATTTCAAAGCCAGAATGAAAAAAGCTTTAATTGTCTTAATGTTTATGGGCTGCCTTGAACCATAAACATATTTTTTTTCAACGTAATAACGCACCCAAAAAAAATTATCTATAGTAATGAAAATGTTTGTCCTTTCAAAAAAAAGAAGCTGCTATGTTGCTCACTGCTGTACCTGTTTGCTTTGTGGGTCTTTTGAACATGAAAATAATTGTTTTCCAGTACTATCCCAGTCAAGTCTATGAACAGCCAGTACTGGGGAAGCAATTACTGACAGTCTCAATGCCCCTTCATGGGTAATACTACAGGCTTCGCACATCAAAGGTGACAAGTAGAGTGTTGTACAATGCCTTGAGGGTCACAATCGTTCATACCTTTGGTGTTCTGTACAGCACGAAGGATGTATCACCACTACAGGATGTGCATACACTTTGTTGTGCTATCTTATTCCTACAGTACCAAACCCACACCACAATGCTAAAAAAAAAAAAAAAAAAAAAAATCAACCTTAGTTTTTTTCCCCCCCAAACATATGCATGGAAATTAGATAGGAATGTGATTATGCAGATTGAGAGAGGAGCCATGGGTACCAAATGTCAGATGTCAGGTATGCATTTTTAGACCCTTGTGGGATGGAGATGATTATCATGGTAATTATTCAGCATTTGAACAATCCATTTTCTATGTGGAACACTGGGAAGCACATCTGCCCAGGGACCCGATGTCGGTGTTTGTCTGCCACCATAAACATGAGAGTGTTAGTCAGAGATATAGGAGGAGACATGGAGGCGAGGCGGGGTAAAAGCGATGAAGAGAGTAGAAAATGTCTGCAATTCAACTGAGATAAACTTGGTCGAGGGAGAAATAGTTGCTGTATCTTTTGCCCAATTCCCTCTCCTTTCTCTTAGCTCCTATCCTTGGCTTCTCTAAACATTAAAGAGATTGGGCTGGAAGTGGAGCACATATCAGTCATCTTTATCTCCTAGCTGAGGGAGGGCTGGCTGGGGCCTGGGCTTTCCTCTCTTTATGGTTTCTTCCCCTCTTTTTGTTTTCCCACTGCATTCTGTGCATCCTTTTATGCACTCTGTATATTCTGAGGCCAGCCTTGTGTTTTAATATGCATGATAAATTTTACTCCTGTGTTCATACCCATTATCTGTTGGACTGAACATCCCCTTTCCAGAGTGTGCTCTACTGACAGGGAAATGCCACGCTATGGAGGGCCAGCAGGAGAGTGAGATGGCCTCTGCCATCCCGGTAGTCATTAACCCTGTGACTGGAGAGTGACCCCAACACCTACACACACACACACACACACACACACACACTCACCTCGTGCTCATCATAATCCGCTGTCGTCACTCTTTGATGTCCCTCTTAGGCCTGATGTACTCTGCTGAGCACACAGACATGGCTCAGTTCCCTTATGGCTGCCTACTCACACAACACACTTCACATTCACAACACTCTCTGCACAGTCACCCATTAACTGCAGAGGACAATAGTTTTAACTCTACATTTTAACTCTTTTTTGTAGATGGGTTTATCATGAAGCACTTAAGCTGGTAAAGTTGTGCGCTTAATGGTTACTTAACACGCATTTGATGTCATTTTGTCATTTTCTGAAGCTCCTTTTTGACATAACGAGATTCAGACTGCATGCTGTATGTTCATCCAGGGCAAAATATTCCTAGTAATTGTCATATTCACCTCAGTAACGATTAATCAAATGATCCCCTTATTAAATACACCTGTGCACAAGATTGTCTGTCCTCACAGCAGAGAACTTATTAGTTATCTGCACTCAAAAATGAACAGAAAATCCTGGATTATGACTAATTTATTTACCATATACGGTAGTTAAGAAGACTTTTAGGTATTCGCTTGAATTAAAAGTTTCATGCAAATGTCAAAATAAGTATTATAAATAGATTTGAATAACACTTTTTATGACTTCTGTTGTCTCATTAGCCAGATCTTTTTCGAGTGACATTATTTTAATGTTTGTGTAAAAGACTGCGTACTTGGCTTGGTTGTTGAAGAGCTGTAGCATTATTTTCTGGCAAACTGTAGGTCATACTGAAAAGTCAAACATTTGGAATTTAATGTTTAACGACCAGCATATCTTTCTCTCCCACACACTCTGCATTGAGCGCTCTCCCAAAGAAAGCTGACTTTATTTTAGTTTCTTTTTCCTGCATTGTGTTGAATGAAGCCAAATTGAGCCCATTTCTGTTCCAACTACAAGGCTGCATTTCTCTCAACACTTTAGTCATTTTGTCTTCAATTGGCTCCCCCTTTTAATTACATCACTTAAAATTGCAGGTGGGCATTCTTTTTAAAGCATAACATTTATTCAACCTTTCGATATCACTAAAATGATGTCATTCAGGGAATCATCATGTTGGTCCTTTGGTTACTATTTAATTGATCAGCCCTGCGTTTCATATGCTTTATCTTCATATAAATGCCTGTTGTTCTTCAAAGTCTTCTTTGTTGGGCCACTTGACTTGTTCTGACGCTTAGGGGGGAGCTTTGGCCTGAATACTCAGTGTTCCACATCTGTGGCACTGGGACCTTGACCCACAGGTCTCCCAAAGAAGGCGGACAGAGAAGGAGGAGGAGAGGATGAAGAGGACAACAGGAAAAGACAGCTTAAAAGGGGTTGAGTGAGTGCACTGAGACAGACTGAACACCTATTGGCTCCAGATGCATTTTGTGCCGGGTACCGTCTAAAGATAGAGAAATATCCACCATGAATTGTTAACTAGGGTCGACCTAGGACAAGTCGAGCATGTAAACAGTCAAACTGGCCTTCTAACAAGCTTGACTCCTAATTTACATTCTTCTCCATTCCCTCCGGCTTCCATTATACATGAAACTCCCTTATGAAAAAGTCATAAATGCAAGAATGTATTCAGGAAAAAGGCACACGGATTAATTACGGACAATCTAGTATCTACTGTATTTAAGCACCCTGCATCATGCTGCATACTTGCTCTTACACCTGTTTAAGTCCAAGTGATGCCACTGTACCATCAGGGGTTCTGCGTTTTCTATTGTAGACGTCGATAGTACAGACCAACAATATTATGCCATATTGTACTATAGTTGCAGATATTGCTCAGAATATATTGTTTTACCTGAGACGGCATAGAAATATGCTGAAATATAATGTAACCTTAATAAAAAACAACATTTCAGGTCTGTTTTTAGAATACCACTTTACCTGCAGAGAGTATTTTATTTAACTTCACAATCTCAATATTTTTTGCAGCCATTCAGAAAATGCGTAGTTGGCAAAAATTTGATCTGGCTCCAATGTCCTGTGTCATCCACTGAGTTTGCCAGTCAAGACTTTGCAAGCACATATACCATCTGAAATACCTTGTAGTCCGTACAGTGTAGCATTGTGCTAATTATACTGTTTTTTCTCACATGCGTTAAGATGGAGGAGAAGATTTAAAGTCTCGAACCAGTACAAACCACTGTGCTGTGTTTTGGCATTTAATAAAATGAGCTAGTTCATATTTTATCTTCTAAACAGTGCCCGTGGCAATGTGCCAAACATGTTTGTAATGCTGTTTTTGGAAACATAGTGTAAGTACATCTCATGGGTTCAGTCACAGGTCCATCCACTTTCTTTAGCTCAGTTTAAACCCCCTGTCTGGTTAAGGAGATATAATGGTAATAGAAACATTGATAGTTATAACAGTAATATGAGATTTCAGCAGCGTTTCTTGGGTGTGGTTTTGGTTTCAAAAGGGTAATTTCACTCCATAATAAACTGGTAGATATTAAAACGAGGCAGAAACAATATCCTTTTTAAAACTATTTGAGATATTTTCCAATCAGAAGGAGACAGGGGGCCTCATGGCACCTACAGTTCTTTAGTAATTTCTGTGTTGCTGCGTCAGGAGAGTCAAAGACTGTTTTCAATATATTAACTTTGAAGGGCTTTGCATTGAGTTATTTTTGTGACAGCCACATTTCATTTTTGTTGCTTCCCTGTGCTTTATCTAATTTCTTTTGTTGTGGAATAAACATGGAATTTTTTGTGAAAAATTCAATTACCAGGGCCTTTGGAGATTCTGCAAACAAAGACATATCGGTTGTGTATCTGCCTCTCTCTTAAAAGTGGATAGCTAGTGGAGTTTCTAATTTATTCAAGCAAAATGTTGCTCCCTCTGTTAATCATGCAGAGTGGGCTGAAAGGCCCAGATCAGCGCAGACTGGCACAGCCTGAAACACACAGGCCTTATTTATTGAGGTTTGTGTTTTTGTATTCTGAGGTTTTGTAATGCATTCAAATGAGGGTGCAACAAGCCAAAGTCACAGCAAGTTGCTGAGGGAGTACATCAAGCGTTGTGGCGATGTTTTTATTCCTGTCTCCTTGCCTCTTCACTGCTCGCCCTGCCATCAATAGATCTCATTCAGCTGAGGCTTTTCTTTCAGTCTGTGTTGCATTGTGGCAACAACTGCCTCTTGACGGAGGAGAAAGGATAGCTTGTCAAGGTCAGAGCTGTGCGCTAATTAGCGTTCACCACTGAACTGCTGGGTTGACTCCTGTGCCCTTCACCCCTGAGGCTTCATGGCATTACGTGTATGTGTGTGTGTGTAGTGTGTGTTGTGCTTTCTATCATGTTTGCCCCTGCCCTTTCTCTTCCACTGCAGAGGCCAGCCATCTGAGACTGCCTATACAATACATACCTCCTCTATCACGCCCCAGACTTGACTCAGATGGGGCAGTCATATGTGACAAGCAGACACAGGGAAAAGAGAGGGAGAGATAGAGGGATGGGTTGGGGGGGGGGGGGCAGAGGGGGGGGTGTAGGTGGCAGTGAGCATTAGCATCCCACTGGGCTTTGTGCGCTTGTTATAGCATGAGATCACGCAGACAGGAGAGGGCAAAAGAGAGAGAAGGTGAAAGAGGGAATGAGAGAACGTTGCCATGATGGCCATAGGACGCTGCGAGAATCCAATTGATACCAACACAAGCAAGAAGGTTCACTAAATAATGATGGCAACAGAGAATGCAATGGCAAAAGTTCAGCCATATCTTAGGGGGTAATTTTAGGCCCTCCGCTTGGGAACAGCAATTTCCTCCAGCTCTGTCTCTGAGCGATATTACTGTGGAATCATTAGACTAATTCATCATCCTTGACTTCTTCGTGTTTTCTGCTGCACTAGTGGGAAAAATGGTTGTTCTAATTGCGAGCCATGGAATTCAGATGTAAGCTCTGAGTCCTGCTCATCGCCTCTCCACAGCTCTGCCCAGCACACTTGCAGAATTAGTCGTGATCAGTTGTAGCCAGACGATACAAAGCCTTTGACATCTGCTGATTGTCAAATTATTAGAGTGTTTGCGTTCCACAGTATGTATTGGTATTTCCCTCTATATCACTGTTTCATTATGAGGTATTGAGTATTTACTCTATACAGCCTGTACAGCACATTACATTAAGTGCACAACATAGTAACAGTTGCCCAGATATATTGATCCAATTTGGCATGAACATCATGCTTGGCAGAATTTTTTTTTTTTTTTTTTTTTTTGCTGTATCATATTATTTTGTTTTTTAAAATCCTCCCACATACACTCCTATTGTTGTTATTAAATGTGGCTGATATGTATTCTATCTCAGTAACGCTTTGCTAGGAGCAGTGAAGGAGATATGTTAACAAGTCTGTTCTCTAAGCAGCATCCATATGGATGCCTCTGCCCTGCTCCAGTCACTGTAGTGGTAACTCACAGACCGATGAAACACATGCATGGCGCTTGCCTCCATTAATTTTTGTTTATTATGTATTTATGCTCTAAGCCCGAGATTTGCTGTGATCAAATGCATCTGTTTCAGCATGGATCAGTGGATAACTTTGGCACACCACCACCTCCATCACATCCTGCTTTCCATCTACACCTCTCCTCTGTCTCTACTTTGCTAACACTCCCCTTTTTTGCCCTCCCTTTCCTCTCTCTCATCGTTCCCTTTTCTCTTCCTACATATTTCTTTTTTTACTCCTTTTTTAGCCTCTAGTGCATTTGAGCCTGCATACAGTATGAAACTCCAGTCTTTCTCTGAAAATAAGATCAGTTCACTTAATGGTCAAAGGGCATTTTCAGCTTTATTAGCCAAATCCAGAGACTTAAATAAGCAGGTCTTGAAAGGGACACAGCACAGTCTTCTCTCAAACTATTTTACTTAAGTATACTTGTGTGAAGAGCCTTAATTTATATATAGAAATCCCCTTATCTTTTCAACTCATTAACTCACTCACTGAGTGTAGGGTGTGTTGTGCAACCCTAAACTCCCAATGATTACTATGCCCATCATAATCATTATAATCTCAACTGCTTGTAGTGAAACATGTATAAATTTGAAAAAAAAAGAAAGTCAAAAAGAAATCACATTTCATAGATTTGACTTTGAAACAAATTTGATTCATATGACAAATTGCTTCCTTAAATGGTCAGTCATGCACTGTGGTTTCTGTAATTTGTGTCTAATGTTTGAGCAAATATCTTGTTGAATGTTTTTCTTTCCTGAGCTAGGATTTCATATTTTTTATCATTATAACATGTATCCTGGCACTAGAAAAAAATAAATTAAAAACATGATTTCCTTATTAATGGCATTCACTACATTTCAAAATGCAGCAAAAAGCTGTTAACTAACTACTACATCAGTAACAAACAAATATGTCCTGAGCAGTTGCTTTCTGCCAAGTGCATCTGAGAGTCAGTCTAGCGTGAACATCCCATCAGCATTTTGGCTCAGTGTAAGAGAGACATTTTTTACTCATTGTGCCCTAATGTCATCTCTTTAATACCCAGTGCATTCTGGTAAAAGAAATGTATGCCCTCTCAGCACTTCTTCCATGACATGTGAGCCAGCGATGGACAATCGTAGGTGCTTTTAGTGAGACTCCGTAATGGCCAGTAGTAGACATGCAATCCACACTGTATAACCATTGAGCGCTAAAATGACAAGTAGTGCCACAGCAATGGAAACGCGTATCTTTACATCATCATTATGTGACACCAATAATAGACCACGCTACAAGATGCAATGGTTACTGTAGTAGGTGGGTGTTGTACTGTACAGTATAAGCTCTGCATAAAAGTAGGTTATGCAAAACATACTGTACACAGTCATATATTTATCTTAGACTTTCACTAGCAGAACAAAGCTTTTTTTTTACTCGAAACAATGTGAAATCGTCATTTTACTGTTATTTATTATCAATAGATATTTTATTTATCATTATAATTAAAAAGTGCAAATTTAGAATATTGTGTATTGTTACTATAATAGGACATAATTCTAGAAATATAAAACATAGATACATCATCTTAATTTGGATGTGGTCGAAGGAGAAAAGATAAAGTTTGTGCCTGCTTAGGGAAACAGCAACTTAACCAGTCTATTTTAGTACAGTCAGCAATTGCAGGGTGCTTGAGCTCCACATTGCATTTTTAATCTCTTTGTTAGGTGAGGATGAAGTGCGGATCACTTCTGCCCTGCTCATTATTTCAAACAGTTGCTCTAAAGGTCTTTTTTGGGTTCAGATAATGTGCTTTCTGTAACGCATACTCTAGTAATGTCATAACATTGTTAGCAAGGAATTAACAATTCCTTGTCACAGAGAGGGTAAACAGTGAAACGTTTTAGTAAACAGAGGAACATTTTGTAGAATGTTCCAGTTATGTGAAACCTTTGAAGGCAGATCGGCAATGTGAAATTAAGTTTTAATCAAGAATTCTTGCCATGCATACTACTGTACACCCACTATCCTAAACTCATAAGCCCTCCATAATCATCTCTCTGGAGGCTCCAGTGTATAGCGTGCATTTGTTTCATTCTGCTAGTGTATGACATCATTAATTGACTCTGGATACTAAAGAGAATGGCTGAAGAATTGAACCCTGGTAGAAGACATTTGTTTTGAATGGATGATGACTCCGTGGCTCGCTGTTTAAACAGCCTCGCAAGCTTTGGGCAGGTGGAGGAAGAAAGCTCTTATCCGTCTTCATCGTAATATCAAGGTCATGGATGGGTAGCTGAGCTAATCTCCTTCTTCTCATATCTCTTACGGAGCGAAAGAGCTGGCAGGCCTGCCATGTATTAAGCCCTCTCCAGCCAAAGACAGAATACGATGTCTGTTCCACACAAGGAAATATGATAAACTACACTGAAGCGAAATTCAAGAATGCAGAGGTCCCAGTATTTGTAAGTGATGTACTGTACACATCCGCATCCAGACACCAGCTGCTAAATCAAATAGGAGATAATCTATGCATATTCAAATTCTGTGCCAAACTATATAATCTTCGACATCTGCTTCATTATGCATGGAAGACACCATTTTGAGCATGCATTTCCATCCAAACACCGTATCTCTGTAAGTGTACATGACTATTAAATATTGTACCAGCCATATTCGGGGGCATGATCAAAGCACAAAGCTTGTGTGTGTGTGAGCTTAATAATGACAGACTCATGTTGACAGATGAGATGGGGTAAAGGCTCAGAAGTACTGTATCTGAGAGAGAGTTGGCTCCTCCTCTCCCACAAATAGATTTGCCCTGCACAAGGTTTTATCCCCATTGTTCATTAGACTTCTGAAGGAATAATTAACAAGGCTTTAAAACACAGCTTTTATGGATCACCTGCTGTCCCCCCAATATCATTTTTGTGATTGCGCAGCAGAAAACGGCGAGAAGCATTGATGCTAACGTCTGGCACCCAAATGCCTTGCAGGATCAGTAACTCTCCAATTAAAGCAATATCTCTCAGTCTTTTTGCCTGGCATCAGAGCACTGAGCTCACCACAGGACCCGACCATACACAAACACCAAACTTTTTTCATAATAGGACCACGGCCCAAGATAAAAATAAACAGCTTTAATGCAGAAATGTAATGCGCAGATACATAGTGTTTTATGACGCTGAACTGTATTGTATAATGGTAAGCCGAGAGCATGGTAGAAAATAATGGAAGCCATGGACACTGTTCATTTAAAAGTAAGACAGTGGAAACAAGAATATTCTTTCATTTTTAAGTTAAAGATTAGGCCGTGAACATTACCCCTTATCACAGACCGGAGCTGTAGAGAGCACTGTCTTCTTTCAGTAGCACCCCTCTTTACCTGAATCACAATACCTTCTCAAAATGCACAAATATATTTGTCATGTCTGGGGCTGCCAAATCACGAGGTAAATATTATCATCCAACAAGCAAACAAACAGTCTTTTGTGTGGTAGATAAAGGTGAAGCGTGTGGTGAGGTTAATGGGACCGGGCTATTAGCATTGTCACTCAGTCTGCCAGGTCTGACAGTGCAGCTCAGTCTGAGGGCCTCTCCTCCCCTCGTCCACCTGCTTATCACCCAGATAAATTAACTCCGGTAGACAGGAGAGGCAGGTGGAGCAGTGGGGTGGGGGGGGGGGTGCAGATCCTCACCTATCACAAGACAGGAACACCAGGCACAGATCATTGCTCTGTTGACTCTAGTTAATAGCGTGGGGCCACAGTAGTGTGTGTCAGATTTTTTGGGGGTCCATGAGATTGACGTACAGGGCAGCAGAGTAAACACTTCATAATTAAACACAACTGCATGTTTGTCAGGGGTGATGACAATGCCCACACAGTCCCTTCCGTCTCCGCTTCTCACTCAATTCTTCCAACTTTTTTGAGGAAACAGCAGCTCACCCTGCAAGACTCCAAACTTAATGGCAAAATACATAATTTGTCTTTGCTTTCCAAAAACAACCCACATGAGTGTTTTTCTGATCCAGGCAGCATTGTTTGCCAGAATGTTTTGGTCCACATGACTGATGGCTCATATTACTGTTTTCTCTGCCTCCTCAAGCGTTTGGTTAGGTAGTACTTGGAAAAAGAAAAAAAAAATATATGAAATTGACAAGTGGAGGAGAGAAGATGCAAATGGACGGATGCAAACAGTTCATTGTGGCAAAATTTGGCTTTTTCTAGACACAACCATCTGCCATGATCAGTCCCCCTCTGAGGTCTTGCATTGTCATAACACCATGCCACTTACACCTCTCCTTCTGAGAAACAAAAGTCAACAAAAATGAACATATGCTGTTTTACGCTTTCACTTTTCTGTTGAGGACAGTCTCAAGAAATGTCACCCTCCAGAGGACAGGATGGAGACATGTTTCTATTGTGAAGTCTTTGTTACGAACATGGATTGTTGATTGAAGACTTAAGTGCGACTTAAAGAAGAGACGTGTCAATTGGGGAGCGTTCAGCAAGTTTTATTGGGACCGCTTTGCCTTGTGGGTGCTCTCTGTTTAATTGAACACTCATTAGAGAGTACACTGTTATACCCCCACAGTTTATAGTGACATTCCCCCAAATGTAACGTAATTAGATTTAGGCAAAATGGTGGTCTGAATGGATCCAGAGCTGTACTATAACTGCATACAGTTTTGTGCTCTCACTGGCTGGTCATAAAAGAAATAATTTTTGGGAAAAGTGTGTGACACTGGCTGGCACCCAGAGCATATGACTGGAACAGGAAGATTACAGGCGCAGCTAAAAGGGAACAGTAATTGAATTCCAGAGATCCTGACGCACATTACACCAGACCAAGAGACAAGAGAAAGCTTTTTTGCTCGATGAGGGAAACTGGAGGGTAGAGAGAGGTGAGTCCTCTCACTACACAGCCCCTCCCCCTGTTAGTGCCACTCAGCAATGCTGGAGCCATTGCTGTGTTAACAGTTTCTGTTCTCACGGGACGGGAGAGCCCTAACTGTCGCCCACCTCCAGTTGGCTGAGACCGGTGAAACCACTCCACTGTGTCTACTTTATATTGGTGGTTAGACGACACAGAGCTGCCAGGGATTGTCTTCTCTGCTGCTCAACATTTAATAGAACTAAACTATCCATGAAAGACAAGGAAAAAAGCCTTAATCAGACTACTTGCAAATCTGAGATGGAAAACCCATCACATCGCCTAAGGGTACCAATTTTCTGTACATAAGTAACAGCTGGAAAACACTATAACAATCAACATATAGTCAAGATAAACTATTTTACCTTGAAATAAATCATGTAAACATGTCATTCAGTGTTTAAGTAATCCCATAACATGATGGCAGAGGAGACAATGAAACTGACCATTTTAGAGCAAATGTAAAATAGGAGATGCTGCTGTATAGAAAGAGAACATCCTTATTTATCCTCTAAAAAGCATTAAATTGCTGTACATTTCCATTTCCACTTAATTTGTGGTTTTTGTTTTCTCCCTTTTCATTCAAATGAAAAATCTTCCGCCTCACAGAGTTTGAAGCGCAGAATGAGTAGAAAATTAAATGTGAATAAACAGAGAAGTTAAAATATATTACATATGGATACCCTATATTTTCCCCATTCCAATGATTTTTGAAACTGGTGAAAGCAAGGTATTATCTACTTTTCTGCAACTGAAAACATCAAGCATTTGATTGTCTTAATGATTCAAATCATACCAGAAAACATTTAATAAGCTACAATATAATGCTTCAACAGGGCAAAATAAATAGCAGAGCAGTTATACATTAGCCAGATAGTTATACATCATATTAGCACTTGTGCTTCTGTTTTGTTTACATCAACAACATTACACTGTGGAGATTTAGTTGAAATAGAATATACAGACATATGCATAAAAAATGTGCATAAAAATAGGTTCAACAACACACTCACAAATCATGACAAATGCTCCAATTGTAGAAATAACAAAAATAAATCTTTCAAGCCCGTAACTTCAACTAAATCTGAATGTATTTACTATTTTGTAATACCAAGTTTTTGTGTAATAAGTGCAGCAAAAATAAAAGAAACGTCTGGAGGAGAGATTTAGAGTAGATATAATAACAGTGGAGAGGAGGGGAGATTGCATCTGTTCGTGAAGGCTCTTGTTGGATCTCACTGGTACCCTGGGTCTCATTTAGCCCTCGACTGATGCTGCTGCAGCCTTGTTAATTGGCCTAGGCCAAAGAAGTCACGTTAAACACACACCATGTAGCTTCTGCCTTTGATAGGCCCAGACAAAAAACTCAGATCAATCAAGAGAAGTGGAAGCAGATAAACGGGCAGAAAAGTGATCATTTGGCGGGTAAATGGTGCTATCAAGCCTCTGACCCACTAATTTACCAGCTCACAACAGCACAGCCATTCTCTGTCTTGCAGCATAATTAAAGATGACTATATGGTGCTGAGGAAAAAGTTCCTCTGCCCTCTTTACTAAAGTTTTCTAAGTGAGGAAGCACATAGTATGGATATTGCGGTGGGTGAGTGAGGTGGAGGTTCTGGGGTGCTTGAACTCTCTGTGGTACAGGCAGTAACAGTCTTTACATTCAAGAGGGAGAAGATCAAAGAGTGTAAGTTTAAAGAGAGGAGGGGCGGTTTTAGAGTCTCTCCTCCGTTTGGGAGGCATCCAGGTAGCTGCGGTGTGTATTGATGTGGAGCACCGTCGTGAGACACACTTTCCCATCCTTATTTCCTCTTGTCCTGTTGAAGCTAAACGGGCTGTGCTTCAAAAACACTGCTTTATCAAAGACACCACTTAAATTGTCTCACCCTTTTTTCTGTGCAGCTCCTCTGTTCTTCTGATAAATATTATGTGTCTTTCTGGCTGAAGCGCTGTAGAAGCCTTCAGAGAGTGACTGGTTAGAAGTAATCCCAGAGAGAGGTCGAAAAAGGAAAGATGCTGGTTAGCATTTCTTCAGAGATGCGGCGCAGAATCGTGAACTGAAGTCAAATGCTGTTTCAGCATGCATTGTGTGCTTTTCCCACAGTGTGTCTTTGTGTGACCCGCAGGGTCTAATAAGACACTAGAGGAGGCTCTTTCAAGCTGCTCTACAAATGACTTTGCTCCACAGTTCTACCTGTGTCCTCCTCTGTCCTGTAAAACAATCAAATCAAGAAGTGGTTTGTCATTCAGGCCACTTCTGGAGAGAAGAGCAGCTCCGTCTAGGAACTATTATAAAATCACAAATGACAATTTGCAAATACCGTGAATTTCAATAAATTTGGACATTGTTTATTAGCCCTGTTAAACAGCTACACAGTAATTACAATATGATGCCTGACATTGATGTCTAACCGCAAATCTTCTTTAACTAGATATCCCCCCCATATTTATTCTCTCGTCACTATAATTATTGCACCTGTCCTGCAAAAACTCCAGCCTGTATGCCAATGCATGGCATTGCATGAGCCCCTATTAAAAACCTGCAGTCACAGGGATTAGTGTCTGCATTCTATACAGATTGGCACACTGTCAAAAGAAAGGAAACCAAACTAGAGCAGGGGTAAATAGGGGCTGGCAGAGATTATAACAGTGGATATAATAAGGCTGGTTTCACTCTAATTGTGACACCAAGCCAAAGCTTTGCAATTAGAGTGCAACAAGCAACACTCTAAGTCCACAGACCAGTGGGGGGGGGGGGGGGGGGGATCAGAAATTCTCAACAACTTTAAGCTATAGTATCAGATTATGTCACTATTAATTAGGCGCTGTATGAGAACAACCCTGTACTGTGTCCTCTCCTCCCCACATGTAGCCAAGCAGGCAAGTAAACTTAGATCAATAATTACACAAGGACTGGCTCCTCTACACTTCTGTCACCAAATTTCACACTAATTGGCCATACCAGCTGAGAAACCCAGAAACAGACTTTTATTGAATCAGGGTATGACTGTGCATAGTCTACAGGGACACTTGCTTTACCTAAAGTAGCTACATTCAAAACTAAAGGCACCCATGTATCAGTACAGAGCGTACAGAGCAAATTCAGAGCAAACTGTAGGGTCCATTTTAAACAGGGCTTGGCTGTTTATTAGGCATGCAAGCATAGTAAGCATTAATCTGTTCATGCATACACACACACTACACAGCCTAGCATAATTATGTGTTATATTCCCAACAAACCAATTGTATATATCCAGCACACACAGTAATAGCTATTTAACGGTTTACGGTGTCTCTGTGTGTGTGTGTGTGTATGTGTGTGTGAAAGTTTTGTCACAGTTGCAACGTCTATGTTTATTTGTATGTCCTCATTTGCCTCTTAATGCTGGCTGATGTTATCCCGCTCTATTGATCGAAGAGAGTAAGATGCCCAGGAGTCCTCTGGTTTGATCCGTGTAACATCCTTTCCTTAATTTTCCTCTGTGAGTTTAATACCGAGCACACCGGTCCCTCTTGACAAAAAGCCCGATCGAGTGAAACGTTGAGCCATCGAAAACAAAAGAGGTGAGAGACAACAGCATCTAGAAAGAAACGATCACAGAGACAGAGACAGAGACAGAGACTGAGAGGCACGTCTTTCAACTGTCACGGATTGACTTGAGTTTCAAGCTCTGACTCACTCTTGCACCAAAATGGTACACAAGGAAAGACTGAGAAGGCATAGTTTTATAATTGCTTATGTTTAGGGGAATGTATTCTGTATATAGTATCATACAGCGTTAGTGTGCATACAGTAGATATTTCATCGGTGCTTCACTGTCTGAGAATCAGATCATGTAGCAACAGCCTTTCTTTGATTCACCGAGTGGCATATCGTGGCTTGTTTAAAGATAGCTGGGGGGTACCTGGGGCCTGGGTTGACACAGAAAGTCAGACAGCCAGCCGTCACATTAAAGTTTGCTTTCCATAGCTGACAGGTCCATCTTTTGGTGTGTTTTTCAAGCAGGTCTCATCCAGGTAAACAAAGAGATCAAAAGCTTGGTCTGTGATGTAAGGCCTTCTATCCTTAGATCTTGGGAATTTCTTCTGCCTCCTTCCCCGTGCCATATCTCTGATGGAATTTTAATGATAAGCTCACTAAGACTGAATTGTTATCTCGGCTTGCACTATCGCTACACCACAAACATCTCATATCACACACACACTCCTCAACGTAAATCCTTGAGAGCTGAATGACCGCATTCCTCCTGAAAAGTTTTCCATTCGGACACTTATCTTTTTTGACAGTTGCATACTCCGCAAACACCGTGTTTCTGTTTACAGGTCCGGTTTTTGATTAGTGGCAGCGCTGACGCCTTTTAATGGTGGGGGGAAAAAAATCTGCTCTGGATCTGGTGCTAAGTGTTTTTTTAAGGTTGGGTGAAGTGCTGTAAAAAGCACCATCTTCTCCCTGAGGGGACACACCCACTCAGCAAGGGTGAGAGAGAGAGTGCTGGTGTGATGGCCAGAGAAGCAGACATCTCTCGCGCTGAAATTGAATCTGGTCCCAAGTTTGTAGTGGAAAAGCCAAAGTGACAGAATAGCAGATAATAGGTTTGCTGTAACGTCACGCCTGAGTGTGTGTCCACACTTGGGCATTTTCTAGAACAGTCCAGTTTCTGACGTCCTTATGACAGGCCTCTTCCCATTTCTTTTCCTGTTACACGGCTTTGCAGCCACAGCCCATTTTGCTTCACCACTTTTAGCATGCTCCATGGATTGCTCTGTTGCCTATTACTTTGAGTGCTGAGCTATCAAAAAAATGTCTGATTTGTTATTGATAAAGTAATGTTAAAATGGTCATAAAAATGAAACAAAGCCCATTCATGTGTTTGCCCAGTAGGATACAGGGCCTGCCTCTTTTTATTCTCTTGCTTCATTGTTTTATTGTTGTAAAGGCCGTGTAATCCTCTGCATTTACAAAATTATAAGTGAACTATGAAAATAAACAATTATTTAGGAGCTATTAGTGTACATTGTAATTCACTATCATGGGCCACAGT